>NC_141696.1:875002962-875602962 GCF_964263255.1 Lissotriton vulgaris
AGAGTCATTGTGGGTGTGCACTGCATGATTGTGCATGTGTGCCATTGTGGCCCATTCCATCCACCCCCCCAGTGCCTAGTGGTCACTCACCTTATTGTGGTTGTGTTGTGTCCTGTCGAGCAGTGTCCGGTCCCCCACCTCCGGCCACGGTTTCCACACTGATGAATGTCAACACCAGCTCCTCCATGTCATCCAGTATGAGCTGTGGTGCTGGGCCCCCACCTCCAGTCTGCATTGCTGCCTTCTGATTGGCTGCAAGTTTCTCCTTGGTCTTTCGCTTGATGTCAATCCATCAACTCTTGGCCTCATCCATTGACCTCCTGTGCTCTCCGACGGCATTCACCTTGTCCATGATGTTTCGCCATATCCCATTTTTTGTTCCCAATGACACGTTGGAGGTGACAAACAGTTTTGATGGTATTCAATCACCTCCGTGACTAGGATCCTGTTTTCCTGCGGACTGCACTACGTCTTCTTCTTTTTCTTATCCTTGCCCTTCCCTATCCCTGAGGTCCCAGCCTCCCAGGCTAGTCATCCGGGGTGCTTGTGAGGTTGCGCTCATCCTCTGCACCTGCTCCGGCTGCCTCCATGGTACTTGGGTGTTGGTCACTTTATTTTTGGGTGTTTTTCCTACTTTTATTTAGATTTTTCCCACCTGCCATATGTGTATTGCTGGCCTGGCGCTGCTTATCGCTGATTTCCTCATCGCGTTTTGGCCCATCGCATGATTTTTCACTTTGGGGTTTGTGTTTTTATCGCTTTCGAGGTGGTTAAATCGTGGACATTGGCCGCGGTTTCGGCCGACTATCGGATACTACCGCCTTGTTGTGAAATCCATGTTCACACAGGGTTATTTTCCCGCAATAGGCTGAGATGTATAAAGGTGTGTTAGCATTTTTTGGTGAAGTTTAGCACACGTTCTTGTGACTATTCCCCCAACTCTTTTGTTGGTGTCATCATTAGTGAAAAATAGGCTTCTTGTAGTGCACTTTATTTTCCAATTTTCTATAAAACCCATACATTTTGCTACATTTTGGTTCTTTTCTTGGTTACCTACAAAGGATTCCACAAACCATGTGTACGATGGTTAAGTTTTCTGGTACCCAACAGCAGCACTTAATTGTCAACCACAACACGTATGACAGTCTGCCACAGGGAAACCCTGACCCAGGTCCTGAGGCGGAAGCCGGGACACTGGAGGTACTCTTGCTCTGTATTTTAAAATTGTTATGCTCTGTGTGGTGTCACGAATTGATCACTTGTTATTTTAATAACGAAGCGTCCTACCTGATTCAGCGCCCTTCCTAGCGCTTCCAGCCTGCCGCCGCCATCAACAACGGCGTGCACGCTGACTCCGCCCCTTTTTTATGCCACGCCCCCCTGATCCTGGCATAAATACCGCTGATTTATGAGCGGCTAACCAGAAACCCTGACCCAGGTCCTGAGGCGGAAGCCGGGACACTGGAGGTACTCTTGCTCTGTATTTTAAAATTGTTATGCTCTGTGTGGTGTCACGAATTGATCACTTGTTATTTTAATAACGAAGCGTCCTACCTGATTCAGCGCCCTTCCTAGCGCTTCCAGCCTGCCGCCGCCATCAACAACGGCGTGCACGCTGACTCCGCCCCTTTTTTAGGCCACGACCCCCTGATCCTGGCATAAATACCGCTGATTTATGAGCGGCTAACCAGAAACCCTGACCCAGGTCCTGAGGCGGAAGCCGGGACACTGGAGGTACTCTTGCTCTGTATTTTAAAATTGTTATGCTCTGTGTGGTGTCACGAATTGATCACTTGTTATTTTAATAACGAAGCGTCCTACCTGATTCAGCGCCCTTCCTAGCGCTTCCAGCCTGCCGCCGCCATCAACAACGGCGTGCACGCTGACTCCGCCCCTTTTTTAGGCCACGCCCCCCTGATCCTGGCATAAATACCGCTGATTTATGAGCGGCTAACCAGAAACCCTGACCCAGGTCCTGAGGCGGAAGCCGGGACACTGGAGGTACTCTTGCTCTGTATTTTAAAATTGTTATGCTCTGTGTGGTGTCACGAATTGATCACTTGTTATTTTAATAACGAAGCGTCCTACCTGATTCAGCGCCCTTCCTAGCGCTTCCAGCCTGCCGCCGCCATCAACAACGGCGTGCACGCTGACTCCGCCCCTTTTTTAGGCCACGCCCCCCTGATCCTGGCATAAATACCGCTGATTTATGAGCGGCTAACCAGAAACCCTGACCCAGGTGCTGAGGCGGAAGCCGGGACACTGGAGGTACTCTTGCTCTGTATTTTAAAATTGTTATGCTCTGTGTGGTGTCACGAATTGATCACTTGTTATTTTAATAACGAAGCGTCCTACCTGATTCAGCGCCCTTCCTAGCGCTTCCAGCCTGCCGCCGCCATCAACAACGGCGTGCACGCTGACTCCGCCCCTTTTTTAGGCCACGCCCCCCTGATCCTGGCATAAATACCGCTGATTTATGAGCGGCTAACCAGAAACCCTGACCCAGGTCCTGAGGCGGAAGCCGGGACACTGGAGGTACTCTTGCTCTGTATTTTAAAATTGTTATGCTCTGTGTGGTGTCACGAATTGATCACTTGTTATTTTAATAACGAAGCGTCCTACCTGATTCAGCGCCCTTCCTAGCGCTTCCAGCCTGCCGCCGCCATCAACAACGGCGTGCACGCTGACTCCGCCCCTTTTTTAGGCCACGCCCCCGAAGTCGCCCATAAATGTGTCTGTATAGGACGCGCAGCGGACGAGCGCAGCGGGAGCGCCGTTTGCGCGCCGAAGGCGCGCCTAAGGCAAGCCCGTCTGCGCCCGTCCGGGCCCAGACGGCCCTAGGCCCCGTTACTCTGCCGGTCAACCCTCAGGAACGAGTAACATATACACCGGAGGCATTATGTGCCCTACGACCTAAAAACTCACTTGCCTGCTACTACACCCTCACTGCAGGTAAGGCATTCACAACCTGTCCTCGGTGTAACCCGATCCCCAGTCTGAAACCGTCTTCATTTGCTTTGAAGTTGGGACTTCTTAATTGCCGCTCCCTCCCCAAACATGCGACCGAAATGAATCTCCTGATCCAGAATCAGGAGCTCGATCTCCTGTTCATTACGGAAACTTGGCTCTCAGACAACACCGATTCCGACGTTGTCACGGCCCTTCCCACTGGACATGTCTGTCAAGCACTAAATAGACCTAAAGGGAGAGGAGGCGGGGTAGCTATAATTCATAGGGAACAATACCCCTGTCGGATGACTAACGCCGGCATTGAAGATTGTGAGAGCGGACAATTCACCATCCAAATTTCCTCTGCTCTTACCCTGGCAGGGCTTCTGATCTATCGCCCTCCAGGGGCCTTAGGTAACTTTATTAACGCTGTATTTGAATCTGTGTCCCAACTAGCTTCCTCTACCTCCAATTTTCTCATATTAGGTGACCTTAACGTCCACTTCTTGGACCCCATGGACCGAGCAGCCTCGGACATTAAACGTGATCTAAACTCTTTAAAGATTCATTTAATGAATAATGAGCCTACCCATGACAAGGGCCACCTGCTGGACCCTATCCTTACCGATATAACAACAGTAACAACTAACTTACCCGTGACTCTTCCATGGACGGATCACTTTTTGGTCCCTTTCTCCTGGGAAATCCCTCTACCCACGCACTCAATTTCTAAAACCCAGATCACCGACCGACAATGGCGCAAACTATCTCCCGAGAAATGGGCTGCCTCTCTTGCAGATTCCATCCCCGAGCTCTCCTCTGACCCCAATACAGCTGATAAACAATTCAGCGACTGGATTACTTCATCCCTTGATACGATGCTCCCGAAAATTACCACCTTCAAACAAACCAAAAGAATACCCCCCGCGGGATGGTACACCCCAGAGCTCAAAGCTCTGCGCCAAGAGTGTAAAAAAAACGAACGCTCCTGGAGACGGGACAAAACAGATACCAAAAAAAACATCTACTCTATTTCTCTTTTGACTTACAAAACCGCCATTGTTAAAACCAAAAGTTTGTTCTTTCAGGAGAGAATAGAAAAGGCGGGAGGCTCCAGTAAGGAAGCATATTCCATCCTCAAAGAGCTCTCAAAACCCCCAGAACAAGGACCAGGATCTCCCTCTGATCCGGAACTTGACCAGAAGAAGTGCCAACAATTGGCTAATTTTTTCCATGACAAAATTCAAGTAATCATGGAATCAATTCCCACCTCTAGCCCGGAGGAAGAAATCGATCCTCCACACCCTTCCACCTGTCTGTCCACTTGGGGCCAGGTCACGATAGATGAGGTGAGATACACGTTCAACTCTATGAAGAGCGGCTCCCCTAGGGACCCTGCCCCTCTGCGGATCCTCAAGGAGGTAGCCTCAATCATCACGCCCTCCCTTACCCAGCTGATTAACACCTCACTGCAACAGGGAATTGTCCCCACGAGCTGGAAGAAGGCCGTGGTAAAAGCCCTCCTGAAGAAACCAGCGCTCGATCCTGAGAACTTAGCAAACTACAGGCCCATCTCATTACTCCCAGGAGTTAGTAAAATCGCAGAGAAGTTAGTCAATAGGAAACTTTCGCAGTTTCTAGAGGCCAATGACAAATTAAAAAGTTCCCAGACAGGCTTCCGACCAGGACAGGGCACGGACATCGCCCTCCTGGCTGCGGTCGAGGATGCAAGAGCACTATTGGATGGGGGAGGATCAGTGGCAGTGATCCTCCTCGACCTTAGTGCGGCGTTCGACACCGTAGACCACCAACTCCTTATCAACAGACTGGCTAGAGTTGGAGTGGAAGGTACAGCCTTATCATGGCTTTCATCCTTCTTGGCCCAACGGTCCTACCAGATCTGGGAGAAGAACGCTCGCTCCTCCGAAATACCCCTCCAATGTGGCGTGCCTCAGGGCTCCTCCTTGAGCCCCACATTATTTAATATCTACATGTCCACATTGGAGGAGGTTATCATCCCATTCGGAGTGAGCGTCGTCAGCTATGCTGACGACACCCAGCTAGTGGTATCCCTGTCCCACCCTAAACAACAGAAAGCCGATCTCTTCAACTGCCTTACGCAGGTCCATGGTTGGATGAATAGATCTGCCCTTAAACTTAATGGGACAAAAACCGAGGTCCTTATTCTTGGCCCAAAAGGAACTTCACTCCCCATGGACAGCTGGCCAAACTGTCTGGGTCCTCCCCCGGACCCTAAACCAGAAGTGAAAAGTCTGGGTGTCTGGATTGACTCTGATCTGACTTTCGCTTCGCAGGCAAAAAAGGTGGCAGGGACCTGCTTTGGTCTCTTAAAATCTTTAAGGAAAGTCCTGCCCCTTCTTCCCCCCAAATCCCAGAAACTAATAATCCAAGGTCTCATAATATCGAGACTGGATTTTAGTAATGTGATATATTTGGGTGCTCCCGAGTCGACTTTTACCACATTGCAGAGAATCCAGAACACCGCCGCCCGGATCATCACAAACACACCGGCCAGATCGTCCGCTAAACCAGCTCTCAAACTCCTTCATTGGCTCCCCATTAGAGAGAGAGTCAAATTTAAGGCCCTGTGTCTTGTTCACAAGACACTGCATAACCAAGGCCCCCCAGTCCTCCGCAAACTTATTACCCCCTACATATCCGCTAGATGCCTTCGGTCCAACGCGGAAAACCTGATCAATACCCCCAGATTTAGGAAAACCCGATCAGGAGGAAGACGTTTCTCGGTACAAGCCTCTCGTCTGTGGAATTCTCTCCCTCATGACCTGCGACTTGAGCCACAATACTTGCGCTTCAGAAAACGGCTAAAAACACACCTCTTCCCATAAACATACGTCTCTTGATCTCCTTTTTTCTGTATTTCTTTCCTGTTTTGCCCCACGTGCTCCTCAGATCTGGCTAAATTAGGGTCTCTTTAGCGCTGGGATACCTCCGGGTGACTATCGCGCTTTATAAAAATAAATAATAATAATGGTGGTGCTGTTTGTGTAATTCGGAGACGAACACACACTGGTTGTTTATTAATGTATTATGTATTATTAATGACTACTAATACTTGTTGCCTTAGCAAGTCTTATAGCTTTCGGGCTGGGATTAATCTATATTGTCACACTTGTAGAGTGTGATGGTTAGTAGTTGTGTTGGTACTGTCATGGCAGCCCTGACAGGGACAATGGATGGGGTAAGCTGCTGAGGTCTTTTGACAAGGGCCCTGTTGTTGATTTTTTTTGCAAGTAAAGCCTGCATGGGTATCATTAGAACCCCTAACATGTGAGAAAAAAAGAACACAAATTTGTCCTGGGTACCTTTTGTAGAAAGAATGTATTAAGTCTTCTGAGAAATGAGCCCAAACATAAAAAAGGGCTCAGGACTGGCGCTATAAAAAGCATGAGCACCAATTGGGGTAAACTTTGATATCTTATTCTTTGTGTTGATTGACATATCCTGCAAAGAGCAAAGTTTCCAATTCATCAGTTGGTCGTCCCAAGCAGTGTACCCTACAGCCCCTATTGGAGTACTATTTAAGTCTTTCATGCAACTCCTGAGTGCCTGCTGAGGTCCAGATTGTTTAAAAGTTGCTATATTATTACATTTCAGTCATACGTCTAATTTTGTACCCTACCCTGGTCTTTTTCTTAATAGTATTTAGGTGACACGTATTTGAATAAGAACCTCTGCCTGCCAGGTAACTGGCGGCTACACGTCTGTATGAGCCCCTAAAGATATTGCCATTAGCACAACAATACATTTTTGATCGGGAAGGGTTAATTATTTTTCCTTATTTGTGTTTGTCCTCAGTATTATGTTTGAGTCTTGCTCTAACTCTTAGCTGATCAATAATAGTGACTAGATTGGAAGACTCTTAGGAACCTCCTATCTGACCAAAATATTATATTGCTAAGCAAACACTAAAAAAATGCAAGTAAACTCAAGTACAGAACCTTTGCATACTACACAGTGGAGAAAACCACGACCGTCGCAAAAAATAAGTTGAAAATCCACACTCACTGTATGTATTTTTACAATGACGTCACATATTTCTGGGAGACAGTAATGGTTATTTTTGCTGGAAGTGTTTGTGGCTCTTTATGACTAGACCTAGCAAGAACATGTTTTTATGAGTCATTTTGTATATGTATTGTATGATTAATTACATAGCACTTTCCATACCCCATGCGAGTGACATTTTTATTTGCTTGTCACTACAGCCAGCTAAATATATACTTTAATGCAATCAATTCTAGTGCAGTATAGCAAGGAAACAGTAACCACAATATGTTTGATCTCCACAGGATGTCTCACAATATGAAAACATTAGACATTAATTAGTCAGATATCAAAAGCATCATATTCTAAAAATTGCAAACTTCATAACAATACAAAAATTAGCTGTTGCTTGAGCAATGAATGGTGCAGGAAAGTCATCCTTTTTGCCATGATCACCCTCATTTTTTGACAGATACTGGCAGTTACTGATTTTGAATGTGACCTGGGCTCTGCTAACCAGGCCCAGGGCCAATGCTCTGTTGAAAAGGCATTTAGTAATTGATGTAATTACAATTGGTTCAGACAACCTATCTGTAAGTCCCTAGTATATGTAAGGGCATGTAAGTGTAGAGACCTCAGTGGAACTAATGCACTTAAGTGTGCACTCCTGTGGTATCTGTTGTCATTTTAAATTCAGCCTTCTGTTGCCAGCTGATTTTAAAATAAAATGGTATTCAAATTAGACTTTGGAATAAAAAATACTTCCAAAGTCTAAAACTACCTTTTTGTTACATGTATTCATCACCCCTAAGGTCTGCCCTAGGTGCCCCAAGAGCAGAATGACTTATTCTAATAAGTGGGACATTATAAAATTGTTATTGTTATAAAAGATGTTTAATATGCCCTGTCGAGGGAAAAAAGCCAAAGTCGTTTTTCCCCATTGTAGTGCTGTTAGCTCCATAGGCTAACATGGGAAGGTTTTATTAAACTTTCATAAAGTTTAACATTTGACAGGAGTGAGCTAGCAACTTAATTCAAAGTATCAAAATAATAGTTAAGGAGTTTTAGAACTTACTTTCATGAGGTTACCTAAAGCAGCCCTGCGGCAGCCTCTTCTGATTAACCATCCTTTGACAGCCTGAGCCAAGCTGCACCCTGATTAGGTGTGAAGAGTCCTGGGGCTAAAACAATACAGCCATTTGGTGGGATGAGATTAGGTTTCTGGATAACCCAGAGTGAAGAGTCCTGGGGATAAAACAATACAGACATTTGGTGGGATGATATTAGGTTCCAAGATAACCCAGTGACAAGAAGATGGCTGGGGAGATAAAGTTGTCTTCAAAGGGAGAATCCTAGATTGTAATTGTAACTGTAATTGTGTTTTGTATAGCGCTAATCACCAATAGGTCTCTCAGCACTCCAGAGGGGGGGATACCCCAAGGTCGTGGAAAGATGTACAGCCCCACTGTGAGGTATGAATTAAACAATATCCAGTGCCTTTCTAAACAGGAGCGTTTTGAGATTTTTCCTGAAAGGTAGGAGAGACGGTTCTTTGCGCAGATGGTTGGGCAGCTGGTTCCAAAGTTGTGGGAGTAGGATGGAGAAGGCTCTACCTCCTTCGGATGCAGTCTTGTATCTAGGGGTGGCCAGGAGGCAGGCTTCAGAGGAGCGAATTGTGCGTCCCGGGACATAGTTCTTCAGGCGTTCCTTGATATAGGATGGAGCATTGCCATAGATTGCTTTATGGGCAATGCACAAGCCTTTGAATTTAACTCTCTGCTTGATGGGGAGCCAATGGAGTTTACGTAGCAGAGGGGAGGCCTGGGCCCATCTAGGTAGCCTGAAGATCAGCCTAGCTGCATCATTGAGCACTACCTGAAGTTTATTAAAATGTTTTAGGGGGAGACCTAGATGCAGTACATTTCCATGTCCAGTCTGGAAACAATCATGGCGGACATGATCATTTGAAGGGATACAGTTGAAAAGAATGGAACAAATTTCCATAATTGTCTTAGGAGCCCTGTACATGTGCCTACCACAGTAGTGACTTGGTTAGCCATGGAGAGCTCTTGGTCCAATTTGATGCCTAGACTTTTTACAGCGGAGGCTGGGGTGGGGGTGGCACCCAGCTCCTGGGGCAAAAAAAGCTCACTCCATGGATTGCCTTTTGTAGGGATGACCAGTCCTTCAGTTTTTTCTGGGTTGATTTTTTTTTTTATTAATTTGCGGTCATCCAGGTTACAGTGAACCTGAGGATGTTTTGTGCCTTATCCTGGGTGTAGGTGGAATTGTCAATCTGGAGAATGAGCTAGGTGTCATCTGCATAATTGAAGACACAACAGCCCATGTGGGTAAGGGCTGCCACCAAAGGCTGTAGGTAGATGTTAAGAGGAGCGGGGAAAGTACAGAGCCCTGGGGGACCCCACAAGTGAGTGCGCCCTTATCCGATATTTGCTCCCCCAACTGAATCCTCTGAGACCGCCCTGTTGGAAAGGATTCAAGCCACTGGTATGCCAGTCCCTGGATACCTAAGGCTGTTAGACGATCCAATAACCGACCATGGTTGACCGTGTCGAACGCCGCTGACAGTTCTAATAAAATCATGACGTTCAGTTGTTTTTTGTCAGCCATGGTTCTGAGATCGTCTAAGATGGAGAGCATCACCAGTTTGGTCTATGATGTGCTCTAAAGGCTTGGTGTGGCTTGAGTAGTTGGTGCTCCTCCAATAGACTGAGAGAGATTTAAGCACATGTTGCTCTATCATTTTTGCTAAGAAGGGGATCTGGGAGATAGGCCTATAGTTCTTAAGATTGACCACATCGGCTCTCAGTTTCTTTAGGAGGGCGGTTACTCTGGCTTCCTTAAGGTCGGGGGTAGATGGCGGGTCAACAGGGAGTTATTCATAAGTGAGAGGAACTGGTTTATTAGACCGGGGATGGCCATTTGAAAAATCCTCGGGGCAGGGGTCAGCCGGGGAACCTGAATTTACTGTGGTTCATTAATTGTGTGAGTGATGTAGGGTCCAGTAAAGGAAATGCAGTGAGTTGGCTATCGAGAGGTGTGGGGGGCTGATGTTGAGCTATACCGTTCTGGCTGGTAGGGGTATTGTCGATCTCGGGGATGATATCCTTAACTTTTTGCATGAAGAAGGTCTGAAAAGTATTACTGTTGTATTTCTATATAGGACCCTAATTCGATATTCCCGATTCATGCCCTTATGTGGTTATAACAAATAATATCCTTATAAAGGCATAAGAATCATATCCATATTTAGTAATAGCCCATGCAGTCCAAAACAGGGCAAGGCTACTCCCATAGACTCCTAGAAAGCACAATGCGTTCTTTAAGCAAACCAAGCCTCCAGCAGCCCGGGAATTCCCCCTGCTTTTGTTTTGATTTGCACAAGAACTCCTGGAGTCCAGAAAGAGCTGTTAGTTCTTAGTGACGTCTTATGTCCAACCTTACGTCGAACCCGGCACCTTTCAGGTATAAATATACCAATGTTGCCTTAAGCAACACACGGTGGTGGGGAGCAGAGCAACGTTCTACTTGCCCGGGAGCCCAGCTGTTGCCAGAGACAAAGGAAAACGCCCCTCCCTTCGACGCACTGAGAGAGACGCTGTCTTTTTCTCCAGCCGAGAAAATCCAGCTCCGGTGTTCCCAAGTTACCCTCGCGGGTTGCTGGGAGATCGAGCCCTGAGAAGCGAGATACAAGACCTCCTTCATTCTATAACCAAGGTACGGAGCTGATTAAAACCTTAGAGAGAATTCTTGATTCTGATACTTGGCAAAAACCTAACTTAACTTAAAACTGCAACTTACTTACTCCTTCCCACGTATTAGGCTTAGGTCAGGTACACCGGGGTAGGCGTATCTTAGAAGCACCAGTTGAGTTTGTTAGTCAATGTTTTTATGTATGTATATATTTTATCCATTTTAAAGTATCATATGGCTAAGAAACCATATCAATGCTTTTACAGTATTATTTAATAATACTACTTTTACTGTACGCACTTTACTTTATAATAAGAATTGCAATTGTGGCAATTCATTTCTCTTGCATGAGAAAAAAGACTGCTCAATAAAATAACACCTTTTTATTGAAAACGCCAGTCTCTCTATTTCTCTGCACTATGGTGAAATTAAGCATGCACGATTGACTGAGTGAAATACCTGTCTATTGTTTTCTCATAACTCTAGAGATACACTCTTTATTCTGAGGGAGCAAAGTTGTCATGTTTATGCGGTTGTCAGAAACTAATCCCTTCTTGTCTAAATCAGGACGGTTAACCCTTTCCTGAACATCGAGAAAGTTTCTAGTGACCTCTGAGCTAGCTGGCAAAACTAATTAAGTCTAACATAGTCAGTAGAGACCTAGATGACCTCAGTCCTACGTCTACACTGCTGTTTATGTTATTCCAATGCGCAGAGCCTATTGGGAATATAGGAACTACACTACATGGCGCCCAACGTTTGGTAAGGCGATAATCTAACGCAAGACACTAGAGCAACTCAGTCGTGCTTTTCACACAGACCCCTTTCTCCCGTAAAAACTCCAATAGACGTCTGGAGTGGGTGAAAGGTTAATATCCGCCGGAACTTAGTAGGATGAGAATCCTATGTATTAGTTTTTGGTTTAGTCAACATTGAAGGATACAGTGTTCCAAAATATTGTGCACCTAATCTTTGTTTCCTTGAAACTTGATCTGCAACAAAATAAAAATAAAAGCTTTCTTTCAGTAAAATGGGGGAAAGTGAAGAAGAGAGAGATAGAGAAGCATTAGCAGCTCGACTCTTAGCGGATGACACAACCATCCAAGAAAATGACCGGGTGCTATAATCATTCCGGTCAATATAAGAAGTACTATAATTCTTAAACTTATAGAGAATGGACTACCACCAAGAGGTGGTACGGTCATATTCGTGATAGAGGCACATGAGTTTCGGCAGACAGAGGTATTCTATTCATGGATACATTTTCCAGCAGCACACGCTGTGACAAAAGATTTCCACTATTACAAAATAGAGGAACCTCCGGATGTATACACTCCTTTCGAGGACGTTGAAATCCCACTAACTTACCAAGAGCACCTGCTCTGGTTTAATGGCGCCCTAAAACATCAAAATCACATCACCAGGCACGGTCCACTAGGTAGACCAGGAGCCACGTGGCCGGTTCTAGCGAGCTACACACCACACCCAGACTTTGATAAAATGTCGGACCAGGAACTTTTAGCTCAGCTAAAACTTTTAATTAAAATACATAGACAATTGGTCCAATATGTCATGTGGACTTCAACAGTCCAATCAGCAATTAACATCCCACAACTGACCCCTCATCAGGGGAATACAAACAAAATTACACCACAGAACATACAATCATGTCTTGGTAAAACACCCATGAAACGGGAACAAATTCCATTCTGGTTAGCTCAGAAAATAACTCAAATAGAGGCAGTATTTCCTAATACTACACCTCATGAAAAACACAAAATTCTGACTATCTGCCTCCCAATGGGGGTCGCACCACATGTGGAGGACTGTGACACTTGGGGCACGGTCTTTGCTTCCATCTACACAAAAACACATGGTGTTCCTTCTATGGCAGACATACCAGATGTACTAAGACAAATTCAAAACAAATACGGTCCAGAACCTGCTTTAACTCTGGGTACGAAATTACTAAAAGACTTTAAGCAGGTCTCGGCTATATTATTGGCCAACATAAAAGGAGAAGCAGCATGTGTGGCAATCCGCCAGAAATTGAAGGAGACAGATATAACAGACCAACCATTTGAACTTGCCAGAATCATAGAAAAATCATATGAAGAACTAGGAAGAGATAGTTTGGGTGGGAAACCAATAAAACCCCAATTAACTGAAAATCCTGAAAAAACATTTATTAAAAATAATCTAAATACTCCAAAAAAGAGTTGGGATGGTAATAAACAATCCACTCCCAAGGAAAAACGATTCCAGTCCAGAGGAAGGTCTCCTCAACAGAGAGAAAGATCTCCTGGCCGAGGAGGCAAGTCTCCCCAAAGGGAACCCTCTGAGAAAAGATACAGCCTTAGAGATAGGGATAAAATGAGAAAACCTGATAGATATCAAGATAATGATACACGTCCCTCTCACTCTTTTCAGACTTCCTCAAAGAAATCGGAAAGAAGAGGACGGTCAGAACACAAGGAAGAGCACGTCAAGTCCAAAGACAAAGAACCTGCTCATCAAAGTAAAAAAATCACAATTTCCCAGAAAGAAGGTAGCAAGTATTAAAATTAAAGATGCCGAGGATTCTGAGGACACAACTGAAAAACGGAGAGTGGGCCCAGACAATGCTAGACAGCGCAGCAGAAGTGACCATAGCTCGCAGGGATCCTGATGAATCTTCTGGAGACAGTGGACACGAATGAATACATTCAGGTGGAAACTGCAGACACATGAGTTAGCGCGCCCCATAAACTATATGAAATAATATTACGTATAGAGGGAGATAAAACTAGGAAAATAAAAGGTCTCTTTTGGGAGAATCTTTCTAAAGGCTATAACATCCTGTGAGCTGAAAAAGACTGGCCACCAGAGTTTGTCAGGGAGTGCCCTCATGGCGAAGAAATGATTATGCCTGTCTTCTCGAATCACATCCCGATTTATAAAAAATACACAATTGCAAGAAAATGGGCAGTGGCCCAAGCCCCTGCATTATACAAAAATCATGTAGGATGGGATGAGGACTCTCCTCACCACAAAATCCAGTTAAAAAATCAATCTACTGCACAAAGGCAGTACCCAGTTAAACAAGAAGCTAAAAAGCAAGTCAGGGAGATCTTAGATCAACTTGAATATCAAGGGGTGATTGAAACATGCACCTCACAAATGAACAATCCTTTGTTTCCTGTCTCCAAGCCAGACGATTCATATCGTCTAGTTTTGGACTACAGACATTTAAACTCCTGCTGCAAAACTTTTTCAGTACAAAACTCACAGAGTGCAGCACTAATGAACAACATTGTGCGCAAAAAATATAAAACGGCATTAGATATCTCTAATGGATTCTTCTGTCAAAACATTGCACCCGAAAGCAGGTATTTGACCGCTTTCTCAATAATGGGGTCAAAAAAACAATTTTGCCGACTCCCACAGGGATTCAAGAATAGCCCAGGATTATTCTCAGCAAGGGTAACAGAGTTACTACAAATATATGATGATGAGGCATTATTCTATGTCGATGACATCTATCTTACAGACGATGACCTGGAGACTCACTAAAAAAGAGTGAACACCATAATTCTTGGGTTCGCATCAGAGGGTTACAAATTCAACTTTAAAAAGTCAAGAATTGCCCATCCAACAGTCCTATTTTTAGGATATGAATTATCAAGTGAAGGCAAAAGCCTGGCAGACAACTTCCTAGAGAAGTGTGCAGTACTCCAAGCACCAAAATCGCTGAAAAATTTACAATCAATACTAGGCTTCCTGAATTTCGGTAGAACATACATTCTAAATCATGCAGAGAGGGTTAAACCTCTCTATGAATTAAGAAAACCTGATTTCAAACCAATACATTGGACTCAGAAACACACAGAAATTTTAAGATCATTACAAACAGACATGTTAGCTAAAACAAAATTGCAAACTCGCGAAAACGTGCGCAATCTTGTAATCCGAGTCATCCCAGGAAGATGCGGATTCACATAGCTGACCTCTAATGACGGAGAAACGGTACCTATAGCTTACAAATCACATTTGTACACTCAAACTGAAATAAAATTCAGTTCTACAGAAAAAATTCTGACAGCGGTTCAAACTGCTGTAGCAAGAGAAAGAGCCCTAGCCCAAGGCAAGAGAATAACTGTTTATGCAGCAGAATCAGCCCTTGAGGTATTAACAAGTCCACGCAATCTGAATGCAGTGGATACAATGGGAAAATTCTCTTGCTGCAGAAGACGTGAAATACTATTTTGACCCGAAAATGAAAAAACTAGATGATCTAGAATACGAACAAGAATATCCTCTGCCAATCGAAATTCTGCCTCTCGAACAATATACCTGTGTAATCTATATGGACAGATTTGCACACCATTACGATGTAGAGAAAAAATCCTACAGTGCAGCGTGCGCGATTGTTAAAGGTCGCTGGCGCTCTGGTAAATTCAAACCGATGATTACCAAAACTGAATCACTCAGAAACTGTTCAGCTCAGCGAGCTGAAATAAGATCTTTAAAGATGGCGCTTGAAAATGCCGATCGCGAATTCCCCACACTAATAGTGTGCGATTCGCATTACTGCGTCAAGTCATACAACAGTGACCTGCAGACATGGAGCAAAAACGGTTACAAAGATGACACAGGTGCCACAATAAAGCATAAAACGCTTTGGGAAGTAGTTATTTTGCAGAAAGAACTACAAAAGTCTCACGTGATACATACATTGAGTCATCAACGTGATGGCGTTCACGTTGCAGGGAATTCATTGGCTAACAGAGCCAGAGCAGCAGCGGTTCAACTGGCTTCCGTAGCCACAAAAAAGCGTTAAAAAAAAAAAAATAGATGGAGAAACCATGCTGGCGGTAAAAGCGTCATTAAAAAGGCGATTATGCAGCATTACCTCTCAACTATCCATTCAGTAATACATACATGATTGAAGCAAACTCCATTCCTTTTGCTCAAATCCCTGGAGTGGGGGATAGAGTAATTCCAAACACGAACCGGAGAGTTTTCTTGATTGAAGACGCACACATGGGATTGGGTCTAAGGCACCAAGAGATCTTGACATCTCTAATAGAATTGCAATCAGAATACTGGTGGCCGGGGATGAGCTTGCAAATTTACAAATTTGCAATGGATTGTCCAGACTGTAACAGAGATCGCAGTTGTGAACCAGACCAGACTATTGCCAGGACATCTTTATTAGAAAGCATCAGGCTATCTATATGCAGAAATCCAGCAGGAGAAATGCGTCCCAATAATTATTAAGACTGAATTCACTTAAGAATGTGGCCCCAGCGCTCGGCTGACACCAGAACTGTTATAAAAGATTTGCGAGTCTTTATCGGCACATACTCAATTGGCATGCTACATTCTGACCAGGGTCCTGTGTTTAGCTCTCGAGCTTAAAAAGAGGCCATGACCAGCATGGGCATTGCATTGCAGTACTCTTCTCCCTTCCATCCTGAGGGAAATGTGGTAGTGGAAAGAAAAAAAAGTGACATAAAGCAATCTATAACAGCGAGGGTATTATGTTCGGGTGATGGGTGGGTCAAACATCTAATAGGTTTCCAACGTAGTCTTAATAACATGCCAAGAAATTCTCTAGGAGGTATCAGTCCGTATGAACTTTTGTTTGGTACTAGAATGATTATCCAGGATCTGGATCGTCAAACTTCAGTGTTAGAAGAAAAAACTTTTGATATCAAAGATCGTTTGGCTGTTTTACAGGACTTGAATGAAACAAGAAAGAGTCTAAGTAACATAAAGTTTAAGCCAACAACCACTGAAGAACCACCTGTCCCAGCAAGACCTGTCTGGATTCCGAAGATTGGGGATCTGGTCAGAGAAAAGATCGCGGTGAAGAAGGAATTTGGGCCTTCTTACAGAAAAGCATTACCTGTCTTAGCTGTCAGTGGAACAAGATCAGTAGTACTACCGCCACTTGCTGGTAAAAAGGAAAACAGAATTGTTTCCATCGACCTGGTGAAACCACAAACATGTGGCCGATAATAAATAGCAGGCCCAGTGGATTACCAAGAAATAGCAGAAGACCAAACTTTGCTACAATCCAAGAGGTTCAAACTGAGAGACTTATCACATTCGATAAACCGGCAGTAATAAAAAAAGGACTATGCAACAAAGCCATGGAACTCGTGCCTCTTGAAACCCAAATTGCAACAATTCCTGATGATACACCAATCTACAACGATGTAGCCTCTGAATGTACAAATGTAACAAAAGAAAATGCAAAGATGAATGGAAATCCGGAAGCAATCCCACCAATTGGCAGAACTGCATCTGGCGATTTTATGAACTTTGATGACTTTTACGATGATCCAAGTGAACATGGAGACAAGCCAGCAACAAAAACGTTCAAAGAAAAAATAACTGAGCTTTTTCACCAACTAAAAGAAACATATCTGATTTCACCATGGATTTAATTTTGGACTGTGTTGTAGTGTAGTTCCTATCTTCCCAATAGGCTCTGCGCATTGGAATAATATAAACAGCAGTGTAGACGTAGGACTGAGGTCGACTAGGTCTCTACTGACTATATTAGACTTAATTAGTTTCGCCAGCTAGCTCAGAGGTCACTAGAAACTTTCTGGAATATTCAGGAAAGAGTTAACTCTCCGGATTAGACAAGAAGGGATTAGCTTCTGACAACCATACAAACATGACAACTTTGCTCCCTCAGAGTAGAGTGTATCTCTAGAGTCGTGTGAAAACAATAGGCAGCTATTTCACTCAGTCAATCGTGCATACTTAGTTTCACCAGAGTGCAGAGAAATAGAGAGACGGGCGTTTTCAATAAAAGGTATTATTTTAGTGAGCAGTCTTCTTTCTCATGCAAGAGAAATGAATTGCCACAATTGCAATATTTATTATGAAGTAAAGTGCGTACAGTAAAAGTAGTATTATGAAATAATACTGTAAAAGCATAGATATGGATTCTTAGCCATATGATACTTTAAAATAGATAAAATATATATACATATAAAAAACCATTGACTAACGTACTCAACTGGTGCTTCTAACTACGCCTACCCCGATGTACCTGACCTAAGCCTAATACTTGGGAAGGAGTAAGTAAGTAGCAGTTTAAGTTAAGTTGGTTAAGATTGTTTTTTGCCAAGGAGGCTGCTGGAGGCTTGGTTTGTTTAAAGAACGCGTTTTGCTTTCTAGGAGTCGATGGGAGTAGCCGTGCTGTGCTTTGGACTGCATGGGCTATTACTGAATATTGATATGATTCTGATGCCTTTATAAGGATATTATTGATTATAACCGCACAAGGGCATGAATCGGGAATATCGAATTAGGGTCCTAGATAGAAATACAACACCCACTCCGCGGATAAATGTCCATCATTACTAAAAAACTAAGCAATAATAAACATATAACAAAGCATGTGTGTTTTCCAACCCACCCCAAAATACATATTTCGCATTTGAAATGGTATATGGTAAATACACGAAAATGAGTATTGGTACTGTACGCTTTTCAAGCAGTGTCATCGTTCATTTGAATGCATATATATATCAGCTGAATGATTTGCGAAAATTACACATGAAATGGCTCTGAATACAGAAAAGAAGGTCGAGACCATTCCATCACATATTTATACAAAATGCTGTATATGTGCTAGAAGCTGAGGTAAAATATTGTCTCTAGTATTCTAAAAATAGAAGCTCTGTTCTCTAAGAATAGTTCTACTTTAAGCAGATTATCATGTGCCAAAAAAAGGTAAATATTTTGGAAATGGAAAAAATAATTTCTCTTTCAGGGGAAAAAATAGTTCCAAATGTTTGCAGTAGCTTTGTTTATCAAAACTGAAGGCCGAATTCAGAGTTCAGGGAACGCTGTGTGATCATTGTTTTTTAAGAGTTATTCTCGTTGATTGGAGAGAACATCTTATCAGACAGACTAGCAAAAAAGTGGTCTACAACATCAGGTGAAAGTTCGACCAAGTTCGAAAATGCTGCAACTGTGCAGTTTGGAGCGTGATTGCTATAATCGATGTTTGGATCAGCAATGCTCACAGAAGGTTGTACCTGTTTGGTGCTGCTTTCCTCTCGTAATTCACCGCCACCTAACCGTAGTGGTGAAGTCTCAACGAATGCCGTCATCAGAATAGGTAGCCGCTGGGGACAACACGATGCATGAGTCGTTACAGGACCTAGCAAAGTATTGATATCCTTTGGTACTGCTGATGGTAGTGTAAGACAGATGTCCTACACGCATTCTTCTCCGCATAGCAGACATCGAAGTACAGGTAAGATGCAATCCGGCCAGATTGGTCTGAATGAAAGAAACCAGGTTGTACTTAGATCTCTTAGCCGGGCTAATCCGAGAACCTTAGTGATACGGTCTCGGTATCGTATTGCTAGGATCGTTTCTTCCATCGTTGCTAGAGTCTTGTCTGTGGATTGGCTTGCCATATCGGAGCAGAAGGAACAAAAATAAAATTCCTGCCACGAGTCCCAAGATTAAGGGTAGGCCGCCAAAGACAGAGTGGACAAAATTCGGGAAGATGCCCAGAACATTTTTTCAAAGGGTGCTAACAGTCCCGAAAAAACTGTCTTAAATACATGTGCGATGCCACTGGTATCAGACATGTTTAAGATTTGGCTTAACATTTCTGCGAAATGCACGGGGCAATTTGTTGATAAAAGAGAATGTATCTATGCCGATGTCCTTGCCACTTGCAGATCATACGTTTCTTTGGATGACGTTAGATGCACAGTTGTCTGTAAAAGAATAGACTTCATTCTGCTTAAAGTATCAATTCAAATAGAAGAGATATTCAACGAAGGCCATAACGCAACCCCCATATCTGGATTGCTGTGCGGATACAATACTTGCATACAGCAAACGACCCTGGAAGTTACGGTCACGAGATAAGCTTTCCCTGGCACCATCAGTCAACAGCTGTGGTCACTTATTAAAATGTAACTCCCGTTACTAAGTTGTCTAAAAAATGGCTCTATCTGTTTTGCAGGCGTGCCATGTAGGTGACATGAAAGGTTATTTGAAGACCCTTCGCAAGCTCCATGCAAGTTAATACCTTGACACAGAAGTGTACCGCTTAGTGATTTTTTACATTTGTTACCACTAAGGAATACATCCTTTTTCCCTTCACTATAACATCTGTGTGTATAGGGTAAACCCCATGTTGATTTGATGTATTCTTTACCCAACTTTTCATACTGGCCTGCAGGTATATACTCTTGGCAGTATTTAAACTTGGAATTGAAATTGTTCCGTATATCATCCATTCAATGACAGGTCTCTCTGACATTGTCAATGGTAATCTCTCAAGTTTTTCAATGCTCAGAATCGTATAATCTGCTCCTTTTTGTGCCAAACTGATTTGTTTATCAGTAAGGTTAAAGATACCAAATAGTGACGTTGTGTTGATTAAACGCCATGGTACGTATCCTGAACGCAGATTTTGCAACGTCCAACCAAGCTGTACAATAGAATGTAATTGAGACTGACCATGTTGTAACATTAGTAAGTCCTGCTCTATTATATCAATAGCAGATGATACAATGCTGTCCAATGAATATATTCTGGAGGAGAGAGTCGTTAACCCATTGTCCACCACAGAAAGTGATTTTTCCAAATTAATACGATCATTTTCTCGTATTTTTTCTGCTGTTTCAATTTGCATTACTTTCCAAGCTTCGTTGTACGCAGCGTATATACCGGCCACTATGAAACGTTTTTGACGCTGTTTGCGTGGTCCCAATATGAAATCACGCAAGTCAGCACCGTCTTTAAGTAAAGTCAAGTGTTGCATAATTTCAGCCAGTGTGGATTTCTGTAGCCACTCAAGGCATAGTTTCCCTACACTGTATGTTGTAACTATCCCTGGATGTTGTCTCTGGGAGTATCTTGGGTCTGGCCTGGTCATTTTGAACCCCTGTCTTTTGTTCAGGAATCTATCTTGACAGTTATTTGTGTCTGTTGGCCAGATCAACCACTTTTTCCAATCAGGATGTGTTCTGTTTTGGTGAAAAATATGGGATATGTCTATCTCCACATCTGTAGTGCTATCACTATCAGTTATGGGTTTCGGAATAGACGGTATATTTAAGTCTTTTATCTTAGCTAAGCCAAGACAAGTAGTTTGTTGAATTGTGTCATTCAAAAATATCATTTGTTCTGGGATCATGCAGGCCCTAAATAATGCTTCTAGGCCTTGTACTTGCCATTCTTTGGTACCCCAGATCATTTTTGTTTAAATGTTGTTTTTCTAAAATTCAAAACGAAATGTAGACATTTTGTCATAAAATTTTTCAGATTAATAAATTTTGTATTTGTCAACATTGTTTTCATTCCTGTCCTATTTAACATTTTAAAATAAAACGTTTTTGGATCACTGTTGTTAAACCCTGAGAAGTATTGGAATTTCTCATAAAATGTTTTCGAGCTGCCTTTTGGCGGTGTTGGACAGTGTTCCCATTGGTTATAAGATAAAACATTTCTTGGCTGTGCAGTGCAAATAGTGATCACCAAAGTGGTTATAGCAGTATAACTCTTCATAATTCGATGAACCCTGTAAGTAATCATGTTCAGTAAATTTGGCTGACATTACTAAATCTGACATCATATTATTAATGTTTTCAAAGTCCCAATCATCAGAGAAAGTACTTGGTGTCACAAAGTCACTTAATGAAACCTTGAACTGATGTGGATATTTCAAGAGTTCAACCGGGCCAAAAATGTCATAATCAGTTCTGCCCCATGCTACCCCACCGGGTATTGGATTGGCTGAGATGTTTAATGATGACAGTTCTCTTTTCTCGATGTGGGAGGATGTGTGAGGCTTTAGGACCAAGTTGATGTTCTGACTTGCTGTGTCCATTGTACTATATTTTCCATCAATGATTTTTCCAAACATAGAACCATGATGAGCCAAAGCAGGAGAGTAAGTACACCTAACACAATCCAAAATTCAATCCATGGTGAAATCAGATATGTTTCTTTTAGTTGGAGAGAAAGTTCAATTACTTTGTCTTTGAAAGTTTTTGTTGCAGGTGTTTCTTCATGCTCACTTGGATCTTCAGAAAAGTTGTTGGAGTTGATGAAGTAGCCAGATGCAGTTCTGTCAATTTTTGGAATCAATTCCGGATTTTCATTTGCTTTTGCATTTTTCTTTGTTTCATTAAAATAGTCAGAGGCTACATCATTGTAGATTGGTGTTTCTTGACGAACTGTTGCAATTTGGGTTTCAAGAGGCACAAGTTCCATGGCATTATTGCATAGTCCTTTTTTATTCACTGCAGGTTTATCAAATGTGATTAGTCTCTCAGTATGAGCCTCTTGGATTGTAGCAAACTTCGGTATTCTGCTATTTCTTGGGAGTCCACTGGGCCTACTACTTGTTATTGGCCACATGATTGTGGTTTTACCAGGTCGATGGATACAACTCGGTTCTCCTTTTTACCAGCAAGGGGCGGTAGTACAACTGATCTTGTTTCGCTGATAGCTAGGACAGGTACAGCTTTTCTGTAAGAAGGCCCAAATTCCTTCTTCACCGCGACCTTCTCTCTGACCAGATCCCCAATCTTTGGAATCCAGACAGGTCTTGCTGGGACAGGTGGTTTTTCTTCAGTGGTTGTCGGATGTTGTTTCAACTTTATGTTACTCAGGCTTTTTCTTGTTTCATTTAAATCCTGTAAAACAGCCAAACGGTCTTTGATATCAAAGGATTTTTCTTCTACCACTGAAGTGTGACAATCAAGATCCTGAATGTGCATTCTAGTACCGAACAATAGGTCGTATGGAGTGAGACCTTTTAGAGAATTTCTTGGCAGATTATTAAGACTACGTTGGACAATTGTTAAATGCTTGACCCACCCATCACCCGAACCTAATACCCTCTCCATTATAGATTGCTTTATGTCACGGTTTTTTCTTTCCACTACCGCATTTCCCTCAGGATGGAAGGGAGAAAAGTACCACAATGCAATGCCCATGCTGTTCATGGCCTCTTTGTAAGCTCGAGAGCTAAACGCAGGACCCTGATCAGAATGTAGCATGCCAATTGCGTATATGCCGATAAAGACTCGCAAATCTTTTTATAACAGTTCTGCCGTCAGCCGAGTGCTGCTGGTCTACATTTTCCCCATCTATGTGTTTTTCTGAACACTTTTCAGTGGCTACGGAAGCCGGTTGGACCGCTTCCGCTGTGGCTGTGTTAGCCAATGAATTCCCTGCAACGTGAACGCCATCACGTTGATGACTCAGTGCGTGTATCAGGTGAGTCTTCTGTAGTTCTTTCTTTAAAAGAACTACTTGTTCCCAAAGCGGTTTATGCTTTATTGTGGCACCTGTGTCAAAGCATGGGCGGAAAATCCGTTTCGCTCGCGGATTTTGCGGATTTTCGGTAAATTCGCAGTCCGCGAGACTCGCGAATCTCCCGCAAAATCCGCAAATCCGCGAGCAGCGGATTTTGCTCGCACTGTTCGCGTGAGTTCGCGGCTTCCCAGTACAACTTCGCGCCCCGCGAATAAGCGCTAAATTGCAGAAATACGATTTTAGCAAAACTGAAACTACTTACCAGGTTCAAAAGTTCAGGCTCATCATTAGTAGCCATTTCCTGTAGTGCTTCCTGAGGGGCCCCTCCAGAGTTCAGTTGCCAGTTGCAACTATTATGTGACCCTGCTCTGAAGCTCAGAATAGTTACACATATGCCACAAAGGTCCTGAATTACAGCTAAGGGAGACAAGCAGGAGCCAGGCTGGAAGTTCAAATCCATTAATCAGCCCCTAATTCATTATTGTAAGTTGGGGCAGGGCAGGTGTTGTAACTAATTTTGCAACAATGAAAGCACTTAGCAAGTGCAAAAGATCACTAATCAGGAAGCACTAAGGAAGCAGGTGCCAGCTAAAAAAATATTCTGTGACACATTAATCAGCCCCAAATTAATTCAGTTCACTTGAGGCAGGGAAGGTGTGCTTGCGTTGCCACAATATTGTACACTGACTGGACAACCAGAGGGTGCTGTGATGAAACAGAGGGTGGCATGGGTGGGCCAGAGGGTGACATGAGTAGTCAGAGAGTGGCAGTGGTGACAGAGAGTGGCAGTGATGAAGAAGAGTGTCCCAAACAGGCTGGACACGTAGAAACAACAAGTTCGCAAAACTTGCGACCCGACAGGTAAGTTCGCGTTTTGCGAAATTGTACAAAACCCTCGCGAACTGGCAGAAACCCGCGCGAACACACAAAAAAAAAAAATCCTCAAATTCGCGAGAATTCGCGGATTTTGCGGATTGCGAGTTCGCAAATCCGCAAAATTCGCAAACGCGAGATTCGCAAAATTCGCCCATGCTTACCTGTGTCATCTTTGCAACCGTTTTTACTCCATGTCTGCATGTCACTGTTGTAAGACTTGACGCAGAAATGCGAATCGCTCACTATTAGTGTCGGGAATTCACGATCGGCATTTTCAAGCGCCATCTTTAAAGATCCTTTTTCAACTCGCTGAGCTGAACAGTTTCTGAGTGATTCAGTTTTGGTAATCATCGGTTTGAATTTACCAGAGTGCCAGCGACCTTTAACAATCGCGCACGCTGCATTGTAGGATTTTTCCTCTACATCGTAGTGTTGTGCAAATCTGTCCATGTAGATTACACATGTGTACTGTTCGAGAGGCAGAATTTCGATTGGCAGAGGATATTCTTGTTCGTATTCTAGATCATCTAGTTTTTTCAGTTTCGGGTCAAAATAGTATTTCACGTCTTCTGTAGCAAGGGAAGTTTCCCATTGTACCCATATTGGATCTAATGCCACCGTATTCAGATTGCGTGGACTTGTTAATGCCTCAAGGGCTGATTCTGCAGTATAAACAGTTATTCTCTTGCCTTGGGCCAGGGCTCTTTCTTTTGCTACAGCAGTTTGAACCATCAGAATTTTTTTCTGTAGAACTGGATTTCATTTCAGCTTTAGTGTACAAATGTGATTTGTAAGCTTTAGGTACCGTTTCTCCCTCATTAGAGGTTAGGTATGTGAATCCGCATCTTCCTGGGATTACTCGGATTACAAGATTATGTGTGTTTTCACGTGTTTGCAATTTTGTTTTAGTTAACATGTCTGTTTGTAGTGATGTTAAAATTTCTGTGTGTTTCTGAGTCCAATTTATTGGTTTGAAATCATGTCTTATTAATTCATAGAGAGGCTTAACTCTCTCTGCATAATTTAGTTTGTATGTTCTTCCGAAATTCAGGAAACCTAGTATTGATTGTAAATTCTTCAGCGTTTTTGGTGCTTGGAGTACAGCACATTTCTCTAAGAAATTGTCAGTTAGGCTCTTGCCTTCACTTGATAATTCATATTCTAAAAACAGGACAATTAGATGGGCAATTCGTGACTTTTTAAAGTTGAATTTGTAACCCTCTGAAGCGAACCCAAGTATTATGGTGTTCACTCTTTTTAAGTGAGTCTCCAGGTCATCATCTGTCAGATAGATGTCATCGACATAGGATAATGCCTCATTGTCGTATATTTGTAGTAACTCTGCTACCCTTGCTGAGAATAATCCTGGGCTATTCTGAATCCCTGTGGGAGTCGACAGAAGTGTTTTTATGACCCCATTATTGGGAAAGCGGTCAAATACCTGCTTTCAGGTGCAATGTTTTGACAAAAGAATCCATTAGAGATATCTAATGTTGTTTTATATTTTTTGCGCACAATGTTATTCATTAGTGCTGCACTGTGTGAGTTTTGTACTGCAAATGTTTTACAACAGGAGTTAAGTTGTCTGTAGTCCAAAACTAGACAATATGAATCGTCTGGCTTGGAGACAGGAAACAAAGGATTGCTCATTTGTGAGGTGCATGTTTCAATCACCCCTTGATATTCAAGTTGATCTAAAATCTCATTGACTTTCTTTTTAGCTTCTTGTTTAACTGGGTACTGCCTTTGTGCAGTGGGTTGATTTTTTAACTGGATTTTGTGGTGAGGCGAATCCTCATCCCATCCTACATGATTTTTATATAAAGCAGGAACTTGGGCTACTGCCCATTTTCTTGCAAGTGTATATTTTTTATTAATTGGTATATGATTAGAGAAGGCAGGCATAATTATTTCTTCGCCATGACGGCACTCCCTGACAAACTCTGGTGGTCAGTCTTTTTCAGCTTACAGGATGTCATAGCCTTTCGAAAGGTTATCCCAAAAGAGACCCCTTACTTTCCTCGTCTTGTCCCCCTCTATACGTAATGTTATTTCGTATATTTTATGGGGTTAGCTAACCATGGTATCTGCAGTTTCTACCTGAATGTATTCATTCGTGTCCACTGTCTCCAGATGATTCATCAGGATTTTGTGAGCTATGGTCACTTCTGCTGCGCTGTCTAGCATTGTCTGAGCCCACTCTCCGTTTTTCAGTTGTGTCCTCAGAAACCTCGGCATGTTTAATCCTAATACTTGCTACCTTCTTTCTGGGATATTGTGATTTATTACTTTGATGAGCAGGTTCTTTCTCTTTGGACTTGACGTGCTCTTCTCTGTGTTCTGACCGTCCTCTTCTTTCCGATTTCTGTGAGGAAGATCGAGAAAGATTGAGTGAGAGGGATCGAGAGGGACGTGTATCAATATCTTGATATCTATCAGGTTTTCTCAATTTATCCCTATCTCTAAGGTTGTATCTTTTTTCAGAGGGCTCCCTTTGGGGAGACTTGTTTCCTCAGTCTGGAGATTTTTCTCTCCATTGAGGAGACCTTCCTCTGGACTGGAATCGTTTTTCCCTGGGAGTGGACTGTTTATTACCCTCCCAGCTCCTTTTTGGTGTATTCAGACTATTTTTTATAAAGGTTTTTTCAGGATTTTCAGTTAGTTGGGGTTTTACCGGTTTCCCACCCAAACTATCTCTTCCTAGTTCTTCATAAGATTTTTCTATGATTCTGGCAAGTTCAAATGGTTGGTCTGCTATATCTGTCTCCTTCAATTTCTGGCGGATCGCCAAAGATGCTGCTTCTCCTTTTATGTTGGCTAATAACATAGCCGATACCTGCTTGAAGTCTTTCAATAATTTCATACCCAGAGTTAAAGCAGGTTCTGGACCGTATTCATTTTGAATCTGTCTAAGTACATCTGGTATAACCGCCATAGATGGAACACCATGCGTTTTTGTGTATATTGAAGCAAAGACTGTGCCCCAAGTGTCACAGTCTTCCACATGTGGTGCGATCCCCATTGGAAGACAGATAGTCAGAATTTTGTGTTTCTCAGTAGGAGTAGTATCTGGAAATACTGCTTCTATTTGAGTAATTTTCTGTGCCAACCAGAATGGAATTTCTTCCCATTTTGTGGGTACTTTACCAAGACATGATTGTATGTTCTGTGGTGTGATTTTGTTTATGTTCCCCTGATGAGGGGTCGGCTGTGGAATCTTAATTGTGGGTTGGACTGTTGGAGTCCGCATGACATATTGGACCAATTGTCTATGTATTTTAATTAATAGTTTTAGCTGAGCTAAAAGTTCCCGGGCTGGCATTTGATCAATGTCTGGATGTGTAGCTGGCTAGAACAGGCCACGTTGCTCCTGGTCTACCTAGTGGACCATGTCTGGTGATGTGATTTTGATGTTTTAGGGCGCCATTAAACCAGAGCAGATGCTCTTGGTAATTTAGTGGGATTTCAACGTCCTCGAAAGGAGTGTATTCATCCGGAGGTTCCTCTATTTTGTAATAGTGGAATTCTTTTGTTATAGCGTTTGCTGCTGGAAAGTGTATCCATGAATAGAATACCTCTGTCTGCCGATATTCATGGGCCTCTACCACGAATGTGGTCCATTTTCTATAAGTTTAAGAGTTATAGTTCTCCTTACGTTGACCGGAATGAGTATAGCACTCGGGTCATTTTCTTCGATGGTTCTGTCATCCTCTATGAGTTGAGCTGCTATTCTAGCTCTCTCTGCTTTATCTTCACTTTCTCCCATTTTTACTGACAGAAAGCTCTTTGTTGCAGATCAAGTTTCAAGGAAACAAAGATTAGGTGCACAATATTTTGGAACACTGTATCCTTCAACGTTGACTAAACCAAAAACGAATACATAGGAATCTCTTCCTACTAAGTTCCGGCGGATATTAACCTTTCACCCACTCCAGGCGTCTTTTGGAGTATTTACGGAAAAAGGGTTCTGTGTGAAAAAGCACGACTGAGTTACTCTACTGTCTTGCGTTAGATTATCGCCTTACCAAACATTGGGCGCCATGTAGTGTAGTTCCTATATTCCCAATACGTTCTGCGCATTGGAATAATATAAACAGCAGTGTAGACGTAGGACTGAGGTTGACTAGGTCTCTACTGACTATATTAGACTTAATTAGTTTCGCCAGCTAGCTCAGAGGTCACTAGAAACTTTCTCGAATGTCCAGGAAAGAGTTAACTCTCCGGATTAGACAAGAAGGGATTAGCTTCTGACAACGATACAAACATGACAACTTTGCTCCCTCAGAATAGAGTGTATCTCTAGAGTCGTGTGAAAACAATAGGCAGCTATTTCACTCAGTCAATCGTGCATACTTAGTTTCACCAGAGTGCAGAGAAATAGAGAGACAGGCGTTTTCAATAAAAGGTGTTATTTTATTGAGCAGTCTTCTTTCTCATGCAAGAGAAATGAATTGCCACAATTGCAATACTTATTATCAAGTAAAGTGCGTACAGTAAAAGTAGTATTATGAAATAATACTGTAAAAGCATATATATGGTTTCTTAGCCATATGATACTTTAAAATAGATAAAATATATTTACATACATAAAACAATTGACTAACGTACTCAACTGGTGCTTCTAACTACGCCTACCCTGATGTACCTGACCTAAGCCTAATACTTGGGAAGGAGTAAGTAAGTAGCAGTTTAAGTTAAGTTGGTTAAGATAGTTTTTTGCCAAGGATCTGAATCAAGAATTCTCTTTAAGGGTTTAGTCAGCTCCGTACCTTGGTAATAGAATGTGGGAGGTCTGGTATCTCTTTCTTCAGGACTCGATCTCCCAGAAACCCGCATGGGTAACTCGGGAACACCGGAGCTGGATTTTCTCGGCGTGAGAAAAAGTAGCTTCTCCAGCGCGTCAAAGGGGAGGGGCGGCTTCCGTGGACTCTCGCATCAGCTGGGCTCTCGGGCAAGTAGATAGCCGCTTTGCTCCAAACCACCGTGTGTTTGCTTAAGGCAACTGTTGGTATTTTATACCTGAAACGTGCCGGGTTTGACGTAAGGTTGGACATAAGACAGTTCGTTCTGAACTCCAGGAGTTCTTGTTCAAATCAAAACAAAATCAGGGGGGAATTTCCCGGGCTGCTGGAGGCTTGGTTTGTTTAAAGAACGCGTTGTGCTATCTAGGAGTAACACCGTCCCTTGAGCTCTATTGGGACTTGATCTGCAAAACCCTAGACCGTAAGCTGTATCATCAGTTTCGGGTGGGTACTTTGCCGACCAACTCCTTCACCGCAAAATGGACGAAAAACGCAAGTAATAAATGTTTTTTTTGTCCTGACCAGGTTGAAAGTATTGGTCATCTGTTTTTTGCATGCCTAGCATATCGATCGCCTCGACTGAAATGGTTGAAACCTATTTGTAAAACCTTGAATTGTGGGGGGAATCGTGAAGCACTGTTGAAATTACGTGATATACGTATCTGTGATCTGTGTTGCCAAATTTTTGGGGTGGGTGTGGCTGATTCGTGCAAAGAAATTGAAACCCCTTTTTAATTAATTGTAATGAAATGATTGTTTGTTTGTCGATTGAGACACATTCTTTTTACATTTGGGGGCTTATTTGAAAATGTTTTTAATGTTTTATTATGTATGCTGTCTTTTATGAATTTTATTCGAAATAAAGACAAAATGAACTGAAAAAAAAAGCTATCTAGGAGTCGATGGGAGTAGCCGTGCTGTGCTTTGGACTGCATGGGCTATTACTGAATATGGATATGATTCTTATGCCTTTATAAGGATATTATTGATTATAACCGCACAAGGGCATGAATCGGGAATATCGAATTAGGGTCCTAGATAGAAATACAACAGTGTTAGGTGTACTTTTCCTCCTGCTTTGGCTCATCATGGTTTTATACTTGGGTAGATTCATTGATGGAAAATATAGTACAATGGGCACAGCAAATCAGAACATCAACTTGGTCCTAAAGTCTCACAGATCTTCTCACATCGAGAAAAGAGAACTATCATCAGTGAACATCACAGCCAATCCAATACCTGGGGGTATAGCATGGGACAGAACTGACTATGAAATTTATGGCCCGATTAAACTCTTGAAGTATCCACACCAGTTTAAGGTTTCCTTAAGTGATTTTGTGATACCAAGTTCTTTTTCTGATGATTGGGAGTTTGAAAATATTAATAATATGATGTCAGATTTAGTAATGTCAGCAAAATTTACAGAACATGATTATTTACAGGGTTCATCAAATTATGAAGAATTATACTGTTACAATCACTATGGTCATCACTATTTGCATAAATCTGCACAACCTAGAAATGTTTTTACTTATAATCAATAGGAACATTGTCCAACTCCACCAAAAGGAACTTCGAAGACATTTTATGAGAAATTTCCATACTTCTCAGGGTTTAACAACAGTGATCTAGAAACGTTTTATTTTAAAATGTTAAATAAGACAGGAATGAAAACAATGTTGACAAATACTAAACTGATTTATTCTGAAAAGTTTTATGACAAAATGTCTACATTTGGTTTTGAATTTTGGAAAAATAACATTGAAACAAAAACCATCTGGGGAACAAAAGACTGGCAGGTACAAGGTCTAGAATCATTATTTAGAGCCTGCATGATCCCAGAACAAATTATATTCCTGAATTATACCATTCAACAAACTACTTGTCGTGGTTTAGCTAAGATAAAAGACTTAAATAAACCGTCTATTCCGAAGCCCATACCTGATAGTAATAGTACTACGGACGTGGAAATAGACGTATCCCATATTTTTAACCAAAACAGAAAAAATCCTGATTGGAAAAAATGGTTGATCTGGCCCACAGACACAAATAACTGTCAAGATAGATTCCTGAACAAAAGACAGGGGTTCAAAATGACCAGGCCAGACCCACGATATTCCCAGAGACAACGTCCAGGGATAGTTACAACATACAGTGTAGGGAAATTATGCCCTGAGTGGCTACAGAAATCCACACTGGCTGAAATTAAGCAACACTTGACTTTACTTAAAGAAGGTGCTGACTTGCGAGATTTCATAATGGGACCTCGCAAACAGCGTCAAAAACGTTTCATAGCGGCCGGTATATACGCTGCATACAAAGAAGCTTGGAAAGTAATGCAAATTGAATCAGCAGAAAAAATACGAGAAATTAATCTTATAAATTTGGAAAAATCACTTTCTGTAGTGGACAATGGGTTAACGACTCTGACTTCCAGAATATATTCACTGGACAGTATTGTATCATCTGCCTTTGATATAATAGAGCAAGACTTGCTAATGTTACAACATAGTCAGTCCCAATTGCGTTCTATTGTACAGCTAGGCTGGACGTTGCAAAACCTACATTCAGGCTACGTGCCATGGCGTCTAATCAACATAAAGTCATTATTTTCTATCTTTAACCTTACTGATAAACAAATCAGTTTGGCACAAAAAGGAGCAGATTATACGATTCTGAGCATTGAAAAACTTGAGAGATTACCATTGACAATGTCAGAGAGACCTGTCATTGAATGGATAATACATGGAAAAATTCCAATTCCGATAACAACTTTCCAGTTTAAATATTGCCAAGAATATATACCAGCAGGCCAGTATGAAAGGTTGGGTAAAGGATACATCAAATCAACCTGGGATTTACCTTACACACACAAATGTTATAGTGAAGGGAAAAAGGAGGTATTCCTTAGTGGCAATAATTGTAAAAAAATCACTAAGCGGTACACTTCTGTATCAAGGTATTAACTTGCATGGAGCTTGCAAAGGGTCTTCAAATAACCTTTCATGTCACCTGCAAGGCACTCCTGCAACACAGATAGAACCATTCTTCAGACAGCTTTCCAACGGGAGCTACGTTTTAATAAATGACCACAGCTGTTGTGGAATGGTGCCAGGAGAATGCTATCTCGTAATTGTTACTTACAGGGTCGTTTGCTGTATGCAAGTATTGTATCCAGACAGCAATCCAGACATGGAGGCGGCAATATGGCCTTATGTGAAAATCTCTTCTATTCGAATTGATACTTTAAGCAGAATGAAGTCTATTCTTTTACAGACTACTGTGCCGCTGACCTCGTCCAAAGAAACGTATGATCTGCAAGTTGCAAGGACAACATCAGAGATACATACCCTTTTATCGACAAATTGCCCCGTGCATTTCGTAGAAATGTTAAATCAAATTTTAAACATGTCTGATACCAGTGGCATTGCACATGTATTTAAGACAATTTTCTCGGGACTGTTAACACCATTTGAAACAGTTCTGGGCATCTTCCCGAATTTTGTCCATTCTGTCTTTGGCGGCCTACCTTTAATTTTGGGACTCGTAGCAGGAATTTTATTCTTGTTCCTTCTGCTCCGATATGGCAAGCCAGTCCACAGACAAGACTCCAGCAACGATGGAAGAAATGATCCTAGCAATACGATATCGAGACCGTATCACTAAGGTCCTCGGATTAGCCCGGCTAAGAGATCTGAGTACAACTTGGTTTCTTTCATTCAGACCAATCTGGCAGGATTGCATCTTACCTGTGCTTCGATGTCTGCTATGCGGAGAAGAATGCGTGTTGGACGTCTGTCTTACTCTACCATTAGCAGTACAAATGGATATCGATACTTTGCTTTGTCCAGGAACGACTCATGCAAAGTGTTGTCCCCAGCGGCTACCTATTCTGATGACGGCATTCGTTGAGACTTCACCATTACGAGTAGGTGGCGGTGAAGTACGAGAGGAAAGCAGCACCAAACAGGTACAACCTTCTGTGAGCATTGCTGATCCCAACATCGATGATAGCAATCACGCACAGAACTGCACAGTTTCAGTATTTTCAAACTTGGTCGAACTTTCACCTGATGTTGTAGACCAATTTTTTGCAAGCCTATCTGATATGATGTTCTCCCCTGAACAACGGGAATAACTTTTAAAAACAACAAGCACACAGCGTTCCCTGAACTCTGAATTTGGCCTTCAGTTCTGTTAAACAAAGCAACTGAAAACATTTGGAACTATTTTTTCCCCTGAAAGCGAAATAATTTTTCTTTCAAATCAAAAATATTTACCCTTTTTTCCGGCACATGGTACTTTGCTTAAATGTCTCTAAAAATAGAAGCTCTGTTAGAGAACAGAGCTTCTATTTTTAGAGACATTAGAGACAATATTTTACCTCAGCCTCTAGCACATGTATATTATCGTATAAATATGTGAAGAAATGGTCTCGACCTTCTTTTCTGTATACAGAGCCATTTCATGTGTAATTTTCGCAATTCATTCAGCTGATATATATGTATTTAACTGAATGATAACCCTGCTTGAAAAAAACGTACAGTACCAATACTCATTTTTCGTGTGTAAACCATACACCATTTCAAATGCAATTATGTATTTTGGGGTGGGTTGGAAAACACACATGCATCTTATGTTTAACACCTTAGCTGCTATGGAACGTCCAGCTCCAGTGCTGAACGTTCCATTGCGCAGGTGCAGTTGGAACGTTCAACGGCCGACGGCAGCACTCCCGAGGTAGTGGTGCCGTCGGCCGCTGGACGGGCGCAGCGCTTAAGGGGTTAATATTGCTTATTTTTTAGTAATGATGGACATTAATACGTGGAGTGGGTGTTGTATTTCTATCTAGGACCCTAATTCGATATTCCCGATTCATGCCCTTATGTGGTTATAACAAATAATATCCTTATAAAGGCATAAGAATCATATCCATATTTAGTAATAGCCCATGCAGTCCAAAACACGGCAAGGCTACTCCCATAGACTCCTAGAAAGCACAACGCGTTCTTTAAACAAACCAAGCCTCCAGCAGCCCGGGAATTCCTCCTGCTTTTGTTTTGATTTGCACAAGAACTACTGGAGTCCAGAAAGAACTGTTAGTTCTTAGTGACGTCTTATGTCCAACCTTACGTCAAACCTGGCACCTTTCAAGTATAAATATACCAACGTTGCCTTAAGCAAACACACGGTGGTGGGGAGCAGAGCGACGTTCTACTTGCCCGGGAGCCCAGCTGTTGCCAGAGACAAAGGAAAGCGCCCCTCCCTTCGACACACTGAGAGAGACGCTGTCTTTTTCTCCAGCCGAGAAAATCCAGCTCCGGTGTTCCCAAGTTACCCTCGCGGGTTGCTGGGAGATCGAGTCCTGAGAAGCGAGATACAAGACCTCCTTCATTCTATAACCAAGGTACGGAGCTTATTAAAACCTTGGAGAGAATTCTTGATTCCGATACTTGGCAAAAACCTAACTTAACTTAAAACTGCAACTTACTTACTTCTTCCCACGTATTAGGCTTAGGTCAGGTACACCGGGGTAGGCGTATCTTAAAAGCACCAGTTGAGTTTGTTAGTCAATGTTTTTATGTATGTATATATTTTATCCATTTTAAAGTATCATATGGCTAAGAAACCCTATCAATGCTTTTACAGTATTATTTCATAATACTACTTTTACTGTACGCACTTTACTTTATAATAAGTATTGCAAATGTGGCAATTCATTTCTCTTGCATGAGAAAGAAGACTGCTCAATAAAATAACACCTTTTTATTGAAAACGCTCGTCTCTCTATTTCTCTGCACTCTGGTGAAATTAAGCATGCACGATTGACTGAGTGAAATAACTGTCTATTGTTTTCACACAACTCTAGAGATACACTCTTTATTCTGAGGGAGCAAAGTTGTCATGTTTATGCGGTTGTCAGAAACTAATCCCTTCTTGTCTAAATCAGGACGGTTAACCCTTTCCTGAACATTCAAGAAAGTTTCTAGTGACCTCTGAGCTAGCTGGCAAAACTAATTAAGTCTAACATAGTCAGTAGAGACCTAGATTACCTCATTCCTACGTCTACACTGCTGTTTATGTTATTCCAATGCGCAGAGCCTATTGGGAATATAGGAACTACACTACATTACAGTCTATGGGGCATCTGTCGTTTTCACTTCGGACTTTTGACTGAGCTCTTTTAGTATTTTGAAGGTCTTTTTCTACTTGTTGGGAGCTATGGAAATTCTTGTCTCATAGTATTCAGCCTTTCTTTCCGTGATAGATTTTTTATATAATGTGAGTTGGGATTTATATATTTCCAGCTTTTCTGGTTCATAGGCTTTCCGCCATTGCCTCTCGGCATGATGAAGGCTTTGCTTATGTGCCCTCAATGTCTCGTTAAACCAGGGAGCCCCCTTCCCTTTGTCTTTCACTCTGATTCTGTTCTCCGGGGCTATTTTATCTATAGCTCGGCGTAGGGTGTTAATCAGGGCTTCACACTCCTGATCTAAATTTTTTGGTTTGAGCGGGGGTGTCTAAGGGAACTCAAGAAGGGTTGCTATTAGATCGCCGGCCTTGATTTTCTTCCAACTTCATACCACCTTCGACTCTGGGGGTGTACTTGGTAGTTCGCCGTCCGTTGGGACCCAGCAGCTAAGCAGTGCGTGGTCTGATCAAGCACAGGGGCTGATATCTATTAGACTAGCCCATGGACTGGAGGTCCAGATGAGATCCAGGGTGTACCCTTTCAGGTGGGTGGGGCTGTCAATCAGGTGGTGGAGCCCCATAGCGCTCAGTTCTGACTCAAGTTGGCTAGCGGACATCTCTTTCGGATTGGCTTGACTGCGAAGATTTGCCCCACTGAAAGCTCCAGAGCACCTCACCATTTACAACAAAGACAAAGACCTCCAGGACTCGCGAGGTATCACGCTACAGTAGGCCGGCGTCGTTGAATCGAATCCGGATTCGAGGACCTGATCGCTTGACGTTGAGTGAAAAAGCTTCAAAAAGTGACAAGTTCAGAAGGTAATAACTTGACTGGGCCCAACCACTCTTAGTATCAGACCTGGGCTCCATCACGGTCGGCCTGAAACTTTGGTCCCGGTCCAGCATGACCAGATAGCTGCTGTTTGCGCTTAACACTTTTTAGGCACTAGAGAGCAAATCTTTATAATTTACACTTAAAAAATTCATATCTCTGCTTCCCTATATTGGATTTTGTCATTTTGGTTCCATTTTAAAGATAAATATATTCTATATTTTTATAAATTACTGTTAGATTTTTATTGTGTCGTGTATTTGACTTATTTACTGTTTTGGTGATATTAAATGCTATACACACCTGTCTCATAAGTTAAACCTGACTGCTCATCACCCAAGCTACCAAAGGTATAAGCAAGGATTAATCTATTGAAACTTGACTAGACGTTATTTGTGATTGTGGTATTCTTACTAGCTTACTGCGCCTACTAATAAATCACCTTCTACAAATGGGTTTTTACTGAAAAATGTTTTGTCAGTGAACTGTGTTTTCTGGTAGCAATAGAAAACAACACATTTCTACAAATAAACATGATCATTTGAATGTGGTTAGGGCCTGGATTAATATTTTAATATTTAAAGCAGTTTTCAACATTTCCAAGTGCTAATAATTTTCTATTCCTTTATGCCAGGCTAGCATTTCTAACCAACATTTTTCTTTTATTAGGAGTTCACAATACAGAGTTGTTTCACTTATACAATTCTGCAGCACCAGAGTTTTTAATCATAAACATTGCATCTAACATACGACACTCAAAAGGTAATTTTCATTTATTTAAGGGTTTTTCCTAAATTACTGTGTTGCATCCTGGAAATAAGACCCAAACAAGAGAATGTGAATAGCCCTGGAGCCAAATTGATGCATCAAAGACAAATTATAAAGGGTATAATTAACACTGGGATGCAGTATTACTGGAGGATTAAAAGGTAATCCTGATTGAATGTGGCACAGCATGCAGAACTCGGTGCTACCAAACCAATTTTGACATGTGAACCTCTAAATACATGCTTTTCTTCTAGGACAAAGTCCTGGTAGGCAAGAGGACTTGTTCTGGGAAAACAATACAGTTTTACCACATGCAATTTTGAAAGCAGGCACAAGACATTTTTCACTAGGATGTGTTTCCTTTGGCTTTGGTGGGGCACCTCTCCAATCTGGGGAGGATGTATAATTTTTGGGTAGGGGTTGCAGGGTTCATTTTATTCTATGATAAAACTCCACAAAAAGTAAAAATGTTCTCGAGTGCCACACAATTACCACCATGAGGTCCTCTAGTAGTTGTTTCCAGCATTACCTGGAGAGTACTTTCCATACCTACTAACATACTCAGTAGACAGTGGCTTTAAGTTTTTTTCCAGGAGCACTAGAAGCCGGGCAATTGGGCTCAAAATGCTTCCAGTCCTTCATTGTGAGAGCCAACTTAATTCTTTCCAGCAGACTGAGCACTATTTTTCTGTCTTGCACCTTTCTGATCATGTGCAGGGATGTACTGGAAACAAGGCTAAAACAGCACTCCAACAAACCAGAGAATGCATAGAACCTAGTTAGTAGGCTAGCTGGTGTAGCGCTTATTCAGCAGACAATTATTAGATAACAGTGATGACAGCCCTTCTATTTCCTCAGCAATATAAGGAAAATTATTTCTTCTACTTTTTCAAAGATTCTCTCCATTGGAGCGTGGGCCTTACATGGCAATACAAAGAATCCAGTTTAAAGGCTACTTAGCTATTCCCAAAATGTCCCATGATCCTGTTTACTGTAGTGTGTTGTAATTCAAAGCCTGTAAGAGTTGACTGCTGATCAAGGGTCACAAGCCATTTATTGGCCTACAAGTTTGTATTTGTTTCTTCTGGAAAGGAAATCCTCTCCCTGGGCTAGTATTGTCACCCCAATATCTTCAAGGGCATTCCACACATCTCAGAAGAAACATAAGCAGAAACCTCTCACAGCTACTGGCTAGAGAGTTGAGCCAAAATCCAAACAGAACAAAGGGAGAATGATCATATCTTATTCACAACTACTCTCCTGCGAGAGACCCACACTGGTATGCTGTTATGTTATGTTATATGTATATTTGCACTGACAGGTGTGTGAGCCTAGCCCCGTCTAAGGTGGCTTGGTTAATTGAAAAGCCAGGTCTTCAGCTTCTTGTGGAATTAAAGAAGAGAGAAAGAGGCTTTTAAATGTAGTAGAATGATGTGCCATGCTGTAGGAGAAATGTAAGAGAATACCTATCCTGCTGATCTGAATCTTTGTATGCGTGTAATGTGTGTGAGTAGGGGTCTACGAATCGGAGGTGTCTAGGTGTTGGTGGAAGGACATGTGACTGTTCAGGTAGGTGGGGTCCAAGTTGTGTAATGCCTTGAATTTGTGTGTGAGGAGTTTGAAATAAGCACATTTGTGTATCGTGAGTCAGCGAAGCTCCCTGAGGTAATCTAAATTTCTGGTGACCAGGGCATAAGTGACCATTTTTCAAGTGTTGCTTGGGGGTCATTTGAAGATCCTTCCCAGCATTTTCAGGGTGTGGAAGCAGGAAGCAGTTATGGTGTTGACTTGTGTGGTAATGTCCAGCTTGCTGTCGATGATTATTCGGAAATTCATGCTGTGAGTGCTGGGAGTGTGTCCAGGTTTAGCCGCCCACTAGCTGGAGTCCCAGGGTGAGATTTTCTTGCTGAAGATAACTATTACTGTCTTGTCAGCGCTGAACTTGAGACAGTTGGCTTTTATCCACTTAGCAACTTGTTTCTTGTGTTGAAAGCATTGTCCGAGAGGAAGATCATGAGTTGTGAAGGAGAAGATGTTGATGTCATGGGGCTTTATTGGGGAAGAGAACTAAAACAAATATATAGGGGGATACTTTCTCCAACACACAAAAGCTTGTGGCAACCAGTTGTGCTTTAGTAGTAATAAGCTGTTCATCACAGACTCTTGGAGATCCAGAAAGCTAACTTGTTCTCTAGAAAGGTGTTTTGGTACACCACAAAAGCATAGACAGTTGCTGAATGCAGCAAATTCTTGTGTCACACTTAAGCCGTACAAACAACATTGTAAGGCTGCAGCCTTCAGCCCACTCTATCCTTACAAGTCATATGCACTTTATAGTCCAGGATGCATGTTAGTTTTCACATTTCATCAGTCTGGCCTCTAATAGTAACATGGAAAACATTCTCTTCATTTATGCTGGAGAGCATAAGGACACCACTCCTGTCATCATATTTGAGAGGAAAGCAGCTTGTCACACTGCAAGGCACTGGACTTACCCATTGCAGGTTTTTGATGTTGTTGTTTGGGAAATCCAATGTGGTTGGTGTAAATTGTACTGCAAGCACAGTGTCAACTATGTACAACTGTTTGAAGATTCCATTCCAATATAAAAATTGTCCAAGTGAAAATTATGACCATAATATAAAATACAGTTTGGGCTAAATCCTGCATTCGTTTGTCACAGACATGCCTAAGATGGAAGGCAATCAGGAGTATAGACTGTTAAATCCTTGTCATTATGTACTCAGAAATTGTGAGCATATCACATGGCAACGTTGCCATAACGAGCCTGTTTGCCAGACAGATACTGTCTAACATCTCCAGAGACTCATCAACATTACCAGGAACATAAATGCTGCCAAAATGCACAATAAGATAGTTCCACATAGGTCAAATTTTTAGCAGCCTGTCATGACCAGAATGACCTTTGAGAAAACCTGTGAAGTTGTCATTGAAATTGCGCATTCTTCATAGCAACTGAAAGTGGTATCTGCTCATAACAGTAGGAAGAAAAATAGTTGCTAGTAGGGGACTGCTGGCTTCTTTTTTCTTATTCTCATCAACTAAATGAGAGGTCACCAACACTGGTTCATGTCCACTGAGTTGCCCTAGAATGGTGCCTCAACAGTGCACTGTGATCCCTCAAAGATTGTTCAACATAGTGCGCCTGCTGAAATATTTTCACCATGAAAAAGGCCATCAAAGAAGAACTGGAAAAAAATAAGAAGCAAAACATTTTTCATGTTTACTGTACATATAATAGCAACAGTAAACTCTAATGGTACAGGCTGGATCATGCTGGGAACAACCAAACTTCAACTGGTACTGAATTATAGGCATATGAATATTGGCCTGTCGATCTACTCCCCATTCTCTCTGCATCACAGCACGTGCTCCATTGTGAAGACCTGTTGGTAGAGACTTCAGTAAAACATGAACCACCTCCTCTGCAGCTGAAGTCGATGCATCATCAAAAGATTTAGCATGGGCAGAAATGCCACTGCCCGAATCTTCTTTATGATCTTCTGCTTCTGTTGCAGTCTTCGTGTCAGACTGCTTTAGAGGTGAACTCCATCATTATGCTTCCCACCTGAAAAGTTGTAATAGGATAACAGAATGTCATAACCGACACCTATTCAAAAAATGAACAAACTTTGATCCATTGAAAAAAGAAAAAAACAGGAACAAATACTAGAAAATAAGGAAACAAAAAATGAATAAATAACAAAAACTAAAACATGTTCTAAAGAAAGAGGCAAACCACAGCAGTGCTTTCAAGCAACACTGTTGCTACACAAACACAAACACACAAATTGAAGGAAGCTCACAGTGTGCCACTGCAAAAAAGACCTGTAAGACAGGAAATAACACACAAAATGTTGCAAAAAAATTCAAAACAATATGATATACAACATAAAAATGCAACACAAAATTACAGCACCACAAAAATAAGAGCCTGATTACAAGTTTGTGGCCTCACCGCCATGGTTCGTGTTGGCATCGGATTTACCGCCACCCACTAAGCAGTCAACTCCCTGCATGAATAATAATGTTGTTGGATTTCAGTATGAAAGACGGCTGGAGCACGACCACCATTGCCAGCCATTCATTGACTGCGGCATTGGTCGGGGAAAAGCTGCTGCCATAGGGCGGTACAGAGAAGTTTCTCTGCCATTCGAATTAAGAGTTGGCTTGACTGTGGCAGTGAAACCGCCTGCTTTGAGTCGCCAGGAATGAAGGATTTATGGTGCGCACTCACTCATTTTCTTTTCTTCCCTTCAGTCTCTAACATGGATCTCCTCCTCCTCTTCTCCCCTTCACAGCAGCATCTTGACCCCAAAGAAAACTACCCTTTTGGTGCGAAATCCAGGTAAGTGTGTTTTATAGTATTTACCCATTGACTGGACTGAGCACTTATGGTCCTGACTCAAGCAATGGGTAGTAGGTATTTTTTCACATGTGTCATGCATTTGTGTGCAGTCCGAATATACATACATGCATCGACAATTATGAAAAAACACTCACTGCCATCAAAAGACTGCCACCAGCTCATCTGAGACATTGTTATATGGTGGGTGGGAGACCGCTGTCACTGCAGTCTTCTTCGAGCCACGGTGGTACAACGGTCGGACCGCCAAACTCCTAATCAGGCCTGATAATTATTATTCACAAAACATAAAAGTGATAAATAGTTACTACGAGTAGCAAAACGCCAACAAATCTCACAAACAGCACACTCACACTACTGGCCCTGAAAAAGAACAAAAGAAATAAACTCATAACATCTAGAAATGTCAGGAAAACATTGCAAAGTGTTGACCTCCTCCATCCATACTCCATTGTTGATTGTTGTGCTTAGTAAGTGGACTGGCGAGAATAGAGCATGTGGGAAGGCAAAACAACAGTGGCTGCCACCACATGGACTCTACCATCCAGGCCTGAAAAGTACTAAACAAAACTATTATTTTTTTTTTTAAACCTTTATTGGAAAACGAGCAGGAGATAGTAGTGGTACATACACAAAGCCATACAATTAGTCATAGATGGTGCAATGCAGCAATAGACTTCAAGGAACTAGGTGTCATGTCCAGGCAAAATACAGTAGTAGACATCAATGGAAAATCATATAACAACATGAATTGCTCGTCGTGTAATGCATCATCACAGTACAGTAGGCAACAGTAGGCGTATGGGCCCGTAGCTCATACTTGGAAAGGAAGGGTAAGAAAGAGCAACATAGTACACTCTGAGCCATCACTCAGCATTTGATCAGAGGAGATACCCCCAGCACCAACACACGAAGGGCAGTTAGTGACCCATCAAGCCACCCACAGGGACAACGCAGTGCAACTCTCCCAATCAGCAGAACAATAGAAGAAAGCAACACCGCCATTCCCCACGAACCACTGTGAACGGCAGTTGCCCGTGCAGCCTGACAAACACCGCAGCTCTAGCCAACCCCCACCCGGTCTTCACTCTCAGGTTCAGAGTCCTGCACCGCCCTAGTAAGGAGGTACAACTGCAACGGGCTCCAGAAATCCCTGGGCCTAGAGCCCACAGGCATCATGTCCGCATATATGTTGTATTGGTCCTGACAGTAAATGATGTCCCTTAACCAGTCCTCGAACTTCGGCACTCTGCCCCGTCCCCATCAGCAAGCCACTCGCCGCTTGGCCAGCAACAAGGCCACGTCCACAAACCGGCGATGGACCACTGGCACTTCCTTAGTATACCCCAATAGCAGGACCACGGGGTCGAACAACACCCCATCCTCAGTCATAGTCTGAAGAGCAGTATGGACCTGCACCCAGTATTCCAGAATGGCCGCACAGTCCCATGCCAGGTGCAAAAAATCGGCACCCGCTGCCCGGCAACGGGCACATCTATCGTCCTCGGACAACCGAAATCTAAATTTCCTGGCCGGGGTGTAATAAAACCTTTGTATGAACTTGTAGTGTATAATTTTCAAGCGGCAACTGGAGGAGATATTGGCAGTCACACCACAACAGTACAGCCATTGCTCGTCAGAGATAGCGATCCCAAGTTCAGCATCCCATTGTTCCCGCACCCGGCTAGCCGGCGTAACTCGCTGTCGCCTGATGGCGCCATACAGTTTAGAAACCAAGTGTCGCCCATCAGAGACCAACAGAACATGGAGCGGTAAGGTCACATCCGGTTCCCTAGGGAACTCAGGCAGTAAGGTCCGCAGGCCTTGTCGCAAGCGGACATAGTAAAACATCTCCAGAGGGGAACAAGCCGCACTGCCAAAAAAGTGTTCACGGGTACGGAAGGTGCCGTCGCGGAAGAGGCTCCCCCACGTAAGGGTCCCAAGCCGTTTGCATAGCCTCTGGAACCCTGTCTCATGCAACAGGGACAAAGCAGGATGATATGCCAGGGGCAGTGCAGGTGAGTAGAGGAACGAATGTCCCAATAGCTTCGCCACACGCTTCCAAGCATCCACCGTGCAAGTCACCGTCGTCTGGTGAGTATCCACATCGCCTACATTGCCCAGGACAATGCCCTCCAGTGGGAGAGGATGGGCAACCCATTGCTCAGCCGCAATCTGTGGCATAAACGGTGTGGGGCGCATCCAATGGTATGCATAGTGTGCCTGAGCGCTCAAATAATAAAGTTCAAAGTCAGGAACATCAAAACCTCCATCAACATAGGGCAACGTTATGGTGGCCCACGCTACTCTCGGTTGTTTACCCCCCCAGAACAGACGAATCAGCTCCGAACGGAGACGTTTAAAAAAATACGCGCCAGGGTAGTATGGTATATTCTGAAAGAGATACAAAAAACGGGGTAGTATCACCATTTTTATCAGAGAGGCTCTGCCCGCCATAGACAACGGCAGAGACATCCACCTCGTAACGTTATCCGCAAGTTTAGTGACAGCGACCCCGTAGTTAAGTCTAATAGTCTCCTCCTTGCTCAGTGAGACCTTAATCCCAAGATAACGCAGCTCCGAATCACACCACTCCAGCGGGTAGTCTAATGGGAAGCGATGAACCGCTGCAGTGAGGGGGAAGAATTGAGATTTCTGCCAGTTAATATGTATCCCAGATACACCCCCAAAGGCAACAAGCTCCCGTAAAAGCGCGTTGAGGTTCGCCTGCGGATCTTTCACATAGAGCGTAACATCGTCCGCGTATAAAGAAATCCCCACTTGGCGCTGAAAACAATTAAACGCACTTTGTTGGTGCAGTTGGCGAATACGACAGGCAAGAGGCTCTATGGCAATGGCAAACAGGAGGGGAGAGAGGGGGCATCCCTGCCTAGTTCCCCTCGTAATAGGAAACCGGGGAGAAAGCACACCATTCACGACCACTCTCGCCACTGGGTCAGTGTACAGCAATTTGACCCACGAAATAAAAATACGAGGGAACCCCATCTTGCACAAGACATCGATTAGGTAACCCCACTCCACGGAATCAAACGCTTTTGTAGCGTCCAGGAAAACGGCGGCCACCGGGATCTCCGGAGCTATAGTGGGGATCAGGGAGAACAGCGTCCGAAGATTATGGGATGTCCCCCGGCCAGGCACAAACCCGGACTGATCGGGTAGTACAATAACAGGCATAAGCTCCGAAAGCCTCATCGCCAACACTTTTGCCAGTATCTTGACATCGCAGTTAAGCAATGAGAGAGGCCTATAAGATCCCACGTCCAGGGGATCCTTACCTGGTTTAAGTAACGAGGTGATGGCAACCTCCCGCATAGATCCTGGCAATCTCCCAACATCCAGGGACTCCTCAAAGACCTCACGGAGTACCGGAGCCATAATATCTACATAACATTTATAAAATTCGGCGGGTAGGCCGTCCAGCCCCGTAGCCTTCCCATTATTAAGGGACATGATAGCGCCTCTAATCTCCTCAACGTCAAGGGGCCTGCCTAGGAACGCCCTGTGATCGTCCGATAGCCAGCAAAGCGCCAGATCATCAAGGAATCCCCCATACCTCACATCACCCGATTGCTGAGTAGTGTACAATTGAGCGTAGTGGTGGAGAAATGTCTCCTGAATCTCCCCAGTGTCCCTACAGCGTGTGCCATCTGGCAAAACCAATTCCAACACATCCGAGTTAAACCTCTGATGCCTTGTGAGTGCAGCTAGAACCTTCCCAGGCCTCTCACCCTCGCAGTATCTCCTCGCTGTCCAATATTTCCCCCTGTGTTTGGCCTCCCTGGCAGCCTCCTCCTCGTATTCGGAGAGCTTACCCCTAAACTGATGCATGAGGTCAGGATCAGAACCAGTCTGTAGGACGCGCTCCAGCTGTCGTAAGTCAGCCTCTAAAGCCGCAAGCTGTCGAACAATAGACCTGAGTACCCCGCAGCTCTTGGAGATGGTGACACCTCGAATCGTGACTTTGAACGCCTCCCATATCACCTCAACACTATCCACAGATCCTTTATTCCTTGGAAAGAAAGCTTCCACTTCCTCGCCAAGTTCTGTCTTAAAAACGGGATCCAACAAGGCAGATGGGAAAAGCCTCCAGGGCGGTCGCGGCCTGTGCAGCCCAGGCACTGAAAGTACAACTTTAACCGGGCAATGATCAGAGTACGTTCTGGCTAGGTGTACCACCTCCCGCAACCCTGCCACCAGTCCCCTGGAGAGGAAGATATAGTCCAGTCTCGCCCAGGAGCGAGCCTGGGCAGTGAAGTGCGTGCCCTCTCTATCTGTCGGGTGAGTATATCTCCAACTGTCAATCAGGCCTGCGTCCTCCAAAATGCCCCGTAAGACATCTCTGGCTTGTGCATTGTACTGAGGACTCCCCTCCGATCTGTCTACCAAGGCCTGAACCGCTAAATTGAAATCCCCCCCCATACAATATGTGAGGCTTCCACAGCAAGTACATGGCCCCAGAGCGTAAAGAAAAAAGCAGGTGTATCAATATTCGGTGAATAACAATTCACAAAGAGTACAGTGATTTGCCCAAGCCTCCCCCATAGTAACACAAATCTCCCCTCAGCATCCACATGCGACCCCAACTCTTGAAAGGAGAGTGACTTCTTGATAAGTATAGCAACCCCACGAGCATACGAGGAATACGATGCAAATTTCCTCACTGCAGCCCACTTCCCCCCAAACGTAGGAGCAGGCACACGTCGCAGATGCGTTTCCTGGAGCAAAGCTATTTGTATGGCATGTCTATCCAAATAGTGAAGTACATTCCGACATTTCCTGGCATCATTAAGCCCACGCACATTCCAAGACAAAATCGAGATCGTATCCACAGCATCAGTCGACATCACCCTTAATCCGCGCGTATCTGGGCAAACACAAGCAGTGCACCATCCCAGTCTCTCGGGACAAGGTAGTGGAACGGTACCATCTCACACACCATCCATTCAGACAACCCCGCATCACATCTACCCCTGCCATCTTCAAGCTAAAACACCAAACACCCCTCTCCCAAACACAAAAAACAGCACCCGTGCAACAGGCACGCACACAGCTCAGAAAATAGCAAGTGGCAAACACACCACCCCCCTGCAACAACGAACCTGGGGGACCCAGGAGCGGCCTCACACCATCCGTCCCCACCCCCGCAATAGTGACCCCCAAGAGCGGGCAAATCAGTCCCCCCATTGTTCGCAGCAGACCAAGCCAACACAGCTTCCCCCACTCCCACCCACCTGACCAACCCCAACTCGGCAGGACCCTCAGATACCCCCCCCCCCCCATCCATCCATCCAAGCAAACAACAAGTCATTCGTACAAAGAAACTCAGAAAAAAGTATCGGGGCATTCCCGGTGGGGTGCCCACCAGAGGTGCACGACACCACTCCCACACACTACGCCGCACTCCGACCCACAGGGCGCATACACGGCCCAGGCGCAGCGTGGGGGTGGGTGCCCGGAGCACATCAATGTCATCAACCATCGCCCCCTTAGTGACCCCCAACAACGGTCACTCATATCAAATCGAACATCCCCATGTCCAACTCCAACAGTACAGGGCTGGGGGAGCCCAGGCCACAAACACAGCTATGCGGATGTCCGTGAACAGCATCCATAACAGTCTGCATGCAGAGAGAAACGCATTTATGCGTCATCATCCTCTCCCGCCGACCGGTGGCCCTCATGTTCCTCCCCATCCCGCCGGTCATGCGCAGATCGCTCCCTCTTGAGACGCTTTGCAAAATCCTCCGCATGTTGAGGATTCGTGAAAAAGTTTTGCAGGATACAGCAAGGCATAGTCCACCTGTAGTTCACGAAGTTTTTTCTTGACCGGCAGGAACTTACGCCGTTGCTCCTGCACCATAGGCGTAAAGTCAGGATAAATGGTGAAGTTGACCCCCTCAAAGGAAAGCGCACGATTAGCGCGAGCCGCCCGAAGAGCAGCGTCCCGGTCCCGAAAATTCAGGAGACGAGCAATGATTGGGCGCGGGGTAGCTCCCGTGGCCGGCCGCGGCCCAAGGGAGCGATGCGCCCGTTCAACAATGAATTGCGTAGAGAATGTCTCCGCGCCAATCGCGCCAACCAGGAGTCTCTCCACATACGTCTCCATTTTCTCCCCTACGTTGGTCGTCTCCGGCACACCTACCACGCGTATGTTATTGCGCCGGCTTCTCGCCTCCAACTCCTCGTTCTTAGCGGCGATCACTCGTAGGATATTGTCCATTCTCGCCAACTGGGTGGTATGAGTGGCGGCCACGTCGTCATGATCCGAGATGCGCTGTTCCGCCGTAGTCAGGCGCTCCTCATGCACATCCAGTTTCGGCACCACTGCGTCCATGCGCGAGGATAGTTTGTCCACTTTATCCACAATAGTGGCAAAACCCTGCCTCATCTCCTGCATCATCTGCTGAAAATCCGGGGTGGGAGGCTGCAGTACAGGATCAGCAACAGGCGGGGGGGGGGGGAGCGCGAACTCCCTCTTGCACCAGACGAGCACCCCTCCTGGCCGCCACGGAGTCAAAGGACAGCTTAGGCTGCTTGTTATCAGGCTTCCCCATGGTGACACGTTCTCAGCGTGTATCAGCTCCCACAAAGGTGCACAGAGAGAAGCCAAGGGACTGCAGGGTCCACAGCCACGAGTCCCTAGCGGTGTGTCCAACCAGCCAGAGCGCTCTGCACACCAAAGTCCCAGACCAGCGTACAGTGCCCGGCCTGCCCTCCTATGTCGCCACGCCACCACGGGATCTGGCCCCTCCAGCAATCACAAATCCAGCCGCTCCCCCAATGGCAAAGAGGAGCACGTCTAGTAATAAGCAATACAAGGCAGGGGGGCCCCACAGCAGTGCAGCAGAACACTTCACAGCGCAGGAAATCAGGCGCCACACAGAGGCTACACCAAGGACGGTGTGCACAGCCCTGCACCAGTGAGGCCCCAGCAGATAGCACTCTCCGGACAATCTGGTCAGTATCTCAAAGCAGGGGCAACAGTCAGTAGATTAGACAGCAGGACGGTGCCTCAGCTCAGAAGGGGAAGAGCTACGCTCCAACATCAGGCACTATCGACTCCAGGCGATACCTTCCCCAGCCACCTTCGTGAGGGAAATGGCGCCAAACAGTAGTCCAGGTTGACACTCCTCACACAGTGGACTACACTGAGCCCACCAACACACAGCGCCGGTCGCTTCACACCAAGCTGGAAGAGCACCACAGCCGGGGGCACGAGCAGGCATAAAGACTCCGCCACTCCCAACTGCTCAATGGCCGCGTCTCACCTCGGGCTTCAGACGTGGTCCCGTCTCGCTCTGTCTCCGGAGTCCGACGTGGCTCCCTCTCCGCCGCTCCTCACGAGTCCCCCCGGTCACAGATAGCGGCCACAAGCGCCCGCTGCGGCGGGGCGTCCAGCCGCAGTAGAAGTCAGAGGGGGAGGGGACAGGGCCTCCACCACACGTGCGGCGCCGCGGACTGTAGTCAGCAGGGCCGCCGGACTACGGAGCACCCAGCTTCCAGAGCGCCCAGCGGGGAAAATTGCAAGTCCCCGTAACTCCGGTCAGCACGCTCCGATCGGAACAGGAGTTGGACCGAGTGAGGTCGAGAGTGTCCCCAGCATATATCCAGGGTCAGGGCAGGGACAGGCGATGGCCAATAGGATCTATGCCAGGATTAAAGCTCCGGGCGGCAGGAGCCCCACGAAAGTGCGGCCATGCTGCAGTGCGCCCTCTAGCGCCCCCCCTAAACAAAACTATTCCATGTGCACGTGGCCTTCATCGAGGTGAGTCCAGATACGACCCCTGCCTCTTTACCCTCAAAGATTCAACCAAATAAAACACATTATTATTTGAACCCAGAGAGCCTGCTGAGCAACGAAGCGTTACCAGAAGAATTGATTAATGTTTCCTTTGGTAATTTATCAATTTATTCAAGAGTGTCAGCCAAGCATTTCATCTCTTTCAGCACCCAGAGTCAGCTGGCAAACATGAGACCTTGAAATTTCCAATGGAGCCAGTAACTCTTTTAACAGCACCATGTAGACTGACGTACATGTGAAAGAAATGTGCACTTACGTGGGAAAGAATTGGCATATTTAAAAAAAAACACACACCATACAATTGTATTGTCTACCCCCAAAATGTATCAAAACAGAAGCAGATCCAGGCATTACCACGCCAAAGAAACAAAAGAACCAAACTACAAAGAGAAAAAAATACAAATAAAGATTAAGGGCCTCATTCATAGTTTGTTGGGCAATCCATTCACTCTATTAAGTCAGATGGACATCCATGTTTCTACCAGGGCAGCCCCACCGGCTATGTCTGTGAAATCCTTAGACCGATGTCCCAGTATACATGGGACCATCAGTGCAAGTACATCAGACCATGCACCCTATTTAGATTGAGCAGTCTGATGTACTTTATTTATCTCATTAGGACTGCCAGAGAAAAATAGAAAAATAACCCTATCATTCCCTGGGAGGAAACTTCTAATATGTCAGGATAATTAGTACTTTAAGTCCCACTTTGGGAGTTTTCTTTTGTAAAACAAAAAAATTTGATTTGTTGAATGGCCACAAGAAACACATTTTTGAAAACATTCAGTGCCAAAGAAATCCCTGCCAGTCTGGTGAAGATCCCTAAACATAGTGGCCACCAGTTTGTCAGGCAGGAGAGGGTAGTATTTATTTACCTCTGCCAGTGGGTAGATGGTGAGCCATCCACAAAACTTTAGACCAGGGCCAAGAAGCCTTTCATTGCATTTCACAATAGCTGACTCTACCGTCTGATGGAGCGCGGTTTCACCTGCCCGTTTCACCATACTCACCTGGGCCCATAAAAAAACTATATACACACTTGAAAAGGTAAACCTAAACTCATATAAAAAATGTTTGTTTTACCATTCAGGACCTATACCATTTGACTTACCAATCCTAGTCACCGGTACCTAGAGTCCTAAGGGATCAAGGGAGTTAGCATGAAAATTGGTAGAAAAATAACATTTGCACTAATATATTAACCACAGACTCTGAAAAGGTTTACATTTTTTATCTACTGTAAATTATTAAATGTCAGGGTCCATACTACATTAATGGAAACTTGATCAATCAACAAGAATATGATTAAGGTAAGATGAAATGAGAAACTTTCATTAAGCATTAAAACACAGGGAGGGTAGAAAAAGGAAAACAGTACAATGACGAACCCACATTAATTATATTTACCTAGAATAGTGTGATGACCAACCCTGGCCACGGGCTAGTTCAAAGGACAGAACCCCAAAGTGCAGGTGCCAGCAGGAAAGAATAGGTGCAAACCAGAATCAGGACAGGTACAGACCAAATTGGATCAGGACAGGATCACCTCAGGCTAAGACCGGCACCCACAGCTAACCTGCTACGCCTGTGTTACACCTTCTCTGCAGCCAACAGCCAAACCCCGATTGGGTCTTCGAATTGCCCTTCCCAGTAACCCCGATTGGGTTATCCATTCTTTTGACAGAGTGCTCTGCCTACACCTCTGTTCTCGATCGCCTATTGAGTGCGTTGGGTCAGTGACAGGTCAGCTGTTCGGACAAGTCGGACAAATTAACTAGCTAAGCCTACTCTAGTTATACTATTTTCCAAGGCAGTGTACCACCCCCCAATGTTGCAAGGATCCCAAATTTTGATTGGACAAAAGGATGAGGAGAGGTCATCACACCATACCAAGATGTAACTTTTCTTCTGAATATTAAAATTTGCGTTCCCGCCCATAAATTTATTTTCCCATGCGTTTTTATTCCACCCAACAATTGAATGTTCTTATAGAAAATAGAATGTTAACAGTTTGTCTTCCGCTTTGGGTCATCAGGTTAGGTACCCAGGCGCATCTCAGTCAAGACTGTCCTTCGCATTCATTCAATGCCATGACTTGAGTGTTTCTGGATTCTGGTGCGCATGTGCGGATGTGGGTTTCAAAATGGAGTTACAGATACATCTCAGGCCCAAACAAGAGCTAGTAGCAAAGTAGAATAGAAACAGTTTTAGAACAAAGAATAAATAAATGTTCTGTATACCACTTATCTCTAATGTATTCCCTTTATTTTATTTTAACTATTGCGTTTATTGTTTAGGCAGAACAAACAGCATAGCAAAAGCAGCGGTGCAAGCTTCATGCATGCTGTAACACAAAGCAGCCATCTTAGTTCTAGTGCGCAGAAGCAAAAGTTTCCCTCCAAGCACGGTAGTACGTCATGTTACTTGAGTATGACAGACGCATACGCAGTAGGAAATCCCGCGTAGCAGCATACATTTTAATGCAAGCGGATTATAGTTAGTAAAAGCACATAGACAAGCTTCCCCTAGATGCTAATAACGTTGTGTGGTGCAAATATTAGTACACAAAACATGTTTAATATTTCATTAATAGTTATTTCGAGAGGGTTGAGTCCAAGCAAGCCGCTTTACGTGCGAATCCTTGCTCCATCACGTCTCAGTAGATTCTTGTGCAGAATGGGCCCTAAGTACATTTTAGTCCATGCAGATCCTATGACAAATTGCAGCCACAACACACTTCTGTTCCTGTAGATGTGGTGAAAGTTTGGGAGCTCAAAGTACATCTCTACCTGCATCTTCAGTGTCAGAATTGGCCCATTAGACACTTCTGTCACCGCATATACCTAGAACGCTCAAGCTGGAACAAAATGCAATCACAGTGCACTTCTTTTCCCACATATGTAGTGAAAGAATGGGCCCAATAAACTCTTCTGTCTCTGTATCTTCTGTAATAGAATGGGCCCCCTAGACTCCTCTGTACCCACAGACACCTCAATGGGCATGCTGGGAAAGATTGTAGCCACTGCAAATTTCTGTTTCTGCCGATGTGTGGAAAACATTGGGCCCCCAAAGCCCTTCTGTACCAGAATCTGTGGTGTAGTCCACTAGACAATTCTGTCCCTGCAGATGTGGGGAAAGATTGTGTCCACTAACCACTTAATTCCCACAGAAATCCATACTACTTTCCAGAGGTGGTGCCTTAATGATACAACTGGCTATAAGAACTCGAGTCACAAGCTGGCATACGTGAGTGGGTGACAAAATATTAGTTCAAAATATCAGTAGGCAAACATACCAGAACAAAAATATTGTGTTTCAAAAAAATCATGATGCAAAAATAGTGTTGTCAAGAATGTTGTTGTTTCGGGTAAGTAATATCATTGGTAAGCATATCAAGGTTTTTAATATTGTTTTCAGCAATACAGTTGAAAAAATATAATATTAACGTTATGTTAATGTGTTTTTTTAAAGATATTACTTTTATGTGTTACTATTGTTTGTAAAATTGTTATTAATTAATGAAAGTATAGCCTGTAATTTCAAGACATTTAGATTTTTTTTATTTAATTGTTTATAGTAATGTTCATTGTTGTAGTGTGCTGTTGCATTTGTAGGGGGATAGGTTGGGAAGTTAACTAATAATTAATTGCCAGTTAATTATTAATTGTCCATTGATTATGTAATTGATTGTTATATATGTACATTGGTTAATACTGGTTTATTTTACTTATATTTTAGGTGTTAGATGTTAGATTCTGGGTTTGTAGGGAATTATGGAGAGACTTCAATTAAGTAATAATTTACAGTTATTTATTAATTGTTCATTATTGAATTGATTTTTAATTATGTAAATTATTTAATGATTTATTTTAGTTATATTTTGTGTGCAGGTTGCTGGGTTAGTGGTGGTATAGGGTGGTAAGTTACATAAAAGTCAAATGAAATTTTACTGAATATTGTTTTTTTTAACATTATTTGTTATTTTGATTACTATGCAAAATAAACACATTGTTAATAATTGTGTAATTGTTCTACTGTTTAATTAATTTTTATATGGATTTTAGTATTTATATTTTCATTACATATGTATTTTTAAATGTGTTTTGCTTTTTAGGGATGAGTTGGTCGGGAAGAATATAAATATATTTATATTTACAATAATTGATATTTATATTAAATGCACTAATTAGTAATACATTACAAACATTGTTTGTGCCATGATATTTGTTGTTTGAATTCTTTTTTGTGTAATAATTTAAATTAAATCTTCCTTTTTATTTATATATTTCATTGTTTTTATTTTTTGAATACATGTATGTGTATCTATTTTAATGTTAATTAATAAGGTTTGTATTAGGAGTTTAATACTTTTTCTACATTCATCGGGTTATTCAAATATTTAATGCATTTTAAGTGAAGTACTTACCCTAGCGTTGTTTCGACTGGAGTAGAAACAGTAAATATAACCCCTCAGAAGTCCAACACTTTCTGGACTGTTGCTTAGAAAGAGGAAAATGCTTCTAAGGATTTTCTTTTTTGCAGATTAGTGCCCTTTCCTGCACAAACACTATACTGCCAGCATCAAAAGCAGCCTCGCACCATGGTGCAAGGCATCATATTGTGTTACAGTGCAATGAGAGGACATTAACATGCCCCATAATCTTAAGCATGGTGCATTCCTGCTCTCTCCCCTTCATGCAGATCAGCGCAGCAAAGTGTCTAGCTGTGTTGCCTTGCATGAAAGTATGAACTTGGAGCACATTTTAAAAATAAAATCAGCAATAAAAGACAGCAAGTCAGAAAAACAATTATCACATTTCACTAGCAATTACAACTCCCTTCTGGAAAAAAGACCTGAAATGCCTCTACGTCATAAATGGTAACTTTTAAGATTTACTCCCCATCCCAATAAGTATCATGGCCATTTTGACTTCCAAGTGGACAGCTGTGGATGCACATTGAAAGATAGGCAAAAAAGTTGGACTTCTGCAACGTGGATTCCACTCTCCATGCCTTAAAGTCACGACACAAAGCCATTCACTAGGGGTCTGGACAATACAAAGTTCATCCCATTTAAAGCCATTTTATTTGTTTTAACTATGTTAAATATCTTAAAATGCTGTATCATTTGAAAGCCTTAATGGATTCTAAACAGCATCAGAGACAGAATTTGGTAAGGAGTAGAAGTTTCAACACATAAGAGTAATAATAGTAACAAACTTCAGATCTCAACAGTGAAATTTGAACTGCATATGTACGTCAGCGAGTTAGCGTTGTCTGTGATGCTTATACCTCTGCAATGCCCTTACATTGTTGGGATAACGGAATTGTGTTGCATCACCCCCTCCCCTTCCTGGAACCGTTATGTGTATTATTACCACTGAAGAGGAAGAACGAAGACCCCTGTGAGTGAGATAGTTGGAATTCCGTTTAGGGGATAAAAAGGGTGACAATCAGATTGGCGCTGGCTGTTGCACTTCTATAAATGTAAGATTCCCCATACCTAGACCAAAAGCTCATCAAGGAACGTCTGTAACTTGTGCAGCATACCATCCTACGAAGCTTCAATGGGGACTCTGCACAACTCCTGGACTTCTTCCCAACTCAGCGCCACAGCTGCAGCCGTACCCCACTTGAGTGTCGTAACACACCAGTGTTGTAGGTTCTGGAGTATATTTGCCATCCAATGCATTACAATGAACCACTGAGCAATGAGTAGTGCTAAGTCTAGCAATCAATTAGTTGTCATTTGTGTTTTTTCTGTTAAAAATGTAAAACCCTTTCCAAGCTGAGAAACTGTTCAGTGCCTGTTACTTTTAATGGCGCCTCTGTAACCTCCCTCCAGAAGGTTGCAGCTGCTGGGCAGCTCCAAAAAATGTGCATTGATGCATTGGCATTCAGCGCTCAGCACCCTAGGGCAAAGTGAAGAAGATCAAAACATTTTATGCAACCTTGAAGGGTTAAGGTAGGCCCTGTGGGGAATACTCTGTTGTATATACTGAACTTTTAGCATTCCAGAATACTTTCCTCAGATAATGCAGGGCTCTTTCCCATTATTTGAGTGCTTTATCTTGTCCAATATATCTTTCCTAGTATCACAGCGTCACCTGTAAAGGGTCAAGTGTGGTGTGTGCTAGTGCCCTGTTGAACCAGGTAATGAGCGTACTAATACTGCCCACAATGTGGAGGGAATGTACGAGCGGGTGTTTCTCTGGTGCTGTGTCTGTGATGTTCCATAACCGCCACAATTCGGCCATTAACCTGCCATGTGCAAGGATGTTTCCCACTGGTAAGTTGCGCTCCTCTTGTAACTGATCAAATGGAATAAGGGCACCTTCATGAAACAAGTCATACAGTGTTCTCATCCCAGCCTTGGCCCAAGTCGCCACACCCTTCCGTCCAATAGTTCACAGAATGGTTCAATGTTATTTAATATGTCTGCTGGAGAATATGGAGTGATGGATGCCATGAGTCGTAACCCCCTTCGGTAGGTTCCATATGCTATGTGCAATAAATTATAAGACTCTCAGGGAAGTTTCGCCTGTGGGAGCAGCACTCCACCCGTCACTGCCTGTGATCATGCTACAGTTGTAAGGCAGATTTCTTCTGTCAGACATCCTGCCAGCCATCTTGCAGTCCATTGCAGCTGTGCTGCTGGATAATAGTTCTCAAAATTGGGTGCTCCCAAGCCCCCTTTGTCTACAGGCACCTGTACTGTTCTCAGTGCCATCCAACTCATGCCCATATTCCAAATGAAGCTTCCCAGCATGATAAGCAGGGCCCAAAAATTGGAGCGTAAAATATACACTGGAAGGTGGAAGAGCATCACCAGTTCAGATAATGACCTTTGCCCCTGAACTGTGAGAGGCAAGGTGCCCCTAAATATCATTTGAGGTGACTGGAGGATAAGGCAATAGTAAGGTTTCAATCAATTAGATCTTGCGCATCATGTTACGTGTGGATCCCAGGTTCATGAAACATGTAAGGCTCCGATTTTAATAACTGGGTATCTACTATCAGTTGTTGCGAGGGGCAGTCCACAGGGAAGGCACACAACTCAGTCTAATTAACTCCACGAGGATCTCTGCGATCCCAGTGATCCTGCCATAGATGTCATGGATATAGATGAGTAATCATCTGAACATAGTGAAAGTATATGTATTTCCTTGTTCCGGAGTATTCCCAACTCCACGCCTCATTGTTGAAGCCACTGGTTCAATACCTCCATTTCAAGAGAGAATAAAAGCTGCAAGAGGGGACATCCTCAGTGGATCCTTGGTGGACCCCCCCTACTCACCTTAAATAGGGGTGAAATTAGGTGGTCAGTTTTTACATTGACATTGGGTTCTGTGTAGATGAGTTCTGTTAATCAAGGAGAGAGAGAGGAACTAGACTAGCTAGTTTGTTTCCCCTGGGATATAGTGGTTAATCAAAGAGAACTAGCTATGTGTGTATGCTATGTGTCTGCATGGGAAACCATTTGGTTTAGTATGAAGGCCCTCACCCACCAGCCTAGCTGGTGGCATGCTTCATCATCGGGCCCCACCCGAGGTACCGAGTGCGCCTCAGGTGTGCTGAGATGCCATATTACTGCGAAGGTGAGTGTGCTGTGCAGGTGTGTTGCGTGAGATTTTAAAATTCTGTCCTTGGGGTCCGTAACGGTTCCTTTATTGGAGGGCATCAGGCAGAGGTTAAAAACAAAGGCTTGGGCAGTGTAGGGGTTGACTTATGGTCTCCCACGTCCAGTGTGGTCGACTAGTTTCAGCCAGGCCTTTTTATTAAACTGGCTTTCTTCAGGACCTATGTGTGGGGGTGTTACAGGGATCTATGTGCTATCATTATGCAAAGGCAAACTACAGTATGACAACGTGTTCAAATTGATGGAACACACCACTTAAAAAGTTGACAAAATCACCTCTCATTACTTTGAACAAACATTAAGTACATAGTAACTGGTTGTTTCTCCATAACACTGCACTCACAACAGCAGTCTTAAAAATGTATGCACTACACATATAGAAAAAATACAATCTTAAATTTTAACAATTACCACCACTAATTGGCATAACTTTGAAAAGGTTCAAATACTTTTAACATACCAATATGCTTTTTTTAGCGATTTCTACTTGGCACTGCAATATTTTAATAGCTGTGGACGCGAGGCTTCAGTGATCGTTCCGCAGTGGCCACAGGAGCTGTGGCGAACGATATTAGGCAAACAGGCAAGCAACCAAATCCAAACCAACGGAACAGCGGAGCGGCGGTGCTATGAAGAGTGGACACCGTGCCCCGCCGGGTCCCGCTAAGCAGGGAGGAGCGGTGGAGAGGAGCGGCAAGGAGTTGCGGCATGTGCGGCGAGGCTGCAGCTGAGTGCAAGTGCCTGCAGGTGAGCGTGAGCAGTATTGGAGCGCGGTGAAGCTCGTGGGGGGAAGGGGAAAGTCTACTGCAACCTGCAAACCGCCGTCTGCATTCAGCTAACCGTGAAGCCGCCCCCCCTTCTCCCCCACTTCTGACTATTGGCCCTCGCTTTAGCTTCCTTAATACCTGGTCTACCCTATCTTACCCCCTTCGCAACCACCACAAGGACCCACAAGGATCCACAACCACATTATCACTCTATCTGCGATTCACTCTGTGGGTGTGTGCTGCTCCCTTTGCACAGCCAGCGTCCTTCCAACATCTTTCCAGCAGGAGCCACATCACTTCTCATACAGACGGACCAACGGAGCCCCTGAGCCTCGGAAGCCTCAGAGCCTGAAAACAGCGGAGTGCTGTGTGATCCATCAGCTGCCCGACTGACCAACCGACTAGATCAGCAGCAGGATAGAGTAGCAGGGCAGGGCAATGGGCACGGAGCAGGAGTGGAGCAGGAACAGGAACAACGGTGAGGATATCAGTGAGGATATCGGTGAGGCTATCGGTGGTGGCAGTGGTAGCAGGCTGGTCGCAGGCTAGTTCTTGTGCCTGGGCCGGTTTTCAAACTTTACGGCCCCAGCACCTTGGGGAGTCGGCTGCTTCCCAGCCCCCCCCAGCACCCCAGCCTCCCAGCATTATCTGCCTCCTCCTCCTCGCCTCTCCCCCCCCTCCGCCCTCCCCTCTCCTGGTTCCCAGCTCCCAGCAATCACCCAACCTACTATAGAGGTCACGGGTAACACGGGCTCTGGGCACATTTTCTGGACACCCACGATCTTCCGGGTGGGCAAGCACGGGTGCCTTTTAACAGGCGGCCGCACCAAGTGAGAGCTCCTGGATACATGCAGAGTCGGCCTGTTAGACCAGCTCTGACCAGAGTCTGCAGTAGCCTCGGGAGCCCTCCTTGCCAAAAACCTGCTGGCCAAAACTCCATACGAGCACCCGCACTTGAAGTGGATTCAATAACTCTCAACTATCTAACTATCTAAGTTACCCAAAAGTCTATGCTACCTGGAAGTCCCCAGCCTTCAGCCTATAGCCTAAAGCCTTACAGTTTACAGTTTTCTGCAACGATTCTTAAAAGCTGACAAGAACTAAGAATCCAGAACTAAGAATCACCATTAGAATCGTCCAACAACCTTGAGTCACTTCAGCTCACAGTTACACCCATATTTGCTGCGCGCCGACGCGCCCTTTGAGTTCCAGTCTAGCTCTGGAGCACCAACTTTATCGGATGACAAGAGGCCAACAAGGGATATTCGAGAACGCTGAGTCACTTCAGTATCTGAGTTGCATCAACCAACCTGCACCAAATAAGGCAGCAGCCAACATTCTCTGTATCACACTACAGAAGCCACTAGTTTTTGTTGTTGTTCTGTATCTAGGCAGACCCTGTGTGCTCATCAGTGAGAACCAGTGAGACCACCTGGAACATCTAGTGTGGAGTATCATCTAGCCAATTAAATAAAAAAAACTTCTTAAGAGATTGTCTGTCGACGGCACTCCCTCCCCCCCTCCCCCACAGTAAAGGTTTCTCAAGCTTTTCAAACATGAGATTGGGGCGGGAGAGGAAAACACCATCAAAGTCCATAAAAAAGACCGCAAAGGTAAAGGTAATCTGCAATAGTTCGGAAGCATCATCCGAACTACCAGGGCTCAATACCTCCCATAAACGTACGGATAAATCAACCCTCAATAAGGGACTACTTTAGGAACCGAGTGCCACTGGCTGCCCTAAAGAAAAACTCTAGTCCAAGGGCACTGACCCAAGCTTTTCCTTTAACAAAAGCAGTGGCAACCCGAACAAAATCTTAATCCAGGCAGTCAATGAAGGCAAACCTGTCCACAGCCATTCTCCACATCAACTATGGAATTAAGCAATTCGAACACTTCAGCAATCCCAGAAGGCAGTCGATCACCTCAAGTACCAGGACAGTCTCGTCCGGATCAGCAGTTAGTTCAAACTGAGCATGCTTCAACCCAAGATCTTACCCTCAAAGATGCTAGCTTCTCAACAGCCCAGCCTGCACAGTTTCCAAGTCAGCCTTCTCCATCACCATCAACACTCTCCATAGTATCCGACAAGCAAAAAATAAATACCAGTGCAATGACTCCTCAAGTTCTGTCTCATTACCATCCTCAACTTAAAAATCCAGAACCAAAAAGCCAATCAGAAATGGCCAATCCAGCTGTTAACACGGGTAATCTAGAGCGGCCAGGAGACAATTTTATCCTTACTCCCCTAGATCTGTCATTTTTTTCCAACGATCAACTAAAATCCGATGCCCATGAAACCTCACCAGCTGTTGATCAAAACGATCTCTGGATTCACTTACTACAGACCCTTCAAACCTTGGCAGCTGCTTTACCTTACCACTCTGACAAAATGGACATGCAGGTGCACCTCTTAAATACGCTAGCGGTGTATACCACCGGTATAGATCAGAAACTAGAGGCACTAAATCTGCTATCACAAAAGCTCAATCCCAAGCCAAACTGATTCAATTGGTATGCTGCTGCTCCCCCATCATCGATTCATTCTCAACCCTTACACAATTCCTTTCCTCTGTGATAAAAGAAATCAAGAACCTACCACTGACAGGGTCATCAGTCTCACTAACTCCATCCTGCAACACAGTCGAGGGCTCAACTGCCACAGAAGACCAGTCCCTACCTATCCCCTCACATTTCACGGAGTTAGAGGACAGCAAAGCAACCCCGATTACTCCAGTTGAAGAACTCAATAAACACAGGTTATCTAAAAGGGAAAAAAAGAGTACGGAAGAGTCGGAATAAACACACAATAGAAACTAAAACACAAAACTCCAGAGGCCTGGCTGATATTACTCTAGACCAAGCACGAGAGCAGCAGCTCACTTCAGGTGCAAACTTGTACCTGAACCCTGCATCACAAGCCCTGAACCCCCACAAAGATCCTTGGCAACAAAATACCTACCAAGAGGGAGAACCTCAAGGACATGTGTCGTTTTTAGAGCATCCAGCGTAAACAGAACCCGAACCAGGGACATCAACAACACTTCCCGCTGCACCAGTTATATCGTGATTGGGAATTGAAAATCCCTTGACGCAGTTCTAAGGCACCATCCCCAATAGCTCATCATTAGAGGAGTACAACCCTCATGCCCTGCAATGCATAGTCACCCAGCTTGCCCATCAAAACCTTTTAAAAAGTTCTAGTAGCCATCCGCAAGCATCTTTCAGCAGAGTATTTCTTGCCCAGTCACCAACCAACAACCAACACGAGCCGTCTTCATCATGCGCTGCCATACGCAAAATCACACAGGTTTCCATCGAAAATTCAACGAAAATAAAGTCTCCAACGGATGACAAAGCTTTAAGCAGCCAAACACCAACGCAGGCTCCACACTCCTGCTAACTCCGGAGTACGTCTCAAGAGGTCCCCACGATATCTTAAATTCGGGAAACATATTAAGACTCTTTAAATCCATCCCAGACTTGAGCACCGCGCTGTCTAACGACATAATCGCCATCCAATTGATTCCATCATTAGGCACCCACACAGGTGAAACAACCCAATTTATATTGGCTACCCCAGCAATCCGAGAATTGCTTAGCGAGTATGGCAGCACACCAAGCATAATCACAGGCCATTTCAACACAAACATTTTTAGTAGTCTCATCGAGGATCCTGAGCCCACTATGCAAATGGTTCCATCACACTTAGTCTCACAGTCAATTCCCATTGACAATAGACCTTCTAAATTGGGGGAGTACGCAGTTACCCAGCTCAGCAACATTGGTTATACCGTCCTGAATGGTCGTTTCCCCATGGATAAACCCCCAGCTTGGACACGATCTGATGGCCGAACCTTTTCCTTTTTGGATTTTTTGCTAGGGAGCATAGAAATTCTCCCACTGATTGAGAATTACTACATTGCACCACAAGGCGATAGCGTCCATCGGCCTCAAATAATAACAATACTCACGAAAGCCCCGAGAACTGTATTGGATAAGACATGCTCTGTAGTGGCCTCTGTTAACAATATAAATTCAGTTATTACTACTCCCTCCTCTAGTATTACTCCAGTAACACTATCTGCTCCAACAGCATCTTTGAAGTCACATACTTCTGTCATGGTTTCCGGACCAGCAACAACAGGAGAACAGGGGACTATCGACTCGTCTTTGGATATTATTTTGCATACCCTAACCAGTCATCGGCGGGAAAGGCAAGAGCATTTTTTGCAGTTACGGGACGATAATACTAAATTACAGAATTCTTTGAAGGAAATTACGACTAAGATAGGAGGGACTGCGTAGGATATAGAAGATTTACCATGTCGAGTGGTTAAAATAGAAGAAGGGGCTGCTCGCACTGAATCTGTTGTGAGCCAGCAAGATTCTCAGCTTTTGTCTTTACAACTAAAAATCGAAGATTTGGAAAATCGCCAAAGGCGATCCAATCTCCGACTTTTTGGTATTCCGGAAGTGTCAGAGGGGGATGATCCCAGGGCCTATGTGGTAAACCTATTCCAGAAGGCCTTTCCAGACTTATCGGATTGGGATTGGTACTCCCAACTCCAGAGAGTCCACAGGCTACCGCTTGTTCAGAGGAACAAGGAAAGCAAGTTCCCTCGTCCCTTCCTAGTTTATATTGGGAACTTTCTGCTGAGACATGCTGTCTCAATTAAAGCTAAATCTAACTCCCCTGTTACTATTGAAAATTTGTCTTTTTTTGTTCGATCGGATCTTAGTAAGGCCACTATGGACAGGCGGTGGCAACTGCGCAAACTTATTGATCCGTTTAAATCTCTTGGCGCACAAGTGTTTCTACAGGAACCTGCCTGTTTAAAAATCATTAAGGGAGGACGTACTCATTTCTTTACGGATGTAAGAGAAGCTGAAGAGGCACTATCTACATTCACTTAAGTCATTAAAGTTAGGGAGTAGGATTCGGATTGATTAGATCAGGATGACCCTCTAGGTTTTATTTCTATATTACATATATTTCTTGATCCTTTCAGCAAACACATATATATATGGATCTTTTCTTTTCTCTCTCCCTTTTACAGTTTTAAAGCTCTTTTTTTTTGCTTTTTGCTCTTCTCTTTTTTTCTTTGGGGCGGGGAATAGGTTGAGTCTCTTGCTGCTTCTTGGGGTTAGCTGCCAATTCAGCGGTAGCAGTATTTTGGGATGTGCTCCCTCTCAAGGGAGGTGAGGGGGCAGGGTGAGGGGGGAAGGGGGGTTTTCTTTTGTAAAAAACAACTCAAGGCGGAGAATTTGTGATACTGATGGAGAGGAGGTTACTTGGCTTTTCCATGCAGAATGAAAAGTCATACTTAAATTATCTTTTCAAATGCTGCGATTAAGATGTCTGTCATGGAACTTTGCTGGCCTTAATATTAAGCGTAAAAGACGCCTGGTCAGAGAAGAGCTAGCACTGTACGATCCGCATTTTTTTTTTCTATCCGAGACACACATTGCGTATAAGGACCGAAAGATATTGGGGCAACTTGGGTATGAAGTCATAATTTGCACTACTTTTAATGCTTCTATTAAAGGGGTAGCTATCCTTAAAGACAAACGTTTTAAGGCAGAAATTTGTAAAATGGAGTGTGATAAGAATGGGCGATGGGCGATAGTACAATTAGTAATCGAGAAAAGCAAATTTACTTTGTGTGTGGTTTATGGTTCAAATACGGATGATGGCTTTGTGTTCGATCAACTAAATGTAGAACTGTTGGAATGGGAAGGAGAACTTGTCATTATGGGGGACTTCAATTGTATAATGAATTATCAAATTGATACTACTAGGCACGCTTTTCAACGTATGCGTAGAACACGGGCTGCTATTTTAGAAATAGGATGTATCCATAACATCAAGGATGTTTGGCGCAATATTCACCCAAATATACCGGGTTATACATATCATTTGTCCCCCCATAGGCTTTGCTCACGGATCGACATGGTTTGGGCATCAGATAATGTGATGAATACAGGCTCTATAGAATTATGCCCACAATTAACATCCGATCATAATCCTATCCTCTTTCTGTTTAATGTTATACAAACTTATAGAATATCCTGGCCGTTCTCTTTCCCCAGACATTTGTTTACCAATACCTCCTTTATCTCCCAACTTAAGTCACACATTATAGATTTTATTGAATGTAATCTTAATTCTACTATATGTATTACTGTTTGGGATGCCTGCAAAGCCAGTATTCGGGGGTTTACTCAACAATTTCTTTGCCGTCAAAATCTTGAGCGCCATAAAACTAATAAAACATTGATCAATAATGTACTAGCTGCAGAATTTTTATTGGCAGATGCTCTTCACATCCGCTCCCCCAATGTTGAAGAATTGGGCTTGCAGTTAGGCCGATTAAAAGCTGCTTTAAAAACGATTTTTGGGGAAAAAAGCTGTGTAAAATTACATAAATTTCATATCTCCCAATATGAGAGTGGAGATAAAATTGGTAAATTACTAGCCTACAAAGTAGCGGATGAGATAGCTAATACTCTGATTAAAAACTTGAGCGGCCCTAACAATACCATATATGACCAACCATCAGAGATATTAGAACAATTTGCAGGGTTCTACGAGAGGCTATATACACCAGAAAGCCACCCTACATTGGCTAATATTCAGGAATATCTGAATCGAAATACTCAAGGGAAATTAGATCTTCCTGAGCTTGATCAATTATCAGATCACATTAGCCAACTAGAGCTCAAACAAGCGATTTTCTCCTTACCATCGGGAAAGGCGGCCGGGGAAGACGCAATCCCAGTTGAGGTTTATAAAATATGCGTTGAGGAGCTATTGCCTCTCTTTCAATTAGTTGCTAACTTCATTGGTGATAATGGTAAAGCTTCGGGTTCATAGAATACAGTTAAATTGGTCTATTTTTTTGAAGAAGGGGAAACCGGCTGACGAATGCGGTTCATACCGACCCATCTAGCTTATCAACGGAGACGCTAAGATATTTGCAAAAGTGCTGGCTACTCGTCTAGCACCTTTCATACCTAATATCGTTAATCCACAACAGCATGGGTTCATAATGGGCAGGGATACTACAGCTCATATCAACATGGCGATTACTGCCTTTGACATTGCAGAGACGGATTCCACCCCACTCGATATGATTTTGCTTTATGCGGAGAAAGCCTTCGATTGAGTGGGGTGGGATTATCTCTGGTCAGTGATGACCAATTTTGGAATGAACAGTAAATTTATGAGCTGGACCCGCTCTTTATATGATAAGCCTACTGCAAAGGTTAGTTATGCCGGGCTGTCCTCAGCCTCTTTTTGCATATTGCGGGGCACCCGACAAGGGTGTCCCTTGTCACCTTTTTTTTTTTGCTCTTTCGATGGAACCATTTCTTCATGCAGTACAGTCAAAATCATGTATTATTCCATTTAGCTTTGGCCCGCACTCTTTGAAGATAACGACATATGCTGACGACATTGCCATTTACTCTACTGATGTTGTTAAAGCTGTCCATGGAATAACCAATGAAGCTAGTAATTTCGGCGATGTTTCCGGATATAAATTAAATCTAAATAAAACCCAAATAATTGTTAATTGTAAACCATCTGTTGTTATCCCAGGTCTATGTAAGACAGCCACCTATTTGGGGGTTGAAATTTCTGCAAAAATTAATTAAATAATAACAATTAATTATGATGCTCTAGTTAAAACAATGGCTATATTATTAAAAAAAATTGCATAAACTCCCTCTAAATATTATTGGTAGGATAAACTTGATTAAAATGAAAATACTTCCCAAATTTCTCTATTTGTTTCGGTCAATTCCTCTTTTGCTTAGTAATCTTTTTTTTAAGAAGCTGAATGGTGTATTTAGTAGTTTCATTTGGGGATATCGTAAAGCCCGACGGTCCATGGTGCTGCTCAAAGATGCACTAGATAACGGGGGCTTAACTTCCCTGATTTCAAGTTATATTTTTGGGCAGCTTTTTTGGGCCATTTACGATGTCTGCTTAATACAGATCAACTTTATTTTGAAATTTTATGTTAAATTCGGATGTAAATATGTTTTTATTAATAGTCAATGACCCCAACTATTTCAAAAGGGTAAAATTTAAGACTGCTAAGGATATGGTTAAAATTTGGCGTAACATACTGGCTTTTTGCCATACTTCTTTTTATCCTCCCAAACTCCAGCTGTTGGGCAATCCTGGACTCCCAGGAATTTTTACTGCTGGCGCGACAAACACATCGCGGGCACATGGTATAAAGACACTTGGGGATTTATATGGTACGCAAGGATTTTTGACCTTTGAGACACTTAAAATTTTATATAAAGTTTCGGAAGCCACAAGATTTAAATACATACAAATTCATGATTTTCTCGTTCGCAAGACCAAACTTTTTGAGGTAGCTGATTCTGACATTTGGGACTGCTTTTACTCTCATAGGGATAAATCTTTAATTAGCACTGGGTATAGATGTCTTAATAGTTATAAAAGTAGTGATTGTAGCAAATTAGCTGAAAAATGGAGCACTATGCTGGGAAGTAACATTACTCCTGCTGCGATTAACCTAGCTTTTTACATAATATTAATAATAATGTTCATTCTTCTAGCTTAGGGCTTCAACAATTTAAAATGACTTGTATGCTCTATCATACTCCTGAGAGGATATCTAAATGGTCTACGGACCCCACATTTAGTGATCGAACCAAATGTCCCAAATGTACTCTTAGAGCTGCGAACTTGGAACATATGTTATTTTCTTGTCCTTTGTTATCTGAATTTTGGAAGGCTTTGGAGAAAATCATGAAACAAAAGATGATTTGCCCCCCCCCCCCACTTTCAGCATCTTTAGTCTTACTGGACACTAGCACTTGTCATACTCCACAACAAGCTATAGTAACTATCATACTATCATGTGCAAAATTAACAGTTGCTCGCGCTTGGATATCACCTAATCCCCCACATATTATGGAATGGTGGTCTTTACTTAATGAAATTCACTCTATGTAACATGCTCTAGCCAGACTTAGAGGTAATCGGTCCCTAACAAAATTTGTACCTTTTGAAATTTCTTCGTTTAAACTACGGTGCGTGTCTTCCACTATACATGTAATTTTCTTTCTGCCAGAATCTGTTTCATCTTCTCGCATTTTGTTTTGTTTGATTTAATATTTGGTGTCTCTCTCCTTTGTTTTGCGAAAATAAAAACATTTAAAAAAAAAAAAAAAGGTTATATACTGTGACTATGTACATTGCAATAATCAGAGTATAGCGAACTTCAGAGGTGTTGGTGACCCATGGACGCGAAGACTAAAGATTCATATGTAACGTGAACAGCTTCTCGCTCTTACTCTGTTTCCCCTCTTTGATCATATATTGTGAATATGTATATTATAAGATTTATAGTCATTATGATCTGAGAGGAGATTATGAGCCATCGGCGTGAAGACAAAAGATTTTGAAGTTACGGAAAAAAAAGCTTTGAACATATTCACAGCTGAAAAATTTTCGTTATTGACCTTGTTTTTTGTTTATGACTTTACTTTCCTTTTTTGTGTGGCATCAGTGAAACTCCCTATATTGTAGTAGAGTGTCATATTTTCAACAAGAGGAATTGGAGATTTGTCGCCAGCAGAAGTAAACCATCTCAAATACAGCTTACTCACCTTTATAACTTACTTGATCAGATATTTTTACAGTGAGAATATTTTTTGAAATAGCAATTTAAAAAAATATTATTTGCATAGACACTTTTTTACTGAATGCCTTTCATAAACCCTACATTTCTTAATTGATATTTTCGTATTTCTCTTGTTCTTTGTTGTGGTTAGTATTCTCGTTCTCTCTATAGAGTATATAGGAATAGTATTGTATATACTACTACTTTTCTATATATTCTTTATGGAGTACGTGATGTGTTAGCAGAGCAGTGAGCGACCTCTAAGTACTATGACAACACTTTCCCAACTTCTACAGAATAGAGATTGTAAAAAATGTGGTTTTTTTGTTGTGCTCCTTTTTCTTCTTCTCCTGTGGAATACTATAAAGTCATTGTGTATATTTTAATACTGTGAACTTCAGAGGGGTTAGAGATCTATCTCTGCGAGATATTAAGAACATTTACTACAGTTATTTCCATTGATAACTTCCTACCTCACAGTTTGTAACACTGCTAATATTTTATAAAATAGTAGTCCCTAAAAATGGTAAATATAGTGCTTTATGTAATGTTTTGATGAAGCGTACATTTCTAGATAATATGACGTTGTTTATGTTTAACTATTTTTTACTTGTTATTGTTCTTCTGACTTGAGATAATGTAGTGCAGGAGTGTTTCTTGTGTACTTCTTTTCTACTTTATCTTAAAGTAACTGATGCCCTCTTATATTAACAACAATATAGGGCAACACTTTTAAAAACTAAAAGTGACGAAAAAAGGAGGGTGCGGCCACGCTTAAGGGATATTTTATTAATTCTGTTTTTATTTGTTACCCCTCTGCTATATACAGCTACACTTTCCTAAGAAAGTATATTTGTGATTGCTTAATAAAAACTGTTTCAAACCTAAATTAATTTTTTTGCAGCATAACCACACCTACTATTTTGTTGCAAGGAAATAGCACTACCCGCGACAGAAGTAAGCACTGCACTATAACTATACATTGTAAGTAAACATTGCTCCCGAGAAGTAGGTTACTCAGAACCTTATTTAAATGAATTCCGCAACAGCGCGCTTTCTTTTTCACCACCCTCCTCCTTATCCCCATATTTGCTCCAAAGATGTAAAATTCCCTGTCAGAAAAGTAACCACCATATTATAAGTAAATACTGCTCCTGTGAACTATCCCACCCGCTGACTTAATAAAAAGAAGACCGCAGCACACTGTTATTTTCCCCACATGATTTGTACGCACTGCGCAAATTATATAAAGGGCCCTTAAAATGTATAAAAAAATATTTTTACCTTCACAGTCCCTGTCCACCACCTTGTTACCACTGTACAGAGCTAATAGTGTTCCTGCCCTCCCTTTTACTACTTTCTTCCCCTCCATTGAAGTGTGTCACAAAATGGCTGACAACAGTGAACCATACCCACCCAATAAGGAGCAAACCTATACTCAGAACACTTTAGTTAATAAAATATCCATGGAGTTCTGCAGAAGGGGAGGGAATGGCTGCCATCACTTCTACTTTTAATGCTTCACAGCCAATGAACATAAAGCTTGGGAAGGTCCTCCTTGGAACACGTTACCCAATGAGATGGCCCTAATACTACGAGGACGGGAAGGGAATGGCTGGCAACACTTCTACTTTCAATGGTTTACAGCCAATCAACATTAAGCTTGAGAAGGTCCTCCTTGGAACACGTCAGCCAATGAGATGTCCCTCCTACTCAGCGGAGGAAAAGGGAATGCAGGTTCACCATGGAACATGTGAGCCAACCAGATGTCAGTGCTACTCTGCGGAGGGGAAGGGAATGGCAGGAAACACTTCTACTTTCAATGGTTCGCAGTCAATGAAGATTAAGCTTGTTGTTGGAGAACACCTCAGCCAATTAAAGTTTAATTTTGTTCAGCGCACATGGAGAGAACATTCCCCCCACATAATATTAAATTCTCTCCAACAAAGTGACACTATCCGTGATAAAAGAAAGCACCGCATTATAAGTAAACATGACTCCGCATTATATTAAATGAAGGCCTCAATATGGCGTATTGGTGTTTTCCCGATATGATTTCCACAGCCTACTGAACATTGCCACAATACAGCGCATCGTTGTTTTACGGACGTGATTTCCACGGCCTACGCAACATTCCCCCTACCTGTGTGTGCACCCTACACACTGCTTGCCCCAATACAGCGCATTGTTTTTCCGACGGGCTTTCCAGAGCCTACACAACCTTGCCGCAATACAGCGCACAGATGTTCTGCGGCTGTGATTTCCAGAGCCGACGCAACATTCAAACTTTCTGCCTCTTCACTGTACAGACTTCTTAAAGTAACTCCACAGTGTTCCTACTATACCCCCTTATACAATTTTTCTATTTTTCCCCCTACTCCTTTTCATTTGAGTCACAAATTGGCTGCCAACGCTTCCTAGTTTCAACCATTCACAGCCAATGACCCGCACACTCGTGCTCGTAAATCCTCAGCCAATCAGATGTCAGAATTCTCAAATATCGATATCGGTAAAATATCATATTTCTCAAAAACTACTGAACGGATTTACCCCATTTCAACAAAAAGTATGCTTTCTGGGCCAAGGCCTTTCTCCCTGCCAAATTTGGTGTAATTCAGTTCAGCAGTTTGACCTGTAGCCTTGTCTAAAATTTCCTATGGAAATTGCATTGAGAGAACACGTTTTGGGAACCCCCTTTTTTCTCAGCCCCACCTTGACCAATCACCCCCCCCCTACTTTCTAGATAGCAGCTGATCAAAAAAGAAAAACTTTTTGGAAAATTTTGAAAAGATTCGTCAAATGACGCCAAAGTTATAAGCACATAAAAAAAGTTTTTCCTATGGAAACGTGGTCCTAACTATAACTACCTACTGGCGACAGCCAGTAGGTAATATATGTATATAACATATGCTTTTAATAGTACAATATGTTTTAAAATGTGAAATTGATATAATGTAAAATAAATATTTTTAAATATTTGTCATTATATATATATATATATATTCACTGAAAAAAACATAGGTTATAGACCATATATAGTTAGGAATTCGCATTTACAAAACCTTATTTTACTCACACAAAACCATTGAAATTCCATATATAGTTAGTTGCACTAACTATATATCGCGCACCCGCAATCCACTGCTGATGATGTCACGTATTACATCATTCATGACATGGTCACTGACATCACTGATGACATCACTGATGACATCTCAAATGACATCACTGATGACATCTCATTTGACATTACTGATCACATCACTGATGATATCATTCATGTGATAATACGATGAACCTCTTCAGACTCTAATATAACCTTAGATACAATCAGTGTAAACAGACACTCACAGACTGTCACTCATCCATGGAGTTACTCACACACCTAGTCAGTCATGCAAAGAATCAATCACACCTCCATTTCCTCAACTATACAGTTATACACACTTTACTTATTCAAACATATACTAACACATATTTACTCTCTTATACAATCCCTGATACAAGTTCACAATGATCCATACAGCCACTCACACATTCACTGGCTCTTATGCACAGTTATTTATATATGTCAACTCTCACATGTACTGTGTTTTACATATGTACTTACTTTGACATGTAGCACTGAGATATCCATTCACTCACCAATACACTCATGCACACAGTCAACCGCCCATACAGCTGTTTCCACATGCACTTTTGAAACCATACATCTAGTAAATCAACTGCTCACACATCTATGCACAGAGTCATACACCTCCCAGCCACCCACACACACACTCAGTCTCCCATACAAATACTTGGGCAACCAATCAATAACCCATATAGTTACTCATATAGCTACCTGTCAACACATGCAACAGTTTACAGAACAACAGACATAATGATGCACAAATTAAGACAGTTTAGTCACTAACCCATGCACTCAGTGAGACATATTTAATCACTCACTCATACAGTCAGTCATGCACCTACTAAATCCTTCATCCAGACACTTATACATCCACTCATTCTTCAATATGTAAGACATATTTTAACTTTACAGAAACATACAGTCACTGGATGTTGTCATCAGTGATGTCATCAGTGATGTCATTTGAGATGTCATCAGTGATGTCATCAGTGATGTCACTGACCATGTCATGAATGATGTAATATGTGACATCATCAGCAGTGGATTGCGGGTGCGCGATATATAGTTAGTGCAACTAACTATATATGGAATTTCAATGGTTTTGTGTGAGTAAAATAAGGTTTTGTAAATGCGAATTCCTAACTATATATGGTCTATAACCTATGGTTTTTTCAGTGAATTTTCAAGGTTTTGTAAATGCTAATTCCTAACTATATATGGTCTATAGCCTATGGTTTTTTCAGTGAATATATATATATACATACATATATAAACATATATCATCTGTATATCTATATAAATACAAACATAAATGCATGCATACATATACTTATATGCATACAGATGCATGTTATTTACATGAAAGTTGAAAAAACACTAATAAAAGCAAAGCTAAAAAGCCACCTCATTACAAACAGAATGGCTTTAACTTAAACGAGGGCGAGATCTATTGCATTTTCAATGCTTGTTTACTTTGGTTCCATCAAGAAGGCATTCAGATGTGTCACACATTTGCCATAAATTCTGAATGTTAGCACTCTAGTTGCACATTAGATCACTGTAGTAAAGTTACTGCTCACCAGGGACGTCTGCTGCTGGTATTCAAAGTGCATGTTTCAGTCTGCATGTCAGAATTTTTTTAATGAAATAGAAGAGGATTTGAGAAGTCACTCAAAATGATCCCTAATTTTTCTTTCTGAAGCACTAATCATACTTTCTATGGCAAAATTAACCCCCTCATGTTGTTCCTTTTTAAATTGAGTGTTTTCAGACTTACCACTTCATTCCAATCAAGATGGCTTCTGGTGTGCCATACTTTTGTCATAAGTAAGACTGTTAGCGCTCTAGTTGTTCTTTAGAACACTCTGGGACATTCTGTAATTGGGCTATACTTGGGGTACATCTGGGTGATATTTGGGCTACATTTAGGCTCTTTTGTCCCTGGTGGCCATCTTGGGAGACTGTATGTCAGAATTGTTTAATGAAATTGAAGAGGGTTTGAGAAGTCACTCAAAATGTGCCCTAATTTTTCTTTCTGCAGCACTAATCATAATTCATATGGCAAAATATACCCCCTCATTTTGTTCCTTTTTAAATTAAATGTTTTAAGAGTTACCACTTTATTCCAATCAAGATGGCTTCAGGTGTGCCATACCTTTGTAATAAGTAGGACTGTTAGCGCTCTAGTTGTTCTTTAGAACACTCTGGGACATTCTGTCATTGGGCTATACTTGGGCTACATCTGGGTGATATTTGGGCTACATTTGGGCTCTTTTGTCTCTGGTGGCCATTTTAGGAGACTGCATGTCAGAATTTTTTAATGAAATAGAAGAGGATTTGAAAAGTCATTCAAAATGTGCCCTAATTTTTCTTTATGCAGCACTAATAATACCTTCTATTGCATAATATACCCCCTCATTTTGTTCCTTTTTAAATGAAATGTTTTAAGAGTTACCACTTTATTCCCATCACGATGGCTCCAGGTGTGCTATACCTTTGTAATAAGTAGGACTGTTAGCGCTCTAGTTGTTCTTTAGAACACTCTGGGACATTCTGTCATTGGGCTATACTTGGGCTACATCTGGGTGATATTTGGGCTACATTTGGGCTCTTTTGTCTCTGGTGGCCATTTTGGGAGACTGCATGTCAGAATGTTTTAATGAAATAGAAAAGGATTTGAGAAGTCACTCAAAATGTGCCCTAATTTTTCATTCTGCAGCACTAATCATACTTTCTATGGCAAAATATACCCCCTCATGTTGTTTCTTTTTAAATTAAATGTTTTAAGAGTTACCACTTTATTCCAATCAAGATGGCTTCAGGTGTGCCATACCTTTGTAATAAGTAGGACTGTTAGCGCTCTAGTTGTTCTCTAGAACACTCTGGGACATTCTGTCATTGGGCTATACTTGGGCTACATCTGGGTGATATTTGGGCTACATTTGGGCTCTTTTGTCTCTGGTGGCCATTTTGGGAGACTGCATGTCAGAATGTTTTAATGAAATAGAAAAGGATTTGAGAAGTCACTCAAAATGTGCCCTAATTTTTCATTCGCAAACAAAACAGATGATGGACCGAATGTGGATCAATGTCACACATTCATCCCAGTCCAAAGATCTGGGCCCAAATCCATCGTTTTTTTGCACTCCACACCACCCTGGGTTAGACAATGGCGATATGCAAATCAGCTCTGACCCTGTGCCCCATGGGAACAGTCCAGTCCGAACTACAAAAGCCATGTCCTTCCCAGAACGGAATCAAGCATCACTCTGGGACATTCTGTCATTGGGCTATACTTGGGCTACATCTGGGTGATATTTGGGCTACATTTGGGCTCTTTTGTCTCTGGTGGCCATTTTGGGAGACTGCATGTCAGAATGTTTTAAAGAAATAGAAAAGGATTTGAGAAGTCACTCAAAATGTGCCCTAATTTTTCATTCTGCAGCACTAATCATACTTTCTATGGCAAAATATACCCCCTCATGTTGTTTCTTTTTAAATTAAATGTTTTAAGAGTTACCACTTTATTCCAATCAAGATGGCTTCAGGTGTGCCATACCTTTGTAATAAGTAGGACTGTTAGCGCTCTAGTTGTTCTTTAGAACACTCTAGGAGGCTGCAGTAGAACACAAAGGAATCAACTGACAGTCTCTGTCCTTGTTGGATGTACATGTTTTACTGAGAATGTCAGACTTCATTTTCACATGACTGAGAAAGATAATGTGAATTTACAGAAAATATGCTTTCAGTTTAGCTTATAGATCCCCTTCCAAACCACTGTGGGAAAATCATGAGATATCAGTTTTCTTTCAAACAATATTCATGATATCACAGCAGAAGGTTTTTTCACATGGTAAAATCACCTTAGAACCCACCACAATTCCTAAAACGAGTATGGTACCATCAACAAATGATTTATAATGTAACTAAAGTCCTAAAACCCTCTATTAACTACAATGCTTTTTAATGAGGTGCTATCATGTATATTGGTCCCAAGATGGCTGCCAACACTTCTTGGATGAAGTGCTGACAGCCAATCAGATCAGATGTGTGGTTAGGCTCCGCCCAGATATATATCTTTTTTTGAACCTAAATTACTCAAAATCCACTGGAGCACATATATTGAGACCTAGCAAAGGCACATCGGGCTAACAGTCCCTACAATTTTGCCAAGTTTCGTGCAAATCCATTCAGCCGTTCGAGCTAAAAGTGAGGCCAACCGCCCTATGGAAATTAACATGGGAAAAAAGCGTTTTGGGACCCCCCTTTTTTCTCGGCCCCTCCTTGATGAAACCCCACCAAATTGTCAGGGGCTGCTCAGAAACAAAATGTTCCATTTTCCTGAAAATTTCAGCCAATTCCGTCCACAAACGCCAAAGTTATTAGACATAGAATTTTCAAAAATCCCATAGAGAAAAAATCCTAACTATATATACCTACTGGCGACCGCCAGTAGGTAATATATATATATATATATATATATATATATATTACCCACTGGCGCTCGCCAGTAGGTAGTTATAGTTAGGATTTTTTTCAATGCAAAATCTCAACATTCTTATGGGAATAACTTTGGCGCCGGTTGAGGAATCTGCCTGAAAATTTCCTCAAATTTGCCTCGCGGCGCTTCGGTCCTTCCCTGAAAGTTTGGGGGGGGGGTTCGTCAAGCGGGGGCCAAGATAAAAGGGGGGTTCCAAAACGTGTTTTCCCCATGTTAATTTCCATAGGGCGGTCGACCTCACTTTTAGCCCGAACAGCTGAATGGATTTCCACCAAACTTGGCAAAATTGTAGGGACTGGTAGCCCGATGTGCCTTTGCTATGTCTCAAGATATGTGCTCCAGTGGATTTTGAGTAATTTAGGTTAAAAAAAAATATAAATATCTATGGCCGCGCTCCGGTACGCGCACCGGGGAGCGCTTCGGGCGCGCTACGTGACTTGCGCACGGAAAGCTGATTGGCTCTCGGGTGTCTGTAAACATTCTAAACAGTCCGGAGCGGCCGCCATCTTGTGTCTTGGTAAGATCGAGACACAAGAGGAGGCAAAAACAAAGGGGGAAATGACCATAAGGGGGCAGAGTAGACCCCCCCTTGATCCCTTAGGTTTGATGTGGGGGCCATTAAAGGGCCCCGCGGGACAAACACATTTTTTTTTTTCGATTTGCGCGGGGGAGCGCCCGGTACGCACACCGGGGAGCGTACCATTGGGAAAAAAGAATGACAGAGTTTTTAAAAAATGTAGCCTTTTTTTTATAAATTGGAGGTAGTTCTAAAAAGAACTGTTTTATTCTTCTTTTTATTGTTTTATATTTTTTTAATGGTTTTTGAACATTTTTTACTTTTTTTTGCTTTTATGAACTATTTTATATTTTTTTTGTTATTTCAATGGGGAGAAACAAAAAGCAGGGAATTAAAAATGGCTCAACTGGAGCAAAAAAAATCAGGAAAAAATTAGGGTTTTTTGGGGCAATTGTGGTTGTCACCAGCAAGGAGGATGAGCTTTATGCTCTGTTCACCATAGGGGATGATCTTACCACAAAAAATACATGTAATTCGGAAATCCCTAAACCGTGGTTGTATGCAAGGGATCGTCTCCCTTGTCTCTGGTCCCGATGGAGTGGGTTGCTTTCTTTAGGAGGTGGTGGTTGAAGATTGGGGAGGGTTACTGGCCAGTTCTCTCATCTCTGCAGCAGAATAGTTTTTCGGATGCTTGCGCTGCATGTGTCTAATCATGGTATTATTACCAAAAGAATATTTTTTGTTTGGGTTACCCCTTGAAAGTTCCATGCCACAGATCAGGCAAGTCACCTTGGGCGCATTGACTTTCTTCTTGCCCTCTGGTATAGAAAAAAACTCCCATACAATGTACTGCCTTGGTTTGTATAGGGTATTGTCTTCTTGCAGCCATCTTCTCCCCTCCTCCTCTTCCTCCTCCTCCTCTTCTCGACCACCAATGTAATGTTGTGGTGGTCCTCTTGGTGGTGGTGGTGGTGGCTGAGATGCTCCAGCTGCTGCTGCTACTGTAGCCATTTTAAAGTACAAAATATTTCACAAAGATGTTCAAACAGGTCTTCCTCAGTCAAAGAACAAAGACAAAATAAGGGAAAAAGGTGGGGTCTTTAATCATTTGGAAAAAAAACTGTCCTGAACCAATGAAAAGTGTTATTTTCAGGTCACATGACCTGGGCTTTCATCATTATGAAACCAAAACTGTTCTGCACCAATAAAAAGTGTTATTTTCAGGTCACATGACCCGACGCGCTTACGCGACACGCCCCCGGGCACGCCCGGGGGCGCGCCCCGGGTCGTGTTGCGTAAGCGCGTCAGATGTTTGTGTTGCGCGATCGTATTTGCTCGAGTGCTTCCGGGTGCGCTTACGCCGTGCGTATCACGCGGACGCGGCTACGCGATACGTCACGATCATGTTTTCGTTCGCGGCAATAGCGCTAACGGGACGCTAACCGGTGCGCGCCCCGGGGCACGTCGAAAAACTGCGCTTTCCGGTGCGCACACCGGGGCGCACACCGGGAGCGCACCAAGGTAAAAAATAATAATAAAAAAATATATATATTATATAAGTATACAATATAGGATTCATTATAAAAAAATATTACATTTCAGAGGTTTGAGGCTCTATATATAGTTAGGAGTTAGCATTTAAAAAACCTATGAAATTCACTGAAAAAACCATAGGTTTCACACCAGTTATAGTTAGGAATTAGCATTTAAAAAACCTATGAAATTCACTGAAAAAAACATAGGTTTCAGACCAGTTATAGTTAGGAATTAGCATTTAAAAAACCTATGAAATTCACTGAAAAAACCATAGGTTTCACACCAGTTATAGTTAGGAATTAGCATTTAAAAAACCTATTAAATTCACTGAAAAAACCATAGGTTTCACACCAGTTATAGTTAGCAGGAAGTTTTACTCGCATAAAACCATTGAAATTCCCACGTTATAGTTAGTTGGACTCACTATAACTTGCGCATGCAATGCACTGCTGATGACGTCACATATTACATCACTCATGACATGGTCAGTGTCATCACTCATGACATCACTGATGAAACCATCTTTGTGACAGAGTGACAGACCTCCTTTCACTGTGATGTAACCCATGAAACACATATTGAAAAAAAGAAATTACAATTTTCAAAAAAATGGACATACCCATACCAGTTACAACAACCAATTCAATAATTCCACCATCTATATACATACACATCCACTCATTCACCAACAGTTCTATATAATCACTCATACATGTACTCACTCATCATATGTAGTGATTCACCTATACATCCTGTTACACACCGACAGTCATCCGAAAGTTACTCTCACACATACTCACACATGCAAGTAAACTATTGAACATCCATTTATTTGCATATACAGCTATACACACACTACCACCTTACTTCTAAGGAAACTTACACATACTTACTCTCTTAAACAATCACTTATAGAAACACACAATTTTTTAAACAGGGACTCTTTCAATATCTCACTCTCACATATACTCACTTATATACATCAATACTCACATACACTAGATTAAAACATATGTAGTTACTGATAAAGACACTAGTGAGACAGTCATTCACTTACTAACACACACATATACACACTCATCCACCCATACAGTCCTGCACATATGCTGTCTTCAAAACACATACAAAGAGAGAGTTAGTCATTCATGCATCTATGTGATAAGTAATACCCCCACCAAACCATACAAACACTCATACTGATACTAAAAAAAACATCTAATAACCCATATACCTACACATGTACCTACTCACCAACCCATGCAGCCACTTATACACAAAGTGAAACACTAATACATATATATAAATATTTAAACATTACTCACTAATATATGTATTCACTAAGATACACTTTATAAGCCAGTTAACCAATCAATATTTTATTAAAAAAACATCCATTTACACACTTATTTAAACATTTATTCTTCCATCCACCTTTACAAATACAAATATAAAACATATGTATTTTTCAGAAAGACACACATTCACTGGATGGTGTCATCAGTGATGTCATGAGTGATGTCACTGACCATGTCATGAGTGATGGAATATGTGACGTCATAAGCAGTGCATTGCACGCGCAAGTTATAGTGAGTCCAACTAACTATAACGTGGGAATTTCAATGATTTTATGCGAGTAAAACTTCCTGCTAACTATAACTGGTGTGAAACCTATGGTTTTTTCAGTGAATATATATATATATATATATATAATATTAATATAAACACACACCTATATGTGTATGTGCCTATATAAATATATGTTTAGATGTAGAATTATTCAGTGGAATTTAATCAGTATACATTATAATAATTTCATATATTATAATATTTAACATTTCTGTAATCCCCGGAAGGGGCAGAGGGGACGATTTACCCCAATCTCCCTCACAGACAGACACCCCACTAGTCACCAGGGTTTATGTATAAAAAATAGAATGCGATCAGGCTTCCTTGCCCTGGTGTCTCACCACATCTGCCACTCCTAAACCCCTAACTGTTTTTCATCCCAAATATTGAGAGTGAAGATTGGGGCATTTGGGGGTAGAAAGCACACTAGATACAAGGGATAGATTCGTTTTTTCAAAAAAAGAATGGTGTGGGGGCTGGTTAGCATTGGAATTAGGACTTAGCCCTGCCCTTCAAGCCCAACCAGTGTATCTATCCTGGGGGGTTTGAACAAATGCCAACATAAGGCAGGCCTCCATGCTTTGGCACTGAGCCGCCCCCAAGGCACACAGACTAAAGACAGTATTCATGATTCCCTGGGGGTAGTAGGTTGGGGATTTACCTATAGTCAACCTCCAACCCAGGGGGGCAAAGAACTAACTGTATATCAGGGAAAGGATTTGAAAAATAGAATGAGCTGGAGGATGGCATGTTCTGGAAGTGTGATGCTCTCTCCCAGTTGATGGCTCAATACAGTACTCTACCACCATAGAAAACATAGCTCAACAACTGCATCCATCCAAATGGCACATGAGAAAATAATTGTATTTCTTTGGGCATAGTTTTCATTCACCTTTTAGATTGCAGACAGAAGTAACCCCCACTTCATAGCACCCCTGGGGAGCAGAAATACTAACTGGTACCCAAGTAAAGAATTCAAACTCAAAACAGGCAGGGAGCCTACACCATTTTGTTTGTACAGCAAGCACCATTGTGTAGTAAACCTTCTGTCTTCTGAGGCAGAAAGATTGGGATGAAGTCTCTGATCTCCCCGTATCAGGACAGAAGGACTATCTGGTGCCGGAGGCACAAGTAGGTCTTGCCCGGTGTCAGCCACTATCCACCGGCTACATTGGCTGCTGGTGGCTAGGAGAATCGAATTTAAGGCCCTCTGCATTACTTTTACAGCCCTGAAGTTCAACACTCGCTGTATTCTGGACAACCTAGTCACTCCCTACATCCCCACACGCCAGCTCCGTTCACTTGGCCAGCACCTGGTGAGGGTCCCAAGGTTCCGGAGAGTGCGGGCAGGAGGCTGCTCCTTCTGCAGCAGGGCATCCCTCCTTTGGAACCCACTGCCCACTCACATCCGAAGCCATACTAACTATTTGGCTTTTAGGAAGGCCATAAAAACATATCTATTCCCCATTGTGTAGTCTCTGCCTTTCCCTCCGTGTGAATTGCTTTGCTGTCAGTGCAGGGATGCCCCCTTGCTGGGGCAGCTGTTGCGCTACACAAATGGCGGTAACATAACATATGTAGCTCAGTACCAGGACAGGAAAGCCCAGCATCCCATTCTGTTTCTCCCTTTTTCCCCTGGTAGTCTGGAGGGTTCCCTGCCCTGCCTGTAGTGAGCAGATAGAGGGTAAACATCCTAATCTGTCCTACCTAAGGGGTTCAGAACGCCCTTGAGATAACCAGGTAAAAAAATGTAAGAACAGGAGAGTATTGTTTTTTCCAATTACTTTCCCCTCATAGAGTTTTTTTTATCCCCATCGGGGACAGATTGGGACCTGAACCATTAATAGGACTTCCCCGTGGAGCAGAAAGCTAACCAAGGAAGACAAACTTTCACAAAACCAATTAATAGGACTTGCCTTTGGGACTAATTGGGGTGGCTAATGTTTTTCGGCCATGTTGTAAAGCATCCCTGATGCTGTGCACCATGGCTAAAGAAAAAAAAACGTGGATGCAATGGGCGCTTGATGTATACGCATGCCTACAAAATTACAGAAGTGTTTTTTTATTTACCTAGTATGTTCAGTAAATAAAAAAAAGAAATAAGTATCCCACAAGTGTTTTTTTGTTAAGCACGTATGAGGGGTAGCAACATGATGGGCATGAATGATAGGAAACTTCTCAAAGCAAGTGGATGGGGGGAAGCATCACATAGGTTGTGGATTATGGAAACAACACAGAGGGCATGAAGAGGAGAACAGAAGTAGCACAGATGGTCAGGTGGAAGAAGAACAATGGGTGAGAGAGAGCAATGTGAAGTTGGAGCGGAAGGAGCACACAGATGAGAAAGCAATCCACCGAGGAAGTAGCGAGAGCCAGTGCAACAATGACGGGGCAGGGAAGAAGCACATTGGTGGCTGTGAGTAATGCGGAGTGTAGCTGGGGATAAGAAGTACATAAGGGAGACAGCTACAAAACACATGTACTCTCATGGAGGGCTTTAACCAAGAGTAAGAAAGTAGTGCTTGAAAAGTAAGCAGTGAAAGGGCACAAGTTATGCATCCATGCTCCAGGTGAGGGGCAAATGCGAGCAGAGGAAGGAAAGCCTGCACACACACTTTCAAATAAAAAGCAAGCAAATGAGAGTGACAGTAGAGTCAATCAATGGTTAGCAATGGGTGGGCTCTAAGACCGTTATAAGTTGAAAATTGGTATTTTCGTCAACTGACAGCTTGCGCTGTCTGGCAAGCAAGACCTAAAAAGTAGGAGAAATAATGGGTGGGTCGCCGACCATATTGGTATTGGGCACCACCCTCTGGAAGAAACAGTATTTCTGGCCTCTGGGGGAGGCAGATTAAGGTATTTAATCCCTTTCTGTCAGCGCAGATATCAAACTTCACCCAAAGCAATCCTATGTCCCCCCACTTCCCATAGGAGATAGCTGCAATATTTAGGTTCTCGGTTGGACAGCATCCAGGGAACCTTACAAATGCTGTGTTTCCCTAAAAACCGGAGACCCAGTGGAATCCAGGGTCATGTGGTTTCCATTGGTGTCAGCACGTTTTTTTTACCTAGAGTGTTGTGTAAACATCAACACGATGCCTAAAATGATCTATTTACTTCACTCTTGCCACGGGGAATGGCTGCAGTATTTTGCTCTTGGGCTAGGTCAGCACCTAGGGAACTCTACTGACACAGGACATTTATGAAAACTAAAGACCCATGGTAACTCCAGGGGGGTATTGCTTGCCAAATACATGTACATTTTCGTAACCAGAATTCTCTGCAACTGTCAAATATGGATCAATAAATAGCAATTTCCCAAAATTATGTGACGAAAATCTTTGCCACTTCCATCCAATGGCAAAACCCTAACCATCCTTTGTTCCCACATGTCTCCTGAGCAAAATGACCAAAAGTGTCAATGAGCCTAACAGATGCAATATGAATTTACTAAAACTGCAAATAAGTGAAGGCCTCATTGGCACTACATTGACTTGATGTGGTCCAAGTTTTGTCTAGTTCCTGTTTGGTACGATATGACCACTCACTAATATGGGCACTATTTTTATACCGATGTTGGTGAGAATTCTGGGTCCTAGGACTTTTGTGGATGTCTGCAGATTCTGAAACTTTCCCTCTATAAAATTGGAGCAAAAACAATCATTTTAGCCAAAGTTTTTGCTTGCAGGGTATTGTATGTAAGAAAAATTGGTGGGAGACACTTAAGCCACACCACCCTGGACTCCCTACAGTGTAAAGGTTTCTGAAATATCTAGAGAATTTTTCATGGTGCAAGGATTCCTGCGCTGGCGCTAGGCAGCCAAAAGTGCACCAGGGCAAGGAGAGAGCATGAATGCCCGTATCAGCTAACTGCTGTTACTTGGCCCATCAGGTGTTGCATGAGGGTCTCCATTGTGCTGTCCTGTGTGACACAGGGGAAACGCAATGGCTTAGTAAATCTGGGCCGACAATGCTTTCTTATAAAAAAGTAATGCTTTGCACTACAAAAAGTTAAACTATTTGCGTTGTCAGTGCTTATTATAAAAGTTGCCTTCCATAGCCCATGGTTGAAAATAAGTGGTGCATGCATTAGGACAGTAAAAAGAGCATGTCACCTTGACACAGACAAAAATGTTAAGGGTTAAATCCACAGTGCTGCAGAGCAAACGCTGAACTTGCTTTCAGGTTTAACATCAAAGCAGGGAATACATCTAAGTGTCACATTTGCTTTGAATGTCAAGTACAATGAGAGAGGAAATGCTACATCTTAGGTATGCTATTGTGTGATAGTTCTTGTTTGTAAACAATAATAGACTTCGAGCCTCGGCATTAGCATCACAAGCAAAAAACATGAGGACTATCAAATTAACATGTAGAAGTGAGAAAACACGGGGATCTCTGGTGCGCCTCAGATCTGCTAATGGGAACCGAATACATTCATGTGTTAATAGAATCATTTTGCGAACAAAAGCAGTCATGGGAAAACTCCAGAGCCACGCATGGTTTGGAGAGTAGAGCCTTTTGTGTCCTGTCGGAAAAGTCTATTCTGCATGTCCACCAGACAATTTCCCAAACAGTCAAGTCAAAGGAAAGATCCCACAATCCCCCACACCTCGGCTCTCGAGGTCAGAAAGAGGTCGTGGATAGTTTGTGTGTAGCCCATGGTAGGGTTTGTGCAGGGACTGCTATCATTTTCAATGCCCATGAAACTCCATTGCCAGCTCCTTCGACCTCGCGGAACCAAGGCTTAAACAGCTTTAGCCCTGTCTAGTCACATCCTTTCTTCCTCCCCAAAACTAGGGTAGGGAAATTGAACACTTTTTGTGAACTTTTGCGAAATTACATGAAAATCCTGGAATTATGCAGCATTTTTCAAAATGTATATGCCAGTGCCTTCGCTAAAAAAACGGAATCAAAAAGTCAAACTTGATACAAGAAGGAGACTTCTTTGGGAAACAATTTTACTTTAACCACAACACATGTTTTGCTTGAATCAGTCTCCCATGGGAGCCAATAAAGCAAAAATGTGGGGTTAGGATTAGAAATTGAAGGTAACTTCTTCCAGATTATTAGAAACCTTTGTTTAGAAATTTGCAGAGAAGCTGTGTGATCTTAATAGTAGGGGCAGTGACGTGGAAATGTTCTGTCCCAACAACAGGGATCACTAATCTTTTTATGTGTGTGGATGCGTGGGTAGATGTGGTGAAATGCTTGCATGCATGTGTGTGCCTCAACTTGAAACATGTTTTAGGTACACACATAAACAATGGGAAGAATTACATAGGCAGCCTTTAAAAAGTAGGACATTTACTGACCTAGGCAATCCCTTAGAACCACATTTTCATAAAATTTCCAATTTTTCAAGTAAGTGCGACAAATTAATGGAGAACTACTGATGAACTGCTGCTGACGCAGATTACTAGTAGCACTCACACGTATGTGTGTTTAAAGTCATAGAAATTACAGACCTACATTTCAGAAGGGAACATATGGTGATAAGAGCAGGGACACCTTGTAGCTTCCTAAGTTTATCTATCTTAAACAAATGTCATCCCATCAAGAAACAATTTCCTCAATATTTTAATCGTTTTTTGGCCGTTTTCTGACGAATCTCCATCTCAAAACAACCTTCCCTTCGCCCGAATAAATTGGCAATTCTCGAAAGTGGGAAACAACTGACAAAATGCCCTTGTAAATGCCTACACACACACCGAGGTTTAACTTTGGTGATCATGTTCATTTGAGTCAAAAATAAGCTTTATTCGGTTTTTGTTTACAACCATAAAAGCAACAAAGAAGTACAAAACATGTAAACATGACTCAACATATCATTTGCAGAGTAAAAAAGAAAAACCTACTATAATAAACAAGCTAAAATCAATTTGTCCCTTCAGGTGAATAGAATGGTATTTACAAAAGATCGGGAAAAAAAGGGTGGTTGTTGGTAGCACCAAGTTCATGACATCCCCTTTTACCAAGAATTATGGTTCCATGTCGCTTGCCTTAGGGACGGGTAGGGTCGAGGGCCGTGATAAAAATCATACAAGTCCCAAATGCGGATGGGACCATCTCCCTCTTTGGGTTGGGAGAATCGCAAATAGGGGACGATGTTCATAGTTTTGAATTTAATTAAAATAAGGTCGCCCGGAATGTCTTTGGGTGACGTACCAAGCCACCCCAACCCTCCTGACCCTCAGTATGCCGCCATCTAGAGCAGGTGGCAATGGTCTGTGTTGTTTTAGCCAGGAGATGGTTTTATTTAACAAGTCCTGATGAGATTCAAATTTGCCCTGGATAGGTGCAGGGACCCCAGAAAGAACAGTCACGAAGGGGGCAGCTTCTGGAGGTAGGTTGATCCGATTCCTTCTTTCGTGTGCAGACCTGGGTAGTCTATGGGGTGAAATAATGTTCCGGCCTCTTGGAATTGGTGGAGAGATGAGGGGTTCAGGAATTTGAGCTTTCATAGGTGTCGTGGGTTTGAGGTTTTCTTTATTGCAGGAGAGAATAGGGTAAATGGATGCGGCAGTTATTTCAGTTGGGATAGGGTTCCTTGATAATTTATTTTCAATACTGGTCAACCTGTCTCCCAGCTCATTTATTTTAGTAATTAGGGGTGATAGTGCGGTTGTTAGCAGTTGTTCGATCTGTGCCAGCAGGGTCAATTGGAGTGGTGAAACTGGGTCAGTTGTTTTGTTCAACGCCTCAGTTGGCAATATTATTGGTGGATTGGGAGGTTGTAGTGAGGGACTAGTGCACATTATATCGGTATTCTCAATGACAATGTCATTTACCTCATCGGCATCTCTACCCACTATAGGGGGGGTAGATACATTCAGGGCGTAGTTCGTTCCACACAGGGCATTCAGCTCCTCCCAGATGGACATGGTATAAAAGCAGTGCAATGTCAGAATCGATATGAATAAAAACAGTACCTCCAGGTTCGTAACAGCCAAATGGGGTGTCCCGACCCGGCCTCCTCGTGCCTCTGAGGGCCACAGAGGGCCCGCCCTTTGCCCGGGCTTAGCCCAGCGTCCCGCTCGCGTCCCGCGGAGCGGAGCGCTGCTTTTAGGCGCCTCCTGGCGCTTCCGTGTTGTCAGAGAGCAGCGCCGCCGCTAAGGCTGCCGGGACATGTAGTCCCGGGGCGGCGGCGCTGTGGGCTGCACAAGATGACTCCTGGCGGTGGCGGCTGCGTTGTGGGCCTCCTGGCCTCCCCCCCTTCAGTATCAGGTAAGTGCAAATGTCCCCCAAGCTCCGCCGAGCGGAGCGCTGCTTTTAGGCGCCTCCTGGCGCTTCCGTGTTGTCAGAGAGCAGCGCCGCCGCTAAGGCTGCCGGGACATGTAGTCCCGGGGCGGCGGCGCTGTGGGCTGCACAAGATGACTCCTGGCGGTGGCGGCTGCGTTGGGGGCCTCCTGGCCTCCCCCCCTTCAGTATCAGGTAAGTGCAAATGTCCCCCAAGCTCCGCCGAGCTGAGCGCTGCTTTTAGGCGCCTCCTGGCGCTTCCGTGTTGTCAGAGAGCAGCGCCGCCACTAAGGCTGCCGGGACATGTAGTCCCGGGGCGGCGGCGCTGTGGGCTGCACAAGATGACTCCTGGCGGTGGCGGCTGCGTTGGGGGCCTCCTGGCCTCCCCCCCTTCAGTATCAGGTAAGTGCAAATGTTCATTTGAGAATCTTCTCATTGAATTGTCTAATTATTATACAGCACTGGTTGCCCAAAAACAAACCGAGCAAAAATACACAACTGACAACTTGCAATATGGTGCTAAATAGCACCTTGGTGCACATTAAAACCCGTTCATGTAATCTGACCCTAATTATCTGAATGTGGGTGGGACTGATGTTCATATTATGCATTTGGCATGTTTACTTCGACAAACACAGCAGCATAGACTTCAGTAAAGGAATGAGTTACTAGGTTAGTTCAGCCTACCAGTTTCTCTGCCTGCAATCAACTGGTGTTTAGTGGTACTCCTCATTCTCCCTTCCCTAGTCTTATATTGAGACCTGCATTTGTTGGAGCACTTTTTCAATACATAATGCAGACTTGCATTTAGCTTATGGCCCTTTGGAATATTATCACATATCATATCCCTGGCCCTTAATTGTTTCTAGTGTACATGTCTTTCATAGCTGAGCAGTGTGGCTTATAGCTTGAAGTATGTTGAACTATGGTAGTAGCCCGCCTAAACAGTCTCTGGCCGATCTTTTAGGCAGAGTTTAGAGCTCGGTGTTTATTGATGGATATCCCACCTGCGTAGGGTTTGCCGGGAGCAAAAACACCTTCTGTACTATATGGATCAATAATGTATGTTTCCCTCAGGTTTTTTAATTATTTATTAACTTTTTACTGTTATTATGGTCCTCTTCTTAGCACAAATTATGCCTTTTTAAATTGTGATAATTATGTGTGTAACTTTTATGGTTTGTATAAAAAAAACGAATAAAGTTTATGATACTGATACTTGAGGAAAAAGAAATTTTACATGGCCAATATGTCCCTTCGTGTACCCCAACGTTTAGTGTACGTGCATGTCACCCATGCATTTTCCCTCTATGGCCTGCAATAATGATGCCTCTGCATTTACGTCCCACATTAGGATGCCAGTCACCAAGTCTCCCATAAAAGAAACGTTAATCTTGCACCGAGGCCCATGTGGCCCATGTGTTTGCATTATGCACTTTTAATGTATCACGAAAAACCCATTTCTCCATTTTGTGGCTCAGCTCAGCCAGTCCCCGAATTGAGGTTTCATGCCTCCAGACACTCTGAGGGCTGCAGCTACGTATCCCTGACCTCGCATACTTTTGGCTAAGCCGAGAGGGGCCCAGCCCGGGGTGCCAAGACAGTATTGTGCATAACAGTTATCTGCTTGCTCTACAGAATCACATTCCTGCCTGGTGAAGGAGGTAAACAGAACCCGTCTGCAGAGATAGGGCCTAGCCTTTCTGTCTCCGTTTAAGTGATTTGCAGAACTCGCGTCCATAGAAAGCTCAAGGCCCCCACGCAATGAACGAAGAAATAGATGTCCACACTGGCTCTTGGTGATGAGCGACCTTTGCTTCAGATAATACATCCCCGGACTTAAGATATCAGATAATACCAGACGTGCTGGTCTCCCTGACACTGAAGGCCTCCCTACCAGACCGAAAGTGAGCTCCCCCCAGTTACACGTCAGTTGCACGTCATGATCAAGTTGCGCACACAAGTAGGGCAAAGTTTCAGCTGGCCATGCAACCCCCCTCCATGCATCCACCCACCTATGACTCACCTATGACTCCTCAAGTGTACGCCCACATGCACGCCCACATGCTCTTATCTCTCTTTCTCTTGCTCTGCTTGGAGCGTTCCTCCCTATGTGCGAAATTGAATGTATAAATATTGTACTCTGTGAATAAAGTTTAGAAGACCCTTCCTGAACCTTCGTGGTGATGGAACCGATTCTCACCTAACTCGAGTTATTGAAATAAAGCCCTTTTGAATTGGACACCACGGACTCTGCCTCTCATTTCATACATGACCCTTTGTTTATTTATAGAAATTATGACAGGGTAATACTTTATTTACCAAATAAATCTGGCGCCCGAACAGGGACCAATCCCCTTCCCCACGCGCCGGAGATGTAGGTCCAGCCCTTGCCCCCTTCTACAGCCGTGACGGACTTCAAAGTGTACACGCCAGCGGGACTTCCCGCTTACTCCCTCAGGCCCACGGAGGAGACGGACTGCGACCAGGCATCCACACAAGGCGGTGAGGATCGCGGATCATCCCAACCAGAGCCCAACCCGTGAGAGAGCAAGGTCCGAGGTTTCCAGAGGCCCACCTGTTCCGCGCATGCGCAGTATCAAGTATCCGAGGCCTTCAAGTTCTGCTTCCCGGTGAGTACTACTATTGGGAACGCATACAGATAAAGACGGGTTAATTTACATGAACACGGTAAAGACGGGTTCGTTCACACGAACACGGTAAAGACGGGTTCATTTACATGAACACGGTAAAGACGTGTCTCATTTACGAGACCGGTATGGTTGTGCTGTATTCCAGTGCATAAAGTTAACTGTTTTTCAAGTACATAGAGTTAGACTGTATCTGTTTTAGTGTTTTAGTGTTTTAGTGTTTTAGTGTTAATGATTGTTTCAGTCAGGCTATTTTGGTGTGTATTGTGTTTTCATTAAGTTGGTTTCAACATGCCACTGTTTTCAAAATTACGTCAGATAGGGACCAGAAAAGGTATACTAAAAGAGCCAGTTAACATCCCGCCTAGAGACACACCTGGTCATTATATGTATAATAAACATGGGCTAGATGCCATATTGTATTTAGACCTATGGGTAGATTACACAAAGGATTTAGAGGAGAAGTACAGATGGCCTGTCTCTGGAACGTGGGATTCTGAATGCATTATGAGAGTAGAGGAAGCGCTATGGAAAAAGAAATCAAGACCCTCTCAGAAAGATGCCATTGAAATATGGCGCAAAGAAGCACATAGGAGAACAGAGAAAGAATTTAACCAAGCAGAGAGAACTAAACAAGCAGCGGAAAAAGCCAAAGAAAAAGAGCTGCGGGAGGAGGGGGAACGGGTCAAAGCACAACAGGCTGATAGAGAAAGAAATGCCGTTGTTACTGGTATTTATCCCGTCCTCTCAGAAGAACTAGCTAGAGTGACCCCCTCTGAAACACCCCGTAGGTCGCGAACGCCACCACCTGTACCCTATAGAGTACGTAGAATAAAGCCGACCGCATCCGAGGCGTTTATTTCCTCCTATCTAGAAGAGTCCCCACCGGACTACGCAAACGCAGATTTCCCTCCGCCCCCACCAGCGGAACAGCTCCAACAGCTCCAGCAGCTCGTGAAAGACGACGTGGGGCCCGGGCCGTAGGGGGAGGGGGGCCTACTATAGATGTAGCAATCCCCCACTGTATATACGATCCAGAACCAGGAAAGGGCTCAATGCTCGTGATTTCACTTAGACTAAGACAGGCCGTCGCATATTTGGACAAACTACCAGATATGAAAGACAACCTAGATAAAATATACCGTTTCATTAGAACGGGGGAGGGACCCGAGTGTATAGCACAGGCCATGCAAAACAGAACGGTGGGGGTTAAGAACTACATCCTTCGTTTTATTATTAACTGCCTGATCAGGGAAAAAGACGAAGGAGACGGGGATGTAAAGCCTGGTTTGATAGAATGGAGGGATCACATAGATGCCGGTCGGCATGATAAAACGGGACAGACAGATAGCATGATGAACAAAATACGAAAGGAAATAATAGCAACGCACAAAGTAGAGCCTGACGAGAAGGGTGAGTCATCAACGGAAGAGGTAGACGAGGAGAAGGACAAAATAAATTATGTAGGCAATGCACGACGGTTTGACAGGCCCAAGTGCCTCGACTACCGTAAACCGGGGCCGGCTATAAAAGAAAGATATTCCCTTGAAAATCTATTACAAGCTACTGAAAAAGCACTGGACCAACGGATAAAGAACGAGCGATCTCACACCCCACACGAAATGGAGTTGGCCCGGTCAGCCACCCAGTGGGTGTCCAATTCTAACATATATAGCAATGATATAGTGGCCCAAACGTTCTTGAGCCTCCCGCCGAACGAACAGCGTTTGGCCGGTATTTACATGGTCCAACATTTAATAACGTTGTATGAGAATCAATATTCCGATCCCGGTCAATTGTATAAATTACTGGACAACATAGTTCTAGACAGATGGACAGGCCTGGGTACTGAATTAATTAACGTCATCCTGGATCAACGACATAAGTACTTACATTTTCTGACCACATGCATGCTTCCCGCCCCACACCACGACAGAAAGCACCTATACGTAGACAGACAGAACCCCCTACGAGAGGTACATCCCGTCAAAAATGCAAACAATGAGCTTCAACAGGTGTATGTTTACACCCCCTTGACGAAAATAGAAATACTGGAAATGAAAAAGATGTTGCCCTCCCATGATAAAGACCCGGGGGGGTTTCACCGAGAATTAAAAGACATTCTCCGCATCGGAGATTATACGTACGCTGACATTCTGAAACTATTGAAAGTACTATTGCCAGCAGGCATTTATGAAAAGCTTAAGGAAAAAGACTGGGAGTTGGGAGAGAAAAAGTTAAGCTGGGAAGCATTGGAAACAGAGGATAAAGACAGGGGCCCGGGGGTTGGTCTTGGTGACAAAGCTAAAGAACTACCTGAACTCCTAATACAGGTTTTGCCAAGACTATTGACTACTAAAAAGGAAGACTGGGATGCTATTTCAGCCTGTAAACAAAAACAAGAAGAGGACACAAGCGACTTCTATTCTAGATTTGAGAAATGCTTTACTATTAATAGTGGCCTTAAGCCCGGTAGCGAATCATATCCCCATCTTTTCGTGAGCAAATTAGTAGAGAATTCCCTACCCCAGATCAAGAATAGAGTACTGAAGGTTGAGAGTACTTGGCAAGCAAACAGCCCTTCACAAATGTTGCAGATGCTACAATATCACCAGAACAGGATTAGAGAAGAGCAGGATCAGGAAAAGAGACGCATGAAAGAGACAAAAATGAAGGTGCTGGTTGCCCAAACGGTACCGGCAAACACGAACAAAAATGGCACGACACCTGTCAAGGGGAACTGTAATTATTGCAAACAACCAGGTCACTATGTAAAGGAATGTGCTGTCCTGAAACACAATATAGCTACAGGCAAAACAAAAGAACGACCACACACTCCTAGGCAAAATAGCACCCAACAGAGCACACAACAGACATTAGCGACTTTTCCACCCCCACCACAAATGTATCAGTACACACAGTCAGACTACCCGGAATACCAATCTTTCTCATGAAACAGCCTTGAGAGGGTAGATGGCTTGCCCCTTATTCAGGTTCCTGTAGATCAAGAGGGTCCCTATGTACATGGTCGTGTACTGGGACAGGACAGAAAGTTTCTGATTGACACAGGGGCGAGCAGAACTACCATCAGCCATGACGAGGTTCCAGGGGCACCTCTCTCGGGCTCACAGAATATTTCCCTGGGATTTTCAGGAAAGCCTATTGTTAATGAAGTATCGAAACCAGTCTCCCTCGGGGTTGGTCCACTGTCACGTACCACAGACTTGCTACTTACTAAATCATGTCCAGAAAACTTACTTGGTATAAAGACATTAAAAGAACTAGGAGCAGTTATCTGTTGTTCTCCGGAGGGAGTGCGACTGTTCTTACGTGATTTTAAGGGACATTATGTGACAGATTTTGACCACAGACTTCAGAATGTACCACAGCACCTATGGGCACAAGGTCCGACTGACGTAGGTTACATGAACATGACACCACACCATGTCACTCTCAAAGCAGGAGTAGTACTACCACGTATACGACAATACAGAATACCACCTGATGCCGAAGTGGCCTTATTAAAAATTATTGACGAACTCATTGCACAAGGGGTGGTGGTGGAGACTGACTCGAATGTGTGTAACTCACCTGTCCTTCCTATCCTTAAACGATCAGACCCTAATGCACCACCAGTTTATAGACTAGTTGTTGACCTTCGAGAATTAAATAAATGCGTAGTCCCACAATACCCAGTGGTCCCAGACATTTCTTCATTACTGACTGCTATTGATTCTGAGGCAACGTTCTTTACAGTCATTGACTTGAAGAATGCCTTTTTCAGCGTTCCAATTCATCCAGACAGCCAATATCTTTTCGGATTCAGTTTAAAAGGACGCAGCTTTAGATTCACGAGAGCACCACAGGGTTTCACAGAGAGTCCTAGTGTTTACAGTCAAGCGTTAAAAAGACAACTGGACAGTATTAATATGCCTACCAACACAGCACTGCTACAGTACGTAGACGATATACTAATTACAGCACGATCAGAAACAGACTGCGAGGATGCATCACTGACGGTTTTACACTTTCTGGCAGACAAGGGGCACAAAGTGTCCCCTTCAAAGTTACAATTCTGTGCACAGCAAGTGGTGTACCTTGGACACTTGCTCTCCAAGAGGGGTAGGCAGCTGACACAAGAACGTATTCAGTTAATTTCTAACCTTTCACAGCCCAAGACACGAAAGGAAGTGCGGGCCTTCATTGGCCTCACTTCATACTGCAGGCAGTGGATTCCCCAGTATGCCTATCTAGCCAAACCACTCATACAGTTGACAACACAGGAGGCAGCGTCTTCGACTGTCCTCCCTTGGACACAAGAACACACCTTGGCATTTGAGGAATTAAAAAGAGCCTTATGTCAAGCGCCAGTTTTAGCGACTCCTAGTTACAGCAAACCCTTTATGCTTTTCGTAACTGAACGGGATGGAACAGCATTATCTGTCCTCACACAAGATCAAGCAGGAAAACACAAGCCTTGTGCTTATTTTTCTAGTACACTGGATCCAGTGGCCCAGGCTCTGCCTGCGTGCCTGAAGTCGGTTGCGGCAACAGCCCTAGCCATAAGACAAAGTGACTCGATAGTGCTGGGACACCCCCTGACAGTACAGGTACCGCATGCAGTGGAAGTTCTCTTGAACAGGACACAGACACAACACTTGACCGTAGCGAGACTGACAGGATATGAACTGACGTTATTTCAACCACACATAGAGATCAGACGATGTAACATACTAAATCCTGCTACACTTTTGCCCTCAAGTACAGTAGACACCGCACCACATGACTGTGTGGAAATAATGAATATAGTGACGAAACCAAGACAAGACCTGACAGATGTTGCACTCCCAGACCCTGACCTAACACTCTATGTAGATGGATCATGCATGAGGACAAGGGCGGGAGAATTAGTGGCAGCATATGCCGTGACCACTGCTACTGAAGTCATAGAGACACAAAAAATAGACATACTGTCAGCACAAGCAGCAGAGCTCATCGCTCTGACACAAGCCTGCATAAGAGCTGAGCACTTGAAAGTGAACATTTATACAGATTCACAATATGCTTTTGGCGTAGTTCATGATTTTGGAGTACTATGGAGGGAGAGAGGTTTCTTGACCTCTCATGGGGCCAAAATTCAGCACGGCCTGCTTATTCAGGCCCTGTTGGAAGCAATACATTTACCTGCAGCCATAGCTATCCTGAAATGCAAACCACACACCAAAGCTACAGACACCATTTACCAGGGTAATGACCTGGCAGACCGAACTGCTAAACTTACAGCCCAGACACCAACAGACACGACAAAGACAGAGGTACCATTACTGACAAAAACTATGACAGTCAGGGATCCTTCTCAAGATGTACTCGACATACAGACACATGCCACTTCAGATGAAATAAAGAAATGGACTGAACAAGAAGGGGTCCAGACTGACCAAGGTTGGATGACTAAGGGCAAAGCAACATGGTTTCTTCCTGATTCAATGGTACAAGTGATCATAAACACAGCACATAGTCCAGCACACTTGGGAGAGAGGGCAATGATGGACAGCTTACAGAATATCTGGTTTAACAAGCACCTGCGTGCAGCAGCGAAACAAAAAGTAAGAACATGCATGATCTTTTGTCAGTTCAATGCAGGTAAAGGCATCCCGGTGGAACAAGGCGGATTTCATCCTCCTGACCACCCTTTTGAGGTCCTCCAGATGGATTATATCCAAATGGACAGATGTAGAGGTTACAAATATGTCCTGGTAGTTGTGTGTGCACTAACTAGATGGACAGAAGCGTATCCAGTCCCAGATTATACTGCTGTGACAACCGCCAGGCAATTGGTGCGCAAATTCTTTCCTAGATACGGATTGCCCTGTGTCGTTTACTCAGACAATGGTCAGCCTTTTTCTTCTGAATTAATGAAACAAGTGTCTCTTCTGTTAGGATGTAACTGGAAGTTCCATTGTGTGCGACACCCTGAAGCAGCAGGCCTTGTAGAAAGACATAATCAGACAATAAAGACGAAACTAGCAAAGATCTGTGCAGAAAAAGGCGTGGATTGGATGGTAGCCTTGCCTGTTGCCCTCTTTTACATGCGTATGGTAGCCCATTCCAGAACAGGCCTATCACCATATGAAGTGGTTTTCGGTAGACCGCCGAACATGTGGGGTACGCCTATGCCTAAGAAAATAACTGATGTTGACAGTAACATGCTTACAGATTACCTGGCTTCCTTGATGTCTGCACTACTCTCTTGTCGTTCACAGGTTGCCGCCGCCTTCCCTGACAACACCCAGGTCAAGGAGCACGCCATAGTCCCAGGAGACTATGTGCTCGTCAGGAATTTTGATCGATCAAGCCCCCTTGAGCCGCGTTGGAAGGCGCAGAAGTTAGTGTTACTAACAACGAGGACAGCCATCAAAGTCGAAGGGAGAAAAGGGTGGCTTCATGCCCATCATTGTAAACGGTACTTTGGAGACTCTGGAACTTTGGTAAAGAAAAAAGGCATTACAGACTTTGAGCCCCCTTTGCTAGAAAAGACTCCACAGCAAGAGTACAGGTCCAAATTACGATCTAGAAAGCCAGACTACGTTTGATCAATTAAGTCCACTAGGTGGTGAATCGGTTGAACAAGATTTCTGACATGCATAAGATCGCGGACAATAGTAGTAAAAAGAGCAAAATGAAAGAAAAATACTGCAAGATATTACGTAGTAGATGTATAGTATTTCTGATTTTTCTGTCTCTTCTGTGCATCACTATAATCTGTGTCAGCTTAATATTACATGTTTTCTTTCCTCCTATTGCCTCACATATACACTCTTCCATTAATGACACCGTAGAGCATACATTTAGTGATCTGCCACCCCATGAACTGTCATATCAACTGGCCCTGCGCAACAATACTTTTATTCGGATGTTGCACCGTTCTCATCAGACCAGCAATGCGACAGATTGCTGGGTATGTGGCCGACTCCCACCTTATCAAAAGACGAAGGGAGTTCTGCCCCTCTTCCCTTTTCCGTTCTCCCACAATGGTTCGTGCGGAGCATGGTTTGCCTTAATGACATCAATCGACAAAAAGTCCACAGTTTACCAGGGTGACTGGATATGGGGAAACTTGAATAAAGTAATGAATGAGGTATGTTTTCCAGACGAAGACGGACTTCCCCAACGGAAGGGGACCGATCTAGAAAATGAAGAGTACGAGCAAGGAAATGCTTCCCTCAGCTTTATAATGCTAAATGTGCAGCCCATGCAAAATGCGGGTCCACCGTCTATTTCAGTCCTACCAGTAAAAGGTGATTTGTGCGTTAGAAAGAAAGGATCAGTACATATGGGACACAGCGAGTGTAATGCTGTGGTAGAGTTTAATGATAAAGGAAAGTCTTCTTTCAAAGCATCTCGCCATACCTATTTCATTTGCGGTCAGACAGCCTATGTACATCTGCCCTTAGACTGGGGTGGGACATGCTATATAGCGTTCCTGCTGTCACCCGTCTTTTTGGCCCCACCCAATTATCATCGAGATTTACGACTAGAGCATGTCAGACACAGGAGAGAGACCGATGCCTCAGGGATTGATCAGACTGAGACAGCCTGGGAGCAATATACAGATTTCAACAAAGGATTCTTTTTCTTCATAGGTCCCGTCCAAAACAGTAAACTCATACGCAGGTTAACAAGGACTCTGGAAGCAGTTGTGAATGAGACTGCATCTGCCCTGGCGAACTTGACCCAGGAGCAGTCTGCCATGCGACTGGTTGTTCTTCAGAACCGCCTTGTTCTTGACGTCATCCTGGCGGATAGGGGCGGGGCCTGTAGGGTGATCGGCTCCAGTTGCTGCGTTTTCATACCTAATAACGCGCCATCTGTGTACGCAGCAATAACAAGGCTCCACAAGATTGCTCACGATATACATCAAAACCCAGGCACATGGACTTGGTCCAGTTGGCTCTGGGGTGTAATATCGGCATGGGGATGGAAAGTGTTGTCGTTCCTAGGAATGATACTGCTTATGATATTCGGCTGCTGTCTCTGTCTTCAGTGTGGCCCGGCCATTTGCGGCCTGTGTGCGACTGCCTGTGTTCCACATCCACGTATACAAAGGACCAAAGATGAACAAATGATGCTGTATGAACAAATATACGGTCTCATGAGAATGGATGTGACCTGAAGGGTACAGTAGGGGACAAGGAGGAAATGAGGAAAAAGAAATTTTACATGGCCAATGTGTCCCCTTCGTGTACCCCAACGTTTAGTGTACGTGCATGTCACCCATGCATTTTCCCTCTATGGCCTGCAATAATGATGCCTCTGCATTTACGTCCCACATTAGGATGCCAGTCACCAAGTCTCCCATAAAAGAAACGTTAATCTTGCACCGAGGCCCATGTGGCCCATGTGTTTGCATTATGCACTTTTAATGTATCACGAAAAACCCATTTCTCCATTTTGTGGCTCAGCTCAGCCAGTCCCCGAGTTGAGGTTTCATGCCTCCAGACACTCTGAGGGCTGCAGCTACGTATCCCTGACCTCGCATACTTTTGGCTAAGCCGAGAGGGGCCCAGCCCGGGGTGCCAAGACAGTATTGTGCATAACAGTTATCTGCTTGCTCTACAGAATCACATTCCTGCCTGGTGAAGTAGGTAAACAGAACCCGTCTGCAGAGATAGGGCCTAGCCTTTCTGTCTCCGTTTAAGTGATTTGCAGAGCTCGCGTCCATAGAAAGCTCAAGGCCCCCACGCAATGAACGAAGAAATAGATGCCCACACTGGCTCTTGGTGATGAGCGACCTTTGCTTCAGATAATACATCCCCAGACTTAAGATATCAGATAATACCAGACGTGCTGGTCGCCCTGAAGGCCTCCCTACCAGACCGAAAGTCAGCTTCCCCCAGTTACACGTCAGTTGCACGTCATGATCAAGTTGCGCACACAAGTAGGGCAAAGTTCCAGCTGGCCATGCAACCCCCCTCCATGCATCCACCCACCTATGACTCACCTATGACTCCTCAAGTGTACGCCCACATGCACGCCCACATGCTCTTATCTCTCTTTCTCTTGCTCTGCTTGGAGCGTTCCTCCCTATGTGCGAAATTTAATGTATAAATATTGTACTCTGTGAATAAAGTTTAGAAGACCCTTCATGAACCTTCGTGGTGATGGAACCGATTCTCCCCTAACTCGAGTTATTGAAATAAAGCCCTTTTGAATCGGACACCACGGACTCTGCCTCTCATTTTATACATGACCCTTTGTTTATTTATAGAAATTATGACAGGGTAATACTTTATTTACCACATACTGATACCTTCTGTACTGCTAATAAGAGGATTTACAGTTACTGTCAATCTCTAGCTACTTCCTGGAGTTCTGTTCTGAACCGGATGCAGTAGTCTTGATGTGGCTTTACTCATGATGTGCACTGTGGTAGAACAGGCGGCCGCCCCTTTTGCACACCTTCTGCTTTCTTCCAATGCTTCCCAACTTTTCTCTTTGCATTTTTATTGCTCATCTATGCAGTTTGATATTGCTAAATACATTTTCTTCTACATCCCATTCCTTTTTGGTGATCATTGAGACCTCACCTCCATCCATGTACTGCTACTCCTGCATGCTGTCCTCAGGTGCCTGACTTTGCACACTGATACACAGAAACCAAGGTTATATATAGCAACAGCATCATAACAAATTTTGACTATAAAAGTTAGTGAAAACATAGATGATGCGAATGCCCGCGTGCCCTGTTAGAGGCATGTGTATCATCGTTCAAGGACCCTCTGATAATAAAGACATCACAGGCGCAATCCTAAGTGGGAGTGCCCTCTTTTGCAAGGGGGCATGGCCCTATGAATGTATGATAATCTTTTGCCTTTGCTCCCTTCATCACAGATATTAGTGCAGAGGTTGAAAAAAACATCAGGAGGTTCACTGACTGTGCCCCACATAGAGGTGGCACACAGTTCCTCCGAAGGCATCCCTTCAAAGTGGATATAGGGGGTCCCTAGAACCCTAATGAATCTCCCTGCTGGTGAGTGCAGACACTCAATGCACCTGTGTTTAGGGGATCTCTTCCCATCAGTAATATTCATTCTGGGTTGCCACCTGCACCATTAAAGATGGACTGGTGGCTTCAAGCAGCTGGGCCACCTTTCACTAAAGTGCTAAAGTGTTTTTCCCACTGCGCAGGGAACAGCACTTTCATTGTAACTGAGTGCACAGTCCTGGCCTGCACCTGGTGCACCCAGTTAAAGTTGAACCGCAGCACAGACCATGGCAGTGCACACTTTATATAATGCAGGCCCTGGTGAGTTAATGAAAAGAAATCATATTCCCAAAATCATCACATGCCTACTTTAATCTCCTTAATCTCCCTTACTCAGCATTGGCCTTGCTAGGGTCCTTTAAGCCTTAATGCAAGGAAGAAGAATGCGTTCATCTAACCACTGGGTAATTGACAGCCTTTATGGGTCTGCCTTTGGCCTATCACATCCATGGGCCTCAGCGCCACTGCACATGTTCACTGATGCTCGCCCTGGCTTCAGATCTTCCTATTCTGAAATCAGAAAGGGGAATAGTCCACAGTCATGGTGCTCCCAATTGTAAATAAAAGAACTGCAGTGTTGCTTATCTCCTTCCTGCTACTGCTCCTTTTCCCAACCGTTTTTCTACTTTACAATCCTTAAAACCTGATATTCAACCTACTCACCCTTTACTAATTCTCTAAGAATCAAACAAATTCCGTCCACAGTCACAGCTTGTATTGCCATCGACAACCTATTTACTCCAGCTCACCTCAACCATCTGTTATGTATTCTCATCTTTCTGGACCTGGACCATTCAGCTGCATTAGTTAACATCAACCTCTTAATGTTTCTCATTATACTTGACTCCAATGGTATCACAGAGACAAGTCTAGGTATGTGTACTTCCTGCTTCTGAATCTACCCATTCTCAGTCTCATGGTTCCCTGATACATCCACGTCCCATGTTAAACCCCCCCTGCGCCTGCGGGAACCTCCAAAGCTCTATCCATGGACCCCTACTATTCTCCTTTAATACCTCCTTCATCAATGTAATCTTCTGCGGGTTCTCTTAGCTTTTAAATACTGGTGACACATAATGAGTCTTTGTGTACACATGCTCAGTCCACAAATACAAAACGAAATTTAAAACTGTCCGTCAACCTTTCATAATAGGTGATTGAGCACTCCCTGATGCTTATATCTCCAAAAACAACCTCTCACCACCAAATCGCTACAATTTTCCACCCTGGGCAGCGTTACCTCTTGTTTACAACCAGAAAGGTTGGAATGATTTTTGATACTCAACTGAAGTTGTACTCCTTCACTTTCGCCACAGCTTCATGATTTCTGCTTCTCAATGTCACACAAAAATGGTCCTAACCTCCCATTCAATACAGTGGAAAATATATAAATGTTCTTGACCTTGGCAAGTTGGAGAATTAAAACGGATTAGTCATTCCGGATGATCCTCCTCAACTACACTTTTTCATCATTGCAACACAAGTACTCTTGGCTCTAACATTTCATGAACCCACCACCTCTGCTCCTTATAAGCCGGTTGGCTCTTAGCTAGAATAAGAATCCTGATGAAGGGCCTGATTTAGACTTTGGTAGAAACGTGACGAATATCCCGGTCATCTTTCTACAACTGCATTATGCTACTTATCTAAGCCCTAAAAGCAACCCACTGCACTTCCTGTACTGAAAATATTACCTAGCACACCTCACTAAATCTCTGCAATCCATTAACCTCCACCTGCTCCCAATTCCAATCCCTCCACTCTCAGTCCACCTTTTCCGCTATCATCAAGGCCCCCCTATCCTCTGGACCACCATCCCCCCAGAGTTCAGCGTTCTTCCTACAGTTCACTCTTCAAGAACACCTGAAAATCACCCCATCAATCAAGATTCTTACTAGTACAGTCTAATGGTCGATACCCTCCCTGATCCACTGCTCATTCATAGATTTTTATATTTTAAGTATTGCTATACATATGCTTAAAATATTCGGCTTCAGAGTTTCATTCTCCTTTACGGCAGTACCTACAGACCACAACTCAAATTCACACCTGTTTGATCTATATTAAATTGGAGATTATTATTCTATGTACCAATTTATTTTGTCCATTAGTTTTATTAGAAATGGTATTACTTCTAATGCTTCCCCAGTACGCCATGTTGCCTTTCCCACTGGACTGCTGATCACGTTCTCCTCATCTTGTGGTCTTCACCTACTGCTCCTCATTCTATACTTCATCATTCACCCATGGATACAAAAAGGAAGGGTAAGGGCACTATGCCAAAGAGGGTAGGAAGCAGTGGAGGATGTACCGTGATACCATCCAGAAAAGCGCAACACACTTCTACTGGGCAGCCATTTTGTCTGGTATGATTCCCAGGCCAAAGTATGGATTTGGTTCTAGTATTGCACTATGAAAATACATCTGCGCAGTCACAAAACTGTTTTTCTAGTTTTTCCTTACTACAACAGTTGCTATTATATTAATGTTATGTGGTTTTAATATTCTCCACTGGAAACAATCGCCCATTTCTGAGATCAAGCTGCCTTTCCTAGGATCCCTCTTCCAGTTTTTTAAAAACAATATTTGTTTTATCACTCCATCAGCTGCGCCGACCACCTAACGGGCCTCTTCATCATCAGCAAATAGGCATACTTTACATCTGCCTGTATAAAGACATTTATAAACACGATACCGTGAAAGGCTTCCCCATTGTTGACTCACCACATAATTGACATTGATTTTTTTCAGGCGACTCTCCCAGCTCTATTAGTCTTAATGCAGATCAACTACATTAATCATTTCCAAGGAGGGAATAACGTGTTTGTGATGTTTGTCTCCGACAGAGATCTGTCTTTTACTGATAAAGCAATGTGCACATAAACACTGCCAATAGATGATTACATCCTGGTCAAGTGCAGACTTCATTTAGACTACGGAATGCATACTAATCAAGTTGTCACAAGTTCATACAACTTGCGTGCCTTCTCGTGTTTGTAGTAGTATTTTTTTGTAGCAGTTTTACAGTATTAGTTTCACAACAGCACTGTGCCACAGTAAGTAAGAAACATATCTATTGCACTTGAAAGGGCTTATGGTAATTATGGGACTAAATGAATGCCACAAAATATTGTTACTGCACATAATTGCTCACTTTTCTCAATGCAATTAGAAATAATTTCCCAGCAGTGAAAGAGATTCTGCTTGGGATTATTTCCCGTGGAGCTTGTGATCAAATCATACCGAGCACCTAAATTTAGATTTTGTTTAGAACGATCAAGACTCAAATGAACCTTTTGCATAAAGGATTTGTGAACACACCACCTCTGCAATCTGCTTATGCTTAATTTTGGTGAGATAGTTTGGTGCAAAGCTCCAGGTGAGAAGCGTGCAATGAGATACTGAATATTTTGGGTACTTTTTTTGATACTTTTCCCCTCCCCATTAATATTTTATTTATAGGAATTTGTTTCATTTTTAAAATCTTCACGGGCGGTCCTACCTTTGTATTCTGTTTATTTTCTTATTTTCTAACGTTGTGCACTTATTCTGAAGGACTCCTACATCTCATATTCCACCTGTGACGTAACTTCCCTTACCTGTCCCATAGCATATTCAGTTTCAGTTTTTAACGTCTTTATTTCGATTATTCATCATAAAAGACACATATATACAAAAAAATACATTATCTATAATTAATACAACAAAGTCATAACAATAAAGATATTTAAATACATATAAGAACCAAAACAGAAAAAATGAAGAACAAGACAAAATCATTAAAAAAAGAACAAATGAAGTTAAGATCTCAATTAAACATACGTATAAAGACGTCCAAAGGAATAGTAAAATCATTTAAGCATGTATAACATTAGCAGGTCATCAATACTATCAAATTCATAGACCATAAAACAGTCAGAGAACATGGAATACAGGTTATTTAGATCTTGATTTATAAACTAATTGACCTAGACCTTATCAGCCAGGCCCACCCGAGGAATTTCGCCAATCCTATAGTTAGCCATTCGGAAGTGTTCGTTTTCAAGATGTGCAATGCTTCACTGCTCACTCGGGTATTTAGTCTAGTACATACAGGTTTCAACCACTTATTACGAGGTTTACAATAGGCAGTACAGACAAATAAGAAATGGCCTAGTGTTTCTTCGCAAACGGCACAACAAGGACAGAGACTAGACTCAAGCCTCTGCCAGCCGCTGGTATAGGCCCTCACTGGCAACGTGCCCACACGGAACTGGTGATATAGTTTCCTATCTAATGTTTTAAGGATAACATCCCAGTATACTTCTTTATTAGGAGTTACTTTGTGGAGCAGAAACTGGCCTGTCAAGTTCACTTTCTCAGAAAGTGCAACGTGTTCCGTTTTTACCATGGACCAGAAAAGAAGTTTGAATTCATCCTTAGTAGGAAAGGTTTGGGAACCCGGTTCTGACCATAGCAAAGGTAGGCCCATTTCAATAAGAGTGTTCTTAATTTGCTTTAGCCATGGTATACTGCCAGCCCCCAGTTGCAATCTCACATCTTGTAGTTCACGGGCAAACATGGCCAGTTCCGGGGTTGACCATATGCGTCTCCATAGAGCCACCATCCTGTACTGTGCCTGATGTTTAATGGTATGCATGCCCATGTCCATCAAAAGTGGAAGGACTGGTGATGATGGGGGAAGACTAACTAGGTTGCGGAGAAATTTATTCTGTATCCTATCCAGGACAGCCAAGTCCACACAACCCCAAATATCTGCCCCATACAATATCGCTGTGCTGATTTTAGCACTGTAGATTTTGAGCGCAGGCAGTACTCTTTTAGTCAGCGAACGCCGTTGCTCTTTTACTAGGCAACCAGTCAAGCGGGCAAATTTCAAACAAAGTGCCTCTATTTGCTCTTTCCATTTTAACCTAAAATCCAAAGTAACACCGAGATAAGTCATTACATTGACCTGTTCCAGTCTGGAGCCATTCATTAAAACATTGCCCCTCAAAGGCTTTTTCTTGGTCAAGACCATAAACTTGGTTTTCTTAATGTTAATCTCAAGATCATTCATGTGACAAAAATCCATAAATTTGTTTATTGCAGCCTGTAAACCCTTCTGTGTTTTGGCCAATATGAGAGTATCGTCTGCAAAGATTAAAAGAGGGAATTTTGACCCCCCCAGTGAAGGAGCATCAGTGGGGGTATCTGAAAGGAACTTTACCACCTGATTAATAAAGAGCACAAATAGGGTAGGGGCCAGGACACAACCCTGCCTCACACCACGGGTCACGGGGAAGGATTCAGTAACCTGGCCCTGACGACCCCATCTGACTCTTGCAAAGTTACCCTCATGCATCTTAATGGTGAGATCTAAAAGTGCAGAAGGAACCCCCATCCTTTTCAATGCAGCCCACATCTTCCCTCTAGGGACCAGATCAAACGCTGATTTGAGGTCCACAAATGCAGCGAAGATCTTCCCGTCTCTCAGTGACACAGTTTTCCAGTAGATCATGACAAATCTTAAAATCTGATCAACTGTGCTAATATGTGCCCTAAACCCAGCCTGCATTGGAGACAAGATATCTACTTCTATCATCCACGAATGAATTTTCCCCAACAACATTCTGGCTATTACCTTTTGGAGGGCATCGATGAGGCTGATGGGGCGGTAATTTCCCGCATCAGATTTATCCCCTTTCTTATGCACTGGCAAAATTTCGGCCCCTTTCCAGGAATTTGGTATCCTTGTGCCCCTAGCTATGGCGTTTGCTAAAATTAATATATACGGGACCCAGTGTTTTTGATCATATTTAAAGAGGTCCGCAGGGATGCAATCCATACCGGGGGCTTTGCCATTCTGCACTAGTTTAAGAGCAGAAATAGCTTCAGTTTCGGTAAAAACAACGTGGTCAGATGAGGACAGTTCAGACTGCACACTGGCATCTTCCCTAATAGTGGTAAGGGAGATCCGTTCCGTGTGGCTGAACTGCGCCTCATAATGTTTGACCCATTGCTCTGGTGGAACGTGGTTTACCGGAGTATGTAATTCCCCCGAATTTCCCCATTTCACAACCTCCCAAAATCTTTGTTGGTTAGATGAGGTACTTGCCTGGTATAAATCTAACCAACGCTGGTCATCCCATTTGCTTTTTGCCTCTTTTAATGCCTTCTTGTAATTCACCCTAGCTATCCTTATATCCTCACATGATTTGGATTTGATGGCACTTAACAGAGAGCTGTGGGCAATACCACAGGTCTTGTCGTACCATTTCAGCCTAGGATGTGCTTGGGCTTTTTTACTTCCTCCCTTAACAGTTTTGATAAAAAAAGACTTAATTTTATTAAAAAGAGTCTCATGAATTGTCCCAATTTGGTCCAGTGGAGTACCAGCCTCAAGAATGGGTGCCATCTGTTTTGTGGCCGCTGAGACCTCCATGGCAATTCTGCTAATAGTGGCAGTGTTCTCTTGGAGCCCAGCCCATTTTACCCTTCTGCAGTCATTTGTAAGGCCAGCGTCTGCAGTTTCAATGTTTGTAACAGGGTTCATACAGAGACCCTCAGATACTGATAATGATATCACCAGGGGATTATGATCACTCTCAGATCTATTAACAACTTCCATGTCCACCAACATTTTCCAGAAGTCTATCTTAAGTAGAAAATAATCAATGCGACTTGAGTTTGTGGAGTTATCAAATGTAACTTTTCCCATCGGGTCTGATTTAGTCCTGCCATTTACTGCACGTAAGTCCCATTCAAGACAGAGACCCAACCATTGCATAACTGCCTCCGTAACTTTTTTGATAGGGGCGACAGACAAAGGGGGAATATTCCAGATCTGATCAATTTCCCCATATCCCCCACCATCAAGGTTGGGAAATGGTTCAAAGCAACAGTTGAAATCACCTGCCACCATGACACAGCTATCTCTGCTAATGTCATTCAATAAGGAGTCAAGTTCAGCTACCACTCCCGCAGGCTTCCCACCTGGTATACCTCTGGCATATATATTAAACAGAAAAGAGATCTGATTATTGTTATTTGTTAATTTCAATGCTAGAATATCATTACTCAGAGTAGGGAGTTCGGTGATGGTAATGGCTAATGATTGTCTGATCCAAATGACTAAACCCCCTGACGGGCGGCCCTTCGGTCCTTTGGTGGCTAGTTTATAGTAATTAAGATAGCCAACCCGATAGATAGCTTCTGTTGACCAACTTTCCTGCAGGATGATTACATCATGTAAATCCACAAAAGAACCCCAAGCGGCCTCTGACATTTTCCCCTTCAATCCCGCTATGTTCCAAGACAAGACTACAAGTGTGTATGGTGTTTTCTCTGCCATAAAGGCAGATGGGTTGACAATAGCCTTAGAGTTTTTCTGCCTGGGGTTACCTGACATGAAAGTTTCCCTTTTTTCCACCCTCTTAGGTTTTGTACTAGGTATGGAAACTATCTCTGCCCCTAAAATACACACATTTTTTGGAGAGCAAGTTAGCACAGCGCTAGCACTCCCAATATTCAGTTGTTCTACATCAAGTCAATCCACACCTTCTAGACCGGAGAGGGGAGCAAACCGGTTCGCAAGGTGAGGATAGAACATTGGATAGAGCGGGGTATCGAAATGAAATCTCCCTCTGTGCCTGTCCCTTCTCGAATGTTGGAACGGAGTGTGAGATCTATTAGCATATAAAGCTGGATAGAAATAATGCAATAGTAAAGTTTGTACGTCCCCAACTCTGCCAAATCTTGGTTCCCTGCCGATATATTCGGCAACCCAGGGCTCTCTAAAGCTAACCACCACACAGTCCCCCTCAAGATCTTTCTTACCATAACCTATCCAATCCACCCTCCTTACGTTAAGTATTTCAGGGTTTAAATTAGGAGGGAGTGGCCGATTTTTATTAAGCCAAAATGTGACCTTATTATAAAGATCCTTGTGTGTTTCCCTCTTGCCATCTACAAGTGGAGCCACGCCAGTTAAAACAATTGTATAAGGCACTGACTCCGGTGGAAGGTTCACACACTGTTTCTTTGGGATAGGTTTGACAATGGGCTGATGAGTGGTGTTTTTGTCCCTGGCTGGTGTTGGATTGTTCTGTACCTGCTGGTTTTTGGTGGACTTAGGCCTTGCAGGATTCTCTGTAGAGGCTATTTTTTTAGGAGCGGGTCCGGTTTTTTGCGGGGCCTTTGGTTTAGAAGCTCCTACTTGTGTGTTATTACCCCCCGCTTTATTACTATTTGTCACAACCGTGGGCTTCGGATTGGACAGGACAGGGGGGGACAAACCAGCTCTTGCTAAGCTGGAGAGAGTTCTATCAGAAGTCGCTATATTTTCCTTCACTAACAGGTCTAAGGTGTCCAATTTTGTATTTAACAACCTTGTCCTTTCAAAGAGGGGTAAAAGAAGAGATTTGAATAGCAACTCAATTTTAGCCAAAAATATTTCTTCTGTTATGCTAATCATAGTCATAGTCTCACCCCCCCCTTGCTGGTTAGAAACGTTAATATTAGGTGGCTGTGGGGGCGAGGCTGAAGCATTAACCACCCCCTCTGTTTGTTCCTCCAAATCTGGTGAGGCAACCCTCTTGCGTTTCCCAGGATTCTGAGTCGGTGTCTGTTCTAATAGAGAAGGAGAATCCATTAGATCATTACTAATGTTAAGTTTTGGAGAGTCTGAGAGACCAGAATTATCCCCGGACTGATCTAAACAGATGGTCCCACTGTTGGGTAAGTTCTCATGTGCAGTATTAAAAACATTTTCCTGGTTAGTATTCGTAATCTCCCCGTTATGAGTCTCAATAACAGGTGCTAACATTACATCTACATTACTATCCGTATTCAGCGTAGAGAGTGGGACAGGGGAGACAGCCTCGCTTATTTTACCTAGTGAAGAACGCTTGCCGGTGATAATATCAAGCGAAAGGCGTTTTTCAGCTAAGGCGATCTCCTTCTCTAAGATGGCAGTTGAACGTTTAAAAAATTGATCAATTGTACCAGTAAAGGTACCATTAGAGGTGGAGACCTGAACCTGCCTCTCCTTGCCAGATCTTAAAGTCATTTTTGTTAGTCTTTTTAGAGTATAACAGGTAAGAATATAACCAACCTTAATTGGCGGTAAAGCCACACAAGACACAAAGTTAAAATGTCCAATTAAAGGGACTTTAACGACACTATAAACACAAACAATAAAAATAAGGTCAGGAAGGAAAATATTAATAATGAGGCCCAGCCCGGCCTCCTCCGGCCCCGGACGGCCACAGACGGTCCCGCCCTTGTCCCGGGCTTCTCCCGGGACGCTCCCGCACGCTCCCGCACGCTCCCGCGTAGCGGGTAGTTACCTTCGTTTAAGTAGGAGGTCCATAGGATTAAAGGCGGGGCGCGGTGATGGCCAGGGAGAGCGGCCAGCTGGTCAGAGGCGCGGTGCGCAGGGACTTCTGGGAATGGAAGTCCTGCCCCGCTTGCTCGCAGCCCTGGTCCTCCCACGCAGATGACTCACAAGTTGCCCTTGTCCTCAGGGGCGCAGCGGGACCCGCGAAGCGGGTTCCGCAAGTCGTGGAATAAATTACAGGGGCCAAAATCAGTGACTGTTGAAGGCAGCAACAGGCAGCAGCACCAAAGGTTTCCCACGTCGAATAGTCCAAATCCGCCCTTTAAAGGATTAAAGGCGGGGCGCGGTGATGGCCAGGGAGAGCGGCCAGCTGGTCAGAGGCGCGGTGCGCAGGGACTTCTGGGAATGGAAGTCCTGCCCCGCTTGCTCGCAGCCCTGGTCCTCCCACGCAGATGACTCACAAGTTGCCCTTGTCCTCAGGGGCGCAGCGGGACCCGCGAAGCGGGTTCCGCAAGTCGTGGAATAAATTACAGGGGCCAAAATCAGTGACTGTTGAAGGCAGCAACAGGCAGCAGCACCAAAGGTTTCCCACGTCGAATAGTCCAAATCCGCCCTTTAAAGGATTAAAGGCGGGGCGCGGTGATGGCCAGGGAGAGCGGCCAGCTGGTCAGAGGCGCGGTGCGCAGGGACTTCTGGGAATGGAAGTCCTGCCCCGCTTGCTCGCAGCCCTGGTCCTCCCACGCAGATGACTCACAAGTTGCCCTTGTCCTCAGGGGCGCAGCGGGACCCGCGAAGCGGGTTCCGCAAGTCGTGGAATAAATTACAGGGGCCAAAATCAGTGACTGTTGAAGGCAGCAACAGGCAGCAGCACCAAAGGTTTCCCACGTCGAATAGTCCAAATCCGCCCTTTAAAGGATTAAAGGCGGGGTGCGGTGATGGCCAGGGAGAGCGGCCAGCTGGTCAGAGGCGCGGTGCGCAGGGACTTCTGGGAATGGAAGTCCTGCCCCGCTTGCTCGCAGCCCTGGTCCTCCCACGCAGATGACTCACAAGTTGCCCTTGTCCTCAGGGGCGCAGCGGGACCCGCGAAGCGGGTTCCGCAAGTCGTGGAATAAATTACAGGGGCCAAAATCAGTGACTGTTGAAGGCAGCAACAGGCAGCAGCACCAATATTGTCTCCATGTCCTTCCTCTACCGGTAAACTGATCCCTCATTCTGTGGGACAGTTTTTTTTAACAGAACCTTTTAATTGATTTTTAGGAATATACAGCAAACAATTCAGTATAATTTTAGTGTAAGAGGATACATGAAATAGATTACATTGTTCTATATAGACATTTTGTACCACAATGCCAAATATCTGCACATGCATTTCTGTATTGCAGGTGCACACACCAATGCCAGCTCAGGCTGGGTGGACTGGGAAACACTTTTCCCAAGTTCTTGTAACATAGAGAGGCTGATGGGTGGGTTTGGATCACCTGATCGGGTAATGTACAAGGAGATAATCTGCAGGCCACACTGTGTCCAGCTATGCCCCCCAGATCTTGTCATACTTCTGAGTGCATCCCTTGCTTTGCAGATCACTTTCTCAAGGGTTGAACAGCGGTCCTTAAATTGTGTCCATTTCTGCATTGTGGGGGTACTTTGGACATCCATTTCTTTGATATGGAGAGGGCAATCATCTTGATCAGCCCTACCCTGCTCATGTTTGATAAAGGGGAGGGTCATCTATTTAGATATATCTTGACTGGCCTTGGTTATTATGGGAGTTATTTTAAGATCTGATGCTAGATGTGGGTGTAATGTTATGTATAGCCCCAGTTACTTGAAGCTCATTTGGTGAACCTGGAAGTTAGGCTACCACGTCATCACCTTGACTGCTTCATTAAGCAACACCAGCACTGATTTACTTCAGTTAACGCTTAGCCCTGCCAAGTCTGCATTGAGATTTAGTATTTGCATTATGTGGACAAAGACTGAGTGGGGGTCGTCTTTGAAAAGGGAACATGTAATCTGCATACAATGAGATACAGTCTGCCGGCTGCCTACTACAGCTAAAGCCTTCCACCAGTCTTTCTTTACTGATTCAACTGATAGGGCGAAGAGAAGTGGGGAGGGAGAACATCCTTGTCTGGTGCCCCTTTCAATCAGGAAGGGGTCTTATAGTGCACCATATTAACGTTGACTTGTGCCCATGTTGATTAATATAGGGTATTAATATATGCCATGAAATGGGGGCCAAAAGTGCATTTTTGAAGGACCAGGAACAAAACCACCATCCTTTGAAATCAAATGCCTTCTTTAAGTTTAGCAGTAGGGGATCATAGGGGCTTAAAATTGTGTCACTCCTGGCCAGAACCATATGCAGTCTCCTGAAACAGTGTCTGATGCTGCAATCCGGCATAAACCCATTCTGATCCTGAAGAACCAAGGAGGTTACATTCTTTGCCAGTATTTCTGCAAGGATTTTGGTTTTGACATTGATGAGTGATACTTGACGGTAAAACAAGCAGTGCTCAGTGGGTTTCCCCAGCCTTATAAAGACAGTTATTTTGGAACCATGTAAGCCATTTGATAAGAAGAATGTTTGAGACGTTTCCTCAAAAGGAGAGTGCTGAAAGGGACTAGTTACTGCTAGAACATTTTATGACAAATTCTACTTGGAAGAAGTTGGAGGCCCGCGGTTTCTTGGATTGAATTTCCATGATTGCCACCTGACCTCCTCTATCACTACGCAAGTCCAGTTAAGTCTACGGGTTATAGAGATTTGACTGGCGAGTCTGTGATGAGAAGGTTATTTGTTTCAGCCACAGACTATGGAGGTTTTGCATACAGAAATTTGCAGTAAAATGCTAAGTTGTCTGCTATGGTCTTGGCATCAGAGATTAAGTTATCCTTGTCATCTTTAAACGTCGGAATTACTTTTGTCATTGTCTCAATAGTGGGCAGCCAATATATTAGTTTACTTGACTTATCTACTGACTCATGTATTCAGCTTTGCACAGGCACACAGGTATCTAGCTGTGGCTAGCATCAAGTCTTTCAGTTGGGCTCTATTGGTCTCCTGTTGTTACAGGATGGGCACAGCACTGGACTCCAATACCTAACACTTAACCCCAACACCTTTATCTCCAGAGCCACAAAATTGGCCTCTCATTCTCCTTTTTGAGATTTGACCTGTGCAATAGCCCTCAATCTAATAACTGCTTTGAACGCTGCTCACAAGGTGGTGGCTGATTTAACTGATGGTCTATAAATGTCAATGTATTTTTTTGATGTGTCCCCTTAATCGGGTCACTAGGGGCCTTATGTAGGTAATTTACATTTACCGATTCTAAAATACCGAATTTTACCGATTCGGTATTTCAGAATCGGTAAATGGTATGTGGATAAAAATTTTGTAAATATTACCGAATCGGTAATATTCGGAATTTAGGAATCGGTATTTACTGATTCGGTAATTCCCATTCATTCCTATGGGCCTGGAAACCCATAGGAATGAATGGGAAGCCATTCACAATTACCAATTCGGTAAATACTGAATCGGTAATAGGGGAAACATTTATAAGGGTGGCAGGGTGTCACATTGACACCCTGTTGCACCCCTGAATAGTGCATGGGTGCACATGTGGAACACAAACATGCCCTGAGGGCATGTATGTCTGCCACATGGCACTTATAAAAAAGAAAATAATTGCTTGTAGTTGGTGGTAAATAACGAATCCTTAAATGAAAAATGCACTCACTTGAGTGCTCCCCACCTTAAGGATTCGGTAATTTACCGAATCGGTATTTAAATTACCGTTCGGAAAACTACGGAATCCTTAAACCTGCCTCCTACATTTCAAACCCTAAATACCGGTCGGTAACAGACGAAATTCGGTAATTTCGGCCGTTACCGACCGGTATTGGGCTGCCTACATCTGGCCCCCTGGTCTCCATTCATAAGCCGCTAAGAACTAATGCAAAAAGAACAGTTGATGGACAGAATGTTGAACAATGTCAAACATTCACCCCAGTTCAGAGATCTGGGCCTAAATTCATGCTGTTTTGCTCCACATGTCATTCCAGTTAAAAACAGCTATATGCAAATCAGTCTTGATCCTGCTTCCCACTGAAGCAGTCCAACCGGGACTGCCAGGCCAGGTCCTCCCTAGACCGGAAACAAGTATATTAGGACCAGTTTCAGGATATCACCTCTCATCAGCCAGGCTAGCTTGACTCCAGTGGCAAGGAGAGCACCGGACCCACGTCTGGGCATACCCGTCCCACTTGGGGTAACAAATGTAAAAAGAACAATTGATGGACAGAATGTTGAAAAATGTCTAACATTCACCCCAGTACATAGATCTGGGCCTAAATTCATGGTTTTTCTCCTTCCCACACCATTCCAGTTTAAATCCAGCCATATGCAAATCAGTCTTGACCCGCTCCCCATGGGAAGAGTCTTGCCCGAACTGCCTGGCCAGGTCCTCCATGGACCAGAAGCAAGGATCCTAGGACCGGTCTCGGGGTACCACCCCTCATCAGCCAGGCTAGCTTGACTTCAGTGGCTTGGAGAGCACGGCACCCATGTCTGGGCATACCCGTCCCACATGGCACAAAAGCAGCAAGTCCCTTTTGGTTTTGGACTCAGTACCATACAGCTCTAGCATTGGTAGGGAATAGTAATATGCCAGTGGGGAGGATGACTATGATTATCACATCTTGAATGTATCCTGCTTCTTAAATTAAGTGTTTTTCTTATGCTGCATTATCTAAACTGGAGGTGCATATTTAGCTTCATTCATATTCCTTTGCATTTTTATACCCTCTTGTTGAGGTGCTTCTATCTTCAGTTATTTTTGGGCTTTATAAAAATCATCTAACCTTAAGTAATTTTCCTTGGGTTTATTGTGTATCAATAAGATTTATTGGCTAGTTGATTGTTTTCCTAGCACCTTTTCTCCCCTTTACACTTTCATGCTGTGAAAAAGGACCATCGAGTATGACTCTAGAACAGGCCAAGAACTTATGGGCAAATTTCAGTTGATAGCAGAGTAGGATGGTGCGCACATGAAGTAAGGGGAGAATCTGGAAGTAGACTAGGATAGGTGCAACCTAGAACTCTAAAGCCCCAAACTAGAGCCCAACTGAAGGCAACGGAATCTGGCTGAGACTGACCGAGTTTGATGGTGCGGCAAGATCAGCAGTGGAAGAAGGAGTGAGTATCAATAGAGTGTATTTGGCGTGTTAGATTGCAGGAATAATTTGATTGTGTGATGTCTTGCAGAGATGGGAGTGGAAGATGAGTGAATGTGGTTACTGGTAGTACATTGTCCAGGGATTAAGATTTGAGTTGCAGGTCCCGAAGTGGCCTCAGATCCCGGGATATTAATAGGTGTAAAGACACTAAGATTGTGATTGTCTGACTGAGGAATGAGGAGTTGTCATCGGCAATTCCACTCAAGAGGTGGAGCTTTGTGCGAATGGGACATATGGGAATTGTCTAGTGGACCTTGTGTACAGGGGTTAAACATACTGATTCGGGTGATCCACGCTGGTTAAGTGTCATTGCTCGTGAATGTTCTTGAACTGTTGAATTCTATCGATCCTTTTAGATGGCAGACAATTATGGATTTAAGATGACTATGTGAGTGAATGCGTATGAAGAAACTGCAAGGGCAGGTGAGCTGCTGAGAGGAGTGAAAGTGGCGTCAGGGTGTGTCGCACTGCAAAAGGTCAGTTGGTGTAAAACTGCACTGGGATTGGTTGGTAGTTATCGCAAAGTTTATGATTGAAAAAGATTGTTCCATCATAACTTGGTGAACAGATACTTCCAATTTGTAATCAAGCAATGTTTCAGGGTGTTGCAGGATCTCTTTAGTGGTGAAGAAGGGGTTGTTACTCGAGTGGGTGAAGAGGAGCCACCCGAGGATACTCCAGCACACTATATGGCAACAAATGTTGGGCTTCATATTATAATTTGGCTTCATAATTGGCATAATTTCAGTGAAAAAGAGGGTGAATTGTCAATTCCACGCTTCGGTTCATTTAGTTGGATGTATTGAATTAGTTCAGAGGAGTAATGTTTGCGCTGCGACCTTTGTCTAGACCAACACAGTTTAAAGCGTTAGATACATGGATGTGTGCAGCTCATGCTAAGGAGAGGGAGAAAGATTAAGGGAGAATGAGGAAAACTGTGAGGGCATATCAGGATGCACAGTGGGATGTGAAGCTTAAGAGGTGGAGAGTGAATACCATTGAGGGGGAAAAGTTGTACCCAGTCCTGGGTGGAGATGGGGAACCAGAGGATGGGAGTGACAGTAGTGACAATAAAGACAGCTTGTTGAATGGGCTGTTAGACAAGCTTCTTCCACCTAACAGTCCACAATCCCGGGAAGGGGGTGAAACTGAGAAGGTGTTGAGAATGTGAGAAGTGTATTAGCTCCAGTGGGGCCTGATCCAGAGGTCGTGGGAAGGATATCAGTAGGAGTATGGGAGACAGAAGTGTCTGCCTTGAGAGATATGGAACAGAATGGTGTTAATGACTCTTCACGGTTGCCGGAAGCTTTTACAGTACTGGTTATCATTGGTCCTGTTGTTCCTGTTTATGAGCCAATCTCAGTGGGAAGCCTTGGTCAGAGAGCCTATATATGCTGAAGGGATTGGTTTGTGAAGATCAGGAAAGATGAATGGGAATTGCTATTCAGCAAAAGTAGCGGAGGCTAGTAACTCTACCAATTCAAAAAAGGGGGTGGTGATGAACAGAGTGTCTGAATTAAGCAGACCACTCTTACCCAGTCCAAAGATCAGGGCTTGATCCATCACCGTTATTTAGCTCACTGCACCATCCCAGCTCAGAACCTGCTATATGCAAATTAGTCTGTCCCTGGCCCAGTGCATCATGGGAACAGGGCAGACCAAACTACCAAGCCAATTCTTCACCGGAAAGGAGACAAGCTTCCGGGGACCGGTTTCTGGCATTTCAGCCGTCGTCGGCCCGGCTTGCTTGAATCCTGATGGTGCAGTGAGCAAGGGACTCATGTCTGAGTATACCCTGCCACACCTAAAGTGGCCAAAAACGATTCAAAAAAGGGGGTGGTGATGAACAGAGTGTCTGAATTAAGCAAACCACTCTTACCCAGTCCAAAGATCAGGGCTTGATCCATCACCGTTATTTAGCTCACTGCACCATCCCAGCTCAGAACCTGGCTATATGCAAATTAGTCTGTCCCTGGCCCAGTGCATCATGGGAACAGGGCAGACCAAACTACCAAGCCAATTCTTCACCGGAAAGGAGACAAGTTTCCGGGGACCGGTTTCTGGCATTTCAGCCGTCGTCGGCCCGGCTTGCTTGAATCCTGATGGTGCAGTGAGCAAGGGACTCATGTCTGAGTATACCCTGCCACACCTATAGTGGCCAAAAATAATTTAAAAAAGGGGGTGGTGATGAACAGAGTGTCTGAATTAAGCAGAACACTCCTACCCAGTCCAAAGATCAGGGCTTGATCCATCACCGTTATTTAGCTCACTGCACCATCCCAGCTCAGAACCTGGCCATATGCAAATTAGTCTGTCCCTGGCCCAGTGCATCATGGGAACAGGGCAGACCAAACTACCAAGCCAATTCTTCCCCGTAAAGGAGACAAGCTTCCGGGGACCGGTTTCTGGAATTTCAGCCGTCGTCGGCCCGGCTTGCTTGAATCCTGATGGTGCAGTGAGCAAGGGACTCATGTCTGAGTATACCCTGCCACACCTATAGTGGCCAAAAACGATTAAAAAAAGGGGGTGGTGATGAACAGAGTGTCTGAATTAAGCAGACCACTCTTACCCAGTCCAAAGATCAGGGCTTGATCCATCACCGTTATTTAGCTCACTGCACCATCCCAGCTCAGAACCTGGCTATATGCAAATTAGTCTGTCCCTGGCCCAGTGCATCATGGGAACAGGGCAGACCATTTTTGTATATATTTCTATATTTGTATGACAAATAATATTCATTCACCGTTCCGGAATATACACATCCATACATGTTTTCCAAAGATTGGAAGTCTATCTCTGTGCTGACATGGATTTCGACTGGTTGACGCCATCCTCTGGGGTATATTAGAGAGTTATTGTTAATTTTTGTGGTACAAGTACACCCCATAGGATGGGGGGTGAAGATACATTGGTTTGAGTAGTGATTAACAGTCCTTTGTAAGAATTTGAGGGAACTGAGTATGGAGGTATTTTTCTCTTGTGAGTGTCCTCCGTTGTGGTTCACTTCTGGTTTTTATAATTAGTGACCCCTAGTTGTACCCGTTTGTTTTCTTGTTTTTTTGGTTTGTTAGTGGTCTCCAGGCATAACTGTTTACTCTGTGCAGGAGCCGTATTTATTTTTAATTCGTTTTTAGTGTTTACGAATGTTGCCGATCACAGAGATGAGTGACAGATATATTTGTAGTTAATTTTTGTGTATTTATTTAGGAAGTTTATTCAGCCTTGTCCTGAGGAGGACAAGATTTCTGGAGGCCGAAACGTGTCGCGTCGACATGCCACATTTTACAATTATGGCTTTGTAATAAACTAACTAACCTTAAGTAGCTGTCCGTGAGTTATTATGACTTAGGTAGAATAATGACTTATTGTTTATTTTCTTAATGACTTTTCTCCCCTTCACATGTTCATGCTGCGAAAAAGAACCATTGGAGTGTGACTCTAGAACAGGGTTAGAACTTAGAAACTCAGCCCTTTCAATATCAACAGCTTTATTTAACTGTGTGAAGGCATTCAAACTCAATTGTCACCATGGAGAAAGATATTTCAAATGTTGCTCTTAAGTTTCATGAATTCATTGCTCCATCAAGCTTAGTTGAATAAACATAGGACACATGGACTAGTATGTTGCAATAGCCAGGTGATAATTGCTTGTGCATTAACTGTGGAGATAAAGAAATAATATTGGAGAGTTTCTCCAAGATACTGGGAATAATTCTTTGGGAATTAAAATACTGGAGGCTTGGTTTGGCCAAGCTTGAACAATCCGTATGCTACATTCAGGGGATCAACTTGGAAATAATGAGGGCAATGAAAGATCAAGAGTCACTGAGGAAGAACCCAGAAGTCCCAGGAAGATTGATATCATGCAGGTTTTACAGTATATGTATGTAACTGATGACATGGATTTCCTGGTACAGTCATCATTTTAGGCAGAATGTGATGTCTGTCTTTTGAGACAACCTGATATGGAAGCAAGCATCCCTCAATACCACCCAGAATATTAGGAAGGATGGCAGCGGTTTTCAGTAGTAAGGGGCAGACACCCTGACAAGTGACAGGGTTTGTTACAGAATCGATAAGATGTAGGAAACTGAATTGGAGGTTTACCTCTGATGATGGGACAGATAAACTGTTACATGGGTCAGGCATTCAAGCATGATGAACATTCCAATTAGTTCTTGTATGTTCTCACATATGTGTGTCTTACAATGTCTACCCATTCCTGTTGGGAATCATGAAGGAAGGGATTCACTGAAAATCAAGGTCTCACATTGTCTAAATAGAAATATATTGGTTATCTATTCTATTTAAGTCCAAGATCCATTATCCATAATACTATTAAGGGACACTAGACATGTCACATTTCGAAAGGCTGTAAAAATAATTGTGTGGTCATCATGCCTTCTATTTCTAAATATTGATTCCTTTCAATCACATGCCTGTCTGCCTTAATCTCTTATTGTAATTCTGCAAAACGTCTAATTTCATGGATCACAACTAAGCATGGGCGGAAAATCAGTTTCGCTCGCGGATTTTGCGGGTTTTCGGTAAATTCGCAATCCGCGAGATTTGCGAATCTCCCGCAAAATCCGCAAATCCGCGAGCAGCGGATTTTGCTTGCACTGTTCGCGTGAGTTCGCGGCTTCCCAGTACAACTTCGCGCCCCGCGAATAAGTGCAAAATTGCAGAAATACGATCTTAGCAAAACTGAAACTACTTACCAGGTTCAAAAGTTCAGGCTCATCATTAGTAGCCATTTCCTGTAGTGCTTCCTGAGGGGCCCCTCCAGAGTTCAGATGCCAGTTGCAACTATTATGTGACCCTGCTCTGAACCTCAGAATAGTTACACATATGCCACAAAGGTCCTGAATTACAGCTAAGGGAGACAAGCAGGAGCCAGGCTGGAAGTTCAAATCCATTAATCAGCCCCTAATTCATTATTGTCAGTTGGGGCAGGGCAGGTGTTGTAACTAATTTTGCAACAATGAAAGCACTTAGCAAGTGCAAAAGATCACTAATCAGGAAGCACTAAGGAAGCAGGTGCCAGCTAAAAAAATATTCTGTGACACATTAATCAGCCCCAAATGAATTCAGGTCACTTGAGGCAGGGAAGGTGTGCTTGCGTTGCCACAATAATGTACACTGACTGGACAACCAGAGGGTGCTGTGATGAAACAGAGGGTGGCATGGGTGGGCCAGAGGGTGGCATGAGTAGTCAGAGAGTGGCAGTGGTGACAGAGAGTGGCAGTGATGAAGAAGAGTGTCCCAAACAGGCTGGACACGTAGAAACAACAAGTTCGCGAAACTTGCGACCCGACAGGTAAGTTCGCAATTTGCGACATTGTACAAAACCCTCGCGAACTGGCAGAAACCCGCGCAAACACACAAAAAAAAAATCCGCAAATTCGCGAGAATTCGCGGTTTTTGCGGATTGCGAGTTCGCAAATCCGCAAAATTCGCGAACGCGAGATTCGCAAAATTCGCCCATGCTTAATCACAACCTTTCCTTTCTTAACACCATATTCCAGCAACCTAACAATACCTAACCTCTGAAAGCCTACTCATTTCACCAAATGTTTGCCTGAGACCATGTAGGCCACACTAATGATCACACCTAACCGGTGTTTATTTTAATCTAATATAGAGAAACTTGAATAAATGCATGGAATGTGTTTTTTCTTGAGAACACATGACTATATCCAACAGCGAACAATACCACTGGATTAGCCACTAATCTTGGGTTCTTGTCGCCATAAAGAGCTTCAATGCCTCGTTAGAGGTGGTAAATTCTATGTAATGTATTTACAAATGCAACTACAATTACAGTTTTTGCAAGTCCACTGTAAAGGATGCTCACTTGTGAAATACTCAAGGGCTTTGAGGGAGATGCTAGCATACTGTTTACACTTTATTTTAGCCTCCATCTGTTGGCACCATGTGCTTTACTGATAATGAATCCTAGTCAAGTATGCAGAAATGGAGGCCTATAAAATAACTTCACTGTCTCGTCCACTTTGATGACGTAATCCTGCTCTGGATTGTTTTTGATTCCATGAACACTGACTGTGAAAACTATTTGCTAATCCTGTTTCCTCTTCTGGCAATTATTACTATGCAACTTCCTGACTAGTATATGTATTTTACAGCGGTTTGAGGTTGTAAGGAAGGGGAAATTTGAGTGTTTGTTTTACCAGGTAATTATGAGTAATTTCCTTCTCTCTATGATGCATACAACTCCTGAAAACACTTCTTCATATCAGGCTCCATTTTACTCCTTAATCTCCAATCCTTCCTGAACTAATACTCAGTTTTATGTAAATGTAAATGTGGGTGTACTTGTAAAGTGCACTGCGACTCCATGGAGTATCCTGGCGCTGAAGACCGCTGGGGAACCCGTCATGGTTTTCCCTGTGAGATGGTCCCTTTCTGGGTATCTCCAAGGTGAAACCAGGCATCCCCGGCGTCTGTGGGGGCCGTTGTAGAGATGAGGCAAGCTTAATGCCCAGAGTTGCCGAGTGTGTTCCCTGGTTAGAGTAGGCACCGAGGTGAGAAATATCGAGTCCGTTTTGACCCTGGTCCATGACCCTGCCGCGTCGGGAATTGAACCCGGGTCCCGGGCCCTTCTCTGCTTACGGGTCTGCCGCCTCTAACCAGTGAGCCACACCACTCCACTTTTTATGTCAATTTCTGTCATCAACTCTCTCTGTGGTTATTCCCATTATCGAGGGAAGTTTGTGCCAGATGTTGGTGACACATTATCAGCAGTCCCTGTGCATTAAACAGCCTGCATGACACAGGGTTTAATCTACTAAGAGCTTCAGCCTGTAACAGTTGTGTTAAATTTAATTTTGTTGAAAGGCTAAGTGATGTAATATCCTCTTCATTCAGTCATTGACAAATTAACCTAGTGTGACATCTCTACAACCCAAGCTTATTAGAGCTTTGAGGAAACTGAGGAGGTGAGACTGAATATTGAACACACCAAATGTGTTACTTGATAAAATGATGTTCCATGTTATGCATGATAGATGAAGAACCTATGACGAGAGAGCAGAGACTGAGAATATGCTGCAAGGAAAAGGGTATAGCGAATGGAAAGAGACAATAACAGTTATGGCTCTTCCTTCAAGCATACAAGGGATTAATGCTTGATAAACAATCCCTAAGAAGCAATGCAGTACATGTGGTGACTTCATATATCGTAAAATCTAAAGGGGGCATATTGATTTCCTCTGGGATCATAGCAGGATCATTGCCAAAACTATCCAATGCAGGCACAACAGGAAACGTGGCGAAAGGGCCCTGTTAACAGACCATGCAACATAAAGTTTAGAAAAGGCTATGTTAGCATGTGGTGGACCGGTAAAAGTGAGTCCAGTCCTGTGATTTTCTGCCAAGCAGTGGGTTAAGGAATCTGAGATTAAACCACTTCCACTGAAACTCAATGTGCCCAGAAAGGGATAACTCTGTACCTTCCATGCGGAGGCCAGATGAGCTCACTTTCTTCTCTGGGTAATTTTTTAGATTCCTTGAAATCCCTGATGGCTCTGCAGTAATGTTAATTGCTAATGATAGATTAATTAGGGAAAGGGGAATGGGAAAAGAAAGAAAGGAAACAAGGAAACTGGACATCAACACACTGTTTCATCACTTTGATGGCACTGACATCTTGAGATCAAGGTGATTATCTTGAGACAAAGACGATTATAATAGTCTAACAAACACAAGATGATAGACTGTGTGCTGAAAATTTTCAAATGCTCACCCCCAGTCAAAAGATCTGGGTTAAATCCATTGTTCTTTTGCTCACCATGTCACCCCAGTTTGGACCCACCCATATGCAAATCAGTCTTTACCCTGTTCCTTATGAGAACAGTTCAGCCTGAACTGCCAATCCAGGGCCTCCCTGGACTAGAAACAAGCATCCTGGTACCGGTTTAGGGGTATCACACCCCATCTGCCAAACTAGCTTGAATCCAGTGGCACAGTGAGCAAGGGACCCATGTCTGGGCATACCTTTGGTCACTTGATGCAAACATAGCAAACACAACAGGATGATGGACGGAGTGCTGAAACTTTTCAAACACACAAATCCCCACTCAAAAGATCTGGGTTAAATCCATTGTTCTTTTTCTCACCATGCCACCCCACTTTGGACCCAGCAAATACAAATCAGTCTTGACAGTGCTCCTCATGGGAACAGTCATTGCACTATGGAGCAAGGGTGCCTGCTTTGTAAGCATGATTGTTTTGTGCAGGAAGTTGTACAGTCCTGCACAAAAACAATCCTCTGAGGCATTTTCCTCTTTCTGTATGTGCTGCAGAAGACAGCACACATAGAATGAGGAAATAACAAGGAGAAATAAAGATATTTCTCCTTGTTATGCCTTACGTGGGGAGGCATAGCATTTTGACGCATTCCCAAGTCTACCACTGATGGTAAATCTGAGAATGCGTCAAAACCCATGGGTGTATGCATGGGAACACCCATGCTGCACACATGGAACATCTCCCTGGGGCAGAATAACTCAATATAGCAATTTGCGCTGTGTTACTCTAGATTTATCAACCCATAATATTCGATTTATCGAAGGTAGCCTGCGTGGCTTTATAAATCAAACTTAGGAGTTGCATTGTTCTTGCGCCCCATTGCGTGGCGCAAGGGTGACGCAACTCTTTCAAAATATGCCTGATAGTATCTTTGTGGATGTTGGCTAAAGCACTGCTGTGTTTGATTTGTCTGTCTTTTCGAATCATAGAATAACCATCTGAGCAAGCAAGTCCAAGATATATTAACAGTGTGAATTTAGCCAAGTCTCTGTGATGCACAGGCGATTCGATTTGTAGGTCAAGAGGAGGTAAGCAATTAAAGGTTAATGGACATTAGCCAAACCTGCATTTTGAACCACACAAAAGAGGTTGAAAAATAAGTTTGGACCGTGCATCGGGGTGTTTGCACACACTGATTTGAGATAAGATTGGTAAGGTTAGATCTTTTTAAAATTAAATGTTTTTTGGGGGAGGGTGCAAGTGTTTAGAATAGGGAAATGTGCCATGAAAAGGCATGGCTTTGTTCTGGGGAGGTGCATGTAATAAACAATGTGGAACAAAAGAAGAGTCAAATTGAACTGACAGTATGTGATTGGCTGGTAACCCAGTAGAAGGTTAACAGTAAATGTGTCTACAGTGTTTGTAGTCAAGCATAGTACCTATGCAGTAGAGGAATTGAATCTGCATTTTCCTACCCCTACTTTGTACTCAAGAGGCCAACTGCAAGTGGTAATAACATGGTGGTCCATAGAACCAATGTAAAATTACAGGTCCATGTAATTCACAGGTAGCCGTCCTACTGGCTGCTTTGATTTGCTGTCTTCAGCCAATCAGGATGGTCTTTAGCAATGTCTCTGTTACAGTTAGTATTAAGGGTCCATGTATTAAACCCATTCTGATTGGCTGTTGGCAAACAGAGACTCTCTCGGCAACCAAGACCTCCTTTGACCCCGTCTTGGGGTTCAAGAGGAGCAGGCAGTCAAAAAAAGGCTTGTTGTGTGTTAGGGAAAGAAATCTGGCAATTTTTTTACTAGCTTGCCAGTGAAGTGGTCGCATTTTTCTTCCTAATTCGCTCTGAGTGTGAGCTTAAAAAAAGAGGTGGCTTTCACATAATTAATTTTTCAGGAAATTATTCAGTGCATCACTACTTATGGCAGAAAGGAGTTTTCTTTTATGTAATTCATTTTTGAATTATCACAATGATCGTAGTGTAAAACCTTTTTTGCCTTTTTCCCACTTCAGCCGGAGCAATTTATGTATATATATGTCAAGACTTCACTTCAACTTTTTTTTAACTATTACATCAACCATCAGCTTCAGCTCAACTTAATGTCACTTTGACTAAAGAGATATTCTATTCTAACTCCAGCCCTAGGTGTTTCGCCCTCTAGACTCAAGCTGAGGAAAATAAACATTGAGTAGCGGTCAGGCTGATGTAGTGGTCAGTCGAGTAAAGTTGTTGAGATGGTGAAGGCACACACCGTTTAGGTAATAGGCTAACAATTCAGGTATACAATCTTTTCAGCTCCAAGTGAAGGCAAATCATAACGGATTTCAATTCTGAGATATTGTGAATGACTCTACATGCAGGATGATATGATCGACCTGCTATAACATCAAATCCACTAAATCGTTCAGGTAAGTATACACCACAATTCTTATTTGCACATCTACTTATATAGACTTACCTTGTAATGGGGTGATAAGGTCAAAGTAGTGGATGCTATATTTTAGTTATGCAATGTATTGCATGCGATGTAGTGGTGGTGTACTAGCTAATAGCAGTAAGGCCATACATTGAGGCTTCACAGGAGTTGTAACATAGCGCCCTACTTGGCACTAGCACTGGGTCAACAGTGACCCCGGTGTAGGATTGGTGAAGGAGTCTCTTGTGAAGGCAAGTCACTAGGGCAAATAAATAATATTTCCCAGGATCTTTGAATGGCTTTTCACTCCGAGTTAAAGACTACAGCTGGCCTGTCCCTTGCTGTGGGCGCCTAAGTGCTGAAACTGGCACTTTATTGTCAGAGAAGAACAAATCGGGGCTACTGTGCGAAGCATAAAGGCTCTCCGGGAGCCTCGGCTCCTCATTCCGCGGCAATTCTTCCCAGCTCTTCTGCCCTTGCGCTCCGTATAATTGCAGTTTAATTGGGTGACAAGAAATGAAAACTGTGTCCACATTACCAGGGATTATCTTTCGCTCCTGAAGCCTGCCTCCGATTGAAAGGGGCCCATTTATCAGGCCAAGGGCTGTTCTCCAGTGCCTCTGTGAGCCTGCAAGAGTGTGAGAACGAAAAGGGGAAAAATCAACTCACAGCTCAGAAAAAATATTGGGATTTCTGCTGTGTGTATATGTGATCTGGTAGTGTGTGTGCTGTGCGTGTGCTGTGGTGTGTGTGCTTGTGTGCTGTGTGCCTTTGTATGTGTGTGTTGTGTGCTTTTATTTTGTGGGATGTGATTGTGTGTGTTGTGTCTTTGTGGTAGTTTTTTATGTGGGTGTGTTTGCATTGTTTATATTGTGTTTCATGTGTGTGGATTGTGTGTGTGCGTGTGAGTCGCGCACGTGTGCGTAGCAGATTATACGGCTGTACAAAATAATGTGGGGCGCCTTCTGCCCCCCGCCCTCCTCTTCACCAGCATCGAGCTCTGAGTAATGAACATCGACCAACTTTTGCTGCTTCTGCTCTCAGGGCTCCGCCGCTGCCTCCCCTTTTGTGTGGGCACGGCTCAACTTTAAAAGCCCCTTTCAGGCAGCATGAATGCACTTCATTTTGCCAAAAAGAACTTTGTATTGATAGGGAGAAAAAAGGCGCGTTGTTTGGGAAGGAAGGGCAGACAATCGGGACAAAATGAAGAGCTTTCTGTTTCCATTATGAGCATGTCGCTCCTTTATTCTCAGCTGTTTATACATTCCCGGCACAATAATGCCTCTTTGCAGTAATATGCTTCCCCTTTTACACTAGGCGCATTGAAAAAGCCCTCACATCATGACCATGGCAATAAAATACCATAGAAATGTGGGTATAATGTCGATTTGCATTCGGCGAAAGCGCTCAAGGTAAACATAAAGGCCAAAAGAATATTCCGCTAATACGCATTTATCATTCGACGGAAGCAGGTAAAAGAAGGGCCTTGTTACTATACGGCAAGCCTCTTTCAATGGCTATTGCATTTGTGTGAATATTTTAGCCTAATGCTCTGATTGTTATAAAGAAAGAGCAGTCTTTGAAAACTGTCTCCCGCTCTCTCAAATCTCTGGACGCACAATATGGGCGCAGGAGTGCCTCCTATTCAGAGAGAAATAGAAGGCTTTAGTTCAGTAAGCACAGTCGGCAGGAAGGTTACCGGAGTTATTGTGCGATTTTAAATTAATGTTTTTCAAGGGGAAAAAAACTCATTATCTATAAATGGCGACTGTAAATATAGAATAAAGGCCTTGCCTTGATGAGCGATACATATGTACTGACAGCCTTCGCGTGCAAGTCGCTGGAAAAAAATCTGATTCAGATATTATTAAAGGGCGAACTGGGAGAATTTTTCATAGGTAGAACTGAAAATATTTGATACCTTACGCCTCCTGGTGTTTTGCCAAATCTGCCTTTCAGTGGGCAACTGGTACACACGCAACTAACAGCGTTGCTGCATGTAACTGTGGAAATTTGATATAGGAAAGATTAAATCATTAAATTGTGGGCCGATAAAAAATTATGTTCATTCAAGAAGCATGCAGCAATTGATGTGGACATCTGCGTGTCGCTGTATAACACTGGGTACATAGTTGTTATAAATAAAAATAAATACAACAATAAAAAAAATAAACAGAGGGCCCCAAATATTTTCTCTCGAGTTAGTTGTGGAGCTGCCACAGGCTGAAGTGAGGAAAAATCAAGGATGCCTAGACTTGATATCTCCTCATACCTCTTTCTTACACCACCTTGTATTTACTCTCTCACTCTTTCCAGTTCCGCGTTTCCTCTTTGATACTGTTTTCCCATCCTTCTCTTCACCCTTCCTTCTCCTTTTTGTCCCTCTTTTCCTCTGTGTCAAAGTATCAAGAACAAAAATAAAAATAAGAAATAAGATTGTCACACTAAAACACTGTTAACTATGGCACATCTTTGTTCTCACAGAGCCTGGTAAATGACTATGGGCCAGATTACGAATTTGACGTGTGGAAGCAGGCCGCCACTCCAGCACTACGCTCCCACAACAACAAACTCATTCGACGACCACCAGCCAGAATAGGAGTTATTTCCTTGTCTGGCGGGCAGTGCTTTGGCGTGGATCTTAAAAAAAGGCACGTCAATGGGAACTTCAAAGCAAGTTCACCACTATGGGCCCCCCTGTATGCCTTGCATGGCCCTGTAGGCAGTGAGGAAACTCGTAACATGTTTGGTGGTGCCGCAGTGGCACCCCAAGCATATTGTGGGCCACAGACTGCTGCGCCACCACCGGGGATTTAGAATCCCTGGTGGTTGCAGCGGTCTTTTGGCAGTCCAACCACCAAACTCTATAGGGCGGTTGGACCACTAGTGCAGTGGTGCCCGCACCGCCACCTCAGCTATCATCGAAATTAGCCTCTAAGGATAAGTCAGATCCCATATGTGTGCTTCAATATGCTGCCTACCCTCAGTCCAGAAGGCCATCAATAGAAACTTAAAACTGACACCCTCCTTTGTGCATTTCCTTAATGTCACAAGCAAGACTAATAGCAATTGTAGCCCCATAAACAAATGGGTTGATGTGGGAAACAGTGCCAATAGCAAGTATTTATATATCCATTTGTTGTGTTATTTTGCACAGTGCCAAATGTCAACCTGTGATTAGTTCACAGCACTTTGTTGGTTGCAAACCTTTTAAGTTTGGTGGACAAAAAGCTGCATAAAAGTTGCTGTTCCACGAATATTGAAGACAGAATATTGAAGGGTTACAATAATGTGATGAGAATATTGAAGGACTAAATATCAAAAGTTCATCTGTATGCATTTCCTTGCCTAAGTCCACAAATATCTACCTCTGTGACATACATGTCTTCACGGTACATAGTTATAGAGTTGAGGACAGCAAATCAAAAACTCCCTCTGTGGACTTTCCTCTTCCATTACTTGTCCCTCTATATTCTTGTCAAAGTGTTGTGACCGTCAATATTCAAATTAAGGTATACCCTACCCCAATGTGCATTACAGATAATGCGTACCCTTAGTAAAATGCAAATATAACCGTTTGCCCACAGACCTTTTCCCCAAGAGATGGGACTATAATACCCCTTCTGTGCCGCATGGGCCCCACTCTTTCAGAGGCCATGCATTAAAAATAACATATCCATTCTTTGCATAGTATTGTTGTCCAGCGCAACAGGGGAGATCCCTTTTGCTCATATGTTTACCCCACTATCAATACAGATTCATGGAGCAACAGGAACCTGGGTGTAGCATCCTGCTACCAATGATGACGCTACACAAAGGTATATAATTAGGAGCTCTTTATTATGCTTCCTCTAGATTCCCCGTCCCTACTCTAACTGCCCCTTTCCTGTCTCCGCTCCTCCTCTTCCTCTGGCCCCCTAGCTCCGCCCACTCCTAACTACTAGAATGCATCACAATATTACATCTTCCCCCTTGTTAACGAAATGAACTTAGCATCCAACATATTTATAGTTCCTCGATCAGCCACACGGGTCCGCGGGCCGTTCGTTTGAGCTATGGAGACGCATTTCAGTTTTCTTGTAGTAAAGGATGCTCTGTGTGGCTTTCTGTCGCCTTGACGAGAGCATCCTTTACTACAAGAGTGCATCTTTGCAATTGCACGACGTCTCTTGTGATCTGCGTATGCTCAGATTTGTGGTGGTTTTCAATCAGCTTCTGGGTGATCCACTCACCTTCATTGTCTGAGGTGACTGTGAAGGGCGCAGCTTGATATCGGCAGTCTGTCTTCCTTTGTGACTTTTGTTCGATTGAGGCTCGATCTCCTTTCGGAGAGGATGTTGCTCTGGTTCTCTTCTGAGCAACCGCATGTACTTTTACTTCTTTTTGTAGAGTGGTGTGGCTCACTGGTTAGAGGCGGCAGACCCGGAAGCAGAGGTCGACCCGGGACCAGAGTTCAATTCCCGACGCAGCAGGGTCTTGGGCCATGGTCAGCGGATTCGATAATTCTCGCCTCGGTGCCTACTCCAACCATGGGTCCCACTCAGCAACTCTGGGCAATAGCTTGCTTAATCTCTACTAACGGCCCCATCAGCGCCGGGGATGCTTGTCTTCACCTTGGAGATGCCCAGGAGGGACCATCTCACAGGGAAAGCCAGGATGGGTTCCCCAGCGGTATACAGCGCCGGGACGCCCCTTTGCTGGGACAGCTGTGCGCTTTACAAGTATACGACATTTAACATTTAACATTTGTCTTGTCCGGTTGAGGGCAACACTGCCCTCTTGTTCAGAGTCATTTATGCCAGATGGTAAGGTACTCTCTGAAGAGATCGTCTTGGTTTGGTTTGGGGACTCATTTGCTGCCTCTGGTTGTCTCATCCACTCCCACTCGCGTTTGGGACTGGTGAGCCCTTGGACCATCTGGGCATATGTATGTTTCTCTCTCATCCGATGATGATCTGTCTCTATTGACACGTCTGGCTTTCCTTGCAGATTGACTGGCTGGTCCTTTTCCATCCGGTGAGTAATGTCCACTATATCTGTTTTCCTTTTGTAGGCCCTTTGAGTCAGCCTCGCTGACCCCATCAGGGGTGACGGTGTATTATTTATGTCTTGACATACCTGTGACTGACATGACAGGTTGTCTTGTGGAGTGATTGAGTATTCAGAGACATTGGTGTGAGACATGTTGCTCTTGATGGGAAGAATGTCCCTTGGTTCTATGGTGTGCTCGGGTGGTTGACGCCATGGCCGTTGTCGGGACCATGACTCAGTCGACTCGAGGGATCGAGCAGACGTTCTTTATGAATCGGAAGAGTCTTTTGTTGTTTTCCTTTGAGAACGTTCCTTTGAGGGTGTCCTGAATGGTAAATTTCTAAAATAGGTAGGCCGTGACGGGCTGCTCCTAGAGTCGGAGGTTTCTTTGGGATATTTCTCCGGGTACCTTTCTCGAAGTGGCTTCGGTGTCATCTCACTGGAGAGGTTGTTTGATAACCACATGTTTATGTCTTGTGTTTGATCCCAGGGTGCTTCATATTTGCCTCTCTCACATGATGGTAATGACCTCCTCTCAGTTTCCTCGTTATCTCGGATGTCATGGATGCATTTGTCTTCCCCTTTCCGGTGTCTGAGTGAATCAGTCCATCTTATGCGGTTGGCTTCTTCTTCCCGCTTGCTTTGTGCACTGACATCTGTGCTATGGGTGTGATGTGTTCTACTGCTTGATACTTCCTCGGATGCATCTACAGAATTTGGCGAATAGTGGGATGCTCGGGGGTGCTCGTGTGCCGATTTCCAGTGTTGACATGATTGTTCCCATCTTCTGTAGTTTGTTTTTCTTCCCCGCTTGTTGGGCAGACTGCCATCTTGTCCATGGGTGCGATCTGTCCCACTTGACGCTTCATCCTCTTCAGAATAGTTTGTGCCATGCTTTGAATGACTCCTTGAGGTTGTGTCAGTGAGACTGTCACAATCCTGGATTGTCCCGGTCTTTTGTATTGTTGACTCGGAGTATTCCATGTCCCTTAGTCTCTCCTGCTGTCTTATCTCTGGTCTGCCTTCACCCTCCCTCTTTCTGGTTTTGTTTGTTTGTTGGGTTTTGTTCCCAGACATGAGGGATGTCTATTTCCTGGTATCTTTGTGTCTTGCATTCGGGTGCAATTCTTTTGATATGTCTCTTGCTTTGACCCGCACTCCAACTTCGGCCTTTCTGATTATTTCCTTTAGCAACCAATGCCCTCGAAGGATCTTGCGCTTCGTGTTAGAATTTGAACAGCCTTCCATTATCCAGAGCCGAACTGCTTCCTCATTAGTAAATGTATTGAAATGGCAGCATGGTACCAAACTTTGCAACCGGGTGATGAATTTTGGCAATGGTTCTCCTGGTTCCTGCAGTGCTGTGTTGAAGGCGAGGCGATCATGATCCACGTCTGCCTGTGCGTGGAAATGGGCACGTAGCTTCTCTTGGAGTCTTTCGTAGGTCTCTGTGTCCTTTTCAGGAAATGTTCTGATTAAGCGTCGGCCCTCATGACCTACCAGCTGGAGGAGTAGTATCAGACATTTTCTATCTCTTCGTTCACCAGTTACTTCAAGAAAATCGTCCAGTGATTCCAGCCACCGGCTCCATTCCAGACCCAAACTCCGAGTGTCAGTCTGTGTCACTGGGTGCGGCAATTCAATGCAGGGATTGGACCGTTGTGTTGCTTTTCCCACTGCCATTAGGGAGGAAGATTCTGATCTGCTATGGTCACAGGACTGTTCACTTTGCTCCCGTCTTCTTCGCTAACTCTTTTCAGCCGAGATCCTTGGTCTGGTCGTTTCCTTTGAGGTTGTAAGCTTCGCAACAGTCTCGATATGCGCCAGTGAATGAAACTTGGATTTCTTGAGTTCAGAATGGCCACCACTCAGCTACACTATGCATGACTCGTGGCTCGCTTTCTTTAGAGTCGCTTGTTAGCTGCAGGTGGTTGGTGTCTCTTCCGCGATGGTACCTGGCACATTTGACATCTTGTTTGCTCATGTGTCTCTTTCTGGACTAGTGCAGGTTTTCCAATCACTTCATTGATGAGAAAAGTCTTCCTTGACATTCATCTACTCATGCTTAATTGTTTGTCTTCACGTGGTGCTGAATGTTTACTTTGGCACTTGTCTTTGCCCATGCTCGTTACATTCGGGATCTGCATTTGCTTGTGCGTGTTCCATTCGGCTGATGCGTATTCTTTCATTATGTTTGCCACTGCTTGTCCGCTTGCGTTTATCAATGTTTGTTCCTTCACGTTTGCTAACGTTTGTTCATTTACATTTGCCAATGCTTGTTCCTCTAAACTTGCCAAGGCTGGTTCCTTATTGTTCACTTGCAGTTATCATTGCTTGTTTTATTTCCTTTACTAATGCTGGTTTTACTTCCTTTACCAAGGCTTGTTTTATTTCCCCTACCAATGCTTGTGTTATTTCCTTTGCCCCTGCTTGCTTGCTTGATACTTGTTTTTGCCAATGCTTGTTTGCTTGCTTCTTGCTTTTGCCAATGCTTTTTCGTATTTGCCAAGGCTTGTTTGCTTGCCTCTTGTCTTTGCCAATGCTTGTTTGGTCTTTGCCAATGCTTGTTTGCTTGATTCTCGCTTGTGCCAATGCTTGTTTGCTTGCTTCTTGCTCTTGCCAATGCTTGTTTTGTATTTGTCAAGGCTGTTTTATGTGTGCCAATGCTTGTTTCTTGTATTTTCCAATGCTTGTCTCCAAACTCTGCTTTGCCTGACTTAAAGATGGCCGCCGAGGATCTTCAACAAGGGATTGGGCAAATCTCGTGCCTGACCTCAAAATGGCCTCCACGAGAATCTCGTGTGTAACGAGATTTTGCCTTTTCCTTCGCCGGGACACCGCGTCCATCAGCGCTGGATGTCACTCACCGGTCTCCGCTTTCAGGCACAGCCACAGCCACCGCTCCAGGTGAGGCTGTTTTATTCTTTATTGTTGCCTTTTCGCCATTGCCGCCGGGGTGGGCTCCCGGTAGGCGCTTCAGTCTCCACGCTCCAGCCCCCACACGTGGGCGAGCAGCTTCGGGTCAGTCGCCGCCGGGGTGGGCTCCCGGTGGGCACTTTCAACTTCACGCTCCAGCCTCCACAAGCGGGCGAGCTCCGGTCCTCTTGCGCGCGATCGGGCTCAAATGCTCATTCACGGCATTTACCGCTCCACGAAGCCACGGAACTTCAGGACCAGTATGTCTGGCAGCTTGCTCTTCGCCGCAACGCTCTTCTTGATCGCGACAGTCGCGAAGGCGGGCTTTTCACTCACGCCGCCGGGGAACAGGGTTATGCAGCGTCGCAGGATAAGCACAGGTTACACAGTGCGCCTGATCCCACCTTCGTCGCCAGCTGTAGCATCGTGCTACCAATGATGACGCTACACAAAGGTATATAATTAGGAGCTCTTTATGATGCTTCCTCTAGGTTCCTCGTCCCTACTCTAACTGCCCCTTTCCTGTCTCCGCTCCTCCTCTTCCTCTGGCCCCCTAGCTCCGCCCTCTTCCAACTACTAGAATGCATCACAATATTACACTGGGGATGTACTGAATAAATGATCATGGTAAAAAGTTAGAACACTAGGTTCAGCAACAAGTTTGACAGGTTCGGTAAGTGTCCTTGGTGAAAAGTAATAGCAAGTGCAATAGCGTTGGGACTTCCAACTGGCAGTAAATAGTTTGTTTTATCTTGAGTTCTCTAATCAAAGTCAAATGCTGGTTTCAAGAGGTTAGCTTTTAACATTTTCCTGGAGAGGACCTGGCTGTGCTCCTGGCAGTGAATTGAAGTGGTGCAAAATCTAAAGTCTTGGGGCCAGATGTAGTAAGCATTTTAACAATGGAAAACACTTAATTTGGCACATGCAACAGATATTATTCTTTTTCTTCTGTACTAATCCCATTTTAGGATTTGGAAACTTTTTTCTGTCTCCTAAAATACGATTCCAAATAGTTATCAATTTCGGAAAGGGGCATGTTGTAGATATCTCTTCCAAATACCAAATCTTTATGTTATGTATCAATGTTTTGGGACCAAAATTCAGTCACGAAACATTGCTATTTTACTGACAACTCAAAGAAGATGATAATACATTCACAAAAGGAAAGGGGTCCCTTTAGGACCCTTTCCCCTTTGTAAGTGTAGAAACAAATTTGTTGAAGGGTAGGCAGTGGTCCAAAGAAATACAACCAACTCTTAAACAAAACAGTAAACTTTTCTTTTTAAATGCAGTCATGTTTTTCAACCTCCTATGGTTCAGAATAGTACATAGGTCAGTTCTTAAAATTCTTTACTGGTCTCAAAACTCCTAGTCACAAATTGTGATCATTATGAAGTGATCAGTAAATAGGTCATCTGGCCTCTAGACTTCAAATGATCAGCTACATGTCATGTATAAAGGAGAAGATGTAAGGGATACAAGATATTTGTGGTTGATCACTTGCTCATATACTGTGGGGCACACCCGCAATGCAGTGAAGGGAGGTGTCCCGTGACCTGTGAAACTAGTGGAATTTAAATGTCTATCCCCGGTTTCATGGAGGGAGCTAGTGAAACATGCAAGTCCAACAGGTGCTTGGATTAGGCCTTACACCGAAGACAATTATGGAAATAATTGTATATCCAAATGTATTGGTTAAACAGCCACTGATTATTAATGCAACCCTGTAGGGACACATAAAATAGCTCAGAACTTTTATGATGTGCTAAGAAAGCCCATACCTTCACATGCATGCTAGGAGGTTGAGCTTCAAGAACTCTTTAAAAACATTCTCCTTTGACAGTGAATTTTGAGCACAATTTACCTATTAAAAAGCCAAAGTGTAATAGATTTTAGATACGCTTACTTTAATAAAGATATACGATTTGACATGGCCACGTAATATATTTTAAGACGCAGATAGCATCTTTTGCATCCCTACCATGTATCTACTTTTATTTTCTATCCTGTTCCTTTAAAGTACAGTCTAATATTTATATTGAGATTCAGAATTTTAAGTGCCCGGTGGTACATTTAAAGGCTAGACAGCTCTCTAATCACCGACTGTAAGAAAGCAGAGTTATCACTCAGGTTAGACAAATCTCAAAGGCTCAGACCTTAGAGCTACTGCTCAGGCTACGAAAACATTCAGGCCTGGATAGTATATTACACAATACTCGCAGGGTCTAGCCTCTGAAACCAGTGTTGATGATAATAGCACAAAAAATGTATGGGCCAGGTGTTCAAAGACTTATTTTGCTAATTGCGCACCAACATTTTGTGAATTAAGTTTGATTTTGCAAACCAAAAAAGGTACTGTAATATTCTGTGTTTGTGCCCTTATGGCACTGGTAGTTGGAACCCTGAGTGTTGGGAGTTCCGAGGTTCGGAGTGGAATGTTGACAGCTTTGTCAGTTGGATGCTGTACCTTGAGGCTGTCGCTGTGCTGCTCTTGAGCCGAATAAACTTATTCACAGCAAGCTGCGCCTGTGACTCTTCATTCATACTACAGAAATGTTGGCGACAATGCTCAAGAGCATGAAACGGACCTGCTGTCTTACCTCGTGAATGTCGGAGAATCCTGAGTGAAGGTCGGTGTACCTTAGCGCCGGCGAAGAAGAGGAGTCGCGTTGAGGGAGAAGAGCGGAACCCACAGAAGGAACCTGTCCTGAGCGGAGCGCACGACTACGAACACTTCCAGATAAGTGCTCCGACTTGCTTTCTTTGCGCGTCCATCTGGGGGCGGAGAGCTGAAGCGCAACGGTCGTGGTTGGTGCTGTGTGGAGCGTGTGGTTGGCAGCGTAAGGCACGCTGTTTACGACCCGTCGGCCATTTTGACGGCGACGTTTGTGGTTGGCAACGCGGGTCCACGCACGCAGCGGCCATTTTGTCTTATGAAATCTACGTGGTTGGCAAACCACGAACAATCTGCAAAACTGTTGTGCTACACGTTGTGGGGCAAGTTTAATGTGAAAACGCAAAACGGAATCAAACAGAGCTTACTGTTGTGCGTTACACGCTGTGGGTCAAAGAACTTTTAAAACTCAAACAACGTTCTTTTCCATAACGAACATAAACAACGTTCTCTTCCATAACGCGCTACTTCTACATTTACAGTCTATTGAACTAAAAATTAATTCAAGGGAAACCAGCATCCACTGAATCAAAAAAGGGAATCAATTAAAGCAAAACTAGTTTTCTCCTCTGCATCGTGTTTTGCTACCTTACTAGTCTGCATTTTGAACGTTCTAAGGGAAAATTATTCTTCAGTTGGCACAGCGACATCAGAAGTCTTGTTTTCTTTTTGTTTTTTCATTCCAATTTATTTTGTCTTGCGATGCAATCTGTTTCGCCTCCACCGCCTTTCCTGGAGACACCAGGGAATCCGCCGATAATTTGGAAGAAGTGGTTTGACGCCTTCGAAACATACCTGGGTGCAATAGGCGCGTCTAGATACCGCGCAGAAAGGAAAAAGTGTCTTCTGTTGCACTCTTTGGGTTTCGAGGGTAGGGAAATGTTTAAACACTTACCTCCCATTGCAAGGAACAATGAAGATGACATCGATGACTATGTTGAGACAAGGATGAAATTGGAGTTGAGGTTTGACGTGAAACCTAGTCTCGTTGTGATCAGGCATAAGTTTTTCAAAAGGGACCAACTCCCAAGCGAAGATGTGGAAACCTATGTATCCATTCTGAGACAATTGAGTGCTGAGTGTGAGTTCGAAGGATTCAGAGAACAATTGATTAGGGATCAATACATCTGCAAGTGCACAGACAAGTCGATACAACAGAAGTTGCTCACGTTAGGGAATCCTACTCTGGAAGAAGTAATCCGCACAGCCAAAAGTATTGAATTATCGAAGAAAGAGGTTAAAGAACTTGAAAAGAAGAACGAAGAGACGGTCTCCATTGTGAGGTCCAAGGAGAACAGAGAATCCAGAACTGGTCCTGGTCAACAAACTTTTGAGAGGAACTTTCCCTCTTATCCACAACGCAATGATAGGAATCTGTTTTCTAGACGTGACATTTGTTATAGATGTGGGAATCCCTCTCACAATAAGGATAATAAGTTCTGTCCGGCTAGGAGTGCTACTTGCCGCACCTGTGGGAAATTTGGTCATTTTGCCAAAATTTGCCAAAATCCTAGGCAGGGAAATATGAGTTTTGGCAATAAGTCTCAGAGTCAGGTTAACACTACTGGGGTAGGATGTGTTGCAGAATGCAATGATAACACCAACAGGGGGGAAGATCACATTAGTACCATTCAAGATGATCTTAGAGATATGGTTGTTGTGGTTCGTGAGGGTGAGAGTTGCGTTGAGGTATCCACCAAAGTCGACAAAGACATGGTCATAGCTGTGCGTGATGATGGGGTCATTGTTGGTGACCCTGCGGATTGTGTTGATCCATATGAAAATTTTGGTGTGGGTGATAAAATAATTTCTTTATTAGTAGACTCAGGAGCAAAGGTCACTATGATCACCCAGGAACTATTTAATGAGACTTGGCCTGGAAGAAAACTAGAACCTCCTGACAGAGCTCCTTTGTCCTTTGAGGGGCGCAGAATAGCTTTGGATGGGTATTTTGAGGATATCATTCAGTTCAGGGGGAGGAACATTTTTGGGAAAGTTTATGTGGCTTGCAAGGGTCTTAACATTTTGGGGTGGTTCCATGGTGGTTTGTTTCGGTTAATATTAAGACCGGGTGCAAGAGAACAGGTGGGGATGGAAGAGGATGTTTTAATTTCAGAGAGTTTGGCAGTTGTAGAAACTGATGACTATGTAGTGGCTTTGGCCATTAAGTTTCCTTCTGTTTTCAGTAAAAGTCTTGGAACGATTAGAGGCTTCGAACACGAAATCAGAGTTAAGGAAGGGGCCATTCCAGTCAAGCATAAGGTAAGGGGTGTCCCTTTTAGTGTCAGGGACAGTCTCGAAAAGGAACTCATGGATTTGTGCAAAAAAGGTATTATCGAACCCATCGAATCGTCGTTGTGGTTGTCTCCCCTTGTTGTTGCAAGGAAAAGTAATGGAGATTTACGCGTCTGTGTCGACTTACGCAGCCTTAACAGAAACATCTGGGTTGACTCGCACCCTTTGCCTAAGATCACTGATTTGTTGTCTCTAACCAGGGGCGCTAGGTGGTTCACTAAGTTGGATCTAGCATCTGCTTACCACCAGGTGGTGTTGAGTGAGTCTTCCAGGCACTTAACTGCTTTCGTTTCGCCTTTTGGCAGCTTCCAATACTGTAGAATGCCCTTTGGTCTTGCCTCTGCGGCAGCAGTTTTCCAGAGGTTAATGAGTCAGATGTTCAAGGACACTCCCGGAGTGATCGTTTTTCAAGACGATGTCTTAATTTTTGGGCAAAGCAAAGGGGAACATGATGTTTCTTTGAGTCAGGTGTTAGGCATTATGCAAAGTAAAGGTGTTGTTCTTAAAAGGGAGAAGTGTGTTTTCCTTAAAGAGAAAATGGAATTCCTTGGGCATGTAGTCTCTCACAAGGGGGTTGAACCACGTCCAGGGTTAGTAAAAGCCATTGTTGATGCCTCTCCTCCCCTGGATAAACCTGGTTTGAAATCCTTTATAGGGTTGAGTGAATTCTACTCTAGATTCATCAAGGGTTACGCGTCAAAAATTCAACCTTTAACCAACATGCTCAAGAAAAATGTGCCTTTTGTGTGGAATGAGAATTGTGATGAAATTTTTCGTTGGATCAAGTCTCAGCTAGTGAGTGACAGTGTTCTCAGAGCTTTTGACCCCAATAAGGAATGTGTGGTGACTGTTGATGCTAGCGGGTTTGGTCTAGGGGCCGTGCTCACCCAGAAGAATGGTCAGGTTGATAGCACCATAGCTTATGCGTCAAGAGTTTTGCGTGGTGCAGAAATGAATTTCTCGGTCATCGAGAAAGAATTATTGGCCTGCTGGTGGGCAGTCAGAAAATTCAATTCCTTTCTCTGGGGCAGTCATTTCACTATACGCACAGATCACAGTCCTTTGGTCTCAATTTTGTCTGGTGAAAAGATTAAAGAGCACACCCCTAGAAATGCAAGGTTGTCGACCAAGCTTCTACAGTATGATTTTGACATAACCTATTTGCCTGGAGCAAAAAATGTCAGGGCAGACTATTTCTCACGTTTTCCTATCTCTGGCAATGACTCCGAGGTTGAGAGGGAAGATGATCAAGAGGATTGTTTTGTAGCGGCATTAGACTTAGAAGGCATGTGTGCTGTGAATGAAACTGAATGGAGAGGAGAATTGGCAAAGGACGTCATCCTTGCTCGTGTCATTGAATTTTTGAAGTCTGGTTGGCCGAGGGAGAAGTATGTCTCTGGACCTTTTCAGACGTATGTTAAGGTTGCTGAAGAACTCACCGTAGAGGATGGTATTCTTTTGCGATGTGGTAGGCTGATTCCTCCGGAGAGTTTGAGGGCACGTCTTATGGATGGTGCACATGAGGGTCACTTAGGGAAAACTTTCACCAAACGCAGGTTGCGAGATGTTTTTTGGTGGCCTCAAATGGATGCGTGTGTTGATTCAATGATTGATGGTTGTGTTATATGCAACAATTCTGACAAAAGTCTAAAAGTGAGGACGCCCCCCCTGGAACCGGTTCAACTTCCAGAAAGAGCTTGGGAAAAGATTGGAGTTGACCTGGTCGGACCCTTTAACCTCTTACCACCCACCTCACGATATGCTATCGTGGCCATTGATTACTATTCCAAGTGGCCAGAGGTTCGGGTCATCAATGAGCCCTCCTCCGCAAATGTCATTCTGTTCCTGAAGGATATCTTTCTTAGAGAGGGTTTTCCTTCATGTATCATGACCGACAATGGGGTACAGTTTGTTAGTTCTGATTTCGAGTCCTTCCTTACCCAAAGTGGAGTCTCTCACAAGAAGAGTTCCTTGTACCATCCCCAGTCCAATGGCCTTGTCGAGAGAATGAACCGTGTGTTAAATAATTGTGTGCAATGGGCTATTGCCAGTAAGTGTGTGTTGGAGAACGCTGTTCGCTCCATGCTATGGTTTTACCGTACTACCGCACATTCTTCCACTGGTTTCTCCCCTTTTGAGCTTCTAAGAGGGAGGAAACCGTCGACTAAGATTTGTCCAGGTTGGATGTCCAAGTGGGTCAAGATGAATGTCATAGATGGCATTGATGGTCTTGTGAGAGAAAATGTTAACAAAGCCCAGGCTAGGCAGAAAAGCCATTTTGATGAGAGGAAAAGGGTGGTGTCTCATGGTTTCTGTGTTGGTGATGTTGTTCGCATTAAGAATCCTGCTCATGTCACCAAAGGCAGGAGTAAATTCTCTGAACTGTTTGTTGTCAACAAGGTTTGTGGCAATGCTGTGCAAGTTAACAACAACAATTGGTGGAATGTCTGTAAGGTTGTCAAAGTTAAAGTTGCCTCCTCTGAATCCACCAATTCTGGCAACAAGTCTTGTAATGAAGATTTGTCGCCCGCACTTCGCAGGAGTTTGAGAGTACCCAGGATTCCCGTCAGGTTCAGATAGTTCTGTTTTTCTCTGTCCTGTTATGTGAGGTGCTTACTCTGTTTTGTGTTTTGTCAGGGTTGCTCTCTTTTCCTCCTACTCTCCTTTTCTTTCCTTCTTGCCTTTCTTTTAGTTTTCTGTTTCTTTCTGTCTATCTCTTCACTCTTTTCTTTTCTTTCTTTTGTTTGCAGAAATGAGGATAATGTAATATTCTGTGTTTGTGCCCTTATGGCACTGGTAGTTGGAACCCTGAGTGTTGGGAGTTCCGAGGTTCGGAGTGGAATGTTGACAGCTTTGTCAGTTGGATGCTGTACCTTGAGGCTGTCGCTGTGCTGCTCTTGAGCCGAATAAACTTATTCACAGCAAGCTGCGCCTGTGACTCTTCATTCATACTACAGGTACTAAAAGTTCACTTCTCAAAATCATCATCCAGAGTGGGATGCAATTCCACCGACATCATCAGTACTCGCCAGGTTGGTCACAAATTGAGAATCCCTCCAATAGGATGCCATCAAAAGAATGGTGGCCTTGTGGGATCAGCAGAACACCATGTCTTTGATTGCATTTACATAAAGCACTTTTTTAAAATGCAGCCCATGTTCTGTAAAAAAAATGGGTCTGCATTTAAAAAAAAAAAAATACTTGTTTAAACAGTTTGTTTATGAGTTGGCAATGGTCCCAAACTTTTTGTTTTTCTTTCACAAAGGGGAAGAGTTCTCCAGGGTCCCTGTGATTTAGTAAATTGTTAGCTTTGTGACCACTAAGTAACTTTGTAAATCTGACCCAATATCAATAACAATGAAGAAATGAAATGCTTCTGTGAATCATGAAAGTACAACAGAAGCATCAGAAAGTGCAGTAAGGCTCCCATAAAATCATATCAGGAAAAAAGTGCCTCCAATTAAGCGTGAACTATAACATGTATCACTTTTACATGTATTAACCACCTTTTTTTAAACCAAATATCATTTTGCCAGCTCCTTAAAACTCAGTATTTGCCCTTAAATATTAGTTTGTTGATTTGGCTAATAGAAACAAATTTGTTTTTGTAGCTAATCTGCCTTTTTTGTATGGTAACATCACATTTTCTGCCTTTTCCTGACTCAATGTTCATTTTTTCTCTTGCTAAACAGGCGTTAAGTGCCAGTGCTCCCCTTGAAACATGGTTGGATGGATGTATGATGTTACAACGCATACTTTTACAACGCATACCATTACAACGCATTTTTTACAACGCAACATCCATTACAACACATTCCATTACAACGCATGCCATCACAACACATTTTTTAAAACTACCTTTACAACGCATTCCATTACAACGCATACTACCTTTACAACACATACCATTACAATGCATAAACATTGCATTGCATGTATGGTAAGTATTGGATAGTGTAGGGGTAAAAATTACTGTTCTAACTCCAGGGGGGTGCAACAGTAGGGTAAGTGTTGGATAGTGTATGGATAAAACTACTATTCTAACTCCAGGGGGTGCAACAGTAGGGTAAGTGTTGGATAGGGTAGGGGTACAAATTACTATTTTAACTCCAGGGGGTGCAACAGTAGGGTAAGTGTTGGATAGTGTAAGGGTACTATGCGTTGTAATGGTATGCGTTGTAATGACTGTGTTGTAATGACATGCGTTGTAGTGGTATGCGTTGTAGTGTCATGCGTTGTAATGGTTGCGTTGTAATGGCATGCGATGTAATGGATGTTGTGTTGTAAAAGTTTCGTTGTAATGGTAGTGCGTTGTAAAAGTTGCATTGTAAAGGTTGTTTCCCGGTTGGATTAGTTTGTCTTTGACTAACATATTCTTTTCTACCATTCCTAGCATAATGTGTAGAAAATGCACCCAGGGCATAGAAGTTATATGACACCTGTGAACTTCAGCACTTATTGTGCTATCCACAGAGTGGGCTTATAACTCATGGCTTCAGGCCTATGATGTGTAGCCTCACGGCAGCAGCCTAAAAACCTTTTGCTGAACCTGTCAAAATAATTCTTTATGAAAACCTGGTTTTAAACATTAATTAGTCACTCTTAAGTATACCTTGTTGCCCACAAGGCAGAGTACCTGATATTTAAAAGTGTAATATGTGAAAAATGGAAGTTAGCCTGTTTCTCTTGTGACTAGCTTCCAAAAGCTATTTTCAGTTGCATGGCAGTATCTGAATCCTAGAAAATGTCAAAACACAAATTATAAACTTTAATTTGTAACTTTTGCCAGTGCTTGACCATAATGACATGGGGAAACTGCTTCCAGAGCAGAAGCAATGGCCTAGGTGTGGGGAGGTTTTTTTTTTTTTCCCTTTGCAGGAAGACAAGCTATGGTGGATGTTAGACCTGGAATAGTTTAGCGTGATTTCCCCTGACTTTTTGCCTTTGCCTCCTGTGAAGTTGGATGCTGTAGGTACTTGCCACTGCTAATCAGTGTGCAAGTACAGATGTTCCCTGTGTAAATTGTAGTGATGTTTGGTTGTCTCTGATTGGTATGTTTGCCATACAGGCAAGATCCCTAAGTGATGTGCACTGTGTGCACCAGAGCTAGTACTAAAGAAATGCGCAGAGAGGGAACACAGGTCTTCAGTGTAGGGCCAGCGCGCATTATGTTAAATTAGCATGTTGTCCTGACAAGTGCTTCCACTTGTAAGGCCTTACTTTCCCTTTTGCATACATATGGGGAACCCCTGTAGGACACCCTGGGTAACCCCTAGGCAGGGTGCTGTATAAGTAAAAGGCAAGACCTGAGCCAGTGTGGGTGCTAGGCCCTGACAGTGGTGAATGTTCCATTTCATTTACCCTGGTGAAAGGACATCCTGCCCATAGGACAGAATGGGGGCGGCTGGGTGTAGTATTGTTAGCATAGTTTCCCAAGAATTGGAAATGGAACAGTGACGTTTGGTATGTCTGAACTCACAGCGTCATAATGCATTTTTTGGGTAGATGGTTTTGTCGCTATGTGTCCAGAAACGGCTGTTTGAAAAAATAGCAGAGTTTGTGCTTTGGAGCTTTTTGCTTGTCTCATCAGAATTTGAATTGCTTGCCTGGATCTGGGAGAGGTGAGAAAGGCTGAGGGAGGTCCTGCCCCAGGGGAGGGGTGGAGATGGCACCAGGCTGCCCTGGGGCAGGGAGAAGGAGAGGCTTTTCGAGGTGAAGAGACCTGCTTCAGAGCCATAAAACAATAGACCCATCTCCCTCTGAGTGATTAAAGATCCCGGCCCCCAGTATCAAAGAGAGGATGGTGACACTGGGGGGGGGTGGAGGGGGGATATGCAAGCCTGATTTAGGAAGGGGCGGGGACCCCTGAGCACAAGGAAACTTCAAAGACAAAGAGGGGTATAACTGGAAGAACTGTAATCCCAAGACTTTGGTCATGTAGATGATGTCGCCGAGAGCGGTCTTGGTATTGTTCAGAGAAGTGCTTGGAGCGCTTTGAAGAAGCGGTGGACTGGTCGCACTTCTTGCGGCTTTGACCTGTCTGCGATCAGTAAGAAAACCTCTGCCTCAGGAAGAGTTGCTGAATAGGTTGCGGGAGACACTTGACCCTTGCTTTGTGATCTGGGGCTTGTGGACAGTTTGTAGCTCTTGAACTAGGAGAGACTGAAGAGGCGCTGCAGTGGGTTGTGCCCCCCCTTCTTCCTGAGCAGGACTTTGCTGTGTGCTGCGTCCTGTACCCCAAGGGCCCGAGATGAGCTGGCGTCCTGTTCGGAAACACAGTAACATAAAAGTTTCCAGGAAGTCTCAAGTGGCGCAGCGGTGGAACCGTGTCATGGCAACCTGAGACCTCTAAAGGGATGCCTAAGGTGATCGTGGGCACCCAGAGCGGATCAAGACTCTGACACGCAGGGTACATGTCTGGATGTGGCTACAGGTGTTGGAGCGCCTGTGGAGTGTGTGCATCGTGGAAGAGAGCCGAGATTCAGGACGAGCAGGGGGTGCATGTCGCAGTGCAGTCCAGGCACTGGTGGAGAGTGCCAGGACATCGTGGGCACTAAGGAGGAGTGAGTATCCGACATTTGGATCGGCGTGGGGTGGAGAGGTGAGACTCAGACGCACAGTGTGCATGTCGTGGTGTGACCCGGGCATTAGTGGACAGCGCCGGAAGACTGTGTGACCAGGAGACGAAGTGAGTCTCGGACATGCCGGGGTTGCATGTCGAAAGTGTCACCGAAAGTGCTGGTGAGTAGTACCGGAGAGCAGTGAGCATCAGGGAACTAAGAAGTCCTAACAGCTTTAGAGAGGAGGGCCAAGTGATCGGGTCCTCAAAGGCAACGTGAAGTAGCACCAGCGTCATGTGGAAGGCTTTATGGAAGGATTTTGTGCTGACCATCGGGGGCTGGGACCAGCTGCCCCGCCTGAGCTGAACTACTGGCCGAGGCACGCCTTGCCCGTTGTGACAAGGTTCTGGAGTAATTATTAATTTGTCACAATGGTCCTTAAAGAAGCATTTAGAAACATTCAATAAATATAGACCAAGATAAGTGCTATATTTCACGGTATCTAGCCAGACACACAATTTAATTAGTTAGATAAATGTATTAACATTTCAACGAAAACAACCAACAATAGAGTGGGACGCAGTCCTGCATCCAGTACACGAAAACAAGAGGACAGATATACATAAACAATAATATTTTTCAGGCAAAAAACAAGGGAAGCTTTAAATCAGTGAGACTACTTGTGAAGCTATCCATAATAGTTTACACACTCAGATAACACAATGGTTTTGGGGGGGCGGAGCTAGCTGGCGTCCATGTAAGACGCGCGAGCGCGGAGCTCCTCACCGGTAACCCGCCAAACTCCTTAAAACCCATCCTATTGCTACCCTGCCGGCACTCAAAACTGTGGCAGACCTTCGGACGGGGCCCCGGTAAGGCAACGGCTCCTTCGCCCGGCGGAGATCCGACGCGGTGCAGCTTGGCGCCGAAGCGAACGACGCGGACACAACCCAGGCCGCGATCCCCGACCTGCCCTGGACGGCTGCCCGAGTTGCGTCGCAGTACGTGCGGCGTGGGGGACTGAGGCGGCCCCAGCCACCTTCTGCAGCACCTGGTGAGCTGGCGCACTCGCGACCGGCGCTGTGGAGCAGCGGAGCTGGCCGGCTCCTGCCTGGTGAGGATAAATCAAGTGGCAGCGAGGGAGAGTACGGAGCACCCACTGACGGCGGGGAGACTCTGAAGGCTCACTAGCTTCCCGGCGAGAAGCACTATTCGCCGGATCCCGGCGCCACGCACTGATCGGTGCAGTACCTGCGGAGGGACGGTGAGTGCCCCGCTCCCCTGCGCTGGGACTAACTGGCCGGCCTATAAACATACAGGCTGCAGGGGATACTGCCCAAGGTAGTCTTCTGCGAGGCGGCCGCATCTGCATTCCGGCGCGACTGACCGCCATCTTGGGTAGCGGTCCTGCTGCATACCGCCATACAGGAAAGGAGGGGGAAGGCTTGCATACCACCCTGGGCCGAGGGGGACCTCCACCACTGCGCTCACTGCTAACGCTGCCGTAAAATGGAGCTGTTTGTGGAGAAACTCCTTCAGACCCTACTAGGGGAAGATGTCTTCTCACCTATGTTCATTATAGAAAGGGCCCATCGCACACTGGGGCCGAAACCACAACCGGGTCTCCCGCCATGACCAATCATAGCGAAGCTACTTAATTATCGGGATAGAGACTTGGCGCTGCGACTGGCCAGAGACAAGGGAAAGCTACAGTTTGAGGGCATGAACATCTCCCTCTTCCCGGACTTCACGGCGCGAGTGCAAGAGGAGAGGAAGCGCTTTGCCCCCTACAAGAAGCAGCTGAGAGACCTGGGGCTCGACTACGCCATGCTGTACCCTGCGAGGCTTCGCATCAACAGACAAGGCCACTCTCACTTTTTCACCGACCCTGCGGAACTTAAAAAATCCTTAAAAGAATGGGAGAGGGACAACCGCAATAGCCAGAGGAACCAACGGGAGGACGAGGGTGCCTCATCTCACTTGGAAGAACAGGAGTAGCCGGAAGCGTGGGAAATGTGGCTGAACTGATGGCGCTGGGCAGCGCTGGGGCTGCGACACAGTCGGTGTGGGCCAGTCGAGACATAAGTTTGGGTGAGATCTATCTGGTTTTTACCGGAAGGGTTTGTTTGTGCTGTGAAATGGGTGGAGAGACGCTCAACTTGCCGAGGGCAGCCTCGGGGTGGGCCCTCCACACAAGGATCTGACATTACCTGACTGAGAAGACTAAGGCTGGCAGGGATAACTACTACTGAGCGGGGGGCGGGATGGGAGCGAGCGAAAGGTTACAAACTTTGGTCTCCTTGCTGAGCCGTTAGCTGGCTAGACTCCTCTGCCCCTGCGCTTCTGGCTTTTGGCTCCTTCGGGGGCTCTTTGGGGTTCTGTAGAGTTCATTGTCGAACTAGGGGGGGGGATGATGGGTGGGGATGGGTCCTGTCTGACCGGGTTGGGGATGGTCGGCTGTGGGTGGGTGGGAGGCTGTTCTCAGGTTCACCTGTTGGGACTGTTCTGCATGTTGACTAAGGGTGGTGAAAGGGGAGGGTTTGTGTGTACTCAGGGTTGTGGGGGTGCTTATGGATTGTGGTGTCTGTGGCCCAAGGAGGGGCAATGTGTAATGCTATGTTTCGCTGCTTATCGGGTGCTCCCGGGGGTTGCCCCTGCTCTGGGAGGTACTACTCCTGCTCTCTTTAGAACAACGATGGATCAGTTACGATTGCAATGTCGAATGCCGCCCTGACTGATCCCACGCACACCCCGCACACTATCAAAATGATGACATGGAATGTACGGGGCCTGAATGATCACCGCAAGTTGAGGAAGGTCCTTGGTTACCTGCACCGTCATAGGGTGGACCTAGCCCTTTTACAGGAAACTCATTTGCCTATCCATAGTAGGATGTTACGGTCACGAGGGTTGGCGGGACACATAGTGGCGTCTGGCTTCACAACACACTCCCGGGGGGTACTGACCTGGGTTAACCCGTCCTCGCAACTGAAATTGGTCCCGGTGGCGATGGACACAGAGGGGAGGTATGTCTTAGCTAGGTGTGTAGGTAAGGGACTAGACCTCCTGATTGTTAATGTTTACGGCCCTAATTATGACAACTCTGACTTCTATGCAGCCCTGTCCGCACTATGTAGGAAGCATACACAACCTGGGATGTTGTGGGGGGGTGATTTTAACTTTGTTTTTGATCCTGAGAAAGACCGCTCCTCAGGCCCTGTCCGGAGACCGGTGGCTTCTGCTGCCTATATGAGAACTGAATTATTCAAACTTGACCTGGTCGATGTCTGGAGGGAGAAGCACCCCACACTCGGTGGCTTCACACACTACTCGGCCTTCCACAATGTCCACACTCGTATAGACTACTGGCTGGCGACGTCCTCGGTCCAGCGGAGTATTGGCAAGTGCGAGGTGCTGCCACGCACCCTCTCTGACCACTCTCCTGTAATGATACATATCACCACGGCCAGGAGAGGTATCCCAGCATTTACCTGGAGGTTCCCTCCCTTTGCCCTGTTGGATGAGGTGTTTAGGGGCGAACTGGCGGAGGATATCGAGGGATTCTTTGCCACGAATCTGGGCTCAGTGGATCACTTTTCCACGGTCTGGGAGTCGTTTAAGGTTTTTATTAGAGGCATGGCTATGTCCAAGCACTCCAGTGTGCTGCGCACTATTAGGCGAGAGTTAGCCACGATTGAGGCCAAACTGGCGGACCTGGAGGATAAACAGCTCAGAGACCCTGGTCCTGACACTGACTCGGCGCTCACCCCTTTGTTATCCGAGTACCAGGAGTTGGCAGACAGGGAGGTCCTCTATATGGGGAAATATGCTACGGCCCGTGTCTATGGAGAAGGGGAGAGGCCGGGCGCCCTTTTGGCCCGTATGGTAAGGGGTTCACGCAAACCTTTGGTCGTAGACGAACTGACCACCCCTGAGGGTGACGTGGTCACGGATGAGGAGCAGATACTAACGACCTTTCGTCAATATTACGCAGACCTCTATCGATCCAAATCTCTAGGTGCAGAGGATGCCATGGATGACTATCTAGAGCATATAGATATGCCGTTTTTGCGGAATTCCGATAGGGAATTCCTTATGGCCCCCTTTCATGAGGACGAAATCCTGGAAGCCTTGGCAGGCATGAGAGCGGGTAGTGCGCCGGGTTCTGACGGGCTCACGGTGGGCTTCTACAAAGCCTACACAGGAATTCTACTCCCCCACTTGGTCACTCTCTTTGACGAGATCTGTGAAGATGGGGAAATGCCTCTCACCATGCGGGAGGCATTGCTTGTCACCATCCCAAAACCGGGGAAGCCGCTGAATATGTGCAGTTCATATAGGCCCCTTAGTCTGCTTAACGTAGATGCTAAAATATACGCGAAGGTGCTGGCCAACCGACTGGCTCTCCTAGTCCCGGAACTGGTGGCACCTGAACAGTCGGGGTTTGTCCCGTGTAGAAATCTGACATACAACATACGCACGGTTCTGGGCACCATGCAGCATGTGCGGCAGGAGAATAGCGCGCTGGCGATTTTCCTAGATATGGAAAAGGCGTTCGACTCCGTCGAATGGCCGTTCATGGTCCGTGTGCTTCGGAAGTTGGGCCTGGGTGAACCATTTCTGCAAAGGGTCGGCGCCCTGTATCATCGTCCGTTGGCCAGACTAAAACTGGGGGATAGAGTGTCGGCTCCGATACATGTCAGTAGAGGGACGCGGCAAGGCTGCCCCCTATCGCCACTTCTTTATGCGCTGGTTGCGGAGCCACTGGCTTGTGCCATCAGGGAGTACCACAGTTTAGAGGGGATCAGCTTCCCCTGCTATAAGATAGGTATATCTACGTACGCAGATGACACATTGCTATATGTTCGAGACCCGGAATCTAACATGACATCGGTCCTCAGAGAGGTGGTCCGCTTTGGCTCTCTCTCAGGTCTGCGAGTGAATTGGGACAAATCCATCGCATTCCCCCTCACCCCTGTGACGCAGCCCTTCACTATGGAGTACCCCCTAAAGTGGACGACGGACTCGGTACGATACCTGGGCATTCAACTGCACACCGACCCGGAAATCCTTGTCCGCGATAACTACGGCGTGGCCTTCGCTAAACTAGTTGAGGATGTAGACGCTTGGTGTAGGCTCCCGCTGTCCCTACTGGGCAGGATTGCTATTATGAAGATGGTGGTCCTTCCCCGGTTTCTGTTTTTATTTACGAACCTACCGGTTGTGCTCTCGAGAGCTTTCTTTAATCAGCTCACGCAGGTACTCATTCGACTGGCATGGGCAGGCAAACAGCCCAGAATACGGTGGGCGACACTGATTCTCCCCTGCGAAATGGGGGGCCTGGGTGCCCCGGACATGGAACGTTACTACCGTGTTGCGCAGGCAACCCACTTGCATTCTTGGGTTCACGGAGACGCGCGTACTCCGCACTTGCTCCTGGAGAGACTGTTTGCGGAGCCGCTTCCTCTTCCAGCGACGATATGCCTTCCACTGGATCGATCGGTCGGGAGTCTTGACTCCCTTAAGGCGACTAACCACGCGTGGCATGCACTGGTGCGCGCCCGTGACTGCGCCAGATTATACTCACCCCTGATGCCGATCGAATGGGCGCTCTGGTTGGGCCCCCTAAGAGAGAGGGGCGTGGTAGAATCCCTTCGCTCTTTGGGTCTGGAGAGGATGGAGGATCTATTCGCGGAGGGCACACTTAAAAGTTGGGATCAGCTAGCTCTGCAGAATGCGAGCCCCACGCTGCTCCAGCAATTTCAATTCCACAGATTGCGCTCGGCTTATCGGGAGGTGATGGGCCTGGCGATGGAGGAACCCGAGGAGATCCCAGAGCTGTCCTATATTATTAAAACTAAATCCCCGGCAAAGCTACTCTCGTCTGTCAACAAGTTAGGCGTAACACACCAGAGATTAATACAATCTAAAGCCCGAGAGGCATGGCAGGAGGATCTACAATCGCCCATAGATGATGGCATGTGGAGATACTGCTGCTCCAGCACCCGTAAGATTTCACTTAATGGCAGGCACAGGCTGGTGCATTTTAAGTTTCTCCAAAGGGTGTACTACACCCCCGAGCGACTGCATCGCTATGGCCTGCGACCCTCGGCGGAATGTGAGCGCTGTCGCACTCCGGTCGCCGATTTTTTCCACATGGCGTGGCTCTGCCCCGGCGTGCTAGCATTCTGGAATGAGGTGTTTGCGGAGCTTGATCAGATACTAGACGAAACGCTTCCCAGGACGCCGGCACTGGCGTTGCTAGGCTTTTCTAAGCCACTCCCGCCAGCACTTCGCCGACTGGCCGATATGGCATTATTGATTGCCAGGAGAGTAGTGGCATCCTGCTGGATGCGCGGGCCGCTGCCCACCGTGGCGAGATGGAAGAGAGACCTGCGGTTCTGCAGTACTCAAACCGAGTTGTACAATGAATTGTTGCCACCTAGGAGCAGACCGAAAAACTTCTGGGACCTCTACAAAGAATATTTGCGGAAGGGGGAGGAAGGCAGTTCTGACACGTCTGAGGTGGTGGATCTTCAGGACCAAGTCTCGGAGTGAGGGGCTGGCCAGTCGGGGGATTCCACTATGGGATGGAGGGTGAGGAGGATCACCGAGGGGGGCGCTGAGACCAATAAGTAGTTACTTGCATGGGAGGGTTTAGCAGGGAGAGTCTTCAAAGGGTTGGGCACTTGGGGGTAGGGGATAAAGGGTAGTACGGGACATGGTATTCACACACCACGTTTATTCTAGCTTGGACTACCATGACATTCCACGGGACACACAATGGTGGGAGGGTAGAGTTTGGGGTTGGGGTTCGGGGGGGTTTTCTGGAAGTTCTTGTTCTACTATTGACCTTACACCTCAGGAGACCTTCCACTCGAGTTGTTATCAATGAGTGTTCAGTTGTCGTGCTGCGATGAGTGCTGCCTTCGTGGGGGAGCTAATATCGATAAAGCTGGGCTGGGTTCATTACATATTGCCGCCGGGCCCCCGGGATGCCGGTTATCATGGCTGTGTAACATCTTTGCTTGAGGAATTATTGAGCTCCGGGTAGCCGCGCACTGTATGCTTGCCATTGCATTTGTAACGACGCTGACTTTGATGTTAATAAAGGTTTCTTGGAATAAAAAAAAAAAAAGATAACACAATGGTTTTATGCGTGAAACTATTCCATTGGTCGACAACATTTCTATCCCTTTTAAAAGATAGTGGGATCATCATCAGGACTCTGTGATTAACATGCCTGAATATAACAAAGCTGCTGGTGGGTAGAAAGAGGGGGCATTAAGGCAGAGAAATAAGTAGGAAAAAAGGAGACACAGCTTGCTAGAAGGCACTGATATTGGTGGTGCCATGCGTTTTTAGAAGAAAACGGTGTACTTATGGCCTAACCCATGCGTGGATGCATGGATTGGTGAAATAGTGGTGCAATGCGAGAAGGCTAACCTCCAAGACAAATGGAAAGGCCATGCGCCTTAAGCAGCGAGTGGAAAAAGTGAAACAGTGCGGTGAGGAGAAAGCGGCATAGTGTTGTGGCCTGCTATGCTGCGGCATATGCTTCTTTAAGGACCATTTTGACAAATAAATAATTGACACCCAGGGTCCTTATTTACCTATTGGGTTCCCTTATTCTTCCAAAAACAGCTACAGCGCAATCACTTGATTGCAAGGGATTAAGTTCCTATTCCCCTCTTCTTCGAGTGGGCTCTCTTGCACCTTGTCTTCTCTCTATTTTTACTGAATCCTACACTATTCCCAGCTTGCTTTTGGACCACTATGTCAGACCATGCACAGTTGTATTCTGATGATTATATAAAAAGAAAGTGAAGGTCCCTCGCTCTTTTCAGATTCACCTGATACTCTTAGCCTTACCAACTCTACACTTCCTGAACAACTAGAAAAATTGAAGAAAAAACAAGTCCGCTTACATCTTATGATCCGTATGCTTATGGAATATCTAAAGGCGGATGTAATACCCGAAGGCTTGCAAGTTAGAAATATTCCAGGCATATTTACTGATAACCCGAAGTACAATAACAATTTTAGTTATGTTGGAACAACCTGTTCTAGACATTTGCTAGTACTGGGGATTGACATTGCAAATGAAACATTGAAAACACTGGCTGAGGAAATATCTTGATATAGAGAAACAACTCCAAGAATCAAACCCAGCAGTTGAAAGTAAGAAACTGTTTGACCAAATTAAAAAAACTGTGGAAGATTTCCATAGACTTGAGCAGAACAAAAAACAACTAAAGTTAAAAAGGATATTCAATCCTGAAGTGTAGAAAACACTTACCCCTATTTACAAAAGGATTTCTACAGCAACAGATCATACACTAACCCACAGAATGCCAGAGCTTGGGGACGTTTTAATAGACACCAGAACCTTGTAGGGGTCTTGTGTCTCTTCTCCTCTATTCTCCTCTGAGACCTCAGACGCTGGGGAAGGCCAAAGTACTTCCAGTAGAAATCTTGGCACTAATAGCAATTTTTTAGGGAGAGGCCAGCACGACACACCAAAATGATGCTGCACAAAATCGATGCAGCATTGGTACAACCAGCCAGGCAAACGCCAGACGTGTCAGAAATGTTATCAATGGTAAATCACAACAGTATTGAAATGGCACACTCAAAGATAATCCCTATTTTTTAACTTATCTAAACATACCCTTGCAGAGCCTGAGTTATCCCTTCTCGGCAAAGGTCGGTCTTTTGTGCCCACCATTCCCCCTAATTATTGGGAATTGCTTAGATTTTTTCAAAGCTTACGCCTAGAAGCCTACTTTCAAATGAACCCCACACCCATCAGCACATCTAATACACCTTTTCATCCCACCCTCTACATTGTCCCCCACGTCAAGTATGATTCCATCAGAAATCTTAACATTTGAAAAACTGATACTGAAAGATCTCACCTTACTCGAGGAGAAAATACGTTTTATTCCCTACAACCTTTCCCTTGAGGAGAAGAAAGCTATTGAATCCCTCAAATCTAATGAGTCTCTCATTATCAAATGTACTGACAAGGGGGGAGATATCGTCCTGCAAGAAAAGGATCTTTACAAAACTGAAATCCTAAGATAACTCGCTAACACTGACCATTATTGTAGGTTTCCGACAAACCCCACCAAAGAATTACAGGGCAACCTCACACATATCAACACGGAGGCATTGCATGAAAGATTCATTAACAAAAAATAATTCCTTTTTCTTAATGCTAAATCGCCCAGGACACCAGTGATTTACACGCTCCAAAGGTTCACAAAAATCTCACCAGTCCTCCGGGCAGACCCATAGTTTCAGGCTGTGGGTCTATTTTGGAACCGTTGGGACAATATGTCCAACGCCAGCGTGCTATGTGAGAGATAGCATGTCGATGATCAACCTAGTGGAGCAATACCCATTCAACCCTGACATAGACACATTGTGTACAATAGATGATGAATCCGTGTACAGGAATATTCCTCAAACCATGGCCCTGTTGGTGATTAGGAAAGTGCTTGGCTCAAGGCCACCCCCGCACGCTGTTCCCACACTGTTCATTCTTCAACTCTTGGAACTTTGTCTAACGAGAATTTTTTTTGCCTTTGATAATCAGCCAGCAAGTAAAAGGCACCTCAATGAGGTCCGTTTTTGCCCCAAACCTGGAAGTACTTTTTATGCATCACCTCGAGATAACGACTATTCTGTCACCTTCGAACCCATTTTATTCCGGGGTGGCATTGTGGCACAGATATATAGATTATATTTTTCTAATCTGGCGAAACAACATTGATATCCTTAACCAATTCCTACATTGGTTGAACAACAACTGTCAGGTCTGACCTTCACCCACACCACTAACAAATCGGAAATTGCCTTTTTAGACCTCACCATTTATCACTCTGAAGGGGTTCTACTGACCAAACTATACAGAAAAACTACTGAGCGTAATACTTTACTAAGCTATGGCAGTAACCACCCAAGAGCACTCAGGGATTTCCTCCCATACTCCCAATTCTTAAGGATAAGACGTAATTGGTATGCCAAAGAGGATTATTTCTGAAAGGATGCCACACTGTCTGCCAAGTTGAGAGATCGAGGATATCCCAAGAGGCTAGTGCACAACGCACAGAAAAGGGCCTGGTATTGCCCAAGGGAGGTCCTCCGAAGCCCTAAACCAAAAGATAACACCAACAGAATAGTTTGTGTTACAACATTATCCACTGTTTCCAATCCTGTGCAAAAATCAATACTCAGACACTGGTCAATACTGAATGCAGGGACTCTGAATATTGAACGCCCCATGTTTGCCTTCCGCAAAAGCCGCAATTTAAAGGATCATCTTGTAAGAGCAGCATTACCCAATCCCACATCACACTCTACCCTGCACATTGGGGGTTGAAGCCACTGTTCGGGCACTCTAAATGTGGATGTTGTATTGTCTGTGATTATACCATGGAAGGGAAAATCTTTAATTTCAATAACACCACTGTGAAATGCCGTACGTTTTCCAACTGTAATACATGTAATGCCATCTAGTTGATCCAGTGTACATGTCTGAAAGTATATATTGGTCGGACAACACAGAAAATTAAAACCCGGATTGGCCAACACAGGAACAGAGTGAGGTGCAAAACTCCTATTGCGCCATTCGTTGAACACTTTTCATTGGCAGGTCACAACGAGGACGATTTCAAATGGACAGTCTTGAATGCTCTCAAACTCCCCCAAAGAGGCGGAGACATGGCTCAACTACTCAACAAGGAGGAACTAAAAATGATAATACGTATGAACAGTATCAGACAGGGTCTGAATAGGATAGAGGTTTGGACCTCACTACTCTGAAACTTCAACTGGACCTTTCTGATCACGCTGCTGCAAAAAGACTGTACCCTGGTTTCACTGACCAATATTTGATCTTGTGCCCTGTAAATAATTATTATGTATATAAGTTTGTTTTGGTTTAAAAAATGTTGGTCTGCTTATGATGCTCCTTCATAATAGTTACTAAACCGTTCTACTTGGACCACCACGTATAACTCTGGAAAACCTCAATTTGTATATAACCTTGTGACTCTAAAACCTTTTCAAAATAATTTCTATATCCAAAACCTCCCCTCTACACCTTCCCGTTAATCCCCCTTACAGCTACAGTCTATCTTCCCTTTCTTCTGAAACACTCACACAATATGGCCGCCATAATCGCGCACAATTTTAAACCGGATATAACGAGCACTCTCACTCATAGGAGTTCGATCGTCTGCCATTGCGCACTTGGAACTTTGAATTGGCCATCCACGCATACAACTCTGGTAAGCTCTCCTCTCATGGACCAATACCTCGCTAACCACCAAGCTATAAGATCGTTTTTTTCCTTACTAAGGTACACCCTTATTCGCATAGGTACCGCTTTACAGACTATTCAACCAGCTCCTAACTAAGGACCTGTCCCGCGGCTCAGTTTAATGAGGCATCTATCACACTGCCAACTCGCCCCGCGAAGAACTTTCCGATAAGCTAAGGTAACGTGTATTCCTTATGTTTGCACCTTCGCCCGTCACCTTGATTTGAGTTGGTCAAGTAACACTTCCCATTTTTTTGGAAATCACTTGCATCCGATTCGGACCTTAATCAACCAGGTCCGGAACATTAGAGCCCTACCACGCTCTAAGGTTGGTTTATCTTAATTTACGTGCATGCTACAGTCTAATTTGTTTTGATAGGCACGTCAGGCGCTCATGCGCCAATTTAAAAATTCATATTATTGAGGCAACAGTGGTCCCTTTACAAGCAATAATTTAAATTAATGAATATATACGGAATCGTTGCTATATTTGAAATTGACGTACCCAGCCGGATAGAGGTCTGAATGTTTACTTCAAGTCAATAAAAACAATTCACACACAATATACAAGAGGGGGCTCCGTCCTGTATCCAGCTTATCACACAGAAGGTAGCAAAACAGGGGAACAGTTACAGGAAAACAAACAAAAGGGCTTAAGCAAAAGCTTAATGTTCTGTAAACTTGTTAATTGCACAGTTTAAATATTAGACAGAACATTATTTACACCATCACACTTTTATAGGGCATATAAATCATTCCTCGTGTGTAAGGTGCACATAGTTGTTGCTTTTCACATGCATCAAATCCAAATTTCGATTTGGCAACCTGTTACCGAATTGCAAATCCGGTTTTCCGATTCTGTATTAGGAAGGGGCATGTTAAGGGTGTTCCTCCCGAACACCGAATCACATCTGTATGTATGAATGATTTGTGACAGAAATGTGGTTGCAAATCATTTGCATTTTACCACCTACTTCAAATAGGTGGTAACCCATTCACAAATAGGAAGGGGTACGCAAGGGACCCCTTCCCCTTTGTGTATTTTTGTAAAAGCATATTTTAAGAGCAGGCACTTGTCCCACAGACAACTGCCTGCTATTAAAAAATGAAAGGAAAACTTTTCATTTTTCTTTTTGTAAAGTATCCCAGGTTCCTTTAAGAAAAACTGGCTGCTTTACAGAAAAAAGATTGCTTTTTAAAAAAATGAAATCGCATACATGGTGGTCTGTTGACCTCAGCACGCCACCATCCCTTTGATTTGTGAGATTTCTAGAGGGTCGCAAATTGCAATCTAACTCATTAATATTAATGAGGTAGGTCTGGTTGCGACCCACTACAAATCTGTATATGAAACTCATGGAGTTTCATACATTGGAAATTGTGATTACCTAATTGCAATTCTCAGAAAATCGCAATTAGGTAATTGCAAATTCCAATTTTGATACATGTGGCCCAATATCTGTTGTACTAAATTCATTCCAGGTGTCAACAACCCCAGGTTTGAGGATGGTACTGGGGGGCCCATCTTGCTACATGCAGCTAGGCCTCTTCATGGCTGCCTTCCACTCATTGTCCTTAGATTCTAACAGCATCTTTAAATGGCTAAGCCTCTGTAGGGCTAAGCCAATAAGAGGAAGAAGCAATACCTGGGTGTTCTCTCTAACTGCTTAACCGTTGCGCTAATCCTGCTGCGGTGCGGCGCTTTGATGAAGTGGGAGTGGCCGCGTCAGCGTGACAGCCATTGGCCGACAGAAGGAGCAAAGGGGTTAACTCTGGTCGGAGTTTAGGATGAGATGCTTTCTTCTTTGAGCCCTAGAAAGACACCTGCCGTTAGGATTTCATACTTACCCTCACCTCAGCCTCAGGCTTACATTTACTGCACATACAAGAATGCATTAAACATGCAAGTGCCCAACTCTTGTATTCTTTGTGTTTGCATACTTTGCTGCATGTTAACTGCCAGAGATTTGTTGACCTGTCTGCTAATCCCACCTCGTCCCTCTGCCTTAAACTTGTGGGGTTTTACCCCAAACACCCATGGGGGTGAGCCGCCTTGCAGTAATGTGGAAATGATGTGATGCATTAGTGAGGATCATTAATATCTAATTTTAAATATTAATGGTTCTGAATATCAAATTCAGAATGTTGTGGGTACGACTGTATTGAGGAATGGAATATCATTACCGCTAATATTGTGGTATTTAGTATGTTTTAAATGTTTTTTATACTAATAATGTTTTAATGTTTTTATTTTTTGTATGATATTGTTATTATAATGTTAATTTGTTTGAGTTGTGTATTCATTTATTTGTTATTAGTTTTTTTCTGATTTGTATAGCTGCTTTGCGCAGGTAGTGGTTTAAAATCATGAATTTATATTTTGTACTTTTTTCAATATATTAATTTAACTATAAAGGTTTAAAGAGCATTTTAAATGTATTAAGACATTTCTACATTATCAGGGTTTATGCTTTAAAGGGGTTTTGGTGGGAATTGTAATAAAATATTTGTAATTCTTTGAATGGTTAAGTTATTGTGTAGAAAACTGCACTCTTTAAACAAAAATTAAACAGTATACCTTTTTTCATGTTACTTATGCTTTTTTGGGATATTGCGTTCTATAGGGCTTTGGGTGGGTTACATATAACTTAAATGTTTCTATTTTTTGGCGTTAGTCTTTCAATTTATTAATTGAATGATCATATTTTACCGAATATTTCAAATGTAAATGTTTGAATTTTAAATTTTTTGGGTTCCTTGTAAGTATAGGCGAAATGCGCGATCTGCAAAACCCGCGAATTGGTGCGAATTTGCAATTTTTTTTGCGTGTTTGCGAGGCTGTTTGCGTGTCCGCGGGCCGCTTGCAGTGCATCGACCGCAAAGTTACCCATGCGGTCGTAAATGGGCGCGGCCATGTCGTTCGTGTTGCGTATTTCCGTTTCCGGTCGCTATTTGCATGCTCGCGTTCTGTGCGGGGCGCGATTACGTGTTCGCGTGCGTTTTTGTGTGCTCGCGGGCAAAATATCGCGCAAACTTACTCACGCGGTCCTCAATGGGCGCGGCCATCTTGTTTTTCATTCATTGCTATGGTTCTGGGCATGCTTTTCCAATCCTCTCCTAATCTTTGCAATCCTTTGTCTCTTTGAACTTTTTTATTGATTTTTTTACTCATTATCTATCCCTCTCTTTTTCTACATCTATATTTTGTGTTTTTTCTACTTTTGGTTACTTTTAAAGGTACTTTTTTAACTCTTTTCTTTTCTTTACTTTTTCCCTATTCTTTCCTATTTTTTTTTTGCAGCTGGCCAGGACCATGGCAAAGGGAGTCGGGAAGAGCAAGAGGAAGGGTCCCGCACCCCGTACCCGGCTCCCATGCGGGCGCTTAAGGGGGGAAGCAGTTATTGCCCGGGAGATTTTCAGCGCGGTGGAGGTGGCCGTACTGATGTTCTTCGTTCAGCGCCACATCCCCAAAACCGTCGCGGCAGGTGGCAGGCTCGGTGCCGGGTAGAGGCTCCGGGAGCGTCGCCAGCTATGGGGGAAGGTGTGCTGGGCCATGTATCGTGAGTCTGGGGGCGACGCACCGGTGGTCCGACGTCCTGGACCGGGAACACGACCTGCTCGACCTGCTAGGCATCGAGATCCCTGGGCTTGGTGAGTAGTAGTAGCTATTTAATCTCTACTCTGTTTTCTCCTGCTCTATGTTATCATATTGCAAATGTTTGTTTTTTCCGAAGAACAACAATGCTGCAGATTACATTGCAGGCAAATTATGTTTTGAAAGCCTCTGTGATTGCATGCACTGGCCTGCTCACTGGTGGTGCTACTATGCTTACTTGTTTTCACCTTTGTGTTCATTTGGCCAGGGTGATGATTATGTATCAGTGTACTTTACAGAACTGCGTAATGCTAGACATTAGAGACTCAAGTCCAGTCCTTCCTTTGTACTCCTGCCACTAAGAAGAGATAGTGGTGGTGATTATGACAGACTGTGTCTGTCACTTTGCGTGCTGCGGAGTGCTGCCTGCCAGTCCTAGTAGAACCTTTTTGTAGTTGGTTTAGTGAGTAACATACCTTTCCAAGTAAACGGTCTGCGAATCAAGCAATATCCTATTAGACCACATCAGATCAGTCACTAAATTTAGTGCAATTGTTGTCTATTTCCCCGAAATAATTTGTTATTGTTTTTTTTAAATGTTTGATGTGGTTGACAACATTCATCCATGTTTGTGTCTTTCTTTCATGTTGTACATCAGATTCTCCCAGGGGCAAGGGGACACAGGAGGAGGTAGCGGCGCCGGCGGAGCAGGGACAACAGCAGGAAGGCCAGGATCGGACCGGCAAGGGCTTCTCTGCTGGCCCCAGTAAGTTTTCCTGTTAATATTAATAATGATACTTTTCTATCTTTTACAGCACCTGTATTTTTTCCAAACGTTCCTCATTCTATTTTTTCCTAAAACGTCTTTGATCTTCTTGTAGACTGTTTCTAAATTCTTATCCTGCCTCTAATATGACTCCCTGTATGTATGTATGTATGTGTGTTCTTATATAGCGCTCAACTTACCCTGGGGCATCTCGGCGCTTGCATTGGGAACCCGTCCTGGCATTTCCCTGTGAGATAACCCGTACTGGGCATCCCCAAGGTGAAAGCCAGGCATCCCGCCGCGGGGGGCCGTTTTGGAGATTAAGCAAGCTTAATGCCCAGAGTTGCATAGTGTGAACCCGTGATTAGAGTGGGCACCGAAGCGAGTATTATCAAGTCCGTGGACAATTGGGCTCAAGACCCTGCCGCGTCGGGAATTGAACCCTGGTCCCGGGTCTGACCTCTGCTTCAGGGTATGCCTCCTCTAACCAGTGAGCCACACTTCTCCACGGTACTACTAGATTATTATTAGTCTGTCTGTGTAGCTAACTAAGCTTGCACACTTGGCAAAAGGTGTTAAACAAAACTCCTATTCTATTCACCAATAGCTATATGCACTGAGTGCAGTCCTCTGGGTTGTCCTTACTGTCTATTGAAGTATTTTAAATGTTTATGCTTTGACAATTCCCAACAATAAAATGTCAATGGCCACCAAGAATAAGATACTAGTTTATTTTTTGATTGGATAGGAGGACAATCCATACTACTTCTGTTGCAGGGACTATTTTGCCCAAACAGAACTATGGACAAGAAATAGGGCATTGGTTATAAATTATAATAGGCGCAGTTAGACTTTCCACATACCTCAGTCATAACAGAAGTTGAACCCCCAATCTCTTTACTGACTAGCTAGTGTGTCAGAGTCATTATTTTGGCTCCCGAATGCAGCGATGATTGATCCCCAATGATTATACAACCCAGGACATAAGACTACGGAGTCAGAGTCCCGACCTCTCTGAGCCACGGACTCATGCTTGCAAATTGCAAACCCTTTCGCTCACTCACTCATGACCAAAAACCACATAGTCTATGTGAGTTTTAAAGCGTTATTAAAAGTAAAAATATTTATTAAAATCAACTTCATCATATAAGATAAACGGTGAAGGATTCAAAACTGAAAAGTGGCTGATTTCACACATTAATTGTGGGAGAGCCCTCACCTGGTTGGAACTTCAAGTCTTCTTTGTGGGGATGAATCGTTGCTGACTCCAAGTAATGATGATCTGATCTTGCTCTTGTTCTTAGAAGGGAAGCTTCTGTCTGTTATGAGAAAAATGGTGTGTGTTAAAAAGCAAGCATTAATCAGTTGTGCCAAAAAGTGTAGCAAGACATGTTACGGCTAAGCATAAATAAAAAAAAACCTTCCCTGAAGAAAGGGAAATTTGTAGTTGCGAGACTAGAGAGTGATAAATTATTAAATTTGTTTATGTAGTACTAGTAACATTTTTTCATTCCTAGAAAAAATAGTGAGTGGTGTATATGGCATCTAAGAATATGACATTTTTTTTCTAGGCGCAACATCGGCACAGCCATCCACCATTGCTGGGACCAGCGCGGAGGTGGGCACTCCTGGGGCGGAGACGGTAGAACAGCCATCGGGAACTGCTGTGGGGGATGCCACGGTAGTGACGGGCAGTGGTAAGCTATTATATTCCTTACTTATTGAGATTGCAGACTGCAGAGTGTGCTCTCTGCACGGGTGTATATGTTGTACAGTACAAGTACACTTTACTGTTAAGAAGACTTACAAATTTAGAAGTACGTTTTTGTCAACCAGGTAGAAGACATTCACCCTTGACTTCGAATGAGCAATAGCATTAGCGGTAGGAGTTGACGAGTAACCAATGGCCTCCTCTAAATTTGACCTCAACTCAGCTGTGAAAGTTTTATCGAGAAGCCAAGTCAGATCAGAGATGAAGTTGATGGATGGAATGAACGAAAATGGAAAGAAGGGTGTAAGGAAGGACGAGCGAGTTAAAAGTAATGACTGGCAAAGAATGATACGTGTTTTTGAATGCTGCCCGAGGTGGCTGGGAATATAATGCATGGTCGGTTGAAGGCTGAAGCAAGGATGGGTGGAAGGAGAAAGGGAAGAGGAATGCCTGGGTGGGTGAAACAGAAACTGTATGTGTGCGCAATATATCCTTTGGTTCAAATTCAAATGCAAGTCAAGCACGGATGCATGGCTGGCGGTTTACAAAATAAAATAAAAATATTGGGGCATATTATCAAGCCTGTGCGCTAAAATCATCGCTGCTTTATCGGCCGAAAACGGCCGATAAAGCGGCGATTATGGGCTTGATAATATGCTCTGTGGAATTCCAATCGAAGCCCATGTTAGATGTCTTCACATCTAACATGTGCTTCGATTGGAAAACAGGAAGTGATATTAACACCACGGCGAAACAAATATAAGGTACGCTGTGTAGTGCAAAAATAACACGTTCAGTTTCAAAGTCGACAGTATCACATACAAGCTTCATTTCGAAAGTGCGTACCCTGTGTCTCCTTTTCAAGGATAGTAATTAGTAAGTATGGGCGAATTTTGCAGATTTTTCCCCTCAAGCTAGGTGCAAACTGCTATTTTAGAACAAAATTAGACCTTCCCAGCAGTGCTCCCAGACCCCTAAACCCACTCCCAAAAATCTAGAACACCCCCAATCAGCACCCCAAAAACATGCAATACTGCTAGGCCTCAGTTTAAATCGTGCCAAACGCTGTCTGCAACTAGGCCCAAACCCCCCTTTTCCACCATGGATTTTCTTCAAACCACTTGTAATCGCAATTAGACCTTCCCAGCAGAGCCCCCAGACCCCCCAACCCACCCCCAAAAACCTAGAACCCCCCGAAACAGCACCCCAAAAACATACAAGTGAGCTAAAAAAAAACTTTTTCCCCATGGATTTTCTTCAAACCACTTGTATTCAATATTAGACCTTCCCAGCATTGCCCCCAGACCTCTCAACCCCCCCAAAAAGGTAGAACACCCCCAAACAGGCCAAAAGCAAAAATGGAAAATGCCACACTTAGAAAATCTAGAGGCCTACCTGAAAATCGCTCAAAACGCGCTCTGCAGCTAGGCCCTAACCCACCTTTTCCAACATGGATTTTCTTCAAACCACTTGCAATCAAAATTAGACCTTCCCAGCAGTGCCCCCAGATGCCTCGACCCACCCCCAGAAATGGAGAACACTCCCAAACAGCCCCCCTAAAACACACCGGAGTGCTGTCCTCAGCGAGGCCTCCCTTTATATTGTACCAAACGCGCTCTGCAGCTAGGCCCAAACCCCCCTTTCCCAAAATGGGTTTTCTTCAAACCACTTGCAGTCAAAATTAGACCTTCCCAGCAGTGCCCCCAGATGCCTCGACCCACCCCCAGAAATGGAGAACACACCCAAACAGCCCCCCAAAAACATGCAATACTGCTAGGCCTCAGTTTAAATTGTGCCAAAACGCTGTCTGCAACTAGGCCCAAACCCTCCTTTTCCACCATGGATTTTCTTCAAACCACTTGCAATCAAAATTAGACCTTCCCAGCAGTGCTCCCAGACCCCTTAACCCACCCCCAAACATCTAGAACCCGCCTAAGTAGCCCCCCAAAAACATGCAATACTGGTGTCCACAAAACATGGGAAATCGCAAATTGCGCCTTGTCAAAAAAGTGCTGTTTACAGCACTTGAACTACTTCGATCCTCTTGAAACTTACCAGGACACTTGATCCAGTGATTCCCAAGACTCTCAGCAAGGCAGAACAAAGTCAATCCACTGTAAGGTGTACGACTAGTTCACCCAAACACACGCTCCCGCAAAACACCAAAAAAGGCAACAATTCAGCCAATTCTGAAAAAATGCCAAACCCCCCTAAAACCTTGCAAACATCATTATGAACGAGCCTGCATTGGGCCCTGAGCCCTAGACTCCAGGAACCATACCAAATTATTAATTAAACCCAAAAACCCTAGTAAACCGCACTGAACTCTAAACCCTAGATATGCTTTGTCTGTCTGTGTCAGAGGGCCTAGGTATGCTACACCAGGTTGCTTCACTCAGTGGTGCCTGCCTTGACCGTCTGCATGGCCCTGCCGCAAGCATGGGTCAAAAACAAAAATCTGTTCCGCTTGCGAAATTTACTGTTTTTCGGCAGCAAATTCACCAGCCGAGTATGACGCGAAATTGCAGAAAATTCCCAAACTCTTGAGCGTAACAGATTTTTGTCCCATGCTTGCGGCAGGGCCATGCAGACGGTCAAGGCAGGCACCACTGAGTGAAGCAACCTGATGTAGCATACCTAGGCTCTTTGACACAGACAGACAAAGCATATCTAATTGTATGCAGCAAGCCACATAGCCCTAATTTTACATGAACTGCTGTACTCTGTAATCTGCCTGGCATAACAACACTACACTGCCTCGACCACTCCATACCACGACTAGACAGACATGTAGTTCTGCTGTAGTAGTTGTTGTAGACTGGTTTACCTGTTTGACACTCACGAAATGGCCATAGTTCTTCCCTAAACCAACGCTGATGATCCATCCATCCTAGTGAGTGACTGTAAATAATAAAGATATAATATTTAATCAATCATCATGGTATATTGGCAAACAGTAAGTCCAACAACATTTTGCATATTGGAAAATGCAACGTAGTGGCCCCTGCAGTTGAAGTACAATTTGAATTAAACAAGGTAAAAAAAAGCAGAGTAGACTTGAGTTACATTTAGTGTGTAAAAGATTAAATAATAACAGAAGACATATGATTCATTTCATGCACAACAAACAAACAGCAATTGCTTTCATCAGAGCCAGACAGCCATTGATGTCCACTGCATGCCATCTTCTTCTCGTTACTCATTACCTGTTCCACTTTTTGTCCGCATCTTCTTCTGAAAGTGCGGGACCACAGGGCAGCCTCTCCTGTCAATCAATTTTAGAAGTAACTGTGAGCAATCAGCAAGCATGTAGTCAGCAATTCCAGTCCCACTTGAGGGGACTTGTCTACGAGTACGAAGACAAAGTTTCTTTATTCTGCATAATCCAGACATCTGCCTTGAGGGAAATGGATAGGGGGAGTTTGGAGGAGGAGGATAGAGGAGCATGATTGAGTTGTGAACTTGTGAACCTCAGGAATGCAGACTGCGGCACCTTCAAATCAATAAGGAAAGAAGATGAAGACAGTGCTGCTGATGGACTTGTTGTGATTAGGTGATTAGAGTTTTGTTGTGGTAAAAGTTGCAAAACAAAGAAAGACACACAGGAATAAAAATGAATTAAGCCGAAAAAAAGGAAGTCATTTTCAGGCCTCGGTGTCAGGGAAGTAGAGCTCGTCCTCAAACTCTATGAATTGAGATGGGAGTAGGTCAGCTAACAGAGAAGAACTTCCGTCACCTAAGTCGGTGTCCTCTTCTTCCTGCGCGCAGTCACGTATTTTGTAATCTGGTGGTATGAAGTGATGATTCATCTTGATCAGTGATAACCTCTCCACATTTTTGGGTGAGAGGCGGCTCCTTTTTGAAGTTACAATGGCACCAGCAGCACTGAAAACACTTTCAGAAGACAACTTGCGAGTGGGCAAGACAAATAATTTAGAGCCAGGTTGGTGATCAGTCGCCAATGAGGCCTTTTCCGATAATAATACACAAATGGGTTCTGATTAACAAAGACCTCTGTTGGCTGTTGGGTCATCCAGATAGGCCTGCACCATTGACTCAAGGTTCTCCAGGGTTGCTCCACTTTGCGTACCATCTGTGGCCTTCGCATCACTGGAACGAGCAAACCCTTGATGAGTTAGGCAATCTGCTTCCGACAATACTATGGCTGGGCCTGGTGCAGGTGAGGATGATGATACGGTTGCTGGTGTCATTAACGGCTGTGAGGGAAAGTGACTCCCTTCAGCCACAGATTCAGAAGTGGAACTTGACACCGGATGGCCTGCTGATTCAGTTGTACTTCTACCGGCTCCTTCAATTTTCTGCCGCTCTTTTTTGAACCGAGTGGCTGACACAGCTGGCCAATGTTTGTACTTTGAAACATCTTCTTCATCAAAAGGAATGAATGCTTTGCTGGCCACTGCCTTTTTGTACCGTGGATCCAGAATAGTGGCACAAATGTAATGTTGTTCTGTATGTATGTTTTGAAGCCTTTCATTGGCAACTAGGCGGCTTAATAACCTCTCCTCCAACTGATATGCGTCTTGCTTTTCAGCATCATCTCGGAACGTTGAAGACACTGCCTTCAGTTGGTGCTCTAGCATGCGCAACAATGGGATAGCTTTGCCCAAAGAACAGTCCTCCCTGCTGACTTAACGCGTGAAGACCTCAAAAGGACGAAGCAGGTCTATCAGGCTTGCAACTAGCTTCCATTCCTCCAACTCTAGCCTCATGTCTTTCATAGTAGAACCCAGTTTATAGACATACTCATTGATTACCCCCTACTCCTCAGACAGACGCTCAAGCATGTAAAAGGTTGAGTTCCAATGTGTTGCCACCTCCTGGATGAGGCCTTTGACTGGCAGTCTACGTTCATGTTGAATGCTCCTCAGCTCCTTCCGCGCCTTAAAAGAATGGCTGAAATGTGTGCAGGTTCTTAGGCAGGTGGTCAGAAACTTGCTGGCTGTGTTTTCTTTTTTCAAGAAATCTTGCACCACGATGTTAGTACTGTGCGCCAAACACAGCACTCTGAAGTAGTTACCATTTTGCATGGCCTTAACTATATTACTGCCATTATCCGTGGAAACATAACCAATTATGCAATATCTTGGATGCAGCCATTCATTGACATTCCTATCAAACTCCTCCAAAAGGTTAGGTGCAGTATGAGTGTCCAACACCTATTTTTAACTTGTCTTTAACCCCTGCAAAAGAGACCCAGTGTGCAGTGATGCACATGTAATCAAATGCTTGGCAACTGGCCCACATGTCTGTTGTCAGGTGGATAGTATGAACAGCACTATTCTGAAAAGCTGCACCAATCACCTCCAGCACATCTTGATATAGTGCTGGAACAGCAATCCTGGCAAAATAGGACCGGCTAGGAACCTTCCATTTAGGGCAGACTGTTGCCACAAATTCTAGAAAACCCACCCCTTCCAAGAAAGAAAAAGGGAGAAGGTCCAGAGCTAGCATTTTAGCCAGCTTTGCGTTATACAGACGTACCGTTGGGTGGTTGCATTCAAATGGCGCATCCGACCAAAACATTCTGCTAATGGTGGTCTGGACCGTTTTACGTGATGATGATGATGCAGACTTCTTCAAACCAGTTAGGCTCATTGATGTACTTTTTTGCATTGGTGTCTCTCCCAGACTCTTAGTGAGCCTCATTCATGTTGCAGGGGTAGAGGGTGTGGGTGCTACCACTGCAGTGCTGCTGCCAGGGGTACTGGGTGTACCAAAAAAAATGTCTGTCGCTTCTTCACTTCCCCCTGCATGATCAGCCACTCGTCATCATCAGATGCAATATGAATGGATACATTTGGATTTGTTGTACTTTTGGCTCCCTGGATCTTCCTTAGGTGCGCCTCCCAAATGAGAGTATGGAGTTTTTGGAGATGACCTCTCTGGCCTCCGGTACCATAGTTGGTACCATGCTTACCCCGACTAACTACAGTTCTACAAATCAAACAAACAACCATGTTTTCCGCCTTTTGGCCAACACTAAAGAAGTCCCAAACTGGGGACTGGAAATGTCTGCTGGTGGTGAAGGTGCTACTTTCAGTTTCAATGCCAGATGAAGTGGAGGATGGGTGTGGCTGAATTCGACTCTGTTGTGCACTTACAGCACCACTACTTGAGGTAATGGAGGTCGAGCTGTATGGAGGTCCGTTGCGGCCCTTCTGAAGAGAAAATATGGAAGCTGTAGTTCATGTTGGTGAAGTATTTAAATGCGTTGGTGATGGTACCAGTGCCACACCGCCCACATCCCGCTCAGCAGCAATTCGGGATAGGGTAAAAATGTCTGTCTGCTGCATGCCCGCTGGGGCTGGAGTAACATCTGTGATGACTGGGTGGTAGTCAGACTGTTCATCAGCAGCATACACCACTTCTTGCTCGTCGTCATCATCAGCCATAAGTGAAAGCCTTGCGGGAGACTTCCTTTTAGGCTTAGCAACCTTTGTCAGCTCATGGCGTGCCTCCCTCTCAGACTGCATTGCTGGGTTCCAATCAAGATCAAGGTCATCAGAAGAAAGGGTGCTTGAAGAAGAACGTGTAGTGGACCTCCTTGACCTTTTTCTTGCTGGGGATCTGGAAGACAATGGATCATCCTCAGGAGGAGTGGCTTCCTCAGATAATACCCCCGCTTGAATCTCGATTTCCTGATGTGCCCCTACTTCTGGAGGAACAAGCATTGTGGGCAGTTGTGCCGCTCCATGTGCCTCTAGTTGCGCCTCTCCTTGCGCCTCTCCTTGCGCCTCTTCTTGCGCCTCTCCTTGTGCCTCTCCTTGTGCCTCTACTTGCGCCTCTACTTGCACCTTTCGTGCGCCTCTCCTTGCGCATGTACTTGCGCCTCCCCTTGCCCATGTACTTGCGCTTGTACTAGTTGTACCTGTAGTTGTCGTTGCGGCTGTGGTTGTTGAACACTCGTCAGCTGAGTTTCACCCTACGTTGATTGGGTGCTACTTTCTTGCGATGAGCCAACATCACTGGTCGATGGTGATTGAACAACCAAAGTGGCTGCCTCTGCAGCACTCATGGACTTGGACGTAACTTGGAGTGGTGGCACTGAACCCAATGAAGCGGAGGTGCTGCTCCCAGCTTGGTCCCCGGCGGACCCCGCTGCTGCAGGCGTTGTTTTTTTCCCAAAAAAAGTGTACGTGGGCACACCAGTCTCCTTGGTAAGTGGCACCACTTGCTTCTTCTGCTCCTTCTTACTGGCAGTGGCAACTTTCTTTGTAGAGGAGCTACAGCCACCTTTCTTTGGGCCCATCTTCTTCAGATGTCAGAACAGCAGGCCGCAGTTGCACGAGTTGCAGAGTTGTCTGTGGCCACATGTGACGTTATGCTGCACACACCGCTGAGGGACTTGTTTCTGGCACTGGTGGTTCTCTTGTGCACCTAAAACCAAGGGAAGCCAGAGGAACATCAGTTAAACACCCCAAAAAGTTGAAAAACACACAAAAATCAACACAATCCAATGCCATCCATGCCCTCAATGATGTTTAAATTCAAGAGGCCCCACAGAAAGACTTGGTCCATGCACCACTCACTACCCCTGGGCATAATGGGTGAAATCAGGGCAGGCTAGGTGCAGGCCTATGGCTCAAAGCACACTGCCTGGCTTCAAAATGGCCCCTTGTCCCCAGCCACATGGCCAGGCCCTGACACTGAACTACTGATAAGGGACAATTATTGGATTTTCACATTGTCTAGCATTATTATTATTATTATTATTGCATTTATTGAGCGCACAGCTACCCGGAGGTTTCCCGGCGCTTGCCTTGGGAACCCGTCCTGGCTTTTCCCTGTGAGATAGCCCCTACAGGGCATCCCCAAGGTGAAAGCCAGGCATCCCGCCGCAGGGGGGCCGTTGTGGAGATTAAGCAAGCTTATTGCCCAGAGTTGCAGAGTGAAAACCCATGATTAGAGCAGGTACCGAAGCGAGAATTATCGAGTCCGTGGACATTTGAGCTCAAGACCCTGCCGCGTCGGGAATTGAACCCTGGTCCCGGGTCTGACCTCAGCTTCCGGGTCTGCCTGCTCTACACCTTGAGCCACACTTCTCCATGAAACCACATGGTCTGAATGATCGTGTGGAATACTTATGTTACTTGTAATATGCAGTTTTTTCACATTGTCTAGCATGAAACCACATGGTCTGTATGATTGTGTGGAATTCTTATGTTACTTGTAATACGCTGTTTTTTCAGCCAACTGCTCCCAGTAGGCGAATAGTGACTAGCTCAGTCACATCACGATCACACCTTATTATGTCAGTATTGATGAGACTTTTCTCATGATATTTTCTTTATTTTAGTGTATTTCAATACAAATTCACCATGTGATTAGCGGTTTCACTTTAAGGTTACCCCTCATTGTGTTAGCATTAGTTATGACTTTAAGAATTTTATGATATTATGTTAGTTTAACGCTATATTCCCAGTGGCCACCCTCACCAATGGATTGGTGTCAGTACAACGCGTTGTGTTACAACGCATTCCGTTACAACGCAGCTATTACGTCGCAAATACCATTACAATGCATGTCATTACAATGCATGGCATTACATCGCAGATGCTATTACAACGCATGGCATTACATCGTAAGTATAGGTAAGTATACCTTTTTTAAAAAATGTTAATAAATTATTTTAATTAATTTAATTTAATTAATTTAATTAAAATACATTTTAAAATAGCCATTAATTTAATGTAATAAAATAATATCTATTAAATAAATGTAATTTTAATAAAAAAGGAAATAATGTATTTTAATTTAAATAAAGTAATTAATTTAATTAACATATTTAAATAATTGAAATTAAATTAAATTAATTGAAAAAATTTAATTAATATAAATAATTTAATTTAAAAATGTAATTAATGAAATAAAATTAATTTAATTTATTAAATATATTTTAATTAATTTAAAAATGCTAAATATTATTTAATTATCCCAAAACACAAACCTACCCCTGAACCCTACAATACACCTTTACCCCAAAACCCAAACCCTGCCCTAAAACCTAAAAACACCCCTGTACCCCAAAACCCAAACACTGCCCTAAAACCTAAAAACACCCCTGTACCCCAAAACCCAAACCCTGCCCTAAAACCTAAAAACACCCCTGTACCCCGAAACCCAAACCCTGCCCTAAAACCTAAAAACACCCCTGTACCCCAAAACCCAAACCCTGCCCTAAAACCTAAAAACACCCCTGTACCCCAAAACCCAAACCCTGCCCTAAAACCTAAAAACACCCCTGTACCCCAAAACCCAAACCCTGCCCTAAAACCTAAAAACACCCCTGTACCCCAAAACCCAAACCCTGCCCTGAAACCTAAAAACACCCCTGTACCCCAAAACCCAAACCCTGCCCTGAAACCTAAAACACCCCTGTACCCCAAAACCCAAACCCTGCCCTAAAACCTAAAAACACCCCTGTACCCCAAAACCCAAACCCTGCCCTAAAACCTAAAAACACCCCTGTACCCCAAAACCCAAACCCTGCCCTAAAACCTAAAAACACCCCTGTACCCAAAAACCCAAACCCTGCCCTAAAACCTAAAAACACCCCTGTACCCCAAAACCCAAACCCTGCCCTAAAACCTAAAAACACCCCTGTACCCCAAAACCCAAACCCTGCCCTAAAACCCAAAAACACCCCTGTACCCCAAAACCCAAACCCTGCCCTAAAACCTAAAAACACCCCTGTACCCCAAAACCCAAACCCTGCCCTAAAACCTAAAAACACCCCTGTACCCCAAAACACAAACCCTGCCCTAAAACCTAAAAATACCCAAACACCCCAAAACATATACATCAGTACCCCAAAACACATACTCCTATACTCATACTTATTAAAAAAATTACTTAAATTAATATATTTAATTTATAATATTTAAAAACTAAATAAATATTTTTGTTGTAATAAATAATAATTAAATCAATTATAAAATATTAAATAAAATAAAAAAAAATTAAATACTTACCAATACTTACGATGTAATGGTATGCGTTGTAATAGCATCTGCTATGTAATGCCAGGCGTTGTAATGGCATGCATTGTAATGGTATTTGCGATGTAATAGCTGCGTTGTAACAGCATTACGTTGTAATAGTTGCGTTGTAAGAGTAACACACCTCACCAATGCTCCTGATTTGGTATATTCTCATAGATTTACCGTGATACCATGTTTACTCTTCCATGTATATATTTTTTTACATTTCTCTTACATCTTTCTTGCAGAGTGTTTCTTTTTTCTTTTTTCCTACACTGACCAAGTCTTTCTTTAGTGTCACATTATAGACACCCTGCACCTTTAACAACGTGTTTCACGTTGCTCCGTAACCTTTCATTTTTAAACACATCCGGGGTTCAGTCACGCCCAAACCCGGTCGAGAACCACAGCACCCTTGGTTAATACCTTTCCTGCACGTTACGGTAAGCCGCGTACCATTTCAAGTAACTTTTCCTTTTTCACGCTTTGTAAGCAGCATGTATTTTATAAACTCACTATGCTTGTATTTTCACCGGAGCACCTCGCATGTATGGCAGTTTGAATAACCGCATTGATATTCCACTGCGGGGTCCGCCGCGTATCATTACTTTCTTCCGTCCAACTATCAGCACGCGTTTATATACTCGTCTATTTACAACTTTACTGGAGCACCTTATACTTCGCTTTCACCGCACGTTAGTCAACCGCAGATCTTTCACTCTATATAATCACTTTTTGAATGCGCAATACACACCGTTTTAAAATGAAACTCGTGGTCACACCCTTTAACCACCGCTCATTTGCATGGTTTCACACTTTAACCATTTTTTGAAATCATTCAATACCTTGAGAACATCTATATTTCTTCTTTGTTGACAGAACATGTCCCCAGAAGAAGGCATGATCTATATGCCGAAATGCATTGGGATAGTTTGAGTGCATTTACGAACTGAGATGTTATCACTGAATGTATACTTGTGAATACAACGAGGTGCATTAAGAACAAAAGATTAAAAAAACTCGAGTATCATCAATAGTTGAATTTGTCTACTTTTTCTACATGAACTGTTAGAAACCTTTATACAAGGACACTTGAGGAGCCCGGAGGACATTTCTCAAGTTTGAGAGTGCTACCCCCACATATTTACCACGCCTCTAGCCAGAAGGCGATTCTCTGGAGCACCTTACAGAAAATAAACTCTATTAAAACAGCTGTGCGTCTAGTAATAACCCTTTTCATACGTTTTCCAATCTGTCTCTTACTGGACAACATGCATACAAAATGGATGAAATATTCAATCTTACGGAAACTAGAGCAGAAGCATTTGCGTATTCTAATGATGAAGCCAGCAGAGCTTATGCACTCATCAACGAAGAAACCACTGAGCTATCCACGAACCGCACAAAGGAGCAAAACATAAGACAATTGCTATACTTATCAAAGAAGTTAATAAATCAGCGCCTGCATGCGAGCACCATGGTCAAGTACCACAAAGCACAAAGAATCCCAAGGGGTCTCAGGATACCACTAAAGCCCTTGTTGTGTAAAAATGTTCAGAAATTCAAAGACCGATGGTATGCCATCCTAAATAAATGCAGCCTCGACCTTATACTATTAATAATTGAGGAACAAGCCAGCATTCTAGAAGAATTATCGACAGACATATCTCGAGTCAAGGCAGAACTGGAAAGCAGTTATACCACAGAAGAACTTAACAAGATCATGGAAGACATCAACCAACAACTAGCTAAGCACACTGCTGAGGTTAGTGAGCGTAAAATCAGGAAACTAAGGAGAGACACCATAGATTATAAAATGGGAGAGGTATATACATGGGCAGATATTTACGCCAAACGTCAGAACAAACCTTACACGGCTAACACTGAAACCTCATCTTCAGAAGATGACACAACCAACCAACAAGGGAGAAGAACCAGGTTTCCACCACAGAAACCGACATCCAACCTTCAAAACATTCCAGCAACTTCCGAATCTCCTTCAACATCCACTGAGCCTTTTTTAGAGTCAGGCCAAGATTTACACGAAGACCCAGGAGGGCAAAAAGAAAAAAACAAAGAACCTCTGCAAACGAGAACAGTAACGAGCAGGAAGGACAAACCCAAGGCGAAGTAACCGACAATTTGGTTATCAATATCTCTGACTTTCATTTTAGCAAAATACAAATAAGAACCTTACAAAAAGGAACCTCATTCATTCCAACCGCCCACACCAACAGACTGGAGTTGGAAATTTCATTTTACAAACTCATGAGGAAACTCCGTTTAAGGCACTTTTTTCAAAACGTAACACAAACATCCATTGATGTTCAGCCAGATCAACTCAGGGGCCTACGCCCCAAGAGCAATTTCTTAGCACCAGTCTCACACAAGACCCTTGACACTTACGAGACTCTCGTCAGGAATGACTTATCTAAACTCAACTGCAATTCTAGACCCAAGAACAAGAATTATACCATTAAAGACATCAACACCCTCAAATCTATTTCAAACAACGACCAGATCACCTGCGTGAAGGCAGACAAAGGTGGCGCCATTGTTATCCTCAACACATCTTACTACGAAGGCCAGGCATCCCTCCACCTCTCGGATACCAACACATACTTGAAATTACAAAATAATCCTACCACTCAGTTTAAGGAAAGACTAGACAACATACTGAGCATGGCTCTTGAAAACGAAGTTATCACTGATAAAACTACCAAGTACCTTACCACCAAATATCCAAAAAGTCCCAAATTCTTTTTGGTTCCCAAAATACACAAGAATCTTCAGACACCACCTTGCAGGCCCATAGTATCTACGTGTGGCAGCATTCATGAACCTGTGGGGAAATTTCTAGATAAATACTTACAGCCCATTGTCACCTCTTTACCCACGTTCATCAGAGACACTACAGACTTTCTTAATAAACTCAGCCAAGTAAAAATAGAGGATCGTAGTAATCTATCACTGTGCACAGTTGATGTATCATCCCTGTACACGTCTATCCCCCACACCATGGGCATTGAAGCAGTTGAATACTGTTTGTTGAGAACTGAATTGGATAATGACTTGAAACCCTTGTTAATGGAACTACTACAATTCACCCTATTTCACAGTTATTTCACATGGAAAGACAATTGGTACCAACAAATGACCGGAACCTCTATGGGCAATTCGGCAGCACCAGCCTACGCAAACATTTTCATGCATAGATTTGAAGAAGACCACATCCTCAACAAGACAGAATGGACCGATCACCTGAAAATGTTTGTAAGGTTCATAGATGACATCTTTTTAATCTGGCAGGGCCCACAAAACGTTCTGCAGGAAAAACTGTTTCAACTCAATACCATTGACCAGCGAATTCAATTTACTCACGAAATTCAAACAGAATCCATAACCTTTCTCGATGTCAAGATCACCAACACCACCACAGGATTTAAGACTAGTTTATTCCGAAAGGAAACCGACAGGAATAATACATTACATTATTCGAGCTTTCACCCACAACCTTTGAAAAACCACTTGCCATACAGTCAATTGATCAGAGCCAAAAGGATTACATCCGATGTCAATCAATTTGAGAATGAGATTCGCACCACCATACAGAGATTCAAAACCCGAGGGTACCCAGACCAGATCCTCGAGCAGGCCAAACAACGATGTGAGACTAAATCCAGAGATGAGTTACTGTCTAACATGACCACACCCAAAAGGGATTCAATCACCGTTGTTTCTAAATATTCAACAGTCAGTAACAAATTCAAGCAGATCATCAAAAAACATTGGGAGATCCTTAGGATAGAACCCGATTTCAACAAGATTTTTGACAACGATCCTATCTTTGCTTTCACTAGAGCTAAAAATCTAGGAGAACTCTTAGAAACTTCTTACCCCACTATCACTGAATTCAAAGGAACGATTCCATGCAGAAACTGCAATCACTGGGGCGGGCAAGATGGCGGCGTCAGGCTAGACGCTGGTAGCAGCCGCTAACCAGAGCAGCGGAGCATGCCGCTATACCAACCCGCTACTCTAGAGAGAAAGTTGAGATAAGAACTCTACTGCCGAGATTAATATATATCCCTTAACTACTGCAAGAAGATGTCGAGCTCAGACCAAGTTTCACAAGTATCAACACAAGGTGGTTACTCAAGGACCATACCTGCGGATTGCCTGATCCCCGCAAGGGCGACGCTCTCCCTCCTAGCCTCGGCAATCGGTTACTCAGTTCTGCGGCTGCTAATCGGTAACCGCCCCTCATCAGATGATCGCTGGCTACCACGGCGGCTGAACTCCGCGTACTCTGCAAACTCCGAGAACTCTGAAGCCAGCTCCGATCTCGAAGCACCAAGGAACTCCGTTTACTCCGCTGGCACTCAGTGCTCGCAGTGCTCGCAGCACTCACAGTGTTCAATGGCCCCAAAAAATGCATCTGCCGTAGCTTCTGCAGCTGCCAAGACAAGGGCAGCACGACAAGCCTTGCGGGATCAGGAAGCAGGCATTAGGCGTGGTGCTACGCGTGGAGAACAGCATGACACCACAGCTGAGACAGCACCTGAGAAGACACCGGTCCGAAGAGCTACCTCCAGCAAAACTCCAGCAGCGCCTCTATCAGCAAAATCCGCAACGGTGATTACAATGCTACAACGCGCTGCCAGTCAGAAACAAATGACTAAACCGTTGCAGCAAAGTAACCAGAAGAAGCCTTCCTCCATCCCTACTGGAGAAGACACGAGGACAGCAGTCGAAGGGGTTGTGGAAAATAACGTGGAAAATAACGTGGTGGAGGTAGATGTAGCAGATTTGACAAAGACTAATGAGCAAAATGTGGCTGAGCCGCCTGAGTCGCCTGAAGAGCAAGCGACTGATTCTATTCTCGAGAGACCCGAGAGACCTGCTACTACGACCACGGAGGTAAGCCGGGCACTTCATCTTGCTCCTGTTTCTTTTGATACACCAGCTCTGTATAATCAGGGGGTTGGCGGTATTTCCATTGATACTACAGCGAGCGTCGACCCTCTAGAGAGGAAAATAAAAACGCCCGCGGCTACAGACATTGCTGTTGACATTGTTGATGTTATTGAACTTGCTGGGTCAGCTAACACTCCCACCCCTACTGGCAATGATAGCAATAGAGACGCTAATTATGACCCCGAGTTGAATGCAGAACAAAACAGCGAAATGTTCTTAGATACTCTGCCTTTGAATGCGGCATCTGATTTAAATGTGGACCTTAATATTGACCTGCACTTAGAATTACAAGCACGGCCTGATAAACCACAAGCTACTGCTAAGGGGACCGAGCTTGTAGAGGATATCGCAGAGGCCGCAGAGGCTGCAGAGGCTTCAAAATCACACGTATTGCATGAAGATACATCAAAAGCCAGTTTGGTGGGAAATGATCATCCATTAGACTCTAATGAGGTATTGGAAGCCGACAGGGATATAACTGATTTCTACTCCTTTTCAGAAGACATTAGTTGGTCTGGGGACATGGATGAACTCGATGAAGTAGATGAAGTTGAGAATGATATAGACTCCAATATAAGTTCTGACTCAGACCATACCCCCCCAAAAGAGCAGCGCGATAGGAGAAGAACTATACTCAAAAAGAAGAAGGCTGGACATCATGGAGCTAATGAGCTGTCATGGGACTATACCCGACCATTTTGACCCTTAACCAGACTCAAATCCCTGTCACAAAATCTTTAACATTAGCCGCAGATCAGATTCCAAATAGAGAGCAATCTGAGCCGCCAGGAGCTACACTGACACAAGTGATGGAAACAGTTTTGCAAGCTATAGCATCTCACCGGAAGGAGACTTCAAAAGACAGCCGCAAAGCCCGAGCAGGTCTGCAGAAGGTTCAGAGTGTAATTCGTAAGCTCTCTAAGACAATGGGTGCTTTCACAGAAAGACTAAATGACATTGAAGATCGGATTGTAGTAAACTAAACAGAAGCAGCCGCTACAAATGAGCGAGTTGAAGCAAATGAAACACAGCTTCACGATATTAGATGGAAGCTAGAAGACTATGAAAATCGACTCCGTAGAAATAACCTACGTGTTCTTGGGGTGCCAGAAAAAGTGGAGGGTGAAGACTGTCGCTCCTTTATTATACAACTCTTTCGTGACACCCTTCCTGAGCTTAATACATGGGACTGGAGCTAAGAGGTGCAGCATGCTCATAGGGTTCCTATATCTATAAAACTTACGGCACCTACAGGCAAATATCCACGAGCAATCCTAGTATATTTTGGGAACTTCCTGCTGCGACAAGCCATATCAGAAAAAGCTACACCCGATAAGCATCGTAGCAAGGATTCTATATCCTACTTTGTACGCCCTGACTTTTGCCATTGGACAGTTGAAAGGAGATGGCGTCTCAGACAGCTCATCAAGCCCTTTCAAGAAAAGAAGGCTGTGGTATACTTGAACAATCCAGCAAAGTTAAAAGTAATCTACAAGGGTCAAACAATTTTTTTTTACATCTGAGATCAAGGCTAAAGAGTACTTAGAGAGTTTATGAAAGATTCAAAAACAACACATCAAGCACAATTAGTCAATGATGTGGGGATATTACTGGATTATTGTAATGTTTTCTCTGGCTCTAGTAACCATTTATGAATTAGCTAAGATATGATTCATGGTATTATCTTCTCTTTCTCTTATTATATTTTTCCTCACTTTTGATTTTTTCCTATATTGTTATATTGAACACTATTGATTGCATGCTTCGCGGGCTCTGGTTGGAATATGCTATTCCATCACTACAGACTCTTATGGAGTCTCATTGCCCTGTTTGGGAGGTCTGGGAGTGTAAGGGGGGGAGGGGTAGGGAAGTGTGTTGGGTGGGACACAGGGTGGACAGGCTAAGGGGGGAAAAAAGCAATTTAAAATGAGCAGGCTCGAGTTTACTAAAGGAATATTGAGGAATAACCCAATACTATGTAAGGTTCACAAATACAGCCCAAATCATAAAACAATTAAATGGGGAAGCTAAACTTAGGATGCTGGAATGTGGCAGGTCTCAACGACAGAGGAAAAAGGGCCCAATTTACCCAGCTAATGGTCCAAAGCTCCTGGGATATCATATGTATACAGGAAACCCATATTCCCATAGGAGAGATAAACCACCTAAAAATACCAGGCTTTAATTTATTGGTTTCAACCACACAAACTTCGAAAACCAGAGGAGTGGCAATTTTAGCAAGAACAAGGCAAGGCACCGCAACACTCAAAAAAGCTGATATCCATGGTAGATGGGCCATTGTTCAACTAGATGTGGGCATTACTATTTGTTCTATTTATGGCCCTAATCCTAATGATCCTGCACTATATATTGAATTAGAATTAGAATTAGCATCATGGTCAGGCACTTTAATTCTCTGTGGAGACTTTAATTTAACATTCACTCAACCACAATACCATCAGAGTCATCACAACTATACAGGTCGAAAGCCGAGAGTATTCAGGGCGGTACTAAATTTGATTCGCAGTTATAATCTTCGAGACATATGGTCCTTAAAAAATATAAATGACCCGGGATACACCTACTTCTCGTATCCCCACAGGAAATATGTACGCATAGATTTTATATTCACAACCATGGATATTGCCCTGAACGCTCTTATTTTTAAAGCCCCCAAGACAATTTCAGATCATAATTCTCTCCATATTACATTCGAGGCTCCTGGATATAACCGAGTTTATCCACAATGGACATTTGATCGAAAACTACTGGCTAATCAAGAATACAGAGCACATATTACACAATGGACACAGGAGTTTTTCAACATAAATCAATATAGTGCTTCACGTATGATCGTCTGGGACACCTTCAAGGCTGCATTAAGGGGGGAGACAGCCACTTTTGTTGCCAGCCATAAAAAACAACGTAAACAGATACATACGCAGCTAACTAATAAACTAATAAATCTAGAACACATACATGCCAATCAACTACACCAAGGAGTACAGGCTGATGATACTCTTATAAAGATCTTAATACTCAAAGCCGAGATAAATAACGATCTAACTCAAAAAGCAGCGGAAACTCTCCAAGCCAATCGAGATAAAATCTATGAGACTGGGGAAAATGTAGGGAGACACCTTGCTTTAAGAACTCGACAAAATCAATCTCGAAACTTCATACAAGGTATTGATTACGGTAATCAGAGATACACCACCCAGAAAGATATAGCTACATGTTTTCAGGATTATTACCAAAAACTATATCATAATGAAGATAAACGATCGATTGATGAAACTAAAGAGTTCCTAGATAATTGGCTCAGAGAGACAAATATGGTAGAAACCCTAGATAAAAACTCAAAGAAAGAACTAGATAAGGAAATAACCAGAATAGAGGTAGAGCTGGCAATAGCCGAATTAGCCGCAGGGAAAGCAGCGGGACCAGACAAGATACCCCTAGATTTATATAAAATACTGGGCAAAGTAATTATCCCATTTCTGTACGATCTTTTTTTAGGGATTCAGTGGCACGGAAAACCCCCTGAATCATGGAAACAAACCAATATAGCTATTTTTTTGAAAAAGGATAAACCACCCGAATTAACAACATCATATCGGCCAATCTCATTGATTAACTCTGATTCAAAAACATATGCCAAAATTTTTGCCAACCGCTTAGGTAAAATTATTGAACATCTAGGGGCCGATTAGGATGGCGGACGGAAACGTGGTCCGTCCGCCGTGGAAGGTGTCAAGATACTCCGGACCTGGCCGCGGAAAAAACGCATTAGCGATTAGGATCAAATGTGACCGAAACGCCGACCGCGGCGGACGGAGCACAACAATCCCCGTCCGCGGCGGTCGAAGTACACCTGATTCCGCGGCATGCGGACGGAACCCACAAAACACCGACCGCCGCGTACGCACATGACCAGGAGAACAACAACCTCCCCCGCGATACCTGCGTACTTTCCGTGTCCGCAATTAGGATAACTCCGCAAGTACCCCGGTAGCCACCGCGATCCACGTCCGCGGCGGTAGCAATGCAATGAGAAACGGGGCACCATAGCGGAAGTCCAACATCCCTACAGTCATTCAAATGGCATTCATACCGACAGAATCCATCACCAAACACAGCAAAATGGATGACAACCCACCTGACACATCTAAACCAAACACAAGACACAAGTACCCACCCCCAAGAACTGCATAGACCACACCTTACAACACACCCACCTATCACCTGACTGCCAATCAACATTCACACAGGGCCAACACACAGACTATAAATTGACTCCCACCCACTCCTGAAATCCTCTGCATCCCAGCATAGCTGACAGCAGGAGACAATACTTGACTTACAGCAAACTATTTGATTCAGACACATAACCCACACCCAAACACACCCTGCACACAAACACCCACCACACCACACCCAAAGACACCCTGCACACAAACACCCACCACACCACACCCAAACAGCACACACCAGCACCTCCGCACTCCACACAAACACACCCCCCGAGCACCATGGCACCCAAAAAGAATCCCAAATTCTCCGACACCGAGCTCAAGGTAATGGTGGAAGAGATCCTTCGTGTGGAACCCCACATCTTCGGGTCCCTCGTGCAGCAGACGAGCATAGCTCGGAAGAACAGCCTGTGGGACCGCATCGTGACCAGGGTCAATGCCTCCAGGAGCGTTCCGCGAACCAAGGCTGACATCCAGAGGCGGTGGCACGACCTGAAGACCCGGGTGAAGTCTATAAGAGCCAAGAACTTCCTCCGGGCCAACCATACCGGCGGTGGAACCCCCCCGGAGCCCCTACCATACACCGAGTGGGAGGAGAGGGTGCTGACCATCCTGCACCCTGACACCCTCGATGGACTCCCTGATGGAGAAGAGGCTGGTAAGTACCAACCAACCACCACAAACACAACAACACGGTGTGGGCCACACAACTCTGAAGACACATCCCACATACCCCAGCCTTGCATGCAGTCCACATACTCACCAACCTCTAAAGCACTCCAACAGGCCCCCATGTCCATAGAGAGGGTGGTGGTGGTGGGTGGGGTGTGTGAGGGGTCGGAACTACAACTTCCAACAGGCCCCCATGTCCATAGAGAGGGTGGTGGTGGTGTTGGGTGGGGTGTGTGAGGGGTCACTAGTCCTACTTCAAACAGGCCCCCATGTCCATAGAGAGGGTGGTGGTGGTGGTGGGTGGGGTGTGTGAGGGGTCGGAACTACAACTTCCAACAGGCCCCCATGTCCATAGAGAGGGTGGTGGTGGTGGGTGGGGTGTGTGAGGGGTCGGAACTACAACTTCCAACAGGCCCCCATGTCCATAGAGAGGGTGGTGGTGGTGGGTGGGGTGTGTGAGGGGTTGGAACTACAACTTCCAACAGGCCCCCATGTCCATAGAGAGGGTGGTGGTGGTGGGTGGGGTGTGTGAGGGGTCGGAACTACAACTTCCAACAGGCCCCCATGTCCATAGAGAGGGTGGTGGTGGTGGGTGGGGTGTGTGAGGGGTCGGAACTACAACTTCCAACAGGCCCCCATGTCCATAGAGAGGGTGGTGGTGGTGGGTGGGGTGTGTGAGGGGTCGGAACTACAACTTCCAACAGGCCCCATGTCCATAGAGAGGGTGGTGGTGGTGGGTGGGGTGTGTGAGGGGTCGGAACTACAACTTCCAACAGGCCCCCATGTCCATAGAGAGGGTGGTGGTGGTGTTGGGTGGGGTGTGTGAGGGGTCACTAGTCCTACTTCAAACAGGCCCCCATGTCCATAGAGAGGGTGGTGGTGGTGGTGGGTGGGGTGTGTGAGGGGTCGGAACTACAACTTCCAACAGGCCCCCATGTCCATAGAGAGGGTGGTGGTGGTGGTGGGTGGGGTGTGTGAGGGGTCGGAACTACAACTTCCAACAGGCCCCCATGTCCATAGAGAGGGTGGTGGTGGTGGTGGGTGGGGTGTGTGAGGGGTCGGAACTACAACTTCCAACAGGCCCCCATGTCCATAGAGAGGGTGGTGGTGGTGGTGGGTGGGGTGTGTGAGGGGTCGGAACTACAACTTCCAACAGGCCCCCATGTCCATAGAGAGGGTGGTGGTGGTGGTGGGTGGGGTGTGTGAGGGGTCGGAACTACAACTTCCAACAGGCCCCCATGTCCATAGAGAGGGTGGTGGTGGTGGGTGGGGGGTGTGCCAATGCCGACTGAATGTCAACCATAAATACATGTACACGTATAGGCAACATTACTCATCATCACATTATTCTTTTGCAGGGGATCCTAATCTGACTTCCGCCATTGACACCAGGCCTCCAGCATCCCCAAACTCCGAGCACTCATGGGACGATAGTGCAGCCAACTCCGGGGCAGAGGATGGTGCCGGACCAAGCACCCAGCCAGGGACCTCTGCCACGCAGGTCACACCTGCAACTACAACAACGGGCACTGGCATCACAACAACACCGGCGACTCGGACCTGCACAGCTGCCTCCAGCACCACCTCGACCACCACCACTACTACCACCACATCTGCCCCTGCCACCCTGCCCAACCCCGCCGCCAACGCTGGGCCAGCGCCATCCCAGCCACGCCGGGAGACAGTCAGGCAACCCACCACTGCAAGGGCAGATCCTGCAGGCAGGAGCAGGGCGGAAAGAAGGGCAGATGACACAACACTGATTGCTGTGCAACAGTGCCATGAAGCACTAGTCCGGGTGGAGGCGGGCTATGCACGTAGCAAGGAACATGCAGACCGGGCCCACCAGGACTTTGTGGAAAACACCGCCATGTTGGGGGCCATCGAGAGGCGGCTTGGCCAACTGGTCGACATTTTCAGCGCCAGGGCATCCGCCAACACCACCCCCCCCCTCCCCCCCTCAAACATCGGCACCGGCCACAACACCGCCACCGCCGACTGCGCCCCTGGCGGCGGATGTGGTACCGGATCAGCCTGCGCCCCTAGCTGACCCCGTCCCGGCACAAAGACGGAGGGGCCGTCCGAGGAACGAAGTCGCCGAGAGCAGTGTTGGAGCACATGGCACACGCTCCAAGAAGAGCCGACAGTGACTCTTTGGAGTACGTGAGCCTCCGATCCTACCTGGAAAGTATCCGGTCCCACCTCCCACAGGCCTGCTGCAGTAGGCACACACCACCCTATGTGGTGTCTGCACGGCCATTTCATCCACCATTACCTTGGACAGTCACTCCCCCACCCCTTCACTCCTTTGTAAATATGCACCTACCCCTATGCACAATCTGTAAATAAATACCACTTACTCACTCAATGATGTGTTGCCTCCATGTTTATTCACATGATTGCATCAGAAACAGACGTAACCAGGTTCAGGGATCCAACAGGTACAGAATCATGCCGCAACGGAGTGACCTAGGGAAACATAGAACCCGCAAACAGACGTTAGTAAACAGCATCACACTCATCCCAACTCACTGCAGTGCAACTTACAACAAACCACACACATCACTACACGAATGGCTGACACTACACACATCATGGAGAAGTGCATGTACTCATAAATGAAGACACACACACACATGCATACATCACATAACAAAACACATAGATGATCCCCAACACAATGACACCAGAGCAGCAAACCTACACAGGGCATACACAAGCAGCACAAGAGGGGCACACTCACAGTCAAGGGAAGTAGCGTTCTATGAGCTGGCGCCTCTGGTCCACACCTTCCTCCTCACCACTATCCTCATCAGTCGACATGGCTGGGTCGGGAGGGCGAGGAACTTGCTGTTCATCTGGGTCCAAGATCAGTGCAATGTTATTTCGCACAGCCAGGTTGTGGAGCATGCAGCAGGCCATCACAATCTTGCATACTTTGCCAGGTGCGTAAGGCAGGGCCCCTCCAGTCTTATCTAGGCACCGAAACCTAGACTTAAGCAGGCCAAAAGTTCGTTCCACCACTCGACGTGTCCTACCATGGGCATCGTTGTATCGCATTTCTCCTGCTGTGGTGGGATTGCGAATTGGACTCAGAAGCCAAGGCCTGTTTGGGTAAGCCGAGTCGCCTGTGTATGTGGGAATTAGAGAGAGAGACAGACATCAGTACTTGAACATGTGGCCACACCAAGCCACCCAGATATCACTCCAGTCACCACAGCATACTCACCAACAAGCCAGGCTTGTGCCGGACGCAGATTTGCCATCAGTCGTGGGACTATGCTGCTCCGCATGATGTGGGCGTCATGTGCAGAGCCAGGAAATCTTGCACACACATGTGAGATAATGTTGTCGGCCTGGCACACCACCTGCACGTTAAGGGAGTGGAAGTGCTTCCGATTCCGAAACACCTGCTCACGTGCCCGTGGCGGGATGATCGCAATATGCGTGCCATCAATTGAACCCACAACGTGTGGAATGCGACCCAGTGCATAAAAGTCTGCCTTGACCGCTGCCAACTCTGCCGCCTGTGGAAAATGTATGTACTCATGCTTGTACAGCATCATGGCTGTTAGCACATCCTTGAGTACCGTGCTGAACATGGCCTGTGACATTCCCCCGGCATGTCCTATAGTGTACTGGAATGTGCCTGTTGCAAAAAAATGGAGTGCCACCATCACCTTTTGGGTGGGTGAAATTGAGCCTGGATAAGTTCTCCGCGGCTGCAGGTGAGGAGACAACTTGTTCACTAGCTCCAGCAATCGACGTCGATCAAGCCTGAATTTCCGGACCACCTCCTCGTCCACCATGTCCTCCAGCACAGTATATGGGCGATGGACATTTTGAGCCCTCCTGTGTGGGAGTAAATGGAATGGAAGTCAATTCACATACAACACATGTCTGTGCAACTCACTGACATGTCACCGCACTCTATCCAACATGTAATTGTCAGTGTACGATTTGCCTATGTGTGACACCTCTGATTGTCACAACAACATGGATTGACGTAGCAATGTGCACCCACCAGCTACATGATGTGTTGCAACATGTCCAATGCGCTCTGTTGCACCTCAACATCACTGCCAACAAGGCATGTGACATGACCCAAAAGTGACGGTCATTAGTGGCACACCGATGGGCATGGTATGGAAACCATGGGATAGAGCATGAAGTGTGGAATCACGCAATCACGCACACAACCCTCATCATGCAGCTGCAGACAATTAAACATAGTGCATCGTGCATCGTCAGCTGACATGCACTCATTGACGCCGCCATGGCGGTGCACTGCTTCCGCTGTTGACGTCTGGCCATACGCGGCCCGCGTTCAACATTCCAATTGTCTGCACGTGCTAGACACCGGGACGGATGCATCATTTGCAACAAACTTGTAAGAGTGGCGCCACCATGGCGGGGCACGTATTCGGCGGGGGAGGTGGAGGCCAATACAGCCATAAGCTGATGTCCATGCACATGCCAGTTCATGACCCCCTTACAGTGACATTGCATCAGGCAGCCTACACCGGCCGGCCCAGCTCTACCCACTACCGCCGTGCCAGGCCCAGCCCATGACCGCCGTTGCGGCCGTGCCAACTACCGCCGCTTCAGGCCCCCTCCACTACCGCCGTGTCAGACCTAGCCCATGACCGCCGTTGCGGCCGTGCCAACTACCGCCGCTTCAGGCCCCCTCCACTACCGCCGTGCCAGACCTAGCCCATGACCGCCGTTGCGGCCGTGCCAACTACCGCCGCTTCAGGCCCCCTCCACTACCGCCGTGCCAGACCTAGCCCATGACCGCCATTGCGGCCGTGCCAACTACCGCCGCTTAAGGCCCCCTCCACTACCGCCGTGCCAGACCTAGCCCATGACCGCCGTGCCAGGGCTGCCAGGGCACGGCGGTAGTGGAGGGGGCCTGAAGCGGCGGTAGTTGGCACGGCCGCAACGGCGGTCATGGGCTAGGTCTGGCACGGCGGTAGTGGAGGGGGCCTGAAGCGGCAGTAGTTGGCACGGCCGCAACGGCGGTCATGGGCTAGGTCTGGCACGGCGGTAGTGGAGGGGGCCTGAAGCGGCGGTAGTTGGCACGGCCACAACGGCGGTCATGGGCTGGGCCTGGCACGGCGGTAGTGGGTAGAGCTGGGCCGGCCGGTGTAGGCTGGCTGATGCTATGTCACTGTAAGGGGGGTCATGAAGAGGCATGTGCATGGACATCAGCTTATGGCTGTTTTGGCTTCCACCTCCCCCGCCGAATACGTGCCCCGCCATGGTGGCGCCACTCTTACAACTTTGTTGCAAATGATGCATCCGTCCCGGTCTCTAGCACGTGCAGTTGCCGGTGTGTGAGCGTGACGGTCTGTGCAAGTGCAGCCAATGGGAGGTGTGGACATGGGCCACGGATGGCCAATTGCAAGTACCGTATGGTGTTCACCGCAACACCAGGGCCAATCATTGGCCCAATTCCAAACACGCTCTCACGGCGGACCAATGGCTGGCGCCGTATGCCACTGACATGGCCACTGGGCCCTATATATGTGTGATGTGCAAAAGCAAACTTTCTACGATGACCACCGACTGCTGCCTGTGACCATCACCTCCACCTGCTGCTGCGGAGCTGACCACCGACTGCTGCCTGTGACCATCACCTCCACCTGCTGCTGCGGAGCTGGCCACCGACTGCTGCCTGTGACCATCACCTCCACCTGCTGCTGCGGAGCTGACCACCGACTGCTGCCTGTGACCATCACCTCCACCTGCTGCTGCGGAGCTGACCACCGACTGCTGCCTGTGACCATCACCTCCACCTGCTGCTGTGGAGCTGACCACCGACTGCTGCCTGTGACCATCACCTCCACCTGCTGCTGCGGAGCTGACCACCGACTGCTGCCTGTGACCATCACCTCCACCTGCTGCTGCGGAGCTGACCACCGACTGCTGCCTGTGACCATCACCTCCACCTGCTGCTGCGGAGCTGACCACCGACTGCCGCTCTAGTGCCATACTCCGTGACCTTGCCATGTCGGGAGTCAAAGAGGTCCGGTCTCGTCCCTTCACCGCCGCGGAGCTGGATGTCCTGGTGGAGGCTGTGCTACGCAACTACGGACGCCTGTACGGCGCACCCGGACAGGCGGTAAGTGTCGTGGGGGATGAGTTGTGGTGCATGAGGTGTGATATGGCACCTGGTCTCTGGGAAAGTTGGCGGTGTGATGTGAGAACAACTAAAGTATCGATATGTGCATGGCTGCTGAGAGTAATGTGTTGCTCCTATCTGTGTGACTGGCCAACTGTCCCCTGACTTCCACCCTTTTGTCTCCCATCATGGTAGGTAAAGCTGCACCTTCGCAAGGACGTGTGGAGGAGCATTGCACGTGAAGTACGAGCAGCGGGGGTGTCCAATAGACGACATACACACTGCCACAAACGCTGGGACGACATTTCCAGACTGAGCAAGAATGTAGCGGAAGTGACACTAGGGCTGATTCCACGGACGGCACGTCTGGCCCGACGCTCAATGACCCCTCTCATGCACCGTATCATAGCTGTGACGCATCCTGACCTGTCCGAGCGGTTGCGTGTGGATGAACAGCAACGTGGCGGTAAGCGTACTGTCAGTGTATGTTGCTTGTGAGTGCAATGCATGTAGGGTTGCCCACACACATCAGGGTCTTCCGTCTATCGTGAGTCTATTACCAATGGCATGTTGGTGACATTGCCACAGTTAACTTTTCACTTGCACATGCGGAATGTTGAGACGCCACCTGCTAAGCTGTTCAGTTGTCATGCACATGCTGTAGTGCTCCGTCACCCCTTGGCAACACTTGTGTGCTGATGTAGTTCCTCATGCCCAGTGTGCATGCTGTACATGTATTACGGCCAACGCCACAGAATTCCTGTGAGGATGACTGCTTGGGGTGGGCTGTGTGCAGGTTGGGGGATCGATGGACAGTGTCATCAGTGGCTTAATGGATTCCGCAGCAGTACTGTACGTGTGTGTGCCCATTACTTACACCCATTTCCTGTGCTTTTCAGCTTTGGCAGAGGGCACTCAGCCACAGACGGCGGAGATTACAGAAGGCAATGCATCCGGATCAGACGTGGCGCACACGCAGACTGACACCGAAGGGGGCAGCGGCGGAGAGGGGGACAGAACCGTCCCGGAGGACTCGCATGTGGAGACAACATCGTCATCATCTTCCGACAGTGTTGGTGAGTCAGCACTGTTGTCACAGACTGGGAGTGGGCAACCAGCACCTTCGGTCGGGACACAGCACACAGGGCCCACCCTGCCGGCAACTGCACCATGTACTGTTCGTGCCCGCAGGAGTAGGGGGAGAAGAGTGGCGTTCGGTGTCGGCACCGCTGCCCCAGCCTCGGTGACCCAAAATTCTCTCTGTGCAGAGGCTGTTGATCTGCTGCGACAGCTGTGTGTGGGCCAGACCAATATGATTAATGCATTCCAAGACCACGATAGGAAGTTGGGGCAGGTGGTGGCATTCATGGAAGGTATGCATGGTGATCTGGCTGGTGTACACAGGACACTGCAGTCATTGTCTAACAGTGTGTCGTCTGCCATTGCACAGTCGCATGGACTGGGTGGTACTTCTGTTCCACCATCTACAACTCTGGATGTGTCAGGGGGGAGTGAATTTTCTGATCTGGACTCTAATACAGGTTATTGCACTAGAAGCAGCGTCAGCCAGCACGTCAAGGCACGTAGGCCTCAGACCCCATCCCCTAGGTCAGGTAACTCTGTTCACAAGGACAACGTCAGATATAGTGGAGTACACACACGTGAGGCAAAAGAGGGGTTTGGTGTAATGGCTACACATGCTGCACAGCCATCCCACACACAAGGTACTACCAGGCCAAGACTCACTCCCGCTTCCATTGACACTACCCTGTACGAGGACAGTGAGAAGACTAATACATCTCTTGAGGGCTCGCATACTCCCAGTGCCAGGGACACTAGGAAGGGAGGTGCCACTCCCAAGGGCAGGGACAGCAGGAAGGAAGCTGACACTCCCAAGGGCAGGGACACTAGGAAGGAAGGTGCCACTCCCAAGGGCAGGGACACTAGGAAGGAAGGTGCCACTCCCAAGGGCAGGGACAGCAGGAAGGATGTAGGCACTCCCAAGGGCAGGGAGACTACGAAGGTAGCTGCCACTCCCAAGGGCAGGGAAAGCAGGAAGGATGTAGGCACTCCCAAGGGCAGGGAGACTACGGAGGAAGGTGCCACTCCCAAGGCCAGGGAGACTACGAAGGAAGGAGCCACTCCCAAGGGCAGGGACACTAGGAAGGAAGGTGCCACTCCCAAGGGCAGGGACAGCAGGAAGGATGTAGGCACTCCCAAGGGCAGGGAGACTACGAAGGAAGCTGCCACTCCCAAGGGCAGGGAAAGCAGGAAGGATGTAGGCACTCCCAAGGGCAGGGAGACTACGGAGGAAGGTGGCACTCCCAAGGCCAGGGAGACTACGAAGGAAGGAGCCACTCCCAAGGGCAGGGACAAGAATAGTCACAAGACAAACGCACCTAAGAGGAGCACGGACAGTCCCAGGGGCAGGGACACATACGGGCAGAAGGGGTGTCCAGCTGATATGTACACCACAGACGACAAGTCTGCTGCCTGGAAGAGGGCACCATCCAGGGAACAGGGCAAGTCCGCAGAGTACAGTACTCCTACGGAAATGGAACATCCAAGGCCCAAGGACTCGCCCATGCACAGTGGCGCTGTCAGGGACAGGCATACATCACCCATAGTTGCTCTGAGACAGCTGTTTTCTGGCAAACGGAATACAGAAGACTCAGCAGTGGAGTCACCCCTTACATCCACTCCCATCATGGCCCGTCAGGGACGGATGCAGGTGGACCCTGTCGTGGCATCCCCCATGACACATGTTGCAGAGGCCACAAGGCAGCCACACAGCAAACGACAAGCAGGCTCCAGCACGTCCCCAGAGACCATTCCCCCCCCAGCACATGCACCTCCCATGGTGGGTGAAATTGCTTCTCAGTCCGGTCGACTTGTGAGTCCTGTCCTGTCCAGGGTGCAGGCACATGTCCAAAAGAAGCGTAGACACACAGCATTGACACATGCCCAATCCGATATCGGCCAATTGCAACTATCCCCCGCTCCCAGGGCCACCCTGCCTCCTGGACCATACAGCCCTGTGGCTCATCATTTCAGTGGTCACAGTGGCGCTGGTGCAGTTGACTCGCATGTGTCTGTTAGTGGCAGGGTATCCGTCGAGACATATCCTGTATCAGGTGCTGCCAGTGTATCTGGGTCCATGGGCCATGTGTCAGTCACTCGGGCTGTGTCTGTGTGTCACACTCCTGTATCAGGTGCTGGCAGTGTATCTGGGTCTGTGGCTCACGTGTCAGTCACTCGGTCTGTGTCGGTGTGTCACACTCCTGTATCAGGTGCTGGGAGTGTATCTGGGTCTATGGGCCATGTGTCAGTAACTCGGGCTGTGTCGGTGTGTCACGCTCCTGTATCAGGTGCTGGCAGTGTATCTGGGTCTATGGGCCATGTGTCAGTAACTCGGGCTGTGTCGGTGTGTCACACTCCTGTATCAGGTGCTGGCAGTGTATCTGGGTCTGTGGCTCACGTGTCAGTCACTACATCTGTGGCTGTGTGTCACACTCCGGTTTCTGGTGCTGCCAGTGTGTCCGATGCGGGTACTTCACGCAATCCACCTGATAGTGTGCTGTAAGTTGCTGTACTGTGCCCTCTGATGTACCTGCTCTGGTGTCCACACTGCCCTGTTGCTGTTCTGATACTGATGTACTGCCTCTGATGTACCTGCTCTGGTGCCCACACTGCCCTGTTGCTGCCCTGTTGCTATCCTCATACTGATGTACTGCCTCTGATGTACCTGCTCTGGTGTCCACACTGCCCTGTTGCTGTTCTGATATTGATGTACTGCCTCTGATGTACCTGCTCTGGTGTCCACACTGCCCTGTTGCTGTTCTGATACTGCATTGTGCCCTCTCATGTACTGCATCTGATGTACCTGCTCTGGTGTCCACACTGCCCTGTTGCTGTTCTGATACTGCATTGTGCCCTCTCATGTACTGCATCTGATGTACCTGCTCTGGTGTCCACACTGCCCTGTTGCTGTTCTGATACTGATGTACTGCCTCTGATGTACCTGCTCTGGTGTCCACACTGCCCTGTTGCTGTTCTGATACTGCATTGTGCCCTCTCATGTACTGCCTCTGATGTACCTGCTCTGGTGTCCACACTGCCCTGTTGCTGTTCTGATACTGCATTGTGCCCTCTCATGTACTGCATCTGATGTACCTGCTCTGGTGTCCACACTGCCCTGTTGCTGTTCTGATACTGATGTACTGCCTCTGATGTACCTGCTCTGGTGTCCACACTGCCCTGTTGCTGTTCTGATACTGCATTGTGCCCTCTCATGTACTGCCTCTGATGTACCTGCTCTGGTGTCCACACTGCCCTGTTGCTGTTCTGATACTGCATTGTGCCCTCTCATGTACTGCCTCTGATGTACCTGCTCTGGTGTCCACACTGCCCTGTTGCTGTTCTGATACTGCATTGTGCCCTCTCATGTACTGCCTCTGATGTACCTGCTCTGGTGTCCACACTGCCCTGTTGCTGTTCTGATACTGATGTACTGCCTCTGATGTACCTGCTCTGGTGTCCACACTGCCCTGTTGCTGTTCTGATACTGCATTGTGCCCTCTCATGTACTGCATCTGATGTACCTGCTCTGGTGCCCACACTGCCCTGTTGCTGCCCTGTTGCTATCCTCATACTGATGTACTGCATCTGATGTACCTGCTCTGGTGCCCACACTGCCCTGTTGCTGTTCTGATACTGCATTGTGCCCTCTCATGTGCTGCCTCTGATGGACGTTTTCAGTGCTATGGACTGTTGGAGCACTTGGCCCCTCTCATGTACTGGCTCTGATGTACCTGCTCTGGTGCCCACACTGCCCTGTTGCTGTTCTGATACTGCATTGTGCCCTCTCATGTGCTGCCTGTGATGGACGTTTTCAGTGCAATGGACTGTTGGAGCACTTGGCCCCTCTCATGTGCTGCCTGTGATGGACGTTTTCAGTGCTATGGACTGTTGGAGCACTTGGCCCCTCTCATGTACTGGCTCTGATGTACCTGCTCTGGTGCCCACACTGCCCTGTTGCTGTTCTGATACTGCATTGTGCCCTCTCATGTGCTGCCTGTGATGGACGTTTTCAGTGCAATGGACTGTTGGAGCACTTGGCCCCTCTCATGTGCTGCCTGTGATGGACGTTTTCAGTGCTATGGACTGTTGGAGCACTTGGCCCCTCTCATGTGCTGCCTCTGATGGACGTTTTCAGTGCTATGGACTGTTGGAGCACTTGGCCCCTCTCATGTGCTGCCTCTGATGGACGTTTTCAGTGCTATGGACTGTTGGAGCACTTGGCCCCTCTCATGTGCTGCCTCTGATGGACGTTTTCAGTGCTATGGACTGTTGGAGCACTTGGCCCCTCTCATGTACTGGCTCTGATGTACCTGCTCTGGTGCCCACACTGCCCTGTTGCTGTTCTGATACTGCATTGTGCCCTCTCATGTGCTGCCTGTGATGGACGTTTTCAGTGCAATGGACTGTTGGAGCACTTGGCCCCTCTCATGTGCTGCCTGTGATGGACGTTTTCAGTGCTATGGACTGTTGGAGCACTTGGCCCCTCTCATGTGCTGCCTCTGATGGACGTTTTCAGTGCTATGGACTGTTGGAGCACTTGGCCCCTCTCATGTACTGCCTCTGATGTACCTGCTCTGGTGCCCACACTGCCCTGTTGCTGTTCTGATACTGCATTGTGCCCTCTCATGTACTGCATCTGATGTACCTGCTCTGGTGCCCACACTGCCCTGTTGCTGCCCTGTTGCTGTTCTGATACTGATGTACTGCCTCTGATGTACCTGCTCTGGTGCCCACACTGCCCTGTTGCTGCCCTGTTGCTGTTCTGATACTGATGTACTGCATCTGATGTACCTGCTCTGGTGTCCACACTGCCCTGTTGCTGCCCTGTTGCTGTTCTCATACTGATGTACTGCATCTGATGTACCTGCTCTGGTGCCCACACTGCCCTGTTGCTGTTCTGATACTGATGTACTGCCTCTGATGTACCTGCTCTGGTGTCCACACTGCCCTGTTGCTGCCCTGTTGCTGTTCTCATACTGATGTACTGCATCTGATGTACCTGCTCTGGTGCCCACACTGCCCTGTTGCTGTTCTGATACTGATGTACTGCCTCTGATGTACCTGCTCTGGTGTCCACTATGGCCATGCTCCATCCTAGACTGTGACTTTGCTCCGAATCTGCGTAAATAAAATTGCGATTCATGTGTCGTGCTTTGTCAGAGTCATTCTTGCGTGTGTGATGCTGGTGTGGATTGCTATTTTCTTGGGGGCGGTGGGTTCTGCTCAGGACCCAAGTCCTGCAACAAGAAGTGGGGTGACGCTGAAATCACGACAGGAAGTGACGACACAAAAGGTGGCTTCCACTCAGTTGCAGTTTATAGTTATCATGCTCCCTGTTAAATTAGTGGGGGGACGCCGTCCACCCGCGTGGTACCCCGACTTGAGCCCTGGTTGTGCTACGTGTCACTCTCCCCTACCTGGGTCACGGCCCTTGGAGGCGTTGCCGTACACAGGCATTTGTGCATTTTGGGACATGTCCCTCCCCCCTCCCTACGTCACCGCCCTTGCCGGTACTCCTCTCCAGCCAGCGAATGCTTAGGTGCCTACCTGCGTCGTCGTCGATGGTGGGCCAAGACGAGGACGTACTGGATCGCGTAGAGTATCGGGTAAGCCTGTAGTGCAGGGTCCATGTCGGCGTGCGGCTCGTGGTGGGTATGGTCGCTGTGGAGCATCCGCCGTGTTCAGGCAGGTTGTTTATCCGCAGCGCTTTTATGTGTGTTTTCCGCCATCTTGATTTGGAGGACGGTCCTAGTCGTCAGTCCGTACGGCGGAGTCTCTGGTACGGTTACGTCTGCCGCGTAGTTGGGTGTGGTGGTGCGGCGGACCTTGTTCTACCGCCGCGGACGGATTTTGCCACGTATTTTGTATCCTGATTTGGCGGACGGAGTGTCCGCGACGGGCGCACGGAAAATAGGCCTGTTCCGCATACTCAGGGTATGCGGAGGCACTTCCGTCCGCCATCCTAATGACCCCCCTAGTGTCTCCCTGGCAGCATGGGTTTATACCAGGCAAAAGCACTACAGACCATACGCGCAGAGTAATTTCTCTTTTTGATATCATGAAAGTAGAAAGGGGTCAAATGTCGATGATTTTACTAGATGCCGAAAAGGCTTTTGACCGGGTTTCCTGACAGTATCTTTGGGAAATATTAGCCACCAATAACATCGGCCCGGGATTTATAAGATCAATAAAAGCCCTTTACGTCGATCCAAAGGCAAGAGTTTTGACTGGTGGTTATGAATCCGAGAACATAAACATTCAGAGAGGCACGCGACAGGGATGCCCGTGCTCTCCACTGTTATTTGCGCTCTATATTAACCCCTTAATTATTAAACTATTAACATCAGCAGCGATTATACCAATCAAAACTGGTAGCTATAGCACTAAAGTCCTTGCATATGCCGATGACGTAGCGGTCGTAACAGCTAGCCCTACAGAGGCCCTAATTGAAATAGAAGAAACCACCAGATCTTTTGGGCACTATTCAGGATACTCTTTAAACCAAGATAAAACTATGGTCATATGCACCGAGAATACATCATTTATAAGTCCATACAGAGTAACAAATGCAAAATACCTAGGAGTGAATATTTCATCAAATACCAACGATATCAATACATTAAATTACGATCCACTAATTAAAAAAATAAAAGCTGACCTACTTAGAGTAAACAACCTTCACTTATCCATAATTGGTAGGAGCAACTACGTCAAAATAACAATATTCCCAAAGATATTATACTTGTTTCGAGCCATTCCCCTTTTAATTAATAATACCTCTGTGAAGACATTAAACCAAGCAATATCCTTGTTTATTTGGAATTACGGAAAGATAAGAAGAGCCCTACCTAAGCTAGCATTACCAGCGTCTAGAGGTGGTCTGGCGGTCCCAAATTTATCATATTATCTATGGGCAACTATCTTACAGCAAATGACATTCCTGCTCACATCTAGTCGCAACGACCATAATGAATTACCACAACACATACCAACCATCTATGAATTAACACTGGGAAGTACAGCTAGAGGCCTACTTCTAAGACAAATTGAACCATCCTATTTCAAAAAGATAAAATTTAAAATTATTACAGATGCTTATAAAATTTGGACTAAAATTACTAAATCAATGACTATCCCTAAATATACCAAATATACACCACTATGGCACAGTTCAGTAATACCCCAACATCTCAACGACAACATTACTAAACGTTGGGAGAACTTAGGCCTAATTACTATTGGGGACTTCTTAAATCTAGATGGCAGAATAACATTTGACGAACTACATGCTAAATACCATATCAACTCTACAGACTACCTAAAGTATATTCAAGTCTATACATCACTGAGACAAAATTTTTTAAATATAGACTTAAAATCCATACCACTTATGGATCTACTACAAAAACAAGCAACCAGGATAAGTGATCTATATGACATTCTTCTGAGTAATCACCCCGACGACCTAGAAACTATAGAAACTAGCTGGGCCAACAAATTAAATAATTCTAATGTCGACATAGATATGTTTCTACAATTATCCTCTAAAGTCATATTAGCAAGTAATTTAAAGGCCCAAATCTATAAAACCATATGTAATTTGTATTATACACCCTCCAAACTGTTTAAATGGGGTAAAATTGCTCAGGATAAATGCCCCAGATGTACACTTGGTCCTGCAAATTTGATACATATGTTCTCTGACTGTCCAGAACTAGATCAAATCAAGGTAAGTATTACAAAATACTGGGCTGAGATTTTTGGCCATGACATCAGAACATCAACAACTTTATTTCTGCTAGGATATGATAGCTCTCTAGATTTAAGCAACCCAGAAATCTTCACTACTTACATAGGTACCGCTATCTATAGGATCATCCTAGCAGCCGGATGGAAGGACTCTGAAGCCCCAGCATTTCAGTGATGACTTAATAGACTTCTAGCTATATATAAACAAGAAGTGGCCATCTACAGAACTAGAGGGAAAAAATCTTGATTACTTGGGGAATTAATTTGGTCACCAATATCTAACTGGTATGAACAACTGAGGGATTAATATCAAAGTCAGTATAATGCATGTAAATGTTAGTATTTTTTAAAATGTGTTTTGGTTCTTAAGATTCAAAAAATGAATGTATCTTATGCTGATCATTAACCGTTATTATGAATTTTGCTATTTTTTTGCCCTTTGTTATCCTTAACACAATACTATCTTTTGATTATGTAACTCATTATGTATTTAATTTTGTATTTCTCGAACCTGCTCAATAAAAACTTAAAAAAAAAAAAAAAGAAACTGCAATCACTGCAACAGTGTAATTCAGGGAACCACCATCAACCACCCTATGAGGGGTAACAAAATTAAGATTAGAGCCACAGCGACCTGTGATACTGCCAATACCATTTACATGCTGAAATGCCCTTGCGGCAAAATTTATGTTGGACAGACGGAGAGGAAATTAAAAATACGTCTTAACGAACACAAGTCCAACATCAGAACCAAACAAACCAAATCATCTGTCGCACAACATTTCTTGGAAGCAGGTCACGGTATCAGCCAAATACGATATTGCGTGTTTTAAACAGTCTCTAAACAAGAAGGCAAAGACAACCACACTGAACTACTGAGAAGGGAAAATTATTGGATTTTCACATTGTCTAGCATGAAACCACATGGTCTGAATGATCGTGTGGAATACTTATGTTACTTGTAATATGCTGTTTTTTCACATTGTCTAGCATGAAACCACATGGTCTGTATGATCGTGTGGAATACTTATGTTACTTGTAATACGCTGTTTTTTCAGCCAACTGCTCCCAGTAGGCGAATAGTGACTAGCTCAGTCACATCACGATCACACCTTATTATGTCAGTATTGATGAGACTTTTCTCATGATATTTTCTTTATTTTAGTGTATTTCAATACAAATTCACCATGTGATTAGCGGTTTCACTTTAAGGTTACCCCTCATTGTGTTAGCATTAGTTATGACTTTAAGAATTTTATGATATTATGTTAGTTTAACACTATATTCCCAGTGGCCAACCTCACCAATGCTCCTGATTTGGTATATTCTCATAGATTTACCGCAATACCATGTTTACTCTTCCATGTATATATTTTTTTACATTTCTCTTACATCTTTCTTGCAGAGTGTTTCTTTTTTCTTTTTTCCTACACTGACCGAGTCTTTCTTTAGTGTCACATTATAGACACCCTGCACCTTTAACAACGTGTTTCACATTGCTCCGTAACCTTTCATTTTTAAACACATCCGGGGTTCAGTCACGCCCAAACCCGGTCGAGAACCACAGCACCCTTGGTTAATACCTTTCCTGCACGTTACGGTAAGCCGCATACCATTTCAAGTAACTTTTCCTTTTTCACGCTTTGTAAGCAGCATGTATTTTATAAACTCACTATGCTTGTATTTTCACCGGAGCACCTCGCATGTATGGCAGTTTGAATAACCGCATTAATATTCCACTGCGGGTTCCGCCGCGTATCATTCCTTTCTTCCGTCCAACTATCAGCACGCGTTTATATACTCGTCTATTCACAACTTTACTGGAGCACCTTATACTTCGCTTTCACTGCACGTTAGTCAACCGCGGATCTTTCACTCTTTATAATCACTTTTTGAACGCGCAATACACACCGTTTTAAAATGAAACTCGTGGTCACACCCTTTAACCACCGCTCATTTGCATGGTTTCACACTTTAACCATTTTTTGAAATCATTCAATACCTTGAGAACATCTATATTTCTTCTTTGTTGACAGAACATGTCCCCAGAAGAAGGCATGATCCATATGCCGAAATGCATTGGGATAGTTTGAGTGCATTTACGAACTGAGATGTTATCACTGAATGTATACTTGTGAATACAACGAGATGCATTAAGAACAAAAGATTTAAAAAAATCGAGTATCATCAATAGTTGAATTTGTCTACTTTTTCTATATGAACTGTTAGAAACCTTTATACAAGGACACTTGAGGAGCCCGGAGGACATTTCTCAAGTTTGAGAGTGCTACCCCCACATATTTACCACGCCTCTAGCCAGAAGGCGATTCTCCTGAGCACCTTACAGAAAGGAAACTCTATTAAAAAAGCTGTGCGTCTAGCAATAAGCCTTTTCATTAGCATTAACAGAAGCCATCCTGTATTTAGAAGTTATCTTATCCACTTTGTGAATCCATTTTGTATTTCTGGAAGCCATTTTGTTTGCCATGTGCTCTGTCCTACCTTTCTGTTAACTGCTTTTGAAATCTGCCTAGAGACAAACTATATTCAGCATCTTCCACCTTCGCACATGCCCAGAAGGACCTAGATAGGAGAATGCACCTGCTTCTCTAGTATAATTGTCAGGCTATTTTTGCTGCTGTATGGAGAAGTAACTCTTCTCCCACTTTGTTGAGCAAGCAGATCTTGTATGCCCATCTTAGTCATTTTGCCAAAAGGAACCTTTTTTTGATTTCTTCAGTTGGCGCTCCAACGTGGACCTCATCAGAGAAGTGGCTATCTGAGGGAGTGATCTTGTCAGGAGACAGCAGTCTACTGAGGAGGACAGGACATGACTCTACTAAAGAGGTACTCTCTGCACGGAGATTCTGGGGATTCTCTGTCTCTGCAGCCCAGTATATTTCTGATCTTCCTGATTTTGATCCTCCACATGAGGTCACCCCTGACTGAGAACCTTTTTGGCATGAGTATTCTAAAAAGACCGTTAGGTCATTCAGAACTTGGCAGTTAGAATTTGGACAACCTTTTGATTGGTAAGAGTCGTTCTGCGGCACTTGCTGTGGGTTTGATGCCTTGGATTGGTAAGGTAGTTTAGTAACACTTACTGTGGCTTTCGAATTTTGGCATTTGTGTTGGCCAACTTTGGATTTGTATGGGATAGATATACGAATTGCAATTTGTGTAGGCAGGTAAAGAGGAGACTTTTCTCTACTTTGTATAAGATTTAAACGGCGCAACGTACGAAGAGTACCTTAAGCACTACTTTGATTATAATATTTGCATATTCTGCAATATTTTCGGCATGCCTGTTTCAAGCACACATGGAAGAATGTGTTGCTTTTTGGAGGTACCATAGTGAGATGTAAAGTGAATTAGTCGGCTCCCTTCAGGGAATAGCTATATAGGTTTAGGTATAAAAGCATATTTCTTCCTTGGTGATTTTGTATCCCCATGGAATTCAAATATGAAAATACTACAAACAAGGATCCTTTTTTATGCGCAATTTTATGAATGGAGATATGCAGAGCGATTTTTTACTGTTCTGCCAGCCAAAGCTAGTGAATTGAGTGTATTTTGGCTTCTTGGAAATAAAACAGTTTGTTGGGCTGTTTTTTTTGCAGCCTTTTGGAATATTATTGAGAAGCGCTGCTTGTAAATATGACTTACAACTAGTATTTACAAATGGTTTGGTTTGAGTACAAGAATCAAAAAAAGGGGGGGGGTCCCTATTTTCCAAACCTTGGAAATGTCATGACCGTTCCACCTTTAGCGAACACTCAATCCCTCGAAAATAAAGTAAAAACCACAATGTTTTACAATCATATTCAGTTAGATGAGATACTCAAAAACCAATATCCAAAAGTGATTATTTTCTTAAAAAATTGTACAATTTATTCAATATAAAAATAATACATTCATTAACAATTTTAGTGCCTTAACAATATAGTGTTAAAAATAACATGAAGAGCAGGTTAAAAAACTTTTCAGTAAAAAGTTGTTGACGCAGCGTTTCGGTTTTATTATATCACATTCATCAGGACAAAAGCTCTGGTCAGAAAGAAACATACATACCGTTAAAATCATATACTGTTTTATCTTACTTATATATTGTTAGTCAAACATTCACATTAGTCCATAAGGGATTTTTATACAGTTGACACAAAACATCTGGGGCACTTTATTTATATCAGGAACATGTGGTTTTCTAGGGTTGAATTGTCGCGGAAGGGGATGTGGTCATTCAAATTTAAATTGGGGGGAAAAGCGCTTAAGGTTTGCACAGCCCAGTTATTATCAATGGGCCCGATTCACAGAATGAACTTAAGACTCATTCCTAAACTTACTACTGTTTTGGTATTCACAGATTGCACTTACTACTTTTGGTATTCACAGAATGAACTTACTACTTGTGGCATTCACAGAATGCACTTACTACTTTTGGTATTCACAGAATGAACTTACTCATTTCGGTATTCACAGAAGTTAGGACTCCTAACTTTAGGACTCCTAAATGCCTTCTGTGAATACCGAAAGTCCTAAAATTTAGATTTTTCTCAATTTAGTAGTAGTAAAGTTAGGACTACTAACTTTAGGACTCCTAAATGCCTTCTTTGAATACCGAAAGTCCTAAAATTAGGATTTTCTCAATTTAGTAGTAGTAAAGTTAGGACTACTAACTTTAGGATGCCTAAATGCCTTTTGTGAATACCAAAAGTCTTAAAATTAGGATTTTTCTCAATTTAGTAGTAGTAAAGTTAGGAGTCCTAACTTTACTACTACTAAATTGAGAAAAATCCTAATTTTAAGACTTTCGGCATTCACAGAAAGCATTTAGGAGTCCTAAAGTTAGTAGTCCTAACTTTACTACTACTAAATTGAGAAAAATCGAAATTTAAGGACTTTCGGTATTCACCATTGGATTATTGTCACACGGCAAGGCAACAGGATTAATAGTTTCTGAGATACCAAATAGTGGGAGGCTAAATTCCACAAAGAAATAGAGCTCTCCTTAGAATACTCCGAGTAGAAATTATACAAACATTATCTGAACATCGATCAATGTACTAAAAACTCTAATAAGAGTAGAACCTTGTTGGTTTATAAACTCCATATTAATATTTTAGATCCGGAGTATCAAATATCCTGTATCCAATAGAGACGGATGAAACAGAACGCGTCAATTTATAACGCAATTATCATCAGCATCCAGTCGCATGCCGCCACATTTTTCCACATTTAAGGGTGAGTGAGATTGATGTATCCCCTTTGGGCATAGTGAAACAGCCCGTGTATGTTTAAAGTCAAACAGTAATCATTTCCCGTTTTTCTATTCAGAAACTCCAACCCGGCATTATTAAGGAAACGGTGGCTCCCTCAACTCTTTAAATATAAGAATATATTTACACTTAAAAGGTAACAAACAATCTACCTTTTTTCCTTAATCCTTCATTAATTGGGAGTTCTTTGATAAGATATTTAATTAATTTTTTTGACTCTCTTCGACCCCTAGAAATTCATTCTGCATTACATAGAACCTAGGGACTCCTGTTCTCATGACGAATGCTACTGAGAAGAAAACCTCCTCGAATTGATTACAGAGGATTTTAATTCAGTCCTTTATACTTTAAGGTATGGAAGTATAACATTGATAATAACTGGGCTGTGCAAACATTAAGCGCTTTTCCCCCCAATTTAAATTCGAATGACCACATCCCCTTCCGCGACAATTCAACCCTAGAAAACCACATGTCCCTGATATAAATAAAGTGCCCCAGATGTTTTGTGTCAACTGTATAAAAATCCCTTATGGACTAATGTGAATGTTTGACTAACAATGTATCAATAGGATAAAACAGTATATGATTTTAACTGTATGTATGTTTCTTTCTGACCAGAGCTTTTGTCCTGATGAAGGTGATATAATAAAACCAAAACGCTGCGTCGACAACTTTTTACTGAAAAGTTTTTTAACCTGCTCTTCATGTGATTTTTAACACTGTATTGTTAAGGCACTAAAATTGTTAATGAATGTATTATTTTTATATTGAATAAATTGTACGATTTTTTAAGAAAAGAATCACTTTTGTATATTGGTTTTTGAGTATCTCATCTAACTGAATGTGTTTGTAAAACATTGTGGTTTTTACTTTATTTTCGAGGGATTGAGTGTTCGCTAAAGGTGGCACAGTCATGACATTTCCAAGGTTTGGAAAATAGGGACTTCCACCCCTTTTTTTGATTCTTGACCCTACTCCTTGTCCCCGATTGGAGCCATAAGGAGACCTCCCTTATTCCTTTAACTTGGTTTAAGTACAGTCTGTGGGCTGTCCTTTGTTTCTGTTTTAAGTGTTGATCTGTGGGTTAAATGTGTGTTTAAATGTCAATGTGGTTCGTTGTTTCACATAAGTGATACTTCTGTAAGTAAATAGCGATTGCGCTATTTATGAAATAATGGCTATTAAGTGAGCTGTATTATGTGCCCTGAGTGTTTGACCCCTTCTGTATATGTCTAAAATGAGCTCAATGTGTGTGTTTGTGTTTTTCTTGTTGTCATCAGTCTGTTATGCAAAATGTAATTTAATTAATATTGAATAAAAATTAAATAAAAATCCAGAAATGAACCATATGATATGCTAAATAACTGTGTTATTATTAAATTGATAAGAGTAAGCAATTATGCACATGTACAAACTGCCAATGCTTAAAAGATACAATTAGAATTCACATTCAATAGTAATAAAAAGGCCTCAAAAACGAAATTGTGTGTTTTGTAATAAATAAACAATTATAAAGCATTTTCCTTAGATACATTGTATTAGATATTAACAGGCAAACACTTCATCTGAAGTAATTTTTTGCTGAACTAAAACGCATATTATAGAACATGTTTTGAAAGGCCTCAGTTTTAAATAGACAGTCACCATGCTTCAATTTCAACACTAAAAAAAGCTTAAGCAGCAGCTGTTGTTTTGATTGTAGGCCACGGAGAGGCAGGAATGTTCCCTCAGTCAGGATTTTGTCAGTTAAAACACCGGGTGAAATACTGCATTTCAGACTACTGTTTTTAAAAGTTACAAAAATTAGGTTCATTGTTTTGAATAACAGGAAAACATTTAACAGGATTTTCTTTTTTAAAGTCTTTTACATAAGCACATTCTTGGTTCTGATGTTAAATAATAACTGTCCTTTTAAACAATTGGCGCATAAATTTGTCAAGTTTCAAGTTAGGCTTCTGTGCTTAGGCTTGTGAATGAATGCGTCTAAATATGATAGGCAAGAGATGCAGCTTGATTTTCCTATTTGGAATTATCAAAAATGATTGGTTTTTATTCAAATTTGTTTTTATTAATTATTAAAAATTATTAAAAAAATAAGTGCTTTTAAATTTGTTTTTTAATATTTACAAAGCGTATTACTCATACTGTGACCTCCTAGCATTAACATTAAATTTAAGTTGTGTTGTACCGCATAATGAGGATATTTGAATATGAAATATCACTCTAAGCAGGCGTAATAAACTCATTTTGTAAAGGGTAATTATACTATATTTCAAATTTTTCATTTCTGGGCTATCTAAAGGACATTCTGATAATGAATATTATGCAAAAACATCATAGGATATTCAATTTTAAGTGCCCCAAATATCAAAGTCGAAATTGGGTAAAATGCACTATTTAAACAGCATTTTTTCCATTTACAGTAGCTTTTATAGTGCCTTAGGCTTCAGTAAATGCATACATTTAGGTATAAAACAAAGAGCTGACATTTATATTGCTGCAAAAGTATACTGCAGACTGCTTATAATTGAAAATATGTATAAAAAACACGGCAGAAGTTATTAAACTGACAAACAGGGGAATGGGTCAGCTTTCTGTTTTCAGGGTGATTTTGAATAGAGAAAGCTGCATGGAAAATTTGCACACAGAATAGGACAGCTGGGAAGAGTTAAATGTCAGCTCTATATTTAGAAGCATAGCATGGCTTCCCGAGCAAAGTTTCCTTTGACATTTGGACCTCTGACATTTTTGGAAAGAGGACAGGGGAAAAAAATAAGCACTTTATGCACTCATGTGATAGACAATGATATAATGGTATATGTGAACTTTGATTAACAGATAAGCTTTGCCATATTTCGACAGCACTAATGCTTAAAAGCTGAGGGTTTTGGGTATTCATGTGTTTTAGCCCTTTCAAAAGTGCTATGTACCTCCTAAAACTTTGTTTATGGCCAGTTGCTACAAATAGGGGTTGATTGTGTTGACAGAAGTGAAACCTGTTTCAGGTTTCCTACTGTCAAAATCGGAAAAGGAGGCTAGCTCCTCTACAAATTAAGGCTAGGTAATATGTAGTTCTACAAGTCTTAGGAGATGATACCATTATTGTAGTTTTGCAAGGGCATTGCTAGTTTTTTATTAGCTAGTCTGTGTAAATAAACTGACAGTCCTTATAAGAGCTGATGTGGCATAGTGTGGATCATGAAAAGTAGAACGTAGGGAAGATGCCCATGTGATCCTTAGCAAAAATGTTTTGAAGAAAATGTTGTTTTATAGATAAGAGCCACTGTGAAATTAGCAGTTTTAGATTTTTCCTGCTGCTCCTATAACATGAGAGCATGGTCCTAAAACGTACAATTTAGGTGCTTTTTATTAAGAAGAATCATGTTATAAGTGTCTGCAGTCCTGTACAAGTAATGTAAATTTTTTTAGCAAAAGTGTAGAACATTTCCTTTTTTTTAAAGAGTTTTCAGAAGATGACTTCCCATGTAGCTATCTACCCTTAAATGGCAGAGGATAATGCTCTCACATTGAAGTTAGCGAGGATACCCAATTGAAGAGACTAGAAGTACTGCCTTCTCCTTTGAGAGTGACAGTGCATTCTAGACCGGAGTTGTCTCACGGCTTCTGGCCACTCCTTTGAAGATTGCAGGCCATCTGCCTGCAGTCCCATTGTTAAATACAATTAATTGTTTTTGTACTATATTGAAGGAAACTAACAGCTGTGTCAGGTTCTTATATCACCAGGTTCTGCAGGATCTTCCAGAATAAAAGGAAGAGTCATAATAACCTGCAGAACGATGATTAAGATGAGTCCTAATTCCCATCAGTGACAGCTACAGATGAAAGGCAGACGTCTTGGACCTACAGTCCCAGCACCCAGAAAGTAGCAAGGCTCGACAGCAATCGCCAGCGCGCCATCAATGGCCTCTCTAAAGCATCGTGCTTGCTCCATCAAATGGAGTTGGACATCAGTCAAGAAGGAGGAGCTGGTTCCCTGTTTGCCACAGAACCAGAGTTTCAGTGCAAAAAAGCGAAAGAGAAGGATCCCTGTTGTTGAGGCAGGGCTGGTTTGAGGCTTCAGTTTTCTACCTGTCATGTGCTGGTAACCTCTGACAGCGCGCGGTCCCTTTAGCCCCTTGGCCTGAGTTTTGGCCTTCCCCCTTTTTCTTTGCTTCAACGGAAGGGCTGTGCACCGGAGGATCCAAGATTGGCAAAAGGCACTACATTGTGGTACCCATGTTGAAAGGAAAAATAAAATGAAAGAGCAGCTCGAGAGTTCTCTGACACTGAATAATGAGTGTTGGAGCCTGAAAATATAGCTGAACTAGAAATTGTATTGCTTTTTCTGTTTAAGCAGTACCCGGGTCTGCACGAGATGATCTGTGCCCACGACCAACGAAAAGCACAACATCTGTAGTGCCTGCCGCAGAGGAGAGACACTGGTGCACTGCATTGAGACATTGAGACTTTCGAGTCAGCTGTGAGTGTTTGCCAGGAGGGAACTCCAACAGATACTGAGAAGCATTATTTTCATGGAAGGCCTGGATCGAGAGACCCAACATGGAAGCAGATTTGATGGACGATAGAAGCCTACCAAAGAGGCTTAGAACGGACTTTGGCATAGTTGCACAAGTGATTCCAGTGCAATTGTATAAAGTGGGTGTTGGATGTGTTCCCATTTGACTGAATTGCCATGGAAGAGGAATAGCCTGTAGTGGCTCCGCCCCTAGCATCCAAAATGGTCCACCAGAAGTGAATTTGTGTGACTGTTCTTACTGTTCTGCTGGCATCGTTTTAAAGTAGTGTTCTGTCTGTACTCTGATAAAGGATATTCCCATTTCACCTGAGAGCATTGATAAGGATCGCCACTGTCTCACCTGAGTATATAATTGTCACTGAAATGCAGCGGGAGCCCTGAAAATGTTTACTAGATGAATTTAGGATTTGCTTTTGCTTCTTTGTTGGTTTAAAAGGACCAAGTATCAGTGGGACCCCTAGGAACCTTTTTTTGATTTATTCAGTTGTACCACCAGTGTGGTGGTGCCTGCACCGTCACTGTGGCTACTGTAGTCATAATTAGGCCCTACGTGATCTAGCAGTGCCAGTTCAGTGTATATTGTGCATTTTTTGCCTACAGTTTCATCGCTGTGTAGTATTAATTTGCATAGATGTGGTTTTAAGGTTTTGGATATTTGCATTCTTTTTGAAGAACATCTATGAACTGATGCAGTGTTACATGATGTATGCTTATTGTAGCTTGGAATGAGTTGAGTCAGCCTTCATCAGAGCATTTGGAATGAACTTCTTTCATATGGTGATGATACTCAGCTTATCATCTCCTCTGATAAAGATACAAATAATGCAAAAGCCCTTTTTGCAGCCAGGATGAAGACCATTGCAACCTGGATGACAGAAGATTGCCTCCAGCTGAACCCCAGCAAAACAAAAATTATGATGTTTGGCAGTGCCCAACAGCTCCGGAACCATGACGGACGGCCTCCTAAATTAGGCTCTGTGGCCATTCCCAAAGTGGTAATTTGCAGAAACTTTGAGAAATGCACTAAAGTGAATCTTTTTAGGGAATCGCAAATTAGGAAATGCAAAATGGGATGCATGTACATTTTCTCAAAATATTTGAGAATCGGTAAAAATCGCAATTTTTACCGATTCTCAAATATTATGCGATTAGCAAAGTGCGAATTCGCAATTCCCATTAATTCCTATGGGCTAAAATGCCCATAGGAATGAATGGGAATTGTGAATTCGCACTTAGAATATCGCAAATCCTGATTGCATTTCAAAGGTGGAGAGGGGGGTTCAAATGACCCCCCTCTGCACCCATGAAATGTTGTTTTCCCATCATGTTGCACACACACATGTCCTAAGGACATGTGTGTCCGTAACATGAATGTGTAAAAAATGCTTTTGCAGCGTTTTTAACACTTTTTGCAAATTTACCGAGTGGTTCAACCACTCGGTAAATTTGACACCCTAATTGCAAATTCACAATTATAAAAGTAATCATGCATTGCTTTTAAGAAATCGCAAATTTGCGATTTCTTAAAAGCAATCGCATTTTTAGAATTTGCAAAAATGTTGCGATTTCTAAAAATGCTTGATGCATTTCAAAAAGCATTTTTCGAATCGCAAACGGCCGATTTTAAGGAATCGCACCGTTTGCGACTCCAAAAATGCTTGATGCATGTGGGCCCTTGTGTTTGTGCGGACACACAGCACATCTTAAAATCAGATGTTGACAAGCTGCCCTGCTCAAAGAGGAGCACCAATGTCTGTTTCTGTATTTAATTTAAAAATGTAAAAGAAATAGAAAATATATTTTTGTATGTGTTAGTTTAAATAATCATTCATATATTTAACACTTTTTAAATTATGGTTACTTACAATTTAGAGTTTTCTTTCTTTAGTTTTAGTTGCTCTACAGTTTGGGGCATTCATTTAGTTATTTTTTTCTTCATTTTTTAAATGATAGAGAAAATATATTTGGTGTTATTTTGTTGATAATTATATTTTAGAAATAGGTTTGTATATTCTTTGGCTAATTGCACTTACTTTTTGTAATGGATTTCTAGTTATATTTGGGCAGTTTGGCAGACTTCTGTATTTTTGGCAGAGTGCAGGCACAAATGCTATAATTTTGCCAGGTTCAGTTCAGTTCATAATACACTTTATTCAGCCAAAAGACCATAAACGCAAAGCATCAAATATTGTCATTAATAATTGAAAACCATCATACATAACAGACCGATAGGATTTAAAAAATAATATACAACAAGTTCTAAAAATCATTAATATAAAATGGAAAATACAGTACTTTTAGTTTGATATTAAAAGCTAATCTTATAAAACTTATTTCAGAATAACACAGTTCCGGAGAGTTCAAGGATTGCAAAACTATTAGCCATCTTTAAAAGATCTTACTTTATATTTACAGAGGGCTAAGACTAAAAAGGCACATCTCGGCTAGAGATACAGCCTACAAGATAGAATAAAGTGAATTGTGCTATGGGAAGAAATTCCATCAAAACAACATGCTTGAAGATCCCTACTCCAGACCCCCGTTATAGGAAAGGCAAATTTAAAGTGCAACGTTTTTAGTCTACAACGTATCAGCCAATATCTATGGGTTGGATTTTCTACCCAACATAGGTAAGGTTCTATGCTGCTTGTTATAGAGATGGCAACATATCTAATAATAGATACTTTAGCTTGAGCAAGGTCTAAGCGTTTTTTGAGCAATAGCCAGTTAGTGCTCTTTCATAAAAGATTTATGGTTGCGCTTAACACAAGATGGATTTTTATACAATTCCGGCAGTTGTAATAAACAGAAAGTATTTTTGATATAAGACAGCTTGGGGATCTGCTTCTCTTTATTTAATGACTGACAATCAATTATAAAAGATCTTGTGACAGCAAGTTCGGATGTAACTCACATTGTTGCCCAAAGCAATAACGGGGCCAAAACAATTAGGTCTTCCACAGAGGTAATGCCTAATTTTTCATGGCAAAATAAATTAAAAGTACTGACTGGGACTGGGCGGCGAAGCTTCCCTGACTCCAAGATGAAAGCGAGTTAAGGGAGCTTCACGGATAGCCACCTTTATTCGTCATAATCTGGGTGCATTTTGCAACATTCGCTCTCCTCTGAGGGTGTCTCATCGTGCCAACTGTCAAAGTGACTCAAGGAGCCCGACGATTCTGGGACCAGTGCATGCTGGCAACCACGAATGACAGCAACAGCTGCGTGGCGCTTGCTAACCCGGGGCCTAAGCACTGACGTGAACGAGAAGAGCGCTCCTCCAGGTACCTGCATACCCAGGGACTTGTGACCACGAACTGTAGCTCAGAAGTCTCAAAATAGGTCCCCCGGGAACTGGCGCTGGGTAGGAGATCCCACGGCGGCCGGCAGCTGCCCAGCCCACAACGGAATCTGGAAGGTACAGGGGCTGGAAAGGAAGAGCGCTGCCCTCTCTAGAGACAGTCAGGACTGAACAAGTGTTGCGCAGAGTTGGCCAAATTGAGTCATTGGGGACTACAGTTGAGACGACACAGACAGTGCGCGCCAGCATGCCAGGGCATGTGAAGAAAACTGCAGTGCCCATACTGGTGCGCTCAAATGCGAATGGGCAGTGGGGCGCCCACCCTGAGGTGAGAGGAATGAGCAGCAAGTGCCGCAGCATTAGCTCGATGGGCCCGACTTGGGCAGCAGCTGAGGTCCGACTAGTGTAGTGGTTTGGTGAGGGAGATGCCGAAGACGACAAGTAGGGACTCTCCAGGCTGTTTAAGAAGTTCTTGCCTTCTGGTGGTGATGAGGTCTGGGTGTCTCTCTGAGCATCCCCTTGCTGAGCTGGGTCCTGGAGTGCACCTAAGGTGGGAAACGCACAACATACCCATCTAGAGCGACCCCCTAGTGTGGATCCTGGGTGGCCTCATGGTGGATCATACCAGATTTGGGGGCCCTGTATTGATGCCCTCCCTGTGATGCAGCACTTTGGACCTGCCTAGAAACCCTCTATTCTAGAGCTTTGTGTGCCACAAACCATAGTAGCAGCAAAGTGCAGGGGTTGATTAAGGTGCAACTAGCCACTGGAAGATAAGCAAAACAGACAAACTTCATAAAAAACTACAATTTGACGTACGCAAAACAACCAGAACATGCGAGCCCATCCTATCAGATCCTAGAGCTAGATCAGATGACTAGGAGGCATCAGCTGATGCAGATCTGAAACAAATACTGCGCACCATACAACAAAGCCTATCTAAAATAGACAGCAAAATAGATGCTTTATTGTTCCTCATGGACAGGGTCAGAGCTGATTTGCATATAGCCAGTGTCTAACCCAAAGTGGTGTGGAGTGCAAAAAAATTATGGATTTAGGCCCAGATCCTTGTACTGGGGTGAATGTATGACTTTGTTCTACATTCTGTCCATCAACTGTGTTTTTTGCAATTTTCCCCCTGAGTGTGCTGGGTATACTTAGACGTGAGTCTCAGGCTCTCCACACCACTGGAGTCAAGCTATCCAGGCTGATGAAGGCTGATAGCCAGAAACCGGTCCTTGGATGCTTGATTCCGGTCTGGGAAAGACATGGCTTGGTAGTTCGGACTGGACTGTTCCAATGAGGCACAGGGTCTGCCACCCTCTCTTTCACCCATGCCACCCTCTGTTACATCAATGCCACCCTCTGGTTCATCATCACTGTAGAAGATGAGGGGGAAAAGCAAGCACACCTGCCCTGCTTCAACTGACATGAATTAATTTGGGGTTAGTTTATTAACAACACCTGCCCTGCCCCAACTGACAATAATGAATTAGGGGCTAATTAATGTGTCACTGAATTTGAAGTTCCAGCCTGGCACCTGCTTGTCTGCTCCCTTAGCTGTAAATCAGGACCTTTGTGGCATACAGTTAAGGTCAGAGCAGGGTCACACAATAGTTGCAAGTAGGCAACCGAATTCTGGAGGGCCCCCTCAGGAAGCACTACAGGGAATCGTTACAAATCATGAGATTGAGTTTTGCACCTGCTCATTGGTTTTGCTTTTGCAAAAATCGTTTTTCGGTAATTTCGCGCTATTCGCGAGTCTCTGCGTCATGCGAAACCGACCGCGGAAGCCGCCAATTCGTGCGAATGAGCTTTATATTTTTTTGCGGCGTGTTATTTCGCGATGTTTTTTGCAGTATTCGCGAGCCGCTTGCAGCGCAACACGCGAATTTACCCCAAGGTCGAGTACGGGCGCGGCCATTTTGTTTGCGTGACGTATTTCCGTTTCCGCCCGCTATGTATAATCTCGCGAAGTAAGCGCATTGCGAGTACAAGTTCGCACAAGATTGCGAGGAAAATCGCGTGCGAACTTACTTTCGCGCTCGTGAACGGCGGCCATCTTGTTTTTCATTCATTTCCTGTGTCTGGGGATGGTGTTTATCCTCTTGCTATCTTTGCCATCCTTTGCTTGTTTTCAGTTTTTTTTCGAACGATTTTGCTTCTTATCTATCCCTCTCTTTTCCTAGCTGTATATTTTTGTCTTTTCTGCTATTTTTGTTTACTTTTAAACTACTTTTTTAAACTCTTTTCTTTTCTTCATCCCTATCCTATTCCTTCTTAATTTTCTACTTCCTAACTTACCTGCCCAGACCATGGTGAAGCCAGGCGCCGTGAAGCTGCCCAGGCACTTGAGGGCCACAGCGGCGGCGGGGAGGAGGAGTCCTGGACCCCGTGCCAGGACAGCATGCGGGCGATTGAGGGGGGAGCAGGTGACGCGACGGGAGATCTTCAGCCCGGAGGAAGTGGGCGCGCTGGTCTACTTCGTCCAGCGCCGCCTGCCCAGGACCATCGCGGGAGGCGGCAGGATCGCGGCCGGCTACAACATCCGGGAGCGCCGGAAGCAGTGGCAGAAGGTGTGCTGGGCCATGTCCCAACTCTCCGGGGTCCAGCGCACCTACAGCCAGGCCACCTACCGCTGGACGGACCTCCTGGACCGGGAGCGCGACCTGCTGGACCAGCTCGGCTTGGAGATCCCCGGGCTTGGTGAGTAGTAGTAGCTATTTCATCACTCACTACTATGTTTTCTCCTGCTCTGTGTTGTTGTATTGCAAATATTTGTTTTTTACATGGAGCAAGCCAATAATGCTGCTGACGATTACATTGTAGTTAAATTATATTTCAAAATCTTCTGTGCATTTCAGGTGCACTGCTCTCCTTCTCATTGGCGTTGCTACTATGCTTATTTGTTTTCTATTTTGTGGTCTCATTGGCCTGAGTAACTATTTTGTATGAGTGTACTTTACAGAACTGCGTATTGCTAGACACTAGGGGGCAGATTACATTTACAAGCCCCTTGCGCCACGTTTACGTTGCCTTGCGTGACGCAACAGCGGCGTAAACATGGCGCATCCCTGCGGGTCATTTACAGCGTGACGCATCTAGGGAGATGTGTCACGTTATAAAGCCATGGGCCTGCGCCACAATGGGTGCATTCCTAGTACGCAGGGTGGGCGGTCCGGCGGCTGTGCGCCTCGCAAAAGTGCCTGCGTGAAATCTACAAGATTTGCTTGAAGCAGGCCTAAGGACTGACACAGCATGTTAAGTATTGGGTGGCCCTGAGCATTACTGGAGTTGCATTGCGTTGGCGACGTGACTCCAGAGATGGGCCGCTCTTACGTGACGAGATGCGTCACGCAAGTGCCTACCCTTGCGCCAGGGCGCGCCGCATTGTAAATGAGGCGCATCTGCCATGTCGCAAGGGTAGTTTTGCGTGACGCATTTGATCTGGCGCATCTCTGGAGATGTGCCAGAACGCGTAAGTAAGTATGCCCCTAAGGGGCAGAATTGCAATTACCGTCGCATCCCTGCAAAGTAGCAGTGATGCGCCAGTAATTGTGCAGCCCGCTACCACCACCAAACATGGTGCGCCGTATTTGCAATGCGGCGCACCATGGGCCCAAAACGTCACCAAAGCTTTACTGCTGGAGTTGCATCGCAACGATGGCGCAGCTCCAGCAATGCTCTGGGGTACCCTATCTCCCCAATGCTGGGTCAAGCCGTACGTCTGCTTCAAGCAGGTGCAGCGTTTGTGTGACGCATCATTGTCCTAAAGGTGACTGATTGAAATTTTGTAGATTTCCCTCAGCCACTTTTAGGATGTGTTCCAGTGCAGGAATGCCCTTCCTTGCGCCGGAACGCCCCCTGATGGCGCAGGGCTTTATAACGGGATGCATCTCCCAAATGCGTCACGTTGTTATAATATTATACGCCGCACCATGGCGCCTCTTTTGTTCAGCTGCTGCGTCACAAAAGTCACGCAAGAACGGAGCAAAAGAGCCGCAAGGGGCTTAAATCTGCCCCTTCCTTTGTACCCCTGACAATAAGAAAAATAGTGGCGGTGGATTGATAGTTTGACTATTTAAATGACTGGTTATGTAGCAGGCAACTGTTAGTGTTGTCACTGATCTGACTGAAATCACAATGGAGTTTGTCTGTCACTTTGCGTCTTGCCTGCGGACTGCTGCCTGCCAGTCCTAGGTGAATCTTTCAGTACTTTGTTTAGTGAGTTACGGGACTTTCGAAGTCGCAGGTCCGCAAATCAATGAAAACTAACCCTAATCAATATAATTTCGCGGAAATATTTTGTTATTGTTGTTTTGAAATGTTTGATTTGGTTGACATTGACAAGCAACAATCATCCATGTTTTCTGTTCTTTCTTTCATGTTGTACGTCAGCTCCCCCCAGGGGCGAGGGGACACAGGAGCAGCAGGGGGCGGCGGATGCTGTTGAACAGGGCCAGGATCGGGCAGGCGAGAGCTCCTTTGCTGGCCCCAGTAAGTTTTCATTTTAGACTAGTACCTATTTTTCCTAGGGTTCCTCATTTGATTTTTTCAAAATCGTCTTTGATCTTCTTGTAGACTGTATCTAAATTCTTATCCTGCCTCTACTATGACTCCCTGTGGTATTACTAGATTATTCTTATTAGTCTGTCTGTGTAGCTAACTAAGATTGCACGGTTGGCGAAACTCCCATTCTAGTCAGCAATAGCTCTATCAACTTAGTGCAGTCCTCTGGGATTGTCCATAATGTCTTTTGAAGTGTTCTATCTGCTTTGAAAATTCCCAACTATAAAATGTGAATGACCACCAAGAAAGAATAAGATACTACCTTTTGGTTTGGATAGGAGGACAATCCATACCACTACTGTTGCGGGGACAATTCTTCTGCAGAAACAGAACTATGGACAATAAATAGTGCATTGCTTATCAATTATAATAGGCGCTGTTAGAGTTTCCACATACCTCTGTGATAACAGACTTTGAACCCCCAATGTCCTTACTGACTGACTACATAGTGTGGCACAGTCATTTACCTCCCGAATTCATCGATGATTGATCCCCAATGATGATTATCCAATGTAGCTCAAGAGTACGGAGTCAGAGTCAAGAAGTGTCAGAGGCACGGACTCATGCTTGCAAAAATTGCAAAACCTTTCGCTCAGTCACTCTAGTCTGGACCAAAAAGCACAGAGTCTATTTAGGTTTAAAAGCGTTATTAAAATTAAACACATTTATTAAAATGAAGTCATAATAAAACTAGACGTTTAACTGATAATGGAAAAGTGGTTAGTGCTGACGATTAATTGAAGACATTTCTTGTGGTCGAGCCGAGCTCTCACCTGGTTTCAACTTGATCTGTTGTTAGAAGTCCATCTTCTGTCTGTGTGGAGAAAAATGGTGCGTGTTAAAAAGCCAGCCTTCATCAGTTGTCCCAAAAAGTGCAGCAAGACAACACCCTTCCCTGGAAAAAGGGACATTTTTTTTTACTTTAGAGTAGACAGTCACAAATTACATTGTTTTCACATGTCTTCATTCCTAGACCAAATACTAGTGAGTGGTTTATTCTAACATTCTTAAATGTACTTTGTAGGTGGAACATCTGGTGGCGGGGCCAGCGCGGAGGTGGTGGTGCTCGACACGGAGGCGGAGGGCAATTCTTCAGGGGAGGAGGCGGCGGCTGTAGTGCCACCCTGACAATCATTGCTCGCCCGGCCCCACAGAGCAGAGGCTTTGTTGTATTTCACCTGTTAGCGCCCCTGCATCTCCACTCTGACAATCACTGCTCCCCCGGCCCCCACAGAGCAGAGTGGAGATGCAGGGCCACAAAGAGGTGAAATAGAACAAAGCCTCTGCTCTGTGGGGCCGGGCGAGCAGTGATTATCAGGGTGGAGATGCAGGGGCTCTACAACAAACAAAGCCTCAATAATATGTTAATGGTCTTTTAAAGACCTGTTAAGTACTTTGGTGTGGCTGTCTGTGTGTGCGCGTTGAGGAAGCTGTCTCAGCCCGGGCTGAAGGCTGACACAGACAGACACACACACAGTGAGATGACAGAGGGGGAGGGAGAGGGAGGGCAGGAGGGAGAGAGAGATGGAGAGGGAGGGCAGGAGGGAGAGAGATGTATGTAAATGCTGGGTCTGGTGGCACAGTGGATGAAGGCATCTGCTGCAGGGACCTGTGTGCAACCTCATGGTTACAAGTTTTCGTTTTGCTTTAGCCCCGCCCCCTCTGACTCCGCCCCCACCAGTGCGGCCCTCGGCCACAAACTACACTGTAAATTTAGCCCCCGAGAGAAAGTTTGTGAGTACCCATGATCTAGAGAGAGTAGACGGTCAGTGGATGAACTAAGTGTAACTTTGAATAGCATGTAACACTGCACCCGCACGTCCGTTCCAGTGTAGGAAAGGCAAGGAAAAGAAGTTGTAATTTTGTCCAAATACTACCATCAATAGTAGCAGTAGTTTGTATTGCAAGCACAGCATAGATCCGGTTATTACGGTGGCCACTCCCTACCTCTTTTAATAAGTTTAGTAGTACTCAGTCATTCATGTGTGGATGTATCACTGGTCACTCAATAAAAAGCAAAGCACCTAAAGTCATCCCATATGTAAGCAAAAACATCCCATGTGAAGTGATAGATAATCAGATTATTTATCTTCTTCATTTTCCATTTCTAGTACTCATTTGCACTGTAGGGTGAAGGTTAAATTAATTAAGCAGTAGCCCTTGTAACAGAGTATTCTCAGTGCCACCCGTAATAGAAAAGTAAGAGCTTCACCACCTGCATGTACTGGACCGGTACAGTAACGCAAGTCTAGGTCACTCATCATGGCGTGCGTCTCTTTTTCTCGGGTGCAAGTTCACTGCGCTGGCATTATGCCGGCTTGCAGAAGATAACGTACCAATTTTCCTAAACAAGAGACAAGAAGAAGAATAAGACTGGTGTACTTTCATAGTCGACTCCAATGGAAGTCCATAGTGCTCTTAGAATTTGTTCCTTAAACTCCCACTAATGTTAGAGCAAGGATGAAGAAGTGGGAGGTTAGATAGATACTGGCCTCAATAGTTATGTAATGCGCTTGCAAGTTTCTAGTTGTACTGTAACACACATTTCTGCTGAATGATTGAGTTAATCTTAAAGAGCATTGGTTACAGACTATGTCTTTCTTTCTTCATATAGATGCTCCTTCCAAACCAACAAGGAGGAAGGAGCTGGCTAGAGCGGCCCGGCAACGGAGGATCGATGCCACTGTTGCTGAATATCGGCGGCTGGTGGCCCTGGAGGATGACGAAAGTGCGCAGTCGACCACGACAACAACGTCGGCTGCATCGGCCTCCGTGCCCCCACGGGCTGCCACCCAGCACAGTGCTCCAGCCAGACCGAGCCGGGCTGCCAAAGCCAAACGCCGAGCAGCAAGGACAACAGCTGCCTCTCACAGCCATTGCAACTACAAGGCACGCCTGCGGAGGAGTACCCTGAGGGTGTCCCGCCTTCAGCAGGAGCTCCACCACTTTACCAACGTGTTGGAGGGTCTCCGCTTAGAGCACGCCTTCGTCCGCGAGGAGTTTGATGCCCTGGGCCAAAAAGTCAACAGCATCCACCCATAGTGTCCCTTGCCCCTTTTTTAGAGACTTTTGGGGGTGGGAATCAGGATTTGGGTTTGGGACTTTTAAAGGACAACCGTTGGGGTTAGGGAGGGTCTTGCGGGAGATTATTTTGTTAGGGATATAAATATACTTTTTCAAACTTTATCTGAGCATACCTGTTTTTTACTGCTTTTGAGTCTGGTGGGTGGGGGTTTAACAGTAAGTTTGTTTTCCTGAATAGTCCTAGGACTTTAGTAGTACTACCGTCAATCTCTCGTCTCTCCTAATACTCCATTATACTACCTCCAACCAAACGCTTATCTTACCTGTAATTTGTGTTTGAAAGTAGGGCTAGGCCCAGGGCTGGCTCCACGGGAAACAGCGAATAAGGTTGGCAATCCAGAGCAGATGAAATGTCCTCACTGCAGTGGTACTAGTGGTGTGACACAGTGGCAGTTGCATGCCTATGGAAAAAAAGAAAATGAAACCTGGTTTGTCCTTACTGTAGCATTAAAACGGTACGATAGAGAATATAGCAGGTGACAGTACACTAGACTACAACAGTGCCACAATGTAGCCTAACAAATGGTAAAGTATTTATAGTATAACTTGTACTTGCGTAGGATTTCTTTGACATTGGCTAATACTACAAGAAATAGTACTGAAGCTGAGTAAGTCTAGAATATATCCTCGGATTCCTTCACCAGCCTGTTGCCATGACCTTATCCTCCCCAGCAAGTGTGTGGAATTATTGATGTCAGTTAGTCACACATCAAGCAAAACCACACAACCCGGGGGAAGAGGGTTAGGGTTTGTAAAATGGATAGGAATGGGGGTTTCTTTTTGGGTAGGTTTTGTTGAGAGAAAAAAAGATAAAAAAGCACAGCATGGACAAACAATAATTGAACATAAAGAAATTTTTAGTTACAAAGCTAACCATAAATCTTTTACGTGACATAAAGGAAGTACATGCACTACTGAATGCATTGTTACAGAAAAGTAAGTAGTACTTTCGACAACCGTGAATGCCAGAATGCGACAGTACAGGGCTACATTAAATTAGATTAAAAAAATAGCCGAAGGAAACCATATAGAATGGCTGTAGGGATCAATTTAGAAGCAGAGAGAGATCCAAGAAATGCAGTCACACACACTCATTGAATAAAATAATGGATACTGTATCTGTATTGTTGTAGTTGTCCTGTTGAATTTGGTAAGTAAGTTGCATGCAGCAAACAATTCCTCTTATTAGCGGCACTCCTCCATTCCAGCTGACGCTTCGTCCATCAATGTTGGTGACCAGAAGACACCCTGTACACTGCCTGCCTGGCGGAGGCTGAATTGCGGCTCGCTAATGTGAAGCCTGACTCCATCCTTTTTTCCCCATTGCAGACTGAAACCCGGCCTGTAATTATTGAACAAAAAACAGCACAGATAAATAAATATAAGGTATGTACGCTGTGTAGTGCAAAAAGTCACACTTTGATTTTCCTAATAGACAGTACAACATTTTTGAAAGTGCGTACTCTGTCTGAGTCACTTTTTCAAGGATAAATAAGTATGGGCGAATTAATTTAGCGGATCTTTTCCCTCAAGCTAGGTGTACTGTAAACTGTGTTTTAGAGCAAAATCAGACCTTACCAGCAGTGCTTCCACCCAGACCCTTACTAAAGCCAGTTGCAAAAATGTAGAAGACCCCCAATCAGATCTCAAAAAACGAGGCCTAGCAGAAAACTGGTGACAAAACGTACTTCAAAAGTAAAAGTAGGCCCAAATACCCCCTTACCCACCGTGGATTGTATTCAAACCACTTGCAAGCAAGCAAAAGTATCCGTAGCCAGCATCGCTCCAAGACTCGAAACCCCCCCCCCACCCAAACACATGCAATAGAAATACTGCTAACCCTAACAAGCCCTAAGTTAAGAATAGTGGCAGAGGCTTTCTTTAACTATGCCAAATCCCCCCTTTCCTACCATGGATTTTCTTCAAATGACTTGCAACCAAAATTACACATTCTCACGAGTGCTCTAAGACCCCAGAACTCAGTTGCAAAAATCTAGAACACCCAAAAACACATGCAATCCTGCTGCTAGGGCTAACCCTAACGAACCCTAAGTTACAAAAAGTGCCAAAAGGCTTTTCCTTATGGATTTTGTCACAACCACTTCTATCCGGTATTAGACCTTCACAGGAATGCCCCAAGGCCTGCCAACCCACCCGCCAAAAAGCACAACACACCCAAACAGCCCAAAAGCACAATCTCATACTTACAATATTTCTCGGCCTTCGGTCCAAACGCGCTGTGTAGCTAGGCCATATTTCCGGTTTACCACCACGGATTTCCTGAGAAGCAAATGCAATCAAGATTAGAGTGTCCCAGCAGTGCTCCCAGACCCTGAAACTCACCCACAAACAGCGGGAACCCCCCAAAGAGCTCCTCAAAGGCAAGCAAGTCAGCAAAAACACAAAATAAATTCCGCCTCCGATTTGGTCCAAACCACTTTTATCCGGTATTAGAGCTTCCCAGCAATGGCCCCAGAGCCGTCAACCCAGGAGAAAATGAGTAGAAGGCCCCCAAACAGCCAAAGAGCAAAAGTACAAAAATGGGGACTTAGTCATTTTTTGGCCAATTTTCCAAATCACTCGCCGCGCGCTCTGCAGCTAGGCCCTAACTCCCCTCTGCCACCATGGATTTGCTTCAAACCTCTTGCAAACTAAAGTATCCATAGCCAGCAGTGCTCCCAGGCCCTGAAACCCACCCACAAACACCAGGAAGCCCCCCAAACAGGCCCCCGAAAACGCTACATTGAGCAAAATGTCAGAAATAGCACAAAAAAAAAATCCTTATGGATTTTGTTCCAACCACTTCTGTCCGGTATTAGACCTTCCCAGGAATGCCCCAAGACCCGCCAACCCACCCGTCAAAAAGCACAACACCCCCAAACAGCCCAAAAGCAAAATCTCATACTTACAATATTTCTCGGCCTTCGGTCCAAACGCGCTATGTAGCTAGGCCATAACTCCGGTTTACCACCACGGATTTCCTGAAAAGCAAATGCAATCAAGATTAGAGTGTCCCAGCAGTGCTCCCAGACCCCGAAACTCACCCACAAACAGCCGGAACCCCCCCAAAGAGCACCTCAAAGGCAAGCAAGTCAGCAAAAACACAAAAAAAATTCCGCCTCCGATTTGGTCCAAACCACTTTTATCCGGTATTAGAGCTTCGCAGCAATGGCCCCAGAGCCATCAACCCAGGAGAAAACGAGTAGAAGACCCCCCAAACAGCCAAAGAGCAAAAGTACAAAAATGGGGACTTAGTCATTTTTTGGCCAATTTCCCAAATCACTCCGCGCGCGCTCTGCAGCTAGGCCCTAACTCCCCTCTGCCACTATGGATTTGCTTCAAACCTCTTGCAAACTAAAGTATCCATAGCCAGCAGTGCTCCCAGACCCCGAAATCCACCCACAAACACCAGGAAGCCCCCCAAACAGGCCCCCGAAAACGCTACATTGAGCAAAATGTCAGAAATAGCACAAAAAAAATCCTTATGGATTTTGTTCCAACCCCTTCTGTCCGGTATTAGACCTTCCCAGGAATGCCCCAAGACCCGCCAACCCACCTGTCAAAAAGCACAACACCCCCAAAAAGCCCAAAAGCAAAATCTCATACTTACAATATTTCTCGGCCTTCGGTCCAAACGCGCTGTGTAGCTAGGCCATAACTCCTGTTTACCACCACGGATTTCCTGAAAAGAAAATGCAATCAAGATTAGAGTGTCCCAGCAGTGCTCCCAGACCCTGAAGCTCACCCACAAACAGCCGGAACCCCCTCAAAGAGCTCCTCAAAGGCAAGCAAGTCAGCAAAAACACACAAAAATTCCGCCTCCGATTTGGTCCAAACCACTTTTATCCGGTATTAGAGCTTCCCAGCAATGGCCCCAGAGCCGTCAACCCAGGAGAAAACGAGTAGAAGACCCCCAAACAGCCAAAGAGCAAAAGTACAAAAATGGGGACTTAGTCATTTTTTGGCCAATTTCCCAAATCACTCCGCGCGCGCTCTGCAGCTAGGCCCTAACTCCCCTCTGCCACCATGGATTTGCTTCAAACCTCTTGCAAACTAAAGTATCCATAGCCAGCAGTGCTCCCAGACCCCGAAACCCACCCACAAACACCAGGAAGCCCCCCAAACAGGCCCCCGAAAACGCTACATTGAGCAAAATGTCAGAAATAGCAAAAAAAAATCCTTATGGATTATGTTCCAACCACTTCTATCCGGCATTAGACCTTCCCAGGAATGCCCCAAGACTCACCAACCCACCCGCCAAAAAGAAAAACACCCCCAAACAGCCCAAAAGCAAAATCTCATACTTACAATATTACTCAGCCTAAGGTCCAAACGCGCTGTGTAGCTAGGCCATAACTCCGGTTTACCACCACGGATTTCCTGAAAAGCAAATGCAATCAAGATTAGAGTGTCCCAGCAGTGCTCCCAGACCCTGAAACTCAGCCACAAACAGCCGGAACCCCCCCAAAGAGCTCCTTAAAGGCAAGCAAGTCAGCAAAAACACAAAAAAAATTCCGCCTCCGATTTGGTCCAAACCACTTTTATCCGGTATTAGAGCTTCCCAGCAATGGCCCCAGAGCCGTCAACCCAGCAGAAAACGAGTAGAAGACCCCCAAACAGCCAAAGAGCAAAAGTACAAAAATGGGGACTTAGTCATTTTTTGGCCAATTTCCCAAATCACTCCGCGCGCGCTCTGCAGCTAGGCCCTAACTCCCCTCTGCCACCATGGATTTGCTTCAAACCTCTTGCAAACTAAAGTATCCATAGCCAGCAGTGCTCCCAGGCCCCGAAACTCACCCACAAACACCAGGAAGCCCCCAAAACAGGCCCCCGAAAACGCTACATTGAGCAAAATGTCAGAAATAGCAACAAAAAAAAAATCCTTATGGATTTTGTTCCAACCACTTCTGTCCGGTATTAGACCTTCCCAGGAATGCCCCAAGACCCGCCAACCCACCCGTCAAAAAGCACAACACCCCCAAACAGCCCAAAAGCAAAATCTCATACTTACAATATTTCTCGGCCTTCGGTCCAAACGCGCTATGTAGCTAGGCCATAACTCCGGTTTACCACCACGGATTTCCTGAAAAGCAAATGCAATCAAGATTAGAGTGTCCCAGCAGTGCTCCCAGACCCCAAAACTCACCCACAAACAGCCAGAACCCCCCCAAAGAGCTCCTCAAAGGCAAGCAAGTCAGCAAAAACACACAAAAATTCCGCCTCCGATTTGGTCCAAACCACTTTTATCCGGTATTAGAGCTTCCCAGCAATGGCCCCAGAGCCGTCAACCCAGGAGAAAACGAGTAGAAGGCCCACAAACAGCCAAAGAGCAAAAGTACAAAAATGGGGACTCAGTCATTTTTTGGCCAATTTCCCAAATCACTCCGCGCGCGCTCTTCAGCTAGGCCCTAACTCCCCTCTGCCACTATGAATTTGCTTCAAACCTCTTGCAAACTAAAGTATCCATAGCCAGCAGTGCTCCCAGACCCCGAAACCCACCCACAAACACCAGGAAGCCCCCCAAACAGGCCCCCGAAAACGCTACATTGAGCAAAATGTCAGAAATAGCACAAAAAAAATCCTTATGGATTTTGTTCCAACCACTTCTGTCCGGTATTAGACCTTCCCAGGAATGCCCCAAGACCCGCCAACCCACCCGTCAAAAAGCACAACACCCCCAAACAGCCCAAAAGCAAAATCTCATACTTACAATATTTCTCGGCCTTCGGTCCAAACGCGCTATGTAGCTAGGCCATAACTCCGGTTTACCACAACGGATTTCCTGAAAAGCAAATGCAATCAAGATTAGAGTGTCCCAGCAGTGCTCCCAGACCCCGAAACTCACCCACAAACAGCCGGAACCCCCCAAAGAGCACCTCAAAGGCAAGCAAGTCAGCAAAAACACACAAAAAATTCCGCCTCCGATTTGGTCCAAACAACTTTTATCCGATATTAGAGCTTCGCAGCAATGGCCCCAGAGCCATCAACCCAGGAGAAAACGAGTAGAAGACCCCCAAACAGCCAAAGAGCAAAAGTACAAAAATGGGGACTTAGTCATTTTTTGGCCAATTTTCCAAATCACTCGCCGCGCGCTCTGCAGCTAGGCCCTAACTCCCCTCTGCCACCATGGATTTGCTTCAAACCTCTTGCAAACTAAAGTATCCATAGCCAGCAGTGCTCCCAGGCCCTGAAACCCACCCACAAACACCAGGAAGCCCCCCAAACAGGCCCCCGAAAACGCTACATTGAGCAAAATGTCAGAAATAGCACAAAAAAAAAATCCTTATGGATTTTGTTCCAACCACTTCTGTCCGGTATTAGACCTTCCCAGGAATGCCCCAAGACCCGCCAACCCACCCGTCAAAAAGCACAACACCCCCAAACAGCCCAAAAGCAAAATCTCATACTTACAATATTTCTCGGCCTTCGGTCCAAACGCGCTATGTAGCTAGGCCATAACTCCGGTTTACCACCACGGATTTCCTGAAAAGCAAATGCAATCAAGATTAGAGTGTCCCAGCAGTGCTCCCAGACCCCGAAACTCACCCACAAACAGCCGGAACCCCCCCAAAGAGCACCTCAAAGGCAAGCAAGTCAGCAAAAACACAAAAAAAATTCCGCCTCCGATTTGGTCCAAACCACTTTTATCCGGTATTAGAGCTTCGCAGCAATGGCCCCAGAGCCATCAACCCAGGAGAAAACGAGTAGAAGACCCCCCAAACAGCCAAAGAGCAAAAGTACAAAAATGGGGACTTAGTCATTTTTTGGCCAATTTCCCAAATCACTCCGCGCGCGCTCTGCAGCTAGGCCCTAACTCCCCTCTGCCACTATGGATTTGCTTCAAACCTCTTGCAAACTAAAGTATCCATAGCCAGCAGTGCTCCCAGACCCCGAAATCCACCCACAAACACCAGGAAGCCCCCCAAACAGGCCCCCGAAAACGCTACATTGAGCAAAATGTCAGAAATAGCACAAAAAAAATCCTTATGGATTTTGTTCCAACCACTTCTGTCCGGTATTAGACCTTCCCAGGAATGCCCCAAGACCCGCCAACCCACCTGTCAAAAAGCACAACACCCCCAAAAAGCCCAAAAGCAAAATCTCATACTTACAATATTTCTCGGCCTTCGGTCCAAACGCGCTGTGTAGCTAGGCCATAACTCCTGTTTACCACCACGGATTTCCTGAAAAGAAAATGCAATCAAGATTAGAGTGTCCCAGCAGTGCTCCCAGACCCTGAAGCTCACCCACAAACAGCCGGAACCCCCTCAAAGAGCTCCTCAAAGGCAAGCAAGTCAGCAAAAACACACAAAAATTCCACCTCCGATTTGGTCCAAACCACTTTTATCCGGTATTAGAGCTTCCCAGCAATGGCCCCAGAGCCGTCAACCCAGGAGAAAACGAGTAGAAGACCCCCAAACAGCCAAAGAGCAAAAGTACAAAAATGGGGACTTAGTCATTTTTTGGCCAATTTCCCAAATCACTCCGCGCGCGCTCTGCAGCTAGGCCCTAACTCCCCTCTGCCACCATGGATTTGCTTCAAACCTCTTGCAAACTAAAGTATCCATAGCCAGCAGTGCTCCCAGACCCCGAAACCCACCCACAAACACCATGAAGCCCCCCAAACAGGCCCCCGAAAACGCTACATTGAGCAAAATGTCAGAAATAGCAAAAAAAAATCCTTATGGATTATGTTCCAACCACTTCTATCCGGCATTAGACCTTCCCAGGAATGCCCCAAGACTCACCAACCCACCCGCCAAAAAGAAAAACACCCCCAAACAGCCCAAAAGCAAAATCTCATACTTACAATATTACTCAGCCTAAGGTCCAAACGCGCTGTGTAGCTAGGCCATAACTCCGGTTTACCACCACGGATTTCCTGAAAAGCAAATGCAATCAAGATTAGAGTGTCCCAGCAGTGCTCCCAGACCCTGAAACTCAGCCACAAACAGCCGGAACCCCCCCAAAGAGCTCCTTAAAGGCAAGCAAGTCAGCAAAAACACAAAAAAAATTCCGCCTCCGATTTGGTCCAAACCACTTTTATCCGGTATTAGAGCTTCCCAGCAATGGCCCCAGAGCCGTCAACCCAGTAGAAAACGAGTAGAAGACCCCCAAACAGCCAAAGAGCAAAAGTACAAAAATGGGGCTTAGTCATTTTTTGGCCAATTTCCCAAATCACTCCGCGCGCGCTCTGCAGCTAGGCCCTAACTCCCCTCTGCCACCATGGATTTGCTTCAAACCTCTTGCAAACTAAAGTATCCATAGCCAGCAGTGCTCCCAGGCCCCGAAACTCACCCACAAACACCAGGAAGCCCCCCAAACAGGCCCCCGAAAACGCTACATTGAGCAAAATGTCAGAAATAGCAACAAAAAAAAAATCCTTATGGATTTTGTTCCAACCACTTCTGTCCGGTATTAGACCTTCCCAGGAATGCCCCAAGACCCGCCAACCCACCCGTCAAAAAGCACAACACCCCCAAACAGCCCAAAAGCAAAATCTCATACTTACAATATTTCTCGGCCTTCGGTCCAAACACGCTATGTAGCTAGGCCATAACTCCGGTTTACCACCACGGATTTCCTGAAAAGCAAATGCAATCAAGATTAGAGTGTCCCAGCAGTGCTCCCAGACCCCAAAACTCACCCACAAACAGCCAGAACCCCCCCAAAGAGCTCCTCAAAGGCAAGCAAGTCAGCAAAAACACACAAAAATTCCGCCTCCGATTTGGTCCAAACCACTTTTATCCGGTATTAGAGCTTCCCAGCAATGGCCCCAGAGCCGTCAACCCAGGAGAAAACGAGTAGAAGGCCCACAAACAGCCAAAGAGCAAAAGTACAAAAATGGGGACTCAGTCATTTTTTGGCCAATTTCCCAAATCACTCCGCGCGCGCTCTTCAGCTAGGCCCTAACTCCCCTCTGCCACTATGAATTTGCTTCAAACCTCTTGCAAACTAAAGTATCCATAGCCAGCAGTGCTCCCAGACCCCGAAACCCACCCACAAACACCAGGAAGCCCCCCAAACAGGCCCCCGAAAACGCTACATTGAGCAAAATGTCAGAAATAGCAAAAAAAAAATCCTTATGGATTTTGTTCCAACCACTTCTGTCCGGTATTAGACCTTCCCAGGAATGCCCCAAGACCCGCCAACCCACCCGTCAAAAAGCACAACACCCCCAAACAGCCCAAAAGCAAAATCTCATACTTACAATATTTCTCGGCCTTCGGTCCAAACGTGCTATGTAGCTAGGCCATAACTCCGGTTTACCACAACGGATTTCCTGAAAAGCAAATGCAATCAAGATTAGAGTGTCCCAGCAGTGCTCCCAGACCCCGAAACTCACCCACAAACAGCCGGAACCCCCCAAAGAGCACCTCAAAGGCAAGCAAGTCAGCAAAAACACACAAAAAATTCCGCCTCCGATTTGGTCCAAACAACTTTTATCCGATATTAGAGCTTCGCAGCAATGGCCCCAGAGCCATCAACCCAGGAGAAAACGAGTAGAAGACCCCCAAACAGCCAAAGAGCAAAAGTACAAAAATGGGGACTTAGTCATTTTTTGGCCAATTTCCCAAATCACTCTGCGCGCGCTCTGCAGCTAGGCCCTAACTCCCCTCTGCCACTATGGATTTGCTTCAAACCTCTTGCAAACTAAAGTATCCATAGCCAGCAGTGCTCCCAGACCCCGAAACCCGCCCACAAACACCAGGAAGCCCCCCAAACAGGCCCCCGAAAACGCTACATTGAGCAAAATGTCAGAAATAGCAACAAAAAAAATCCTTATGGATTTTGTCCCAACCACTTCTATCCGGTATTAGACCTTCCCAGGAATGCCCTAAGACCCGCCAACCCACCCGCCAAAAAGCACAACACCCCCAAACAGCCCAAAAGCAAAATCTCATTCTTACAATATTTCTCGGCCTTCGGTCCAAACGCGCTGTGTAGCTAGGCCATAACTCCGGTTTACCACCACGGATTTCCTGAAAAGAAAATGTAATCAAGGTTAGAGTGTCAAAGCAGTGCTCCCAGACCCTGAAACTCACCCACAAACAGCCGGAACCCCCTCAAAGAGCTCCTCAAAGGCAAGCAAGTCAGCAAAAACACACAAAAAATTCCGCCTCCGATTTGGTCCAAACCACTTTTATCCGGTATTAGAGCTTCCCAGCAATGGCCCCAGAGCCGTCAACCCAGGAGAAAACGAGTAGAAGACCCCCAAACAGCCAAAGAAGCAAAAGTACAAAAATGGGGACTTAGTCATTTTTTGGCCAATTTCCCAAATCACTCCGCGCGCGCTCTGCAGCTAGGCCCTAACTCCCCTCTGCCACCATGGATTTGCTTCAAACCTCTTGCAAACTAATGTATCCATAGCCAGCAGTGCTCCCAGACCCCGAAACCCACCCACAAACACCAGGAAGCCCCCTAAACAGGCCCCCAAAAACGCTACATTGAGCAAAATGTCAGAAATAGCAAAAAAAAATCCTCATGGATTTTGTCCCAACCACTTCTATCCGGTATTAGACCTTCCAAGGAATGCCCCAAGACCCGCCAACCCACCCGCCAAAAAGCACAACACCCCCAAACAGCTCAAAAGCACAATCTCATACTTACAATATTTCTCGACCTTCGGTCCAAACGCGCTGTGTAGCTAGGCCATAACTCCGGTTTACCACCACGGATTTCCTGAAAAGAAAATGCAATCAAGATTAGAGTGTCCCAGCAGTGCTCCCAGACCCTGAAACCCACCCACAAACAGCCGGAACCCCCCCAAAGAGCTCCTCAAAGGCAAGCAAGTCAGCAAAAACACAAAAAAATTCAGCCTCCGATTTGGTCCAAACCACTTTTATCCGGTATTAGAGCTTCCCAGCAATGGCCCAAGAGCCGTCAACCCAGGAGAAAATGAGTAGAAGTCCCCCAAACAGCCAAAGAACAAAAATGGTAACTTGGTCATTTTTTGGCCAATTTTCCAAATCACTCCGCGCCGCTCTGCAGCTAGGCCCTAACTCCCCTCTGCCACCATGGATTTGCTTCAAACCTCTTTCAAACTAAAGTATCCATAGCCAGCAGTGCTTCCAGGCCTTGAAACCCACCCACAAACACCAGGAAGCCCCCCAAACAGGCCCCCGAAAACGCTGCATTGAGCAAAATGTCAGAAATAGCAAAAAAAAAATCCTTATGGATTTTGTTTCAACCACTTCTGTCCGGTATTAGACCTTCCCAGGAATGCCCCAAGACCCGCCAACCCACCCGTCAAAAAGCACACACCCCCAAACAGCCCAAAAGCAAAATCTCATACTTACAATATTTCTCGGCCTTCGGTCCAAACGCGCTATGTAGCTAGGCCATAACTCCGGTTTACCACCACGGATTTCCTGAAAAGCAAATGCAATCAAGATTAGAGTGTCCCAGCAGTGCTCCCAGACCCCGAAACTCACCCACAAACAGCCGGAACCCCCCCAAAGAGCACCTCAAAGGCAAGCAAGTCAGCAAAAACACACAAAAAATTCCGCCTCCGATTTGGTCCAAACCACTTTTATCCGGTATTAGAGCTTCGCAGCAATGGCCCCAGAGCCATCAACCCAGGAGAAAACGAGTAGAAGACCCCCAAACAGCCAAAGAGCAAAAGTACAAAAATGGGGACTTAGTCATTTTTTGGCCAATTTCCCAAATCACTCCGCGCGCGCTCTGCAGCTAGGCCCTAACTCCCCTCTGCCACCATGGATTTGCTTCAAACCTCTTGCAAACTAAAGTATCCATAGCCAGCAGTGCTCCCAGACTCCGAAACCCACCCACAAACACCAGGAAGCCCCCCAAACAGGCCCCCAAAAACGCTACATTGAGCAAAATGTCAGAAATAGCAACAAAAAAAATCCTTATGGATTTTGTTCCAACCACTTCTGTCCGGTATTAGACCTTCCCAGGAATGCCCCAAGACCCGCCAACCCACCCGCCAAAAAGCACAACACCCCCAAACAGCCCAAAAGCAAAATCTCATACTTACAATATTTCTCGGCCTTCGGTCCAAACGCGCTGTGTAGCTAGGCCATAACTCCGGTTTACCACCACGGATTTCCTGAAAAGAAAATGTAATCAAGATTAGAGTGTCCCAGCAGTGCTCCCAGACCCTGAAACTCACCCACAAACAGCCGGAACCCCCCCAAAGAGCTCCTCAAAGGCAAGCAAGTCAGCAAAAACACACAAAAATTCCGCCTCCGATTTGGTCCAAACCACTTTTATCCGGTATTAGAGCTTCCCAGCAATGGCCCCAGAGCCGTCAACCCAGGAGAAAATGAGTAGAAGACCCCCAAACAGCCAAAGAGCAAAAGTACAAAAATGGGGACTTAGTAATTTTTTGCCCAATTTCCCAAATCACTCCGCGTGCGCTCTGCAGCTAGGCCCTAACTCCCTTCTGCCACCATGGATTTGCTTCAATCCTCTTGCAAACTAAAGTATCCATAGCCAGCAGTGCTCTCAGACCCCCAAACCCACCCACAAACACCAGGAAGCCCCCCAAACAGGCCCCCGAAAACGCTACATTGAGCAAAATGTCAGAAATAGCAAAAAAAAATCCTTATGGATTTTGTTCCAACCACTTCTATCTGGCATTAGACCTTCCCAGGAATGCCCCAAGACCCACCAACCCACCCGCCAAAAAGCAAAACACCCCCAAACAGCCCAAAAGCAAAATCTCATACTTACAATATTTCTCAGCCTAGGGTCCAAACGCGCTGTGTAGCTAGGCCATAACTCCGGTTTACCACCATGGATTTCTTGAAAAGCAAATGCAATCAAGATTAGAGTGTCCCAGCAGTGCTCCCAGACCCTGAAACTCAGCCACAAACAGCCGGAACCCCCCCAAAGAGCTCCTCAAAGGCAAGCAAGTCAGCAAAAACACAAAAAAAATTCCGCCTCCGATTTGGTCCAAACCACTTTTATCCGGTATTAGAGCTTCCCAGCAATGGCCCCAGAGCCGTCAACCCAGAAGAAAACGAGTAGAAGGCCCCCAAACAGCCAAAGAGCAAAAGTAAAAAAATGGGGACTTAGTCATTTTTTGGCCAATTTTCCAAATCACTCGCCGCGCGCTCTGCAGCTAGGCCCTAACTCCCCTCTGCCACCATGGATTTGCTTCAAACCTCTTGCAAACTAAAGTATCCATAGCCAGCAGTGCTCCCAGGCCCCGAAACTCACCCACAAACACCAGGAAGCCCCCCAAACAGGCCCCCGAAAATGCTACATTGAGCAAAATGTCAGAAATAGCAAAAAAAAAATCCTTATGGATTTTGTTCCAACCACTTCTGTCCGGTATTAGACCTTCCCAGGAATGTCCCAAGACCCGCCAACCCACCCGTCAAAAAGCACAACACCCCCAAACAGCCCAAAAGCAAAATCTCATACTTACAATATTTCTCGGCCTTCGGTCCAAACGCGCTATGTAGCTAGGCCATAACTCCGGTTTACCACCACGGATTTCCTGAAAAGCAAATGCAATCAAGATTAGAGTGTCCCAGCAGTGCTCCCAGACCCCGAAACTCACCCACAAACAGCCGGAACCCCCCCAAAGAGCACCTCAAAGGCAAGCAAGTCAGCAAAAACACAAAAAAAATTCCGCCTCCGATTTGGTCCAAACCACTTTTATCCGGTATTAGAGCTTCGCAGCAATGGCCCCAGAGCCATCAACCCAGGAGAAAACGAGTAGAAGACCCCCAAACAGCCAAAGAGCAAAAGTACAAAAATGGGGACTTAGTCATTTTTTGGCCAATTTCCCAAATCACTCCGCGCGCGCTCTTCAGCTAGGCCCTAACTCCCCTCTGCCACTATGGATTTGCTTCAAACCTCTTGCAAACTAAAGTATCCATAGCCAGCAGTGCTCCCAGACCCCGAAACCCACCCACAAACACCAGGAATCCCCCCAAACAGGCCCCCGAAAACGCTACATTGAGCAAAATGTCAGAAATAGCAAAAAAAAATCCTTATGGATTTTGTTCCAACCACTTCTGTCCAGTATTAGACCTTCCCAGGAATGCCCCAAGACCCGCCAACCCACCCGTCAAAAAGCACAACACCCCCAAACAGCCCAAAAGCAAAATCTCATACTTACAATATTTCTCGGCCTTCGGTCCAAACGCGCTATGTAGCTAGGCCATAACTCCGGTTTACCACCACGGATTTCCTGAAAAGCAAATGCAATCAAGATTAGAGTGTCCCAGCAGTGCTCCCAGACCCCGAAACTCACCCACAAACAGCCGGAACCCCCCCAAAGAGCACCTCAAAGGCAAGCAAGTCAGCAAAAACACACAAAAAATTCCGCCTCCGATTTGGTCCAAACCACTTTTATCCGATATTAGAGCTTCGCAGCAATGGCCCCAGAGCCATCAACCCAGGAGAAAAAGAGTAGAAGACCCCCAAACAGCCAAAGAGCAAAAGTACAAAAATGGGGACTTAGTCATTTTTTGGCCAATTTCCCAAATCACTCCGCGCGCGCTCTGCAGCTAGGCCCTAACTCCCCTCTGCCACTATGGATTTGCTTCAAACCTCTTGCAAACTAAAGTATCCATAGCCAGCAGTGTTCCCAGACCCCGAAACCCACCCACAAACACCAGGAAGACCCCCAAACAGGCCCCCTAAAACGCTACATTGAGCAAAATGTCAGAAATAGCAACAAAAAAAATCCTTATGGATTTTGTCCCAACCACTTCTATCCGGTATTAGACCTTCCTAGGAATGCCCTAAGACCCGCCAACCCACCCGCCAAAAAGCACAACACCCCCAAACAGCCCAAAAGCAAAATCTCATACTTACAATATTTCTCGGCCTTCGGTCCAAACGCGCTGTGTAGCTAGGCCATAACTCCGGTTTACCACCACGGATTTCCTGAAAAGAAAATGTAATCAAGATTAGAGTGTCAAAGCAGTGCTCCCAGACCCTGAAACTCACCCACAAACAGCCGGGACCCCCTCAAAGAGCTCCTCAAAGGCACGCAAGTCAGCAAAAACACACAAAAAATTCCGCCTCCGATTTGGTCCAAACCACTTTTATCCGGTATTAGAGCTTCCCAGCAATGGCCCCAGAGCCGTCAACCCAGGAGAAAATGAGTAGAAGACCCCCAAACAGCCAAAGAGCAAAAGTACAAAAATGGGAACTTGGTCATTTTTTGGCCAATTTTCCAAATCACTCCGCGCGCGCTCTGCAGCTAGGCCCTAACTCCCCTCTGCCACCATGGATTTGCTTCAAACCTCTTGCAAACTAAAGTATCCATAGCCAGCAGTGCTCCCATACCCCAAAACCCACCCACAAACACCAGGAAGCCCCCCAAACAGGCCCCCAAAAACGCTACATTGAGCAAAATGTCAGAAATACCAACAACAAAAAATCCTTATGGATTTTGTCCCAACCACTTCTATCCGGTATTAGACCTTCCCAGGAATGCCCCAAGACCCGCCAACCCACCCGCCAAAAAGCACAACACCCCCAAACAGCCCAAAAGCAAAATCTCATACTTACAATATTTCTCGGCCTTCGGTCCAAACGCGCTGTGTAGCTAGGCCATAACTCCGGTTTACCACCACGGATTTCCTGAAAAGAAAATGTAATCAAGATTAGAGTGTCCCAGCAGTGCTCCCAGACCCTGAAACTCACCCACAAACAGCCGGAACCCCCCCAAAGAGCTCCTCAAAGGCAAGCAAGTCAGCAAAAACACACAAAAATTCCGCCTCCGATTTGGTCCAAACCACTTTTATCCGGTATTAGAGCTTCCCAGCAATGGCCCCAGAGCCGTCAACCCAGGAGAAAACGAGTAGAAGGCCCCCAAACAACCAAAGAGCAAAAGTACAAATGGGGACTCAGTCATTTTTTTGCCAATTTTCCAAATCACTCCGCGCGCGCTCTGCAGCTAGGCCCTAACTCCCCTCTGCCACCATGGATTTGCTTCAAACCTCTTGCAAACTAAAGTATCCATAGCCAGCAGTGCTCCCAGGCCCCGAAACTCACCCACAAACACCAGGAAGCCCCCCAAACAGGCCCCCGAAAACGTTACATTGAGCAAAATGTCAGAAATAGCAAAAAAAAATCCTTATGGATTTTGTTCCAACCACTTCTGTCCGGTATTAGACCTTCCCAGGAATGCCCCAAGACCCGCCAACCCACCCGTCAAAAAGCACAACACCCCCAAACAGCCCAAAAGCAAAATCTCATACTTACAATATTTCTCGGCCTTTGGTCCAAACGCGCTATGTAGCTAGGCCATAACTCCGGTTTACCACCACGGATTTCCTGAAAAGCAAATGCAATCAAGATTAGAGTGTCCCAGCAGTGCTCCCAGACCCCGAAACTCACCCACAAACAGCCGGAACCCCCCCAAAGAGCACCTCAAAGGCAAGCAAGTCAGCAAAAACACAAAAAAAATTCCGCCTCCGATTTGGTCCAAACCACTTTTATCCGGTATTAGAGCTTCGCAGCAATGGCCCCAGAGCCATCAACCCAGGAGAAAACGAGTAGAAGACCCCCAAACAGCCAAAGAGCAAAAGTACAAAAATGGGGACTTAGTCATTTTTTGGCCAATTTCCCAAATCACTCCGCGCGCGCTCTGCAGCTAGGCCCTAACTTCCCTCTGCCACTATGGATTTGCTTCAAACCTCTTGCAAACTAAAGTATCCATAGCCAGCAGTGCTCCCAGACCCCGAAACCCACCCACAAACACCAGGAAGCCCCCCAAACAGGCCCCCGAAAACGCTACATTGAGCAAAATGTCAGAAATAGCAACAAAAAAAATCCTTATGGATTTTGTCCCAACCACTTCTATCCGGTATTAGACCTTCCCAGGAATGCCCCAAGACCCGCCAACCCACCCGCCAAAAAGCACAACACCCCCAAACAGCCCAAAAGCAAAATCTCATACTTACAATATTTCTCGGCCTTGGGTCCAAACGCGCTGTGTAGCTAGGCCATAACTCCGGTTTACCACCACGGATTTCCTGAAAAGAAAATGTAATCAAGATTAGAGTGTCAAAGCAGTGCTCCCAGACCCTGAAACTCACCCACAAACAGCCAGAACCCCCTCAAAGAGCTCCTCAAAGGCAAGCAAGTCAGCAAAAACACACAAAAAATTCCGCCTCCGATTTGGTCCAAACCACTTTTATCCGGTATTAGAGCTTCCCAGCAATGGCCCCAGAGCCGTCAACCCAGGAGAAAACGAGTAGAAGACCCCCAAACAGCCAAAGAGCAAAAGTACAAAAATGGGGACGTAGTCATTTTTTGGCCAATTTCCCAAATCACTCCGCGCGCGCTCTGCAGCTAGGCCCTAACTCCCCTCTGCCACCATGGATTTGCTTCAAACCTCTTGCAAACTAATGTATCCATAGCCAGCAGTGCCCCCAGACCCCGAAACCCACCCACAAACACCAGGAAGCCCCCTAAACAGGCCCCCGAAAACGCTACATTGAGCAAAATGTCAGAAATAGCAAAAAAAAATCCTCATGGATTTTGTCCCAACCATTTCTATCCGGTATTAGACCTTCCAAGGAATGCCCCAAGACCCGCCAACCCACCCGCCAAAAAGCACAACACCCCCAAACAGCCCAAAACCACAATCTCATACTTACAATATTTCTCCACCTTCGGTCCAAACGCGCTGTGTAGCTAGGCCATAACTCCGGTTTACCACCACGGATTTCCTGAAAAGAAAATGCAATCAAGATTAGAGTGTCCCAGCAGTGCTCCCAGACCCTGAAACCCACCCACAAACAGCCGGAACCCCCCCAAAGAGCTCCTCAAAGGCAAGCAAGTCAGCAAAAACACAAAAAAATTCAGCCTCCGATTTGGTCCAAACCACTTTTATCCGGTATTAGAGCTTCCCAGCAATGGCCCAAGAGCCGTCAACCCAGGAGAAAATGAGTAGAAGACCCCCAAACAGCCAAAGAGCAAAAGTACAAAAATGGGGACTTAGTAATTTTTTGCCCAATTTCCCAAATCACTCCGCGCGCGCTCTGCAGCTAGGCCCTAACTCCCTTCTGCCACCATGGATTTGCTTCAATCCTCTTGCAAACTAAAGTATCCATAGCCAGCAGTGCTCCCAGACCCCCAAACCCACCCACAAACACCAGGAACCCCCCAAACAGGCCCCTGAAAACGCTACATTGAGCAAAATGTCAGAAATAGCAAAACAAAATCCTTATGGATTTTGTTCCAACCACTTCTATCCGGCATTAGACCTTCCCAGGAATGCCCCAAGACCCACCAACCCACCCGCCAAAAAGCAAAACACCCCCAAACAGCCCAAAAGCAAAATCTCATACTTACAATATTTCTCAGCCTAAGGTCCAAACGCGCTGTGTAGCTAGGCCATAACTCCGGTTTACCACCACGGATTTCCTGAAAAGCAAATGCAATCAAGATTAGAGTGTCCCAGCAGTGCTCCCAGACCCTGAAATTCACCCACAAACAGCCGGAACCCCCCCAAAGAGCTCCTCAAAGGCAAGCAAGTCAGCAAAAACACACAAAAAATTCCGCCTCCGATTTGGTCCAAACCACTTTAATCCGGTGTAAGAGCTTCCCAGCAATGGCCCCAGAGCCGTCAACCCAGGAGAAAACGAGTAGAAGGCCCCCAAACAGCCAAAGAGCAAAAGTACAAAAATGGTAACTTGGTCATTTTTTGGCCAATTTTCCAAATCACTCCGCGCACACTCTGCAGCTAGGCCCTAACTCCCCTCTGCCACCATGGATTTGCTTCAAACATCTTGCAAACTAAAGTATCCATAGCCAGCAGTGCTCCCAGGCCCCGAAACTCACCCACAAACACCAGGAAGCCCCCCAAACAGGCCCCCGAAAACGCTACATTGAGCAAAATGTCAGAAATAGCAAAAAAAAAATCCTTATGGATTTTGTTCCAACCACTTCTGTCCGGAATTAGACCTTCCCAGGAAAGCCCCAAGACCCGCCAACCCACCCGTCAAAGAGCACACCCCCCCAAATAGCCCAAAAGCAAAATCTCATACTTACAATATTTCTCGGCCTTCGGTCCAAACGCGCTATGTAGCTAGGCCATAACTCCGGTTTACCACCACGGATTTCCTGAAAAGCAAATGCAATCAAGATTAGAGTGTCCCATCAGTGCTCCCAGACCCCGAAACTCACCCACAAACAGCCGGAACCCCCCCAAAGAGCACCTCAAAGGCAAGCAAGTCAGCAAAAACACAAAAAAAATTCCGCCTCCGATTTGGTCCAAACCACATTTATCCGGTATTAGAGCTTCGCAGCAATGGCCCCAGAGCCATCAACCCAGGAGAAAACGAGTAGAAGACCCCCAAACAGCCAAAGAGCAAAAGTACAAAAACGGGGACTTGGTCATTTTTTGGCCAATTTCCCAAATCACTCCGCGCGCGCTCTGCAGCTAGGCCCTAACTCCCCTCTGCCACTATGGATTTGCTTCAAACCTCTTGCAAACTAAAGTATCCATAGCCAGCAGTGCTCCCAGACCCCGAAACCCACCCACAAACACCAGGAAGCTCCCCAAACAGGCCCCCAAAAACGCTACATTGAGCAAAATGTCAGAAATAGCAACAAAAAAAATTCTTATGGATTTTGTCCCAACCACTTCTATCCGGTATTAGACCTTCCCAGGAATGCCCCAAGACCCGCCAACCCACCCGCCAAAAAGCACAACACCCCCAAACAGCCCAAAAGCAAAATCTCATACTTACAATATTTCTCGGCCTTCGGTCCAAACGTGCTGTGTAGTTAGGCCATAACTCCGGTTTACCACCACGGATTTCCTGAAAAGAAAATGTAATCAAGATTAGAGTGTCCCAGCAGTGCTCCCAGACCCTGAAACTCACCCACAAACAGCCGGAACCCCCTCAAAGAGCTCCTCAAAGGCAAGCAAGTCAGCAAAAACACACAAAGATTCCGCCTCCGATTTTGTCTAAACCACTTTTATCCGGTATTAGAGCTTCCCAGCAATGGCCCCAGAGCCGTCAACCCAGGAGAAAACGAGTAGAAGACCCCCAAACAGCCAAAGAGCAAAAGTACAAAAATGGGGACTTAGTCATTTTTTGGCCAATTTCCCAAATCACTCCGCGCGCGCTCTGCAGCTAGGCCCTAACTCCCCTCTGCCACCATGGATTTGCTTCAAACCTCTTGCAAACTAAAGTATCCATAGCCAGCAGTGCTCCCAGACCCCGAAACCCACCCACAAACACCAGGAAGCCCCCTAAACAGGCCCCCGAAAACGCTACATTGAGCAAAATGTCAGAAATAGCAAAAAAAAATCCTCATGGATTTTGTCCCAACCACTTCTATCCAGTATTAGACCTTCCAAGGAATGCCCCAAGACCCACCAACCCACCCGCCAAAAAGCAAAACACCCCCAAACAGCCCAAAAGCAAAATCTCATACTTACAATATTTCTCAGCCTAGGGTCCAAACGCGCTGTGTAGCTAGGCCATAACTCCGGTTTACCACCATGGATTTCTTGAAAAGCAAATGCAATCAAGATTAGAGTGTCCCAGCAGTGCTCCCAGACCCTGAAACTCAGCCACAAACAGCCGGAACCCCCCCAAAGAGCTCCTCAAAGGCAAGCAAGTCAGCAAAAACACACAAAAAATTCCGCCTCCGATTTGGTCCAAACCACTTTTATCCGATATTAGAGCTTCGCAGCAATGGCCCCAGAGCCATCAACCCAGGAGAAAACGAGTAGAAGACCCCCAAACAGCCAAAGAGCAAAAGTACAAAAATGGGGACTTAGTCATTTTTTGGCCAATTTCCCAAATCACTCCGCGCGCGCTCTTCAGCTAGGCCCTAACTCCCCTCTGCCACTATGGATTTGCTTCAAACCTCTTGCAAACTAAAGTATCCATAGCCAGCAGTGCTCCCAGACCCCGAAACCCACCCACAAACACCAGGAATCCCCCCAAACAGGCCCCCGAAAACGCTACATTGAGCAAAATGTCAGAAATAGCAAAAAAAAATCCTTATGGATTTTGTTCCAACCACTTCTGTCCAGTATTAGACCTTCCCAGGAATGCCCCAAGACCCGCCAACCCACCCGTCAAAAAGCACAACACCCCCAAACAGCCCAAAAGCAAAATCTCATACTTACAATATTTCTCGGCCTTCGGTCCAAACGCGCTATGTAGCTAGGCCATAACTCCGGTTTACCACCACGGATTTCCTGAAAAGCAAATGCAATCAAGATTAGAGTGTCCCAGCAGTGCTCCCAGACCCCGAAACTCACCCACAAACAGCCGGAACCCCCCCAAAGAGCACCTCAAAGGCAAGCAAGTCAGCAAAAACACACAAAAAATTCCGCCTCCGATTTGGTCCAAACCACTTTTATCCGATATTAGAGCTTCGCAGCAATGGCCCCAGAGCCATCAACCCAGGAGAAGACGAGTAGAAGACCCCCAAACAGCCAAAGAGCAAAAGTACAAAAATGGGGACTTAGTCATTTTTTGGCCAATTTCCCAAATCACTCCGCGCGCGCTCTGCAGCTAGGCCCTAACTCCCCTCTGCCACCATGGATTTGCTTCAAACCTCTTGCAAACTAAAGTATCCATAGCCAGCAGTGCTCCCAGACCCCGAAACCCACCCACAAACACCAGGAAGCCCCCTAAACAGGCCCCCGAAAACGCTACATTGAGCAAAATGTCAGAAATAGCAAAAAAAAATCCTCATGGATTTTGTCCCAACCACTTCTATCCAGTATTAGACCTTCCAAGGAATGCCCCAAGACCCACCAACCCACCCGCCAAAAAGCAAAACACCCCCAAACAGCCCAAAAGCAAAATCTCATACTTACAATATTTCTCAGCCTAGGGTCCAAACGCGCTGTGTAGCTAGGCCATAACTCCGGTTTACCACCATGGATTTCTTGAAAAGCAAATGCAATCAAGATTAGAGTGTCCCAGCAGTGCTCCCAGACCCTGAAACTCAGCCACAAACAGCCGGAACCCCCCCAAAGAGCTCCTCAAAGGCAAGCAAGTCAGCAAAAACACACAAAAAATTCCGCCTCCGATTTGGTCCAAACTACTTTTATCCGATATTAGAGCTTCGCAGCAATGGCCCCAGAGCCATCAACCCAGGAGAAAACGAGTAGAAGACCCCCAAACAGCCAAAGAGCAAAAGTACAAAAATGGGGACTTAGTCATTTTTTGGCCAATTTCCCAAATCACTCCGCGCGCGCTCTTCAGCTAGGCCCTAACTCCCCTCTGCCACTATGGATTTGCTTCAAACCTCTTGCAAACTAAAGTATCCATAGCCAGCAGTGCTCCCAGACCCCCAAACCCACCCACAAACACCAGGAATCCCTCCAAACAGGCCCCCGAAAACGCTACATTGAGCAAAATGTCAGAAATAGCAAAAAAAAATCCTTATGGATTTTGTTCCAACCACTTCTGTCCAGTATTAGACCTTCCCAGGAATGCCCCAAGACCCGCCAACCCACCCGTCAAAAAGCACAACACCCCCAAACAGCCCAAAAGCAAAATCTCATACTTACAATATTTCTCGGCCTTCGGTCCAAACGCGCTATGTAGCTAGGCCATAACTCCGGTTTACCACCACGGATTTCCTGAAAAGCAAATGCAATCAAGATTAGAGTGTCCCAGCAGTGCTCCCAGACCCCGAAACTCACCCACAAACAGCCGGAACCCCCCCAAAGAGCACCTCAAAGGCAAGCAAGTCAGCAAAAACACACAAAAAATTCCGCCTCCGATTTGGTCCAAACCACTTTTATCCGATATTAGAGCTTCGCAGCAATGGCCCCAGAGCCATCAACCCAGGAGAAAACGAGTAGAAGACCCCCAAACAGCCAAAGAGCAAAAGTACAAAAATGGGGACTTAGTCATTTTTTGGCCAATTTCCCAAATCACTCCGCGCGCGCTCTGCAGCTAGGCCCTAACTCCCCTCTGCCACTATGGATTTGCTTCAAACCTCTTGCAAACTAAAGTATCCATAGCCAGCAGTGTTCCCAGACCCCGAAACCCACCCACAAACACCAGGAAGACCCCCAAACAGGCCCCCTAAAATGCTACATTGAGCAAAATGTCAGAAATAGCAACAAAAAAAATCCTTATGGATTTTGTCCCAACCACTTCTATCCGGTATTAGACCTTCCTAGGAATGCCCTAAGACCCGCCAACCCACCCGCCAAAAAGCACAACACCCCCAAACAGCCCAAAAGCAAAATCTCATACTTACAATATTTCTCGGCCTTCGGTCCAAACGCGCTGTGTAGCTAGGCCATAACTCCGGTTTACCACCATGGATTTCCTGAAAAGAAAATGTAATCAAGATTAGAGTGTCAAAGCAGTGCTCCCAGACCCTGAAACTCACCCACAAACAGCCGGGACCCCCTCAAAGAGCTCCTCAAAGGCACGCAAGTCAGCAAAAACACACAAAAAATTCCGCCTCCGATTTGGTCCAAACCACTTTTATCCGGTATTAGAGCTTCCCAGCAATGGCCCCAGAGCCGTCAACCCAGGAGAAAACGAGTAGAAGACCCCCAAACAGCCAAAGAGCAAAAGTACAAAAATGGGAACTTGGTCATTTTTTGGCCAATTTTCCAAATCACTCCGCGCGCGCTCTGCAGCTAGGCCCTAACTCCCCTCTGCCACCATGGATTTGCTTCAAACCTCTTGCAAACTAAAGTATCCATAGCCAGCAGTGCTCCCATACCCCAAAACCCACCCACAAACACCAGGAAGCCCCCCAAACAGGCCCCCAAAAACGCTACATTGAGCAAAATGTCAGAAATACCAACAAAAAAAATCCTTATGGATTTTGTCCCAACCACTTCTATCCGGTATTAGACCTTCCCAGGAATGCCCCAAGACCCGCCAACCCACCCGCCAAAAAGCACAACACCCCCAAACAGCCCAAAAGCAAAATCTCATACTTACAATATTTCTCGGCCTTCGGTCCAAACGCGCTGTGTAGCTAGGCCATAACTCCGGTTTACCACCACGGATTTCCTGAAAAGAAAATGTAATCAAGATTAGAGTGTCCCAGCAGTGCTCCCAGACCCTGAAACTCACCCACAAACAGCCGGAACCCCCCCAAAGAGCTCCTCAAAGGCAAGCAAGTCAGCAAAAACACACAAAAATTCCGCCTCCGATTTGGTCCAAACCACTTTTATCCGGTATTAGAGCTTCCCAGCAATGGCCCCAGAGCCGTCAACCCAGGAGAAAACGAGTAGAAGGCCCCCAAACAACCAAAGAGCAAAAGTACAAATGGGGACTCAGTCATTTTTTTGCCAATTTTCCAAATCACTCCGCGCGCGCTCTGCAGCTAGGCCCTAACTCCCCTCTGCCACCATGGATTTGCTTCAAACCTCTTGCAAACTAAAGTATCCATAGCCAGCAGTGCTCCCAGGCCCCGAAACTCACCCACAAACACCAGGAAGCCCCCCAAACAGGCCCCCGAAAACGTTACATTGAGCAAAATGTCAGAAATAGCAAAAAAAAATCCTTATGGATTTTGTTCCAACCACTTCTGTCCGGTATTAGACCTTCCCAGGAATGCCCCAAGACCCGCCAACCCACCCGTCAAAAAGCACAACACCCCCAAACAGCCCAAAAGCAAAATCTCATACTTACAATATTTCTCGGCCTTTGGTCCAAACGCGCTATGTAGCTAGGCCATAACTCCGGTTTACCACCACGGATTTCCTGAAAAGCAAATGCAATCAAGATTAGAGTGTCCCAGCAGTGCTCCCAGACCCCGAAACTCACCCACAAACAGCCGGAACCCCCCCAAAGAGCACCTCAAAGGCAAGCAAGTCAGCAAAAACACAAAAAAAATTCCGCCTCCGATTTGGTCCAAACCACTTTTATCCGGTATTAGAGCTTCGCAGCAATGGCCCCAGAGCCATCAACCCAGGAGAAAACGAGTAGAAGACGCCCAAACAGCCAAAGAGCAAAAGTACAAAAATGGGGACTTAGTCATTTTTTGGCCAATTTCCCAAATCACTCCGCGCGCGCTCTGCAGCTAGGCCCTAACTTCCCTCTGCCACTATGGATTTGCTTCAAACCTCTTGCAAACTAAAGTATCCATAGCCAGCAGTGCTCCCAGACCCCGAAACCCACCCACAAACACCAGGAAGCCCCCCAAACAGGCCCCCGAAAACGCTACATTGAGCAAAATGTCAGAAATAGCAACAAAAAAAATCCTTATGGATTTTGTCCCAACCACTTCTATCCGGTATTAGACCTTCCCAGGAATGCCCCAAGACCCGCCAACCCACCCGCCAAAAAGCACAACACCCCCAAACAGCCCAAAAGCAAAATCTCATACTTACAATATTTCTCGGCCTTGGGTCCAAACGCGCTGTGTAGCTAGGCCATAACTCCGGTTTACCACCACGGATTTCCTGAAAAGAAAATGTAATCAAGATTAGAGTGTCAAAGCAGTGCTCCCAGACCCTGAAACTCACCCACAAACAGCCGGAACCCCCTCAAAGAGCTCCTCAAAGGCAAGCAAGTCAGCAAAAACACACAAAAAATTCCGCCTCCGATTTGGTCCAAACCACTTTTATCCGGTATTAGAGCTTCCCAGCAATGGCCCCAGAGCCGTCAACCCAGGAGAAAATGAGTAGAAGACCCCCAAACAGCCAAAGAGCAAAAGTACAAAAATGGGGACGTAGTCATTTTTTGGCCAATTTCCCAAATCACTCCGCGCGCGCTCTGCAGCTAGGCCCTAACTCCCCTCTGCCACCATGGATTTGCTTCAAACCTCTTGCAAACTAATGTATCCATAGCCAGCAGTGCCCCCAGACCCCGAAACCCACCCACAAACACCAGGAAGCCCCCTAAACAGGCCCCCGAAAACGCTACATTGAGCAAAATGTCAGAAATAGCAAAAAAAAATCCTCATGGATTTTGTCCCAAACATTTCTATCCGGTATTAGACCTTCCAAGGAATGCCCCAAGACCCGCCAACCCACCCGCCAAAAAGCACAACACCCCCAAACAGCCCAAAACCACAATCTCATACTTACAATATTTCTCCACCTTCGGTCCAAACGCGCTGTGTAGCTAGGCCATAACTCCGGTTTACCACCACGGATTTCCTGAAAAGAAAATGCAATCAAGATTAGAGTGTCCCAGCAGTGCTCCCAGACCCTGAAACTCACCCACAAACAGCCGGAACCCCCCCAAAGAGCTCCTCAAAGGCAAGCAAGTCAGCAAAAACACAAAAAAATTCAGCCTCCGATTTGGTCCAAACCACTTTTATCCGGTATTAGAGCTTCCCAGCAATGGCCCAAGAGCCGTCAACCCAGGAGAAAATGAGTAGAAGACCCCCAAACAGCCAAAGAGCAAAAGTACAAAAATGGGGACTTAGTAATTTTTTGCCCAATTTCCCAAATCACTCCGCGCGCGCTCTGCAGCTAGGCCCTAACTCCCTTCTGCCACCATGGATTTGCTTCAATCCTCTTGCAAACTAAAGTATCCATAGCCAGCAGTGCTCCCAGACCCCCAAACCCACCCACAAAAACCAGGAACCCCCCAAACAGGCCCCCGAAAACGCTACATTGAGCAAAATGTCAGAAATAGCAAAACAAAATCCTTATGGATTTTGTTCCAACCACTTCTATCCGGCATTAGACCTTCCCAGGAATGCCCCAAGACCCACCAACCCACCCGCCAAAAAGCAAAACACCCCCAAACAGCCCAAAAGCAAAATCTCATACTTACAATATTTCTCAGCCTAAGGTCCAAACGCGCTGTGTAGCTAGGCCATAACTCCGGTTTACCACCACGGATTTCCTGAAAAGCAAATGCAATCAAGATTAGAGTGTCCCAGCAGTGCTCCCAGACCCTGAAACTCACCCACAAACAGCCGGAACCCCCCCAAAGAGCTCCTCAAAGGCAAGCAAGTCAGCAAAAACACACAAAAAATTCCGCCTCCGATTTGGTCCAAACCACTTTAATCCGGTGTAAGAGCTTCCCAGCAATGGCCCCAGAGCCGTCAACCCAGGAGAAAACGAGTAGAAGGCCCCCAAACAGCCAAAGAGCAAAAGTACAAAAATGGTAACTTGGTCATTTTTTGGCCAATTTTCCAAATCACTCCGCGCGCACTCTGCAGCTAGGCCCTAACTCCCCTCTGCCACCATGGATTTGCTTCAAACATCTTGCAAACTAAAGTATCCATAGCCAGCAGTGCTCCCAGGCCCCGAAACTCACCCACAAACACCAGGAAGCCCCCCAAACAGGCCCCCGAAAACGCTACATTGAGCAAAATGTCAGAAATAGCAAAAAAAAAATCCTTATGGATTTTGTTCCAACCACTTCTGTCCGGAATTAGACCTTCCCAGGAAAGCCCCAAGACCCGCCAACCCACCCGTCAAAGAGCACACACCCCCAAATAGCCCAAAAGCAAAATCTCATACTTACAATATTTCTCGGCCTTCGGTCCAAACGCGCTATGTAGCTAGGCCATAACTCCGGTTTACCACCACGGATTTCCTGAAAAGCAAATGCAATCAAGATTAGAGTGTCCCATCAGTGCTCCCAGACCCCGAAACTCACCCACAAACAGCCGGAACCCCCCCAAAGAGCACCTCAAAGGCAAGCAAGTCAGCAAAAACACAAAAAAAATTCCGCCTCCGATTTGGTCCAAACCACATTTATCCGGTATTAGAGCTTCGCAGCAATGGCCCCAGAGCCATCAACCCAGGAGAAAACGAGTAGAAGACCCCCAAACAGCCAAAGAGCAAAAGTACAAAAACGGGGACTTGGTCATTTTTTGGCCAATTTCCCAAATCACTCCGCGCGCGCTCTGCAGCTAGGCCCTAACTCCCCTCTGCCACTATGGATTTGCTTCAAACCTCTTGCAAACTAAAGTATCCATAGCCAGCAGTGCTCCCAGACCCCGAAACCCACCCACAAACACCAGGAAGCTCCCCAAACAGGCCCCCAAAAACGCTACATTGAGCAAAATGTCAGAAATAGCAACAAAAAAAAATTCTTATGGATTTTGTCCCAACCACTTCTATCCGGTATTAGACCTTCCCAGGAATGCCCCAAGACCCGCCAACCCACCCGCCAAAAAGCACAACACCCCCAAACAGCCCAAAAGCAAAATCTCATACTTACAATATTTCTCGGCCTTCGGTCCAAACGCGCTGTGTAGCTAGGCCATAACTCCGGTTTACCACCACGGATTTCCTGAAAAGAAAATGTAATCAAGATTAGAGTGTCAAAGCAGTGCTCCCAGACCCTGAAACTCACCCACAAACAGCCGGGACCCCCTCAAAGAGCTCCTCAAAGGCACGCAAGTCAGCAAAAACACACAAAAAATTCCGCCTCCGATTTGGTCCAAACCACTTTTATCCGGTATTAGAGCTTCCCAGCAATGGCCCCAGAGCCGTCAACCCAGGAGAAAACGAGTAGAGGACCCCCAAACAGCCAAAGAGCAAAAGTACAAAAATGGGAACTTGGTCATTTTTTGGCCAATTTTCCAAATCACTCCGCGCGCGCTCTGCAGCTAGGCCCTAACTCCCCTCTGCCACCATGGATTTGCTTCAAACCTCTTGCAAACTAAAGTATCCATAGCCAGCAGTGCTCCCATACCCCAAAACCCACCCACAAACACCAGGAAGCCCCCCAAACAGGCCCCCAAAAACGCTACATTGAGCAAAATGTCAGAAATACCAACAAAAAAAATCCTTATGGATTTTGTCCCAACCACTTCTATCCGGTATTAGACCTTCCCAGGAATGCCCCAAGACCCGCCAACCCACCCGCCAAAAAGCACAACACCCCCAAACAGCCCAAAAGCAAAATCTCATACTTACAATATTTCTCGGCCTTCGGTCCAAACGCGCTGTGTAGCTAGGCCATAACTCCGGTTTACCACCACGGATTTCCTGAAAAGAAAATGTAATCAAGATTAGAGTGTCCCAGCAGTGCTCCCAGACCCTGAAACTCACCCACAAACAGCCGGAACCCCCCCAAAGAGCTCCTCAAAGGCAAGCAAGTCAGCAAAAACACACAAAAATTCCGCCTCCGATTTGGTCCAAACCACTTTTATCCGGTATTAGAGCTTCCCAGCAATGGCCCCAGAGCCGTCAACCCAGGAGAAAACGAGTAGAAGGCCCCCAAACAACCAAAGAGCAAAAGTACAAATGGGGACTCAGTCATTTTTTTGCCAATTTTCCAAATCACTCCGCGCGCGCTCTGCAGCTAGGCCCTAACTCCCCTCTGCCACCATGGATTTGCTTCAAACCTCTTGCAAACTAAAGTATCCATAGCCAGCAGTGCTCCCAGGCCCCGAAACTCACCCACAAACACCAGGAAGCCCCCCAAACAGGCCCCCGAAAACGTTACATTGAGCAAAATGTCAGAAATAGCAAAAAAAAATCCTTATGGATTTTGTTCCAACCACTTCTGTCCGGTATTAGACCTTCCCAGGAATGCCCCAAGACCCGCCAACCCACCCGTCAAAAAGCACAACACCCCCAAACAGCCCAAAAGCAAAATCTCATACTTACAATATTTCTCGGCCTTTGGTCCAAACGCGCTATGTAGCTAGGCCATAACTCCGGTTTACCACCACGGATTTCCTGAAAAGCAAATGCAATCAAGATTAGAGTGTCCCAGCAGTGCTCCCAGACCCCGAAACTCACCCACAAACAGCCGGAACCCCCCCAAAGAGCACCTCAAAGGCAAGCAAGTCAGCAAAAACACAAAAAAATTCCGCCTCCGATTTGGTCCAAACCACTTTTATCCGGTATTAGAGCTTCGCAGCAATGGCCCCAGAGCCATAAACCCAGGAGAAAACGAGTAGAAGACCCCCAAACAGCCAAAGAGCAAAAGTACAAAAATGGGGACTTAGTCATTTTTTGGCCAATTTCCCAAATCACTCCGCGCGCGCTCTGCAGCTAGGCCCTAACTTCCCTCTGCCACTATGGATTTGCTTCAAACCTCTTGCAAACTAAAGTATCCATAGCCAGCAGTGCTCCCAGACCCCGAAACCCACCCACAAACACCAGGAAGCCCCCCAAACAGGCCCCCGAAAACGCTACATTGAGCAAAATGTCAGAAATAGCAACAAAAAAAATCCTTATGGATTTTGTCCCAACCACTTCTATCCGGTATTAGACCTTCCCAGGAATGCCCCAAGACCCGCCAACCCACCCGCCAAAAAGCACAACACCCCCAAACAGCCCAAAAGCAAAATCTCATACTTACAATATTTCTCGGCCTTGGGTCCAAACGCGCTGTGTAGCTAGGCCATAACTCCGGTTTACCACCACGGATTTCCTGAAAAGAAAATGTAATCAAGATTAGAGTGTCAAAGCAGTGCTCCCAGACCCTGAAACTCACCCACAAACAGCCGGAACCCCCTCAAAGAGCTCCTCAAAGGCAAGCAAGTCAGCAAAAACACACAAAAAATTCCGCCTCCGATTTGGTCCAAACCACTTTTATCCGGTATTAGAGCTTCCCAGCAATGGCCCCAGAGCCGTCAACCCAGGAGAAAATGAGTAGAAGACCCCCAAACAGCCAAAGAGCAAAAGTACAAAAATGGGGACGTAGTCATTTTTTGGCCAATTTCCCAAATCACTCCGCGCGCGCTCTGCAGCTAGGCCCTAACTCCCCTCTGCTACCATGGATTTGCTTCAAACCTCTTGCAAACTAATGTATCCATAGCCAGCAGTGCCCCCAGACCCCGAAACCCACCCACAAACACCAGGAAGCCCCCTAAACAGGCCCCCGAAAACGCTACATTGAGCAAAATGTCAGAAATAGCAAAAAAAAATCCTCATGGATTTTGTCCCAACCATTTCTATCCGGTATTAGACCTTCCAAGGAATGCCCCAAGACCCGCCAACCCACCCGCCAAAAAGCACAACACCCCCAAACAGCCCAAAACCACAATCTCATACTTACAATATTTCTCCACCTTCGGTCCAAACGCGCTGTGTAGCTAGGCCATAACTCCGGTTTACCACCACGGATTTCCTGAAAAGAAAATGCAATCAAGATTAGAGTGTCCCAGCAGTGCTCCCAGACCCTGAACCCCACCCACAAACAGCCGGAACCCCCCAAAGAGCTCCTCAAAGGCAAGCAAGTCAGCAAAAACACAAAAAAATTCAGCCTCCGATTTGGTCCAAACCACTTTTATCCGGTATTAGAGCTTCCCAGCAATGGCCCAAGAGCCGTCAACCCAGGAGAAAATGAGTAGAAGACCCCCAAACAGCCAAAGAGCAAAAGTACAAAAATGGGGACTTAGTAATTTTTTGCCCAATTTCCCAAATCACTCCGCGCGCGCTCTGCAGCTAGGCCCTAACTCCCCTCTGCTACCATGGATTTGCTTCAAACCTCTTGCAAACTAAAGTATCCATAGCCAGCAGTGCTCCCAGACCCCCAAACCCACCCACAAACACCAGGAACCCCCCAAACAGGCCCCCGAAAACGCTACATTGAGCAAAATGTCAGAAATAGCAAAACAAAATCCTTATGGATTTTGTTCCAACCACTTCTATCCGGCATTAGACCTTCCCAGGAATGCCCCAAGACCCACCAACCCACCCGCCAAAAAGCAAAACACCCCCAAACAGCCCAAAAGCAAAATCTCATACTTACAATATTTCTCAGCCTAAGGTCCAAACGCGCTGTGTAGCTAGGCCATAACTCTGGTTTACCACCACGGATTTCCTGAAAAGCAAATGCAATCAAGATTAGAGTGTCCCAGCAGTGCTCCCAGACCCTGAAACTCACCCACAAACAGCCGGAACCCCCCCAAAGAGCTCCTCAAAGGCAAGCAAGTCAGCAAAAACACACAAAAAATTCCGCCTCCGATTTGGTCCAAACCACTTTAATCCGGTGTAAGAGCTTCCCAGCAATGGCCCCAGAGCCGTCAACCCAGGAGAAAACGAGTAGAAGGCCCCCAAACAGCCAAAGAGCAAAAGTACAAAAATGGTAACTTGGTCATTTTTTGGCCAATTTTCCAAATCACTCCGCGCGCACTCTGCAGCTAGGCCCTAACTCCCCTCTGCCACCATGGATTTGCTTCAAACATCTTGCAAACTAAAGTATCCATAGCCAGCAGTGCTCCCAGGCCCCGAAACTCACCCACAAACACCAGGAAGCCCCCCAAACAGGCCCCCGAAAACGCTACATTGAGCAAAATGTCAGAAATAGCAAAAAAAAAATCCTTATGGATTTTGTTCCAACCACTTCTGTCCGGAATTAGACCTTCCCAGGAAAGCCCCAAGACCCGCCAACCCACCCGTCAAAGAGCACACACCCCCAAATAGCCCAAAAGCAAAATCTCATACTTACAATATTTCTCGGCCTTCGGTCCAAACGCGCTATGTAGCTAGGCCATAACTCCGGTTTACCACCACGGATTTCCTGAAAAGCAAATGCAATCAAGATTAGAGTGTCCCATCAGTGCTCCCAGACCCCGAAACTCACCCACAAACAGCCGGAACCCCCCCAAAGAGCACCTCAAAGGCAAGCAAGTCAGCAAAAACACAAAAAAAATTCCGCCTCCGATTTGGTCCAAACCACATTTATCCGGTATTAGAGCTTCGCAGCAATGGCCCCAGAGCCATCAACCCAGGAGAAAACGAGTAGAAGACCCCCAAACAGCCAAAGAGCAAAAGTACAAAAACGGGGACTTGGTCATTTTTTGGCCAATTTCCCAAATCACTCCGCGCGCGCTCTGCAGCTAGGCCCTAACTCCCCTCTGCCACTATGGATTTGCTTCAAACCTCTTGCAAACTAAAGTATCCATAGCCAGCAGTGCTCCCAGACCCCGAAACCCACCCACAAACACCAGGAAGCTCCCCAAACAGGCCCCCAAAAACGCTACATTGAGCAAAATGTCAGAAATAGCAACAAAAAAAAATTCTTATGGATTTTGTCCCAACCACTTCTATCCGGTATTAGACCTTCCCAGGAATGCCCCAAGACCCGCCAACCCACCCGCCAAAAAGCACAACACCCCCAAACAGCCCAAAAGCAAAATCTCATACTTACAATATTTCTCGGCCTTCGGTCCAAACGCGCTGTGTAGTTAGGCCATAACTCCGGTTTACCACCACGGATTTCCTGAAAAGAAAATGTAATCAAGATTAGAGTGTCCCAGCAGTGCTCCCAGACCCTGAAACTCACCCACAAACAGCCTGAACCCCCTCAAAGAGCTCCTCAAAGGCAAGCAAGTCAGCAAAAACACACAAAGATTCCGCCTCCGATTTTGTCTAAACCACTTTTATCCGGTATTAGAGCTTCCCAGCAATGGCCCCAGAGCCGTCAACCCAGGAGAAAACGAGTAGAAGACCCCCAAACAGCCAAAGAGCAAAAGTACAAAAATGGGGACTTAGTCATTTTTTGGCCAATTTCCCAAATCACTCCGCGCGCGCTCTGCAGCTAGGCCCTAACTCCCCTCTGCCACCATGGATTTGCTTCAAACCTCTTGCAAACTAAAGTATCCATAGCCAGCAGTGCTCCCAGACCCCGAAACCCACCCACAAACACCAGGAAGCCCCCTAAACAGGCCCCCGAAAACGCTACATTGAGCAAAATGTCAGAAATAGCAAAAAAAAATCCTCATGGATTTTGTCCCAACCACTTCTATCCAGTATTAGACCTTCCAAGGAATGCCCCAAGACCCACCAACCCACCCGCCAAAAAGCACAACACCCCCAAACAGCCCAAAAGCACAATCTCATACTTACAATATTTCTCGGCCTTCGGTCCAAACGCGCTGTGTAGCTAGGCTGTAACTCCGGTTTACCACCACGGATTTCCTGAAAAGAAAATGCAATCAAGATTAGAGTGTCCCAGCAGTGCTCCCAGACCCTAAAACCCACCCACAAACAGCCGGAACCCCCCCAAAGAGCTCCTCAAAGGCAAGCAAGTCAGCAAAAACACAAAATAAATTCAGCCTCCGATTTGGTCCAAACCACTTTTATCCGGTATTAGAGCTTCCCAGCAATGGCCCAAGAGCCGTCAACCCAGGAGAAAACGAGTAGAAGACCCCCAAACAGCCAAAGAGCAAAAGTACAAAAATGGGGACAGTAATTTTTTGGCTAATTTCCCAAATCACTCCGCGCGCGCTCTGCAGCTAGGCCCTAACTCCCTTCTGCCACCATGGATTTGCTTCAAACCTCTTGCAAACTAAAGTATCCATAGCCAGCAGTGCTCCCAGACCCCGAAACCCACCCACAAACACCAGGAAGCCCCCCAAACAGGCCCCCCAAAACGCTACATTGAGCAAAATGTCAGAAATAGCAAAAAAAAATCCTTATGGATTTTGTTCCAACCACTTCTATCTGGCATTAGACCTTCCCAGGAATGCCCCAAGACCCACCAACCCACCCGCCAAAAAGCAAAACACCCCCAAACAGCCCAAAAGCAAAATCTCATACTTACAATATTTCTCAGCCTAAGGTCCAAACGCGCTGTGTAGCTAGGCCATAACTCCGGTTTACCACCACGGATTTCCTGAAAAGCAAATGCAATCAAGATTAGAGTGTCCCAGCAGTGCTCCCAGACCCTGAAACTCAGCCACAAACAGCCGGAACCCCCCCAAAGAGCTCCTCAAAGGCAAGCAAGTCAGCAAAAACACAAAAAAAATTCCGCCTCCGATTTCGTCCAAACCACTTTTATCCGGTATTAGAGCTTCCCAGCAATGGCCCCAGAGCCGTCAACCCAGGAGAAAACGAGTAGAAAACCCCCAAACAGCCAAAGAGCAAAAGTACAAAAATGGGGACTTAGTCATTTTTTGGCCAATTTCCCAAATCACTCGGCGCGCGCTCTGCAGCTAGGCCCTAACTCCCCTCTGACACCATGGATTTGCTTCAAACCTCTTGCAAACTAAAGTATCCATAGCCAGCAGTGCTCCCAGACCCCGAAACCCACCCACAAACACCAGGAAGCCCCCCACACAGGCCCCCAAAAACGCTACATTGAGCAAAATGTCAGAAATAGCAACAACAAAAAATCCTTATGGATTTTGTCCCAACCACTTCTATCCAGTATTAGACCTTCCCAGGAATGCCCCAAGACCCGCCAACCCACCCGCAAAAAGCACAACACCCCCAAACAGCCCAAAAGCAAAATCTCATACTTACAATATTTCTCGGCCTTCGGTCCAAACGCGCTGTGTAGCTAGGCCATAACTCCGGTTTACCACCACGGATTTCCAGAAAAGCAAATGCAATCAAGATTAGAGTGTCCCAGCAGTGCTCCCAGACCCCGAAACTCACCCACAAACAGCCGGAACCCCCCCAAAGAGCACCTCAAAGGCAAGCAAGTCAGCAAAAACACCAAAAAATTTCCACCTCGGATTTGATCCAAGCCACTTTTATCCGGTATTAGAGCTTCCCAGCAATGGCCCCAGAGCCGTCAACTCACCTGCAAAGAGGTAGAACAACACCCCCACAAGTGCTGAGTCTTTCTTCATTGGGCGTAAACCAGCCCTCTGCTTTGATGGAAATAGGAGTCTGGAGGAGGAGGATAGAGGAGCATGTTCTTCTGAACTTGCGAACCTGAGGAATGCAGACTGCGGCACCTTCAAATCAATAAGCAAACAAGTGAAGACAGTTCTGCTGATGGGCTTGTTTTTGTGATTAGGTGATTAAAGTTTGAATTATATTAACTGTGCACAACAAAGAAAGACAGACACACAGGAATAAAAGTGAATAAGGATGAAAAAGAAAGTTATTGATTCATTGTCTCATTTTCAGGGCTCTGTGTCACGGTCCACGAATAAGAATAAGGCTTCGTCATCATACTCTGCGAATTCAGGCAGGGTGAGCTCAGTGTCACCTGACAGAGAAGAAATTCCCTCATCTATGTTGCTGTCAACCTCGTCTTCATCCGGCGTGCTTTCTCGTACTCTGTAATCTGGTGGTATGAGGTGCTGATTCATCTTGATCATTGTTAACATCTCCACATTTTTGGGCGAGAGGCGGCTCCGTTTGGAAGTTACAATGCCACCAGCAGCACTGAAAACACGTTCAGAAGACACACTTGCGAGTGGGCAAGACAAGTAGTTTAAAGCCAGGTTGGAGAGCTGTGGCCACAATTCTTTTTTCCCATGCCAATACGCCAATGGGTCAGCATTAACATAGACCTCTGTTGAGTCATTCAGATAGTCCTTCACCATCGACTCAAGGTGCTCCTCCAAGGTTCCTCCACTTTGCATAGATGTTGCTGTGACCTTTTGAGAACCAAACCCAAGCAGAGCTAGCCAATCCTCTTCAGCCTCCAATGTTACTGTTGTGTCTGGTGGTGCAGATGATCCGGTTGCCGGTCTCTTTAACGGCTGAGAGGTCACTTGTGCCGCAGCCACAGGTGCAGAAGTGGATTGTTGTGACTGGGGATGGCCTGCTGATGCTGATGTACTGACTTTTCCTTCAATTTTCTTCCATTCTCTTTCAAACCTCTTGGCTGAGGAGGCTAGCCACTGTTTGTACTTTGTAACATCTTCATCAGCAAAAGGAAAGAATGCTTGGCCTGCCAGCGCCTTTTTGTAGCGTGGATCCAGAATAGTAGCACAAATGTAATGCTGGTTTGAGTGGATCATTTTAAGACGTTCATCACCTTGTAGGCGCTCTAATAATTTCTCCGCCAGAACAAGAGGGTCTTGGTTTTCTTCATCTTTTTGAAACACAGAACACACCTCCTTCAGTTGGTGCTCCAGCATGTACAACAATGGGATAGCTTTTCCCAAATTACAGTCCTCCTTGCTGACTGCACGCGTGAAGATTTCAAAAGGACGAAGCATGCGTGTCAGGCTTTTAACTATGTCCCATTGCGCCACACCCATCCTCAGGTCCTCCTTCTGAGCTGTACCCTGTGTTAAGAAATAGTGATCGAGTACCGTATACTGCTCGTACAGACGCTCAAGCATGTAGAAGGTTGAGTTCCAACATGTTGCCACCTCCTGGATGAGTGCTTTCACTGGCATTTGACGTTCATATAGCAGGCTCCTCAGATGCTTCCGGGCCTTAAAAGAATGGCTGAAATGTTTGCACATTTTTTGGCAGGTGTCCACTACCCTGTACGCTGCACTGTCTTTATCACTCAATAATTTTTTGACAACCAGGTTTATACAGTGCGCCAAACACGGCACTCTGAAATAGTCACCCAGCTCCATTGCCTTAACTACATTGGCGCCATTATCCGTGGAAACATAACCAACCTGGCGTTTTTTTGGGGACAGCCAGTCAAGGACCTTTGTGTTAAACACATCCAAAATGTTTTCTGCTGTGTGACGTTTCTCCAAACCAAACATGCATGTTTCCGAGCAGCTTTCAAAACTTGGTCCGGGTCAACACCTGCGTTTAGCTTTGCTTTAACCCCTGAAAAAGAGACCCAGTGTGCAGTGATGCACATGTAATCAGTGCCTGCGCCACTGGTCTACATGTCTGTTGTCAGATGTATAGTGTGAACAGCACTCTTCTTCAGAACATCTTCATGTAGTGCTGGAACCGCAACACGAGCAAAATAGAACCGGCTAGGAACCTTCCATTTAGGGCAGAGCGCTGCCACTAATTCTAGAAAACCAACCCCTTCTACAAAAGAAAAAGAGAGAAGGTCCAGAGCTAGCATTTTAGCCAGCTTAGTGTTATACAGACGCGTCAGTGGGTGGTTGCGTTCATATTACGCTTCTGTAAACAACATCTTTTTAATGTTGCCCTGGACCAAGGATTTACGGGATTATGATGATGATATCTTCGACCCAGTTATGCTCGCTGATGAACTTTTTCGCATTGGTGTATCACTCTCTCCCACACTCTTAGTGTGGCTCACATGGGGTGTGCTGCTGACAGGGGTACTGGGTGTAAGTGAAGTGTTTGACACGTCTTCTTCCTCCTCGTCATCATCAGATGAAACATAAATGTTTTCATTACGTGCAATTCGGGCTTCCTTGATCGCCTGTAGGTGCGCAAACCATTGGACAGTGTGCTGTCTCTTAAGATGACCTCTCTGGCCTCCGGTACCATAGTTGGTACCAAACTTACCACGACTAACTCGAAGCTTACAAATGCTACAAATGGCTATGTTTTCCTTTTTTGGTAAACACTAAAGAAGTCCCAAACTGCAGACTTGAAATGTCTTTGGGGGCCGGAGGAGGCGGCGATACTGGTGGTGGTGGTCCTGCTGCTAATGCCAGATGAAGTGGAGGATGTGGATTGCCGAACTTCAGTACGTTTTGCACTTTCACCACCACTAATTGAGGTCGAGGTGGATGGAGGTCCCTTCTTGCGAGGAAGAAATATGGAAGCGGTAGGTGTTGGTGTACTAGTTAACTCCAATGATTGTTGTGTTTCCATTGCCTCCTCGTCGACATCATCATCACGCTCAGCAGCTTCTCGGAATAGGGTCAAAATGTCTCTTTGCTGCATGCCCGCTGGGGCTGCAGTGACCTTTATGATGACTGGCTCGTCGTCGTGAGAGGCTTCATCAGCAGCAGTATCCGTCACTTCTTGTTGAGCCTCATCACACTCCATAGCTATGAGTTTTTCGACGACCTTCCTTTTACGCTTAGGTATCTTTGTCAGATCATGGTGTGCCTCACTCTCAGACTGCCGTGATGGTTCCCAATCTTCATCCAGATCATCAGAAGGAGGTGGGCTTGAAGAAGATGTAGACACCCCCCTTGATGTTTTCCTTGCTAGGGATGTGGAAGACAATGAATGATCATCAGGAGGAGTGGCTTCCTCAAATGATACCTCGGTTTGATTGTCAATTTCCTGATGTGCCCCTACTTCGGGAGGAACAACTATTGTGGGCACTTGTGACCCTCCATGCACCTCTGCTTGCGCATCTCCTTGTGCTGCCTCTCCTTCCACATGTACTTGGGCTTGTACTTGCACATGTTGTTGTTGTTGCGGCTGTGGTTGTTCAACACTTGTCAGATGAGTTACAACAACCTGTGTTGATTCAGGGACATTGCTGCTACTTTCTTGCGATGAGCCAAAATCACTGGTCGATGGTGATTGAAGAAGTACACTGACTGCCTCTGCAGCACTCAAGGGCTTTGACTTAAGTTGGCGTGGTGGTGGAGGCACTGAGCCCAATGGAGCGGGGGTGCTGCTCCCAGCTTGGTCCCCAGCAGATCCTGCTGCTGCTGCAGGCGTACTTTTTTTTTACTCCCAAAAAACGCGGCGGACGGCACACCAGCCTCCTTGGTAACTTGCTTCTTCTGCTCCTTACTGGCAACTTTCTTGCTAGAGGAGCTACGGAGAACTTTTTTTGGGGCCATCTTCTTCAGAGCAGGTCAGAACAGCAGGCCGCAGTTGCACGAGTTGCAGAGTTGTCTGTGGCCAGACGTGAAGTCGCGTGACGTTATGCTGCACACACACACCGCTGCAGAACTTCTTCCTGGCACTGGTGGTTCTCTTGAGTCTTGTGCACCTAAAAGCAATGGAAGACAGAGGAACATCAGTTCAGTTATACACCCCAAAAAAATAAAAAAAAAACAGAAAAATCAGCACAATCCCATGCCTTCCATGATGCTTAAATTCAAGACACTCCACAGAAAGACTAGGCCCATGCAACACTCACTAGTCACTACCCCTGGTGAAAAGGCCACAACAACAGGCAAAAAAAACGAAAATCACAGAAAAATCAGCACAATCCCAAGCCATCCAGCCCCTCCTAGATGTTTACATTCAAGACAACCCACAGAAAGACTAGGCCCATGCACCACTCACTACCCCTAGGCATAATGGATGAAAGCTAGGCAAAATGGGTGCAGGCCTGAGAACACTGCCTGCATTCAAAATGGCCCCCTCCCTCACAGCACATGGCCAGGGCCTGTAGCAGCGCTCAAAATGGCCCCCAACCACATGGTCTGTCCACAACAGGCCAAAGAAAACGAAAATCACAGAACAATCAGCACAATCCCAAGCCATCCAGCCCCGCCATGATGTTTAAATTCAAGACAACCCACAGAAAGACTAGGCCCATGCACCACTCACTACCCCTGGGCATAATGGATGAAAGCTAGGCAAAATGGGTGCAGGCCTGAGAACACTGCCTGCATTCAAAATGGCCCCCTCCCTCACAGCAGATGGCCAGGGCCTGTAGCAGCACTCAAAATGGCCCCCAACCACATGGCCTGTCCACAACAGGCCAAAAAACCGAAAATCACTGAAAAATCAGCACAATCCCAAGCTATCCAGCCCCTCCATGATGTTTAAATTCAAGACAACCCACAGAAAGACTAGGCCCATGCACCACTCACTACCCCTGGGCATAATGGATGAAAGCTAGGCAAAATGGGTGCAGGCCTGAGAACACTGCCTGCATTCAAAATGGCCCCCTCCCTCACAGCACATGGCCAGGGCCTGTAGCAGCGCTCAAAATGGCCCCCAACCACATGGTCTGTCCACAACAGGCCAAAAAAACGAAAATCACAGAACAATCAGCACAATCCCAAGCCACCCAGCCCCTCCATGATGTTTAAATTCAAGACAACCCACAGAAAGACTAGGCCCATGCACCACTCACTACCCCTGGGCATAATGGATGAAAGCTAGGCAAAATGGGTGCAGGCCTGAGAACACTGCCTGCATTCAAATTGGCCCCCTCCCTCACAGCAGATGGCCAGGGCCTGTAGCAGCACTCAAAATGGCCCCCAACCACATTGCCTGTCCACAACAGGCCAAAAAAACGAAAATCACTGAAAAATCAGTACAATCCCAAGCCATCCAGCCCCTCCATGATGTTTAAATTCAAGACAACCCAAAGAAAGACTAGGCCCATGCACCACTCTCTACCCCTGGGAATAATGGATGAAAGCTAGGCAAAATGGGTGCAGGCCTGAGAACACTGCATGCATTCAAAATGGCCCCCTCCCTCCCAGCACATGGCCAGGGCCTGTAGCAGCACTCAAAATGGCCCCCAACCACATGGCCTGTCCACAACAGGCCAAAAAAACGAAAATCACAAAAAAATCAGCACAATCCCAAGCCATCCAGCCCCTCCATGATGTTTAAATTCAAGACGACCCACAGAAAGACTAGGCCCATGCACCACTCACTACCCCTGGGCATAATGGATGAAAGCTAGGCAAAATGGGTGCAGGCCTGAGAACACTGCCTGCATTCAAAATGGCCCCCTCCCTCACAGCACATGGCCAGGGCCTGTAGCAGCACTCAAAATGGCCCCCAACCACATGGCCTGTCCACAACAGGCCAAAAAAACGAAAATCACAGAAAAATCAGCACAATCCCAAGCCATCCAGCCCCTCCGTGATGTTTAAATTCAAGAAAACCCACAGAAAGACTAGGCCCATGCAACACTCACTACCCCTGGTGAAAAGGCCACAACAGGCCAAAAAAAACCGAAAATCACAGAAAAATCAGCACAATCTCAAGCCATCCAGCCCCTCCATGATGTTTAAATTCAAAACACCCCACAGAAAGACTCAGTGCACCCACCACTGAGTACCCCTGGGCAAAAGGCCCCAAAACAGCCCAAAAATCGAAAATTCCAAAATTGTAGTTGCAGCAACTGTAATGCCCCAAACAAACTTACTTGTGAAATTTCTAATCCAAAAGTGATCCAAAGAAAGTCAAAAAGGCCTCAAATCCAAATATCCAGCAGCATCCACAAAAAGTAATCCTTCCAGCTCCAGATCCAAATGAAAAGTGACCAGGAGATGGACAAAGCACTGGGAGTAGCCTGCTGGACAAGAACAGGAAGTTGAAGACTGTATGGTACTTCCTTCCTCCCACCCCCCCTCCCCAAAATGGACTCCTCGCACAAAAAGTGCAGGCAAATGTCAACCTGAGGAGTTATTCAGATAAAAATCATCATTTCCAGAAGGTTTATGCTGCTTGCTGGTGGATTTCTTGTGCAGAATTGCAAATTTTGCATTTTCGCGAGTGCTAGATTATTGCTGCTCGCCGCATCTCCAAGCTCGCAATTGCGAAGTACCCCGATACGTGATCACGGCGTACTCGCGTTGACAAACTCTCGCTGTACAAGTTGGCAAGCCGCGATTACTTAATCGCGCTTGCCAAATTCCCGCGGGATCCCGCAGCAAGATCCAAAATGGCGCAGCACTCGCAAAATATCAAGAAAAATAACTCGGCAAATGATGAATGACGGTAAGTAAACGCCGCGCGCCGCAAAATTGTATCACCAAGAAAAAAAAATCCGCTGCGTGCGAATTTGCGGATTTTGCGGGAAATTCGCGAATCTCGCGGATTGCGAATTTTCAGAAAACCCGCAAAATCCGCGAGCGGAACGGATTTTACGTCCATACTTACTCTCCACACCACTGGAGTCAAGCTATCCAGGCTGATGAAGGCTGATAGCCAGAAACCGGTCCTTGGATGCTTGATTCCGGTCTGGGAAAGACATGGCTTGGTAGTTCGGACTGGACTGTTCCCATGAGGCACAGGGTCAGAGCTGATTTGCATATAGCCAGTGTCTAACCCAGGGTGGTGTGGAGTGCAAAAAAACGATGGATTTAGGCCCAGATCCTTGTACTGGGGTGAATGTATGACATTGTTCTACATTCTGTCCATCAACTGTGTTTTTTGCAATTTTCACCCCGAGTGTGCTGGGTATACTCAGACGTGAGTTTCAGGCTCTCCACACCACTGGAGTCAAGCTATCCAGGCTGATGAAGGCTGGTAGCCAGAAACCGGTCCTTGGATGCTTGGTTCCGGTCTGGGAAAGACATGGCTTGGTAGTTCGGACTGGACTGTTCCCATGAGGCACAGGGTCAGAGCTGATTTGCATATAGCCAGTGTCTAACCCAGGGTGGTGTGGAGTGCAAAAAAACGATGGATTTAGGCCCAGATCCTTGTACTGGGGTGAATGTATGACATTGTTCTACATTCTGTCCATCAACTGTGTTTTTTGCAATTTTTTCCCTGTGATGCAAAGTGCAGGGGTTGATTAAGGTGCAACTAGCCACTGGAAGATGGGCAAAACAGACAAACTTCATAAAAAACTACAATTTGACGTACGCAAAACAACCAGAACATGGGAGCCCATCCTATCAGATCCTAGAGCTAGATCAGATGACCAGGAGGCATCAGCCGATGCAGATCTGAAACAAATACTGCGCACCATACAACAACGCCTATCTAAATTAGACAGCAAAATAGATTCTTTATTTTTCCTCATGGACGGAATGTCTGAGCAACTAGATAAGCATGGTGACAGGCTGAATGAGGCAGAGCAAAGAATCTCAGGTCTGGAGGACTTCGTGAAGGCGGACTCGGATGCTGACAAATCGACAGACAAGATTCTCCAAGCACTCCAATCTAAGGCAGAAGACCTCGAAGAGAGATTGAGGCGGAAAAACATCCGAATTCTGGGGGTGGTGGAGTCATCAAATATTGGGAACAAGGAACATCACGTGGAGAAGCTCCTCATCGCTCTACTGTGCAGGGATAGTTTTTCAGACATGTTTGTGGTGGAACGAGCTCACCGCACCTTGGTGCCCCAGACGGTCCCACAGGCGTCCCAGTGACCCATAATAGCAGGATATTAAACTACAGGGAACGTGATGCTGCCCTGAAGAATGGCTCGCTAATTAGGGTCACTACGACATGGGGGGGCAAACATATCCCTATTTCCTGACTTCACATTGCAAGTTCAAGAGGCAAGACACCTTTTTATACCTGCTAAGAAACGACTAAGAGAAATTAACCTGGAGTACAGAATGCAATACCCGGCAAAGCTGAGAGTCAGATCAGACGGTAAGGTGCATTTCTTCATGGATCCTAAAACAGTCCTAGGCTTCTTGAATGAAAAGGAACAAGCTTTCTGGTGGCGGGGGTCACCACACAGTCCTTGTTCAAACACAGACGCCACACCAGACTCAGAGGATGAGCGGAGAAAGTGAGAAGAGCAAAGAGAGGATCTGCATGCAGGCATTTTCCATTTTGAAGGGACGGTGTGCTCCGTACAGAGAAAGGAATGCTAGTATTGCAGGAACTTTTGAACAATGCTGCAACATGGATAAGTAGTTTACCTCTTTTGTGTCAATTGATTAAAAAGTACTCTGTGGGCCTTACGTGGGTTGCCACCTTGGGAAAAAGGCATCTCAGATACCAGTTTCCCATGTCATGCTCCAAATTTTACAGCTTGGGGTATTCAATTGGAAGGGGGAGGACACATTAGACACCATAGCAAGAGTATGTGTTGAAAGGATGGCGTTAAGGCCTAGGAGAGATGGCAACATCTTTCCCAAGTGCATCACGCTATTTCACATGTTTTGTTGGGGGTTATTAAGAACGAAAAGAAGGGAGGGGATTTTTGTGGTTATTGAAGTTGGGGGTACCCGTGGTATGGGAGGGAAATATATAATGGCGTGTATTGTTTTATTTAGATCAGAGGGGAAGATGCATCATAATCACATCAGGCTTCACGCACATGCAGTGATACGATTTACTCTATTCATACGTAAATCCAATGGCACCTGAGAGTTCTGAGGTGCAATTCCTGAAACTTATGACCAGGAATGTTAGGGGACTAAATGACAACAGGAAAGTCAAGAGGGTAGTGCCATATTTAAAGAAGCATGAGGTAGATGCTGCGGTCTTGCAAGAGACACATCTTAAGATAGAAAGCAGCGGAGCAGTGCAGCGTAAAATGCAGGGTCAGTGCTACACAACTGATTACACCTCCCACAACAGAGGGGTGTTGTTATGGGTGGACAAGCGGGTTGGGGTATGCATGACGGGACTTCTCAGGGACCCAAATGTCAGGTTTGCTGCAGCACTCTGCAGCAAAGGTGATCTAAAATTCGTACTGGTCAGTATATGCGGACCGAACCATGATGATCTCCATTTCTATAACCTGCTAGAAGCGAAGTAGGTGCAATGAATTGGGACTCCACAGGTGTGAGGACGGGATTTCAACTGCATCCTTTACCCGGATATAGATAGATCTAAGGGTCAAGCCAGATGCCCAGTGGCAGAGGCGTTAGCCATGGTAGATTTAATGTGCAGGAGAGGCCTCTTGGACATATGGAGACACAGATCCACTACAGGGAGGGGTTACACACATTACTCCTCAGTATATGAAACCCATATTCGCATTGATTACTGGTTGCTGTCTGAGATCCTGAACACAAGGGTAGTGGCGTGCACTTATCTCCCCAAAACATATTCCGACCATTCCCCTGTCCAGCTAACACTGGAATACAGAGCACCTAGGGTCCCCGCATTCATATGGTGTTTCCCCACATACTCATTATTAGATACTGTCTTCAAAGCAGAATTGACGAGGGCACTAGAGGAGTTTTTTACAAATAAATTAAGCTTGGTTCTGACATTCGCCACGGTATTGGAAACCTTTAAGGTTTACATCAGGGGGGATCGTGATCTCATCACACGCAGGAATTTTTCAGTCTATACGAAGCAGACTAGCAACCCTAGAAAAGGACATTGGAAGCATGGAGAAAACACTATCAGAGGGTGATGGACACTGCACCGCAGCGAAACTGTCCTGAATTTCAAGACACAGCGAATGACGAAATTAATTTCATGGGAAAGTATGCCACTGTACGCTGTAATGGGGAGCGGAGAGTCCAGGAGCCACACTTGCGGGATTCTGAGGCCTCAGAGGGACTTAGACAAAATTACAGAGATGATAGATGACCAGGGACACTCTTTACACACCCCAGAGGAAATCGCAGAGCACTTCCGATCCTAATATAAGACATTGTACACATCACAAATACCAACTGATAACAACGTGATCGCTAAATACCTGTCATACATCAAAATGTTGTGGTTAGTAACGGACCATAGGGAAAATTTGATGGCTCCTCTGGAATCAGCTGAAATCAGGAATGTGTTGCATATTATGGCTGCCGGAAAAGCTCCTGGAGCCGACGGTTTGACAGTGGTTTTTATATTAAGAATTTTAAGAGCTGCTGATCCCACACCTCAAAATGCTCTACGAGGAAATGGCTGAGGCAGGGGCAATGCCACCTCCCTACAGGAGGCAGTGATTGCAACATTGCTGAAGGCGGGCAAGCAGTCCCACGTATAGGTCACTGTCCCTGCTCAATGTTGATGCTAAAATCTACGAGAAAATCTTGGCAAAGAGGCTGGCACCAGTATTGCGAGGCATTATCTACCTGGAGCAAGCTGGTTGTGTTCCTAGCTAGAATTTAACACAAAACCCGAGAATGCTATTCGGTATAATACAGAGATTGAGTCCAGAGGTCTGGGCTGCCGCGGTATTCCTCGATGCCGAGAAGGCTTTTGACTCCGTGGAGTGGGGGTTCATGTTCGCAGTCCAGTGCAGAGTAGGGGTCAGGGGGGTATTCCTAAGCTTGATTTCGGTTTTATTCACATCACCTACTGCCAGGGTCAGAATCGGGGATGCAGTCTCTAATACCCTAAATATCATACGGGGTGCAAGACAAGGATGCCCTTTAACTCACCTGTTGTACACGATTGTAGTTGAGACATTGGCGTGTGCAATTCGCGAATATCATTCCCACAGGGGGCTGGGGTTCCCAGGGTATACTCTGAACATCTCTGCGTATGCTGACAACACCCTACTGTATATTCGCAATCCAGATAAAAACCTCTCCCCCATACTGCGAGATGTGGTCCAATTTGGTGGGCACTCAGCTGCAAATTAGCTGGGAGAAGTCTATCAAGTCAAGTCAAGTCAAAAAGCTTTATTTCGATAAAATTTCATTATCATAAAAGCATTTCATTATCATAAAAGCAAGTTTAAAACAAATTGGTGGTTAATAAAATTGATTACACATATCCAGTTGACAGCAACAAATATGACATTTGCTAAAGTTAATATAGTTTAAGAAAGAATTAAACAGAGTTTTTAAGCTTTCTGGCTCTAATAGCCCAAGCCCAGAATAAAAACTTAGCTAAGGCACAGGCAAAGGGTACATAGCTATCCGAAACAAGTATCCTGATTGCCACTTCGTGGCTCCTGGTTCCCAGTTGTCGACACAAATTCTTCAGCCACGCCCTTCTTGGATTGGCATATTCGTTACAGACAAATAGGAAATGGGCTAATGTCTCTGGGTGGGCTAGACATGAAGGACACAGGTCAGTTTTGTGTGAACAGGATTTCCATGTTTTGGTAAAAGTGTTCAATGGCAAGGTACCCGTTCTGAATTTAAAATACAAAGTCCGGGCAAACGGTTTCCCGATTATATCTAGGTAAGGTTCACGCCTAGGAATGTCTTTAAACTGCAGAAAATCCTCAGTAAGCCTGCCAATGGATGTGCTAGAATGCCTTTGGGAGCAAATCCAATCCCGGTATAGGTTTTTAAGTACTTGTTTTGGAGGAGAGGTTCTGCTTGACCAAAAGTCCAATAGGCCCAAGTTCGCCAATAAGGATTTCATGTCTGTTAGCCATTTGACTCTGGCCCAGTGTGGTGACGCCATTATTTCTTCCAGGCCTCTGGCATAGGCACTAAGTTCCTCTACCCGCCAAATACGGGCCCATAATAAGAGAGGACGAAATTTCGCAATTTCGCCAATCTGAGTACAGCCAAGATCCATAAATAAGGGTAAAAGTGGGGTACTTTGGGGGAGGGACATTATTTGTCTACAGAAGTTATTCTCGGATTTTTGAAGAGCTTGTGAAGATGCGAAGCCCCAAAGTTCAGCTCCATAAAGTGCAGAGCTGACGCCCTTGGCGGCATAGATCTCTAGGACTGTTCCTATTGGTTTGAACGAACTGGAACGTTGCTCCCTCAATAGGGCACCTGTGATCCTTTTATGATTCAACAGCATCTTGTCTAAATGCGGAGACCAATCCATTTTGTCTGAGATGCGTATCCCTAAATAGTCAAACACTTTCACCCTTTCCAGGGACTCAGTGTTTAAAATAGGGGGACGCACTTGCTGTTTAGGGGGGTTAAGGACAAGGTATTTTGTTTTATTGGTATTTATAACCAAGCCCCGATCAGTACAAAAGGATTGGAAATTGTCCAAGAGTTTCTGTAGTCCCATAGGGGTTTTAGAGATTAGGAGCGTGTCGTCCGCGAAGAGGTGGGTCGGTATACGAACCCCCGCCAGGGATGGTTCGTCAGATGGAAATTTAAGTAAGTGCTCGACCACCCCATTGATGTACAAGGAGAAAAGGGTGGGAGCCAGAACACATCCCTGGCGGACCCCTCTCTCGACCGGAATACAGCCCGTTTTCTCCCCTCCAGAGCCCCACCTAATTTGGGCAAAGCTGTCCTGATGGAGCCTAACTAATAGGGATAGTAGGTACTGTGGAAGCCCCATATTGGCCAGGACCTTCCATAGCAAGTCCCGGGGGACAAGGTCAAAGGCAGTCTTTAAATCGATAAATGCGAGATAAAGACTGCCCTTGCCTATCACTACCACCTTCCAGTAAATCATCATAAGCCTAAAGGCCTGTTCTATCGTTCCGGTGCCTACTCTAAAACCGGCCTGGAAATCGGTAAGTATTTTATTTTCATCTACTCAGTTGAGTATCCTGAGTAGAATAACTTTACCAACAACTTTTTGGGTTACATCTAGCAGGCTGATCGGCCTATAATTAGACGGGTCATCCCTTGGGCCTTTCTTGTGGATGGGAACCACCTCCGCCCCCTTCCATGATGCGGGAATGGGGGCACCCCTACAAATGGCAAGAAGAAGGGAGTGGATTAATTTACCCCAAGTAACACCATCAGATTTTAACAAGTCCCCCGGGATACCATCAGGTCCTGCAGCTTTTTGTGGAGTGATGGAATTAATAGCATATTCTACTTCCTTCTGTGTGAATTCAGGATCACTGGGGAGAAGAATATAATTAATGTAAAGAGGGGATTGAGCAGGCCCTCTCCCGTTCAAATCATTATGGCAGGAATAAAGTTTAGCAAAATGGGCCTCCCATACCTGCCCCGAGATATTGCAGGTTACGAGATCGCTATCCGGTCTGTTTCGTGCCCTTATGGTGTCCCAGAAGGATTTAGTGTCTTTTTTCATACTGGCTTCCTTAAGGGTTAGCCAATAGGCATCCTCCCACTCCATTTTAGCTACCCGTAAGGCCATTTTATGGTCTCTTCTAGCAATTTGGATTAATGGGGGGGACTTCCCTTTAACTGCCTCTATTAGGCGGGATTTGGCCTTCCTGCACGTTGCCGAGTACCAATCGTGTTTACCTTTAGTTTTTAGTAGAGATTTTTGTTTCCCTGCGGGCAATTGGACCCAAAAGAGGTCCCCTATGATTTTTACAGCAGCTTCAAATGTAGCAGTGGCCTTGTCTGTTGCTATAGTTAGATCAATCGAGCCAATTTCAACTTGCATGCCCTTAGCCACTTCATCTATTGCAGATAGTTTGTCGATATTGAGCATAATCTTGCTCCACTTTAGACGCCTGCCGCAAGTGGCGACAGTAATCCCCTGTTGGCGGCTTAAAAGGACTGGGGATACTTCAGTGGGCCAAGGATTTTTTAGGGATAGGGAGAGTGGATTGTGGTCGCTCTCTATGGTATTGGTGATAACCATGTCGTTAACATGGTTCCAGAGGCCCCTATCCAGCAGAATATAGTCAATCCGTGTGCATTGACCAACTCTGTTGAATGTGGGAGCACCCTGGAGGTCAGATCGAGTGCGACTGTTTACAGCTCTTAAGCCAAACTCCAATGTGAGTGCATTTAGGTGGATTGCACTGCGAGTCCAGCGTTTGATGGGTGGAATAGAGAGGGTGGGGATACCCCATCTGTTATCCTCTTCTCCCAGGTCTGGTACTCCTTCTAGGGGAAGTGGTTCATATGTACAATTAAAATCCCCTGCTACTAGGATATGCCCAGGTCCACTCTGTTCTCCTAACTGAGCCTCAAGCTCCATCATTGTAGGTGAAATACACCCATTTTTTGTTCCCCTAATATAAACATTATAGAGGTCAGCAATCATGCTTCCCCTTAGGCCCAATAGAGAGACACTAAGAATATCCGGGGTTCTTGGCTTCTTAGTGATTATCCTGCAATTAAGGAGGATACTTATCCAAATAATAAGCCCCCCCGATGGCCGCCCCTTCCCTGCCTTGGATTTTACTGCTGGTGTAAAGATGGTGACAAACCCCACCCGGTGTAATGGTTCAGTGGCCCATGTCTCTTGGAATATACAAATTGTATGGGCATCGACCAGGGCATTCCACTCCGGGAGGCCTAATTTCCTTGAGATCCCAGCAAGGTTCCAACTAAGGATTTTTAACTTGCCATGTGCTAAGTTTCCGTCTGAGGTCACAGTGCACTCGGGGTTGGATGGGTCACCACTGTCCCTAGTTGGTGTGGGTGATAGCACCTCTAAATTTATAGGGAGAGATGAGCCCAGCACTGGATCCTTCATACTGATGTTAGCACTAGGGAGGTTAGTATCTAAACCTCCCTTAGGAGAAAGTCAATCAACCTCATCTAATACACAGTACCTATTTGGATGGGCAAACTGCGTATAGGAAGGGTTGAAGGACAGAGATGGGGACGGATCCTGCCATGGCTGCTGCCATTGCTGATTGGTAAGTGGAGGCAAAGGAAGTTGTTGCCACCGCTGGGTAGGTTGGAAAAAGGGAGGCAAGGGGTGGAAAGGTTGTTGCCACTGAGGACCAGCATGATGCGGGACAAAAGATGGAAAGTTAGGCGGTTGCTGCCAGTGGTTGGAGGCATAATGAGGGGGACATACAGGCCCTTGGTTACTTGGCCGGTGGAAGTTGGGTCTTGTTGAATTGGGGAGGAAGTAAGATAAGGGGAGGGGTTTAATCTGGGTGGCAGGACCGCTGTTAGGTGCGTTACAAATGAAAGTCGCAGCCCCCACGTCCCTAAAGTTGACAGTATTTACATCCCCTGATATTGTTTTCTTACTCCTACCCACCCAATCCCCTCTACGCACAGTGAGAATTTCCCCACTCATACTACTGGGTAGTGGTCTATGTAATTGGAGCCACTGGGCACATTTATTTCTTAACTCTACATAAGTCTCTCTAACTCCTTCCTTTAGTGGGGGGACAGCAGTCAACACGACCACAAAAGGAGAGACTTCTGGTGGCAGACTAATAGTCTTAAAAATGAGCCTGCCTTGGCTTAGGATCTTCAGAGTTATTAGTAGAGTGAGGGGCTGAGATGTTCGTAGGTTTCCCTTTGGGGTCCGTGGCTTGGGAAGTGGTAGATTTCGATCCAGCAGCTGGTTGTTGAACAGGTGAGGGGTTGCTCACCGCTTTTGGTGGAGGTTGGGGAAGGATATTCTCTGAGTGGGGAGGATGTGATGCAGATTGTTCTCTGGAAGACTGAGAGATTTTCGCTTTGTCAGTTGTGGGCTTAGTGACCTTAGCTGGTGGCTGGGGATTGGATAGTGGTTCTCTAAACCCTTGTTTCTGAACAGGCCCAAGCTCATTGATCTTATTGGGCCATTTAGTGTTAATGAGCGATGTTAATCTGTCCAGTTTAGAAATCAAGGGTTTGATTTGGGCCACTATTGTAGTTTCAAGATCATGCTTGAGGTCCGTGACCATGTTTTCGACCCAGCATGGGATGCCAGGCGTTGTATGTGGAGTAGGTGTCACCAGATTATGATTCCTAGCTTTGGCTTTAGTCTTCTCCTTATATTTAGAGTCCTTAGTTTTAGGCTTAGTTGCTACTTTTGTAGGGATACAAGTAACCTTTCCCCTGGAATCACTGGGCACATAAGGGGTCGACTTGGCAGTTAACCCATCCAGGCCCGGCTCCGTCTCTCCGGGTGTCCGACAGGCTTCAAGATCTGGGGTCGCCTCCAGATCCACAAATGACGGGTCCGACTCTGAACAGGTAACTGACAGGTCGACGGCACTCGGTACTGTAACAGTGCCCATAGTGGTCAAGGGCAAGGGTAGGGAGCAATTGTTCGAAGCTTGCTGGGAGGGTGAATTTGCATTTACAAAGGAGCCCAGGGAAGAGCGCTTGGCATTCATGAGGTCCAGGGAGACTCTTTTCTCTAAGAGTACGATGCTCTTGTCGATTGTCTCAGTAACTCGTGAGATAAAAAGGTCAATGGACAAGTCTATCATATTCCCTCTCACTCCCATCACCGCAGCGCAGGTCCTGGAGTTCCCTTTGTGCTGGACCACAGACTCCGTAAGATACTTGGACATTAGAGACCACACTGACCCTGCAGTAGTAATACGTGAAATTACTGAACAGCTGTGCAGAGATTAACAGAGGATGGGGGCAGTTGGGTTAGGCTCCCACTGTCGCTAATGGGGAGAATGGCCGTAATGAAATTGGAGGTTCTGTCAAAGTTTATATTCTTATTCCAAAACACACCGATCCCATTACCGCACACTCTATTCAAGCAATAGCGCACACAGCTTATCAGGTTAGCGTGGGCAGGGAAGCAGCCCCGAATACAGTGGGACTCACTTACCTTACCTCATGAATTGGGCGGGTTGGGGAGCCCAGACTTAGAGAAGTACTATAGAGCAGCACACATCACATTTACACACTGCTGATTACTCGGCCCACACAACAGTCCCTATCTATACTTTCTGATTCGCTCACACTGCCCCAAACACTATCCCAACCACTATCCAAGAAACAACAAATATTCGACTTGTTAACTACTACATCACAGGCGTGACAAGTGTTGTTACATATGCAGGCACGGGCTTGGATGTATTCACTAGAGATCCCGTTACGCAGGTGTTTGGGGTTCCCTCTGAGGCAAAACGGCGGGGCGAGGCAGGCACTGTGGGTATCCAAAAGTCTGGGGACTTCTTTAAAGACAGGACGGTACGCAGCTGGGAAGCACTTCAGAGACCAGAACCACAGCCGTCAGGTATAGCAATTTTCCATTTCTTCAGGACACGGCATACCTGGCAGGCCCTTTTGAGGGATGACATGATAGAACCAAAAGCTTTGGGCGCACTCACCACTCTCATTAAAGCGAGCACGCCTTCCAAGTTGATCACTAGGTTTTATTCCAGTATGCAAGAAACCCGTCGGGTGGAAGTACTGAAAGTCAGGCTCAGTGGATTACCCGGAATTGGGTAATCCACTGAGCGACAAACAATGGTAATACTGTTGTGCCCGTACTAAAACTGTCTCTCTAAATGGGAGGCATAGGCTTATTCATTATAAATCCTTGCACAGAGCCTAATGCACCCCAGAAAGACAGTACAGATGTGGGTTGGCAGAGAATTCCAAGTGCCAGAGATGCGGGAGGGATGACGCAGGTTTTTGGCATCTAGCTTGGCAGGGCCCTGGGGTTTAGCCATTCTAGCGTACAGTATTTCATGAGCTTGAAATCATAATAAGTGCAAATCTAGAGCCTGCCCCTTAACTGGCTTCGTTGGCATGGGACCTAGAGGTGGAAAAAGCTGCGCGCCCCTTTAAAGCCATTGGCCGCCTCTTAGCCAACCGGCCCGTAGCAATGGTCAAGGGGCTCGCTGCCGACAATAAAAGAGTGGCACACAGACATGCTTTATTAGAACACACAAACAGACGCATATAATGAACTGCTCCCTCCCACAGTAGATACAAGAGTTGCTGGGGTCCCTATCAAACATATCTCCTCAGTACACAAGCACAGGAACCGATGATGCTGAATGTAATGACATTGATGTTTGTACAGTGGTCAAGTGGTACGGATTGATTCAGGGCATGAGGGACGTGGGAGCGCCTTGGAAACAGAGACTGAAAATGTTAATGCGGAAATGCAAGAAGCCAAATTAGGACGATTGTCATTCAAAATTAACAGTAATAGTGCTAGTTATTAGACTCCATGATCGTACCCCGTATGCTCCAGGAGAGGATTGAAAGTTTTCTTTTGGGTTACTCTGTTAGTCGCCTTGCCATATAATAGATTGTATGATGCATCATATATTGACATGCCTGGTCACGTTGTACCTTTCTTTACTTAATTTGATCAATAAACTTTTTTTTTAAATGTACTGAGGACTCATAGCTATTTTCCGCTCTTTGCATTGGGCCAGCATTATTATAGCCCCACAAACAAGCACCGTAGGTCCCAACTGGGATACATTTACTCTTAAAAAGGGGCAACATTTCATTTAATGCTTTCTGTTTTCTTTTGCGGGCATATCTGAAAATAGCTTCTGAATTTCTATTAAAAGATTGGAGTCTCGGCATCACAAAGGGTGACAAACTCCGCAGATTATTAAAATGGATCCATAAATGTTATTTTTTTTCGCTTTCGCTAAAATATGGTTCCTCATGCTATACGTTTTTGTCCTGTTATTTGGACGCCCACATGTCATGACAAAAGATTTAGAAAAATGTACTTTAAGGTCCAGCCCAACCATGTATTTCATGAAAAGATTTAATAGGGATTGGAGGCCATTTGCTGTACGGGCGATCAGCACAGTATCTTCAGCATAAAACAAATTGGGGTGCAACTTGGTCCCCATTTTCGGCAGGTCCTTTCCATTCCTACATCAAAAAGAGTTTATCCTATCTATATAAATCAGGATTAGAAATGGGGCCAAAATGCAACCCTGTCTAACACCCCGCATGTACTCCATGAGTGGTGAGCATTCGCCTGAGGGATCATAACACACCTTTACTAAGAGATCCCAGTGTAGCTGGATGAACAGTAATAACAGTTCGGGTTCCACATCCATGTTAAATGTTAAATGTTAAATGTCGTATACTTGTAAAGCGCACAGCTGCCCCAGCAAAGGGGCGTCCCGGCGCTGTATACCGCTGGGGAACCCGTCCTGGCTTTCCCTGTGGGATGGTCCCTACTGGAAATCCCCAAGGTGGAGCCAGGCATCCCCGGCATTGGTGGGGCCGTTGTGGAGATTAGGCAAGCTAATGCCCAGAGTTGCCGAGTGGGACCCCAGGTTAAAGTAGGCACCAAGGCGAGAATTGTCGAGTCCGCTGACCCTGGTCCACGACCCTTCCCACTCATTATGTCCCTCAGCTTGTTGCAATTCACTAAATCAAACGCACTTGATAGATCTATAAACGCTAAGTGCACAGATTCACTCTTGGCCTTCATATACTTCGCCATGATTAAGCAAACATTTAAACATTGCTCTATCATATTTAGAGAGGGTCTAAAACCAAATTGTTCCTCAGAAATAATTTTATTTGACAATGTCCAATCTTCCAAGCTTCTCAATAAGATGCGTCCCAATTTTTTAACTCTAGAATAATCGATTAGGGAGACTAGGCGGTAACAAGGCGATTTAGGGGGGGCGGAGCTTGCCAGCGACCAAGATGGCCGCTTGAGCCCCGAGCTCCGTCTCGCTGTGTAAACTATTCATCATTATCCTGCATTTTTCGGCCGAAAATCACTGAAAACTGACTGCCCTCGCGAGCTGAGGAGAGACGCTCCTGGAAGGTGTAGCTTTGATGGAGTTCGGTGGCCGGAGCCCGGAGAAATCACGACTTGCAGCGGGGAAGGACTGCGGGCCACAAGACCGCGGACCAGAGTGAAGGGCGGAGAGGAGATGCGTCGTGATGCGTGCGGCGCCGTCTGCTGAGCTGGCCCGGTGACTGCCCTTCACCGAGGCGCGAACGGCCCTGAGAGAGTGCTGCACCCTGTGGCTGGCCCAGCTGGTGTGGAGTGCCGAGTCGGCTCCCCTCCCCCTCCTTCCTGGGGGGTATTGAGAGAAGTTAAGGATCCTGGCGGTCAGCCCGGAGATGGGAGCTGGGAATTGATGTGTGGCGCTCGGCGTCGGCGGGCCCCACCCTGGGTGCTAGAGAGCTGTGGGACCTGCTGCAAATCGCGGGAGGGAGTGCGGAGGCAGAGGAGCATGGAAGAGTGCTTGGAAACACCAACACAGTGTGTGCAGCTGCGCGGTGGAGCAGCCAACAGTGGTGGGTTCCCGGTAGTGGCGAAGGTTCGAGAAGGCCCACGGATTGTGCATAAGTGCAGGCGGCAGGAAGACTCTGGGCCTGTGTGTGCGGCCCGATCGTGACGAGGAGCGCTGGTGGCACCTAGTTCGAAATAGCGTGGAGCAGACTGAAGGCAAGAGTGACTCTTTTGGGCACCTGAGACGGCGAGCCACGAGGTGTGCAACTGGAGGCCTGCGCTGAGTGAGCCTGTAGGGCGGGAGAGACTTGATTGGCCTTGTCCCTGGCGTGGTTGGGCGACTCACCCCCTGCGCCCCCTATGAGAGTGAGTTCCCAGCACTGGAAGGATAGCGCGGAACTGGGTGCTGGACTTGGACCTTACGGGCACCCTGCAGGAGCCAGTGGATCGGCTCGGGGCAGGTTGCATAGTGGAATTGGTGGGGGCTGGCGAGGCAGGGCACAGAACAAGTGCAGAGCGTACGGAGGGGGCGTGGGGGACCAGCAAGATTTGTTTACCTGACACCCAGCGGAAGCCTGTGAGCAGCAGTAGTGGGTGGCCGCAGACTCTGGTGAGAGCAGAGGACCTGTGGAGAGCAGGAGAGGATGGCAGTGGGCCTGGAGCGGTGTCAGTGTCATCAGAAGCTGGTTGGCGCGAAGAAGGGCTGCATACAGCCACAGCTGATATCTATTCTCCCCCCTCTTCCCGAAGATAGCACGCACCGACGCTGGCAGAAATGGTAACAAGGGCCTTGAATTCAACTGTTCAGGACTCACAGACGTTATGTGTAGAGGAGACAAAACGCAAGCCAAACTGTCCTTTGCACAACAGCGCTCGAAGTCCCATGACGCTGCTGAAGCAGAGAAGGAAAGAATGCAGGACGCGGAGAGCGATACTGCAGGCACGGACATAAGGATCTTACTCTTAGCCATGGAGAAAGGCCTGCAGAACAGTATGGCGTCACTAGGCATGAAAATGGACGCACTGACCTATAGAATGGACAGGATGGCAGAAAGAATCGACAAGCATGCGGAGAGACTGGACATTTCAGAAAGAACAATCACTGAAGTGGAGGAAGAGCACACTGAGTTGGACTCGGACCACAAAAAACTTGGGAAACTCATGCAATCCCTGCAGGATAAGACTGAGGACCTGGAAGCCTGCTCTTGACACTGTAACCTGCGAATCACGGGCCTGCCAGAGACGACCTCCCCTGGTAACATGGAATTGTTTGTAGAGAAGATGTTGGTCACCCTGCTGGGAGAGGGAGTTTTCTCGCTGTTGTTCGCAGTGGAACAAGCTCATTGCTTACTGGGCCCCCGTCCGCGGCCTGGTGCCCCACCGCGTCCTATCATTACAAAGCTGCTTAACTATAGAGACAGGGACACAGCACTACGTCTAGGTAGGGAGAAGAGGTCGCTACAATTTGAGGGCTCCGACATCTCGATTTACCCGGACTTCACAGCTAGGGTGCAAGAAGCATGTAAACATTTTGTCCCACTGAAGAGGCAGTTGCATGATATGGGCCTTGACTATGCTATGCTGTACCCTGCAAAGCTGCTTGTTAACCGACAGGGGAAATCTCATTTGTTCACAGATCCGAAGGCTTTACAGCAGGCACTGAAGGGGTGGCCGAAAGAACACCGCAAAGACTCTGAAAGACAGTTGTCTGATGCAGCGCCCGGCGGCCCGTTGGATGAACAGGACTGACGCTGCACAATACTGGATACATGAGGGGGTAAGATAGAGTGGGGGAGTGAGAGGATGAGAGGATGAGAACCGAAGCTCTGAGGCAGTTTGTCTTGCTCTCCTCCTTCCGATGGGGGGGGCGAGGTAGATTGTAAGGAATATAAGACTGCACATGGGGAGGTAAACAAAGATGGGGCAGAGTGGCAGTACCACCTTTTCAGATACAGGGCGATAAGTGCGTACCGAGGCCTGGGCTGTGCGCATGGTCCAACAATGGTAGACTCGGGGCTTGGCTGCCGGAGGGGGGATAAGATACACAAGAGGACCTATTACGGCAATGCTTGAAAGGCCAGCGTGGGTATCCTCGACCTTGAATGATTCAAGAGAAATGACACAGCGACGGCGGGAGAGGGCAACTATCTAATGGCGATTGCGCTACAAATATTGGAAACAAAGCAACCTCTGCCAACGCGTGCTAAGCACCAAAAAAGTTTTCAGAGGGGTATGTTGGTAGGGAAGTTTGAGGGGGTGGGAGGGGGAATCAAGGACTGCATGATTGTGTGTCAAGGGATGGTTTTGAGGAGTTGGGCGGGATTGTTGTGGGTTTTGTATACAGTGCATGGTGCAGGTACACACAGAGAGCTAGCATATAAGATATTTAATGACAACGGGTATGGCGGAAACGGCTGAACCTGAGAATCCCAGGCAGGTGGACAGGATTAGAGTGCTCACGTGGATTGTAAGGGGACTTAACGACTACCAGAAGCTGCGGAAGGTTCTGAGCTATTTGCAAAGGCAGCATGTAGATGTTGCTTTCCTTCAAGAGACCCTTCTTCCTCAGGCAAGCATGATGCTGCGTAGCAGGGGGCTGGCGGGTAATGTTATGTAATATTATATTAAAAGTTTTCTAGAGCGCACAGCTGCCCCAGCAAAGGGGCGTCCCGGCACTATCAGATCTACAAGCACAGCAATCCAAAAAGGTTAAAACGCAGAGACCCTGTCCATAGCCTATGCAGAAGAAAAAAGAAAGGTTTCAATGGCTTTTCGGGAAGTGAGCAGGTCCTCTAAGCCCTGTATATGTAGCGTTGGCAGGTTTCACAACGCATGCCAGAGGGGTGCTTACATGAGTTAACCCCAAGTCAAAGTACACATTAGAGCTGTTGAGGGCGGACTTGGAAGGGCGTTTTGTTATATCAAGATGCAACGGGCAAGGGCTAGACCTGGTGTTGGTAAATGTATACGGCCCTAACTATGACATCCCGGAGTTCTATGCATCACTGACAGCTGTAGTCCACAGCTACCACAATTCGTGAGTTCCTGTGGGGTGGGGATTTCAACCTGGTCCGTGACCCGGCAAGGGACAGATCGGCGGGTCCCGCCCGGAGGCCCACTGCGGGCCGTAAATGTTAGACAGCATCATAACCAGCATGGACCTTGACGATGTGTGGAGAGTGCGCAACCCGGTACAGGGTGGTTACACACATTATTCGGCCTATTACAACATTCACACCGCATAGATTACTGGTTGGCGGCTGCCTCCCTGCTGGGGCAGCTTAGGGACTGCTGAGTCCTCCCACGCACCCTCTCCGATCACTCTCCGTTATTGTTGGTACTAACCACCCCGAAGAAAACTATCCATTCCTTTACGGGGCGCTTCCTGCCCTATTCGCTCCTGGACCCACTCTTTAGGGGGGAGCTTGCGGAGGCCATTGAAGTGTACTTTGAGTCGAATATAGGTTCCATGGACAGCTTCCAAACAGTGTGGGAGGCATTTAAGGTTAATATCAGGGTTATAGCGATGTCCAGACACTCAGGGGTCCTCAAATCCATTAGACAAAGATTAGCGGACTTGGAGAAGCGGTTGGGGCAGCTAGAGGAACGGAAGACGAAAGACTACGACACTGTTTTAGATGAAGAGATTAAGGTACTGCTTGGAGATTATCATGAAGAGGCGGATAGGGAGGTTAAGCACATGGGAAAGAACACGTCGGCCTGCACATATGGAGAGATAGATAGGCCGAGCTCGGTCCTTACAAGGGTCCTGAAGGGGAAGCGAGGTAGGCCACAGGTCGTGGAGGTGAAGTTTGCGGAGGGGGAAGTCTTCACAGAAGAAGTAGATATTGCACAAAGATTCCGGCAATACTATACAGATTTGTACTCGTCCAAAGGTGCAGATCTAGAAGATGAGATATCAGACTACTTGGAACATATTGAGCTCCCCACCCTCACGAACACATAGAACATTTCTAATGTTCCCTATAGAGAAGGATGAAATAGTGGAGGCAATGGCGAGCATGAACCCTGGTAGTGCCCCGGGGGCAGATGGCCTCACAGTAAGTTTTTATAAAGCGTTTTTAGATTTACTGCTCCCACACCAAGCGGCACTGTTTGATGACCTATGTGAGTCGGGAAGCATGCCACAGTCGATGAGGTAGGCGATATTGGTGGCTATCCCTAAATCGGGTAAGCCGCTGGATGAGTGTAGCTCGTACCGTCCCCTCTCCTTATTAAATGTTGACACCAAGATATTTGAAAAAGTACTGGCCAATCGTCAAGCGCTCCTAGCTCCGATGTTGGTTGCTCCCTAACAGGCGGGATTCATCCCGAGCAGGAACCTCACATACAATATTTGCACTGTCTTTGGAACAATGCAGCATGTGAAACTGGATATTAAAGCAGTTGCGGTATTTCTCGACATGGAGAAGGTCTTTGACTCTGTGGAATGGCCCTTCATGCGGCGGGTGTTAATAAGGATGGGGCTGGGTTCGGCGTTTTTGCAAATGATAGGTACCTTGTACAATTCACCCATGGAGAGGATTCGGTTGGGAAACCTGGTCACTGACTCCTTTCCCATTTCCAGAGGGACAGGGCATGGCTGTCCACTGTCTACCCTGCTGTATGCCCTGGTGCGGAGCCGTTGGCATGTGCGTTGTGAGAATACCATGGACACGAGGGCATTGGCTTCCCTACCTACAGGATTGTAGTCTCAATGTACGCAGGCAACACATTGTTGTACGACCTAGACCCTGCAAACAATTTATCTGCGGTTCTTCGAGAAGTGGTGCACTATGGTGTATTTTCTGGCCTGCAGGTGAACTGTACGAAGTTCTTGGCCTTCCCCCTTACCCCGGTCACGCAGGAATTTGAAATGGAGTTTCCGTTGCAGTAGTCTACTTAATCCGTTTAGATATTTGGGTATCCGGCTGCACACTGACCCCGAGATAGTGTTCAGAGAGAACTATGGTGTGGCCATTAGAAAATTAGAGGATGATGTAGAAGCCTGGTGCAGACTCCCACTTTCTCTCCTGGGTCGCATCTCTACCATGAAGATGGTGGTGCTGCCAAGACTGTTGTTCCTGTTTATGAATCTCCAGATAGTCCTGCTGTGAGTCTTCTTCCAAAGATTGAATCAAATTATGATAAAACTTGCGTGGGCGGGGAAGCAAGCGCGGGTACGGTGGCGGGTACTTACGCTGCCATACACTATGGGGGGCCTGGGCGCCCCAGACTTTGAGCTTTACTACAGGGTCGCACAGGGATCACAAATGCACACCTGGATACACGGGAACTCGCATATTCCACATGTCCGCATGGAAAAACTATTTGCAGACCCGCTCCCCCTAACAACGACGATATTCAAAGCAGTTGCCCGCAGAACCAGAATATTAGATTCTATCACTGCCACTATTCATGCATGGCATAGCCTTCTGCAGCAACAGAAGGGTAGAGGCACTGCTGTATTCGCGAAGTATGCCGGTAGACTGGGCCCAAATCACTGACAAAATATTGAAACTACAAATATCGACATACAAAATAATTGTGTACTAAATATCGATAACAAATACATCGAAATTCTATATTTAACTAATAAACTACAAAAATATCGATGACACATTATCGCAAAACAAAAATATCGACTCAAAAAATATCGTACACACAAATATTTATTTTAAATATATCGACAATCATAAATAAAGATAGCACCTAACAAAAACATTGATAACACAAATATCTACATCAATATTATCGCTATAAAAAATTATCGACATCACAAAAACACCTACCATAATTTTTTTCACACACTATACATTTTAAATATAATAAATACACGCATATAATACTTAAAATACTTACCTAACACAACTTTAAATTAAAATATGCCCACATTAATAATGTAAAAATTATATATCAAATTAAACATTATAAGCAAATAGAATTCAATTATACACATTTCTAAAATAATATAACACATTTTTAAATGAAAAACCACTTAGAAAAACGCTTCAAAATACACAAATAAAACAAATACCTCAACATTAGTAGTTCCCATACAACTAACACATTTAATTAACTGCAACAAAATTCAAACTAACCAATAGAAAACCTTTGAAAGTGATCTAACCAATGAAAAACAAGAAACTATTAAATACACACTATATAAACCAAAAAACACTAGCCACTAAAACCTACAAAGAAAATTCAGGAAAAAGAAACTCTACTCAATTTTCGACAAGACCACATAATACACTGAAAAGAAATCTACTCCAGATTACAAAGTGTAAGTAGACACAACTTGGTAAAATAAGTAGATAACTAATACCAAACTACTATGCTTAAACAATTCTAAAATACTTAACATTTCTTTCTTTTTACATCTCCTCAACAGATCCAACTTTACAAAATAATCTAAACATTTAAAAGTAACGAAAACTACAAGCTACAAAAGTAAGTATACTAATTTATTTTTCTCTACACTGAAAAAAAGCAAAAATACATGCTCACATTTTAAAAGGAGTAAACTAAGTCTATGTTATGTTTCCACAATGTATAACAATGTACAAACTTTTTTAAATAAAGATATTAGAAAAGCTGCCTTAAAAAATCTCCGACTTTGCACTAAAGATAATACATTAAATAAAACATTTGTTTATTTCTTTCCACCGACCACCTTAAAAATTAAAAAAGCAACAAAACATCTACATTCATCTTGCATAACACTTGGTAAGTATAAAATAAATAGAAATGTACTATATTTCTAGTGAAAAAAAGCATATTGTAAAATTTCACTTAGACTAAATAAATTACTTATATTTATAAAACATGTTTAAAATATTTCCTAATTAATATCACGTATCCATAATGAAATATCTTATCCTGCTGTGTTAAAGCAACATACATATGTAAACATTGACTAAAACATACAGGCGGTGCACATGTGGGTCAGGGTGGTGGCAGAGGTGCAAGGCGGAGCCGGGAATCTGGACAGGCAGCTGCAGGGACCGGTATGCCTGAACTCACTAACATCCTGGAGGCATACCGGCGGGACACCAGGGAGGTAGGCCAGCTTGCGGAGGTCCTCAACCAGGTGAAAGAACAGCAGGCAGAGCAAATAGCCAGGCAACAACAACATTATGGACGGGTGGAGGAAAGTCTGGCTCAGCTCTTGACGGTGCATCGGGAAATGATCCACTCGCTACGTCAGATAGCTGCCAACATGCAGCACCCTCCCTGTGTCACAAGGCCATCAACATCACGGCAAAGTGTGACACCAGCCGCAGGGAGGGGGGAGGCGGAGGAGGAGGAACTCTCTGACGTAGCTTCCCATGCATCGTCCAGGCCTGCACCTGAGGGCCCCCCAAGGAAGGTTGGTCGTCCACGTCTAAGACGTTGAAGGGCAGTGGCCCATGCACGACTCCCAGGACACAGGACCTGGCATATTGCCCCTGGGTGCAACAGTATCCCCTATGCGACTCTCCCACATGGGCTTGCTGGTCACAGTCTACCCGATGATGCCAAGCACTGTGGCCTGGACTCTGATGAGAGTAACTGTAAGGCAACTCATCTCCCCACCACTGAACTTTGGATTCAACACCTTTATGTACTGCACCTATTCACGTTTCCAGCACAAGATCACCAAATAAATACACTGAACCACATACGCATTTGTCGATTTATCTTTGAACCACAGCATAAAATGTTATGTGTGTGCAAATGTATACAATGCAAGGGTATGCAACAAACAGCAGCAATCCACACACTTGCATCAGATTCCGTGTGAGGACACACATCGGTCAGAAATCACTAACAACTACATACATGGATGGCAAGACACAACTGTGTGGGATAGTAAATGCTGGAGGGGGGTTCGGATGCCAAACTGCTATCACAGCCAGGCCCCGGAGAGTCACATTGAGGTGTACAGATCATTGTGACAAAAGTAGTTGTCCACGTAGGGAGTACCTACAATTGTGTCCTAGGGTTATGTGAACTATCATCAACATGATGCTGTACTGTGGATGTAATGAATGGCGCAAAGGACAAGGGTGGCAGGACAGACTGTGGGCAATGGGCTGTTGCTCTCTACACAAGCACACCTGAGTAGGTGACCTACCCCTATGTAGCTACAAGTACTAGACTCCTGTCATGGGAGCAACGCATACAGAACAACTACCCACGTCGGACACATACCTACACCAGACTGGGTAAATCACACCACACCCAAGAGATGTGGTCATGGTGTGTGTCCCCTGTGGCAACTTGACTGACTGTGACAGCTATGTCGAAGTCGTGTGACCAGGTTGTGTACTGCCACGTGACTGTTAGCAAGATGATTTTTCCTGCTGTGGTGTTGACAAGGTAACAATGTACAATATTGTGCCTATGGAAGGTGTGTGTGTGCTGTGCACGGCACATGACCTGGTGGTACGTAGACCCAATGTAATGTGAATCTGCATAGTTGTGCCAGTATGTGCTGCACACACAGACACATAAGCTGCAGTGGCTGAGTCTGAAGCATTGTGATACCAGGAGGGTGATTGTCTGGTGTTGTCTGTGTGTAGGGTGGCAGGAGCATGCTCTACAAAAGGATGGAAGGAGGGTCATCCTGTGGGTGTCTGTGTACCTGGATCCTGTGTGCTGCATCGTGCCTGTGCATGCAGCAGCAATGAGTGAAGACATGACGGCAGGAGGGCTGTGACAACTTGCCAAATGGGCACATACCGCAAGGGCATTTGCAAGCCACAGAGTTAAATGTGAATGTGAAGGCAGGAGTGTCTGACTCACTCGGGGTCAATGCAAATAAAATGGCACAGTAATGACCAAAGATCACAGTCACTCTATCAGGGCCCTTACATACATGTGGGGCACAGGACACACAGCGTCAGAAGGTGTAGACTACAGCTAGGGTATGGAAAGCTGAACAGCTGCTACAAAGCCATCGACCTTACACAAAATATAGTATTACAGCCTTCCCATACACCATGCATGTGCCCGCTGGACACGTCAACACAACAAGCATAAGCATACTACATGCCAAATACTACTCATGCACATTAGAAGGACATGTCCGTTGACATGAAGGCGGCAGAATCTTAAATATGAACACACGTCATGCACAACATGAGTTAATTACATTGAGAGCCCATGGAGCACTGTCAAACATACATGTGCATTGGCAAGGACTCAAATTGACACTATTAATGATGTCACCTGTAATGCAGCAGTAGTATTGGGTAGAAGCTTGTCAAGGACTGGCCGTACCTTTCTTCATCAGAGTGGTGTGATGCTCAAAGGGTTCCACCTCCAAATAGCCCCTTGGTCTGAGTACAAATGACAGACAGAAAAGGGTGATCAGGTGACGGAAGGAGAGGATGGGAACTGCTGGGAGGGAGACCTGAAACAGAGGCAAATAACCATTAGGAGTACATTCCATTGTCACTGCTAATACAAAGACCTCATGTGGTACACTGTACCAGTCACACCTGTGAAGTAAAATGACTGGAGACAGCATTACATTAGTCCTCATGCTATCACATCAGATCCAATCCAATGACACGGACACATAAAACCTAGGACAGTCTGTGATCCATTAGAGTATTGTGAAACGCTCACAAGTGAGCAACCATGCAATGTGACCTATGTTGGTAGAAATACATTCACTGGCTCAGATGCGGTGGAACTCACAAACAAATGAAAACAGTTGGCAATGCTACTTACGCAGACTGTAATATCTGTTATTGACCATGTGTACCCATAAGGGCCATGTAGGCAATATTTACTTCACCCACAACAGCTGTAAGAATCACATATGATGAGGAAGCTAATGACCTACATGCAATGAAGGCTGTTGGACTTGGCCCGTCTGGCAGGTCCGCCCCTGAAGTTTTTATGGTATATGTAACCTGGGGATGGTGATTCCCCCTCTGAGTGCGTGTAAAGAGAGAGCGACCTACCCTTCCATAGGAATACATGGGGAATGGATGAGTCCTCGGTAGTTCCCGATGCGTAGGGTGTGCAGGGTCAAGTCTGGTATGTATGAACTCGTGAGATTGAGTGCTGTGCAACTGTATATGTGGCATGAGTGTGTCTATTGTTGAAGTCCCTATTTTAGAAGTTGGCATATTTGTGAAATGTGTGCCTGGCGTATGATTGGCTGAGGCTGGCTGGTGAGCCTGGCTCCCAAGATCTGGGAGGGTCTGCCCCGGTGGTGAATGGAGTGTTTAGCATGCTGATGTGAGGGGAGGAGTGAGCCTGGGTCTGCTTGTGGATTGACTGTCTGGTTTGAGTGTCATGAATGAGGCTGGGTTTTCCCCAGACAATGCTGGCTCCACCCCCTGGGGTGCGGCTGATGTTCCTAGCCTGGCCAGTGTAAAGAATCCCCCCATAACCAGTTACAGCTGGTTCTCTCCCTGCCTGCCCCTTCAGACCAGGAATGTGTGTATGAAAAGGGTGCTGTGACACTCTGGACTTGTTCTTGTTCTTAACTTGAATCTACCAGGGGCTGCCGCTGCTTGGGCTCAGGGTTGGCTTGCCTCCCTGGGCCCTGCCCTACTCCTGGACTACTGATGATCTTTTTCCCTTCTAGTGGCTGCTGAGCTCCACCTGAGGTCCTGGACTCTGTTTGGACTGCTGCTCTTCCTCCAGCATTTACTTCTGACCCCCCAGCGCTTGGGGAGCGCTGTTCTTCCTACTTAGCGCCTGGAAGCGCTGCTTTCTGCCCTCGATCGCCTGGAGCTCTTCATGGAGTTTACCCGCGCTGGGAGTGCTCTACCTCCCCTGCAGAGCGCCGTAATCCTGTCCTAGCGCCTGGGGGTACTATTTCTTCCAGCCGGTGCCACCCGGCCTTTTGCCCTGTTCTTTGGGGTGTTCTATTCCCCCAGCGAGTGTCTACCTCACTAACTGCCCTTCTCCCTTGAGGGAACCTAGCCCTCGCCAGTTTCCCCGAGGTCACCACCACCGGCCCGGGTTCCTTCGTGTTGTCTGTCCCGGGCCGTGCTGGGATTGGCCGCTGACCCGGGTCTAGCTGCTGACGTCTCCCCGGGCCGCGCTGGGATTGGACGGCGGCCCCAGGAGCATAGGAGGCGGAAAGGAGAGAGCGAGCGAATGCAGGGAGCCGCAGGAGCCTACTCCGCGCCCCTGGTTTCCCCCCAGGAGACTGCCACTTCCCCCCCGGGGCCCCAGGAGCAAGAGGGAGCACCGGAGAGCGAGGAGAGACCAGCGCGTCTGCCAGCCGACCGGTGAGTGCTGCAGGAGGGGAGGCGGGGCATCGGGGCGCATTGCCGGTGCCCGCCCCTCACCTCCAGCGCGAGCCCACATGCGCTTAGAGGCCCGCAGGGCCCCCAGTGACGCCGGGTCCCCCGAGGGGGGCCCAGCCTGCCCACAGTTCCTTTACCAAGCCCCGAGAGGGACTCCCCCGCTCATCATGAGCCCCGAGAGGCACCACCATTGCCCCCCTGTTCCTTCGAGCCGGCGAGGCTCCACCCGGCATCTTTGCTCTGGAGCCCTGGAGGCTCCCTCATGGAGTCATCCTCCCCCGAGCCTGCAAGGCTACATCAAAGCCCCTCAGCGGCACAGCACTTCGTGGGCCGCTGCCACGTTAACGTTTGCCCCGGGCCCCTTGCAGCCCACTCTGAACATCGAGACTCTAAGGCGCCCTTGCCCCAGGAAGGCCATCTGGCCTATGGGGTGCTACTGACTAATATCAAAGTGATGCTGAGAATTATTCTGTGTTGCCCTGCTGATGGGGGCCTCTGTTGTGTTATGTACCTTGTCCCTTCCCTCCTGAATACCCGATGTCCCATGTATGTGATCCCTGGTCAGAGTGAGTTCTACTGCTAGTTCTAGGAAGCTCCCAGTGGATATGTGTTCTAATGCCAGTTCTATCATGTGCATACCCCTGGCAGGGGCCCCTTGGCCCTGCCCTGTACCTTCTTCCGTGTAACCCCGGCCTGTGCCTCGGGCCCCTTGTACCATGTGTGTTCCTATGTGTCCTTCTTAATACAAAGACTATTTTCATATATACTTGGTGTGGAGTCCTTTTGTGGGAGGCCCTGGATGTTGTTGTTGGTGGGTGTGTGCGCAAATGCTTCACACATGTCCTCCGAGATAGGCCTGACTTCCCACACCGCGTTACCTAGAGGGTGAGCAGGGGTCGACTTTACATAGGAGTGGCGGTCTCTGACTGGCTGTGGCGCAAGCCCTGGCCGGCCGGGGGTCCCATTTCCTACAAAGGCACTCTGTGGCCAGTCTTATGATCTATCAACATAGCATTACTAAGCGAAACATGAGATGCTGTTGGAAGAAATATCAACTGGAAGTCAAGTTGAACCAAAACTTAATATGATACCCTACCATTGCACATGAATGCTGCACGGAACTCGAGAATCATGTGCATGACCGCACTCCACTGGTGCAACACAATAATTAAGAGATGCATCATCCCAACATTGTCATGTCTCAAGCAAAACATACATGACATCATGTGATTCAAAACAGAAGTGCTACTCACTGTGAAGGCTGGTGGAGCTGTATTTTCAACCTGCACGGAGGTAACAACATGACAGTGGCATGAAATAGTGCAACAAGGGGCAATGCATCCATGTCCACAGATTCACAGGACATTTCTCAGGACATGTGGAACATACAGTGGGCAACACCTGAACGACATGGTGGAATGGCAACCAAACTGGACTGTCCCACAAGGTGGAGGCAAGGATCCAGTCACATTCAAATGCACACAGTGATGCTGCAATCCCCCACAGAGTCTGTGTTTGAGAGCTCTGACACAATGTCAAACCATGGTATGTGCTATGTTGCAGTGGCAATGTCTACACACATTGATGCATCCACCAGAGTATACAACTACAACAGATGACTGTCAGATGGGGTGACTATCCAGTCATGGGAGTGGGCATACATGTAATAAGTAACAAATTGTTGTTGCATGTATTCATGGCCGCACTACATGCACATGAACATGTACCACACGTTTCTACACATATCAACGCTAAACAGCCTCGTATGAGTCCTTACCCAAAATGACTTCTCCACATGTCCATGCATGCTCCGTTGATTAGGCTGACGTTGCAATCATCTTCAGCAATTGCAGGGTGACCACAATGACCCAAACGGACAACAGGCAGGGTGAGCTGTGGATGAGAGTGGCACACAAGGGGTCAAATTCTGTACAATGTCATTCAGATAATGTCCTTTACAATATCCAGTTGTTGTAGTACACCTGTACATTCCAAGTATACACATAGCACGTATGTGTGTTGCATTACATCTGCACCTGTGTGACACAGCACTACAGACATCCAAGTGACATTGCATACAGTCTGCTGCATACACATCATGCTACCCATGCAACTCTCTCCTACATGTATTACATATAACCTGCTATGACTCACCATTATGAGAAGAAGTTGCGGATGAGGTGACCCCGGATATCATCTTCTACCTCCTCATCACTGGTATCCTGGCCAAGGCCTTCATCCTCTACGGGCGGATGTTCCAGCTCATCAGGGTCAAGGTAGAGCGGCACGCCCTTCTCCACTGCCATGTTGTGAAGCATGCAGCACACAGTGAAGATGTCACACACCTTGCGTGGGCTGTATTGGAGGGCTCCGCCTGTCCTGTCCAGGCACCTGAACCGGCTCTTCAGGACTCCAAATGTCCGCTCTATCACCCGCCTGGTCTTCCCATGAGCATTGTTGTACCGCTGGTCTGCAGCTGTCCTGGGGTTGCGTAGTGGAGTCATGAGCCACGGCATGTTTGGATATCCAGCGTCTCTTGCAAATCCACATCATGGAAATGAGTGTGTAATATGATTCAGATGAAGAAGGTGTGACATACTGACATACATAGCTGACGAATATACTCACCAACAAGACATGCCCGGTGGTTGTGCAGCTGCAGCATCATCTGTGGCACCCTGCTACGCCTCATGATGAAAGCATCGTGGCACGATCCTGGAAAACGTGTAGATACATGTGAGATAATCATGTTGGCAAGACACACCACCAGGGCATTTATTGAGTGGTAGTGTTTCCTGTTGCGATACGCCTGCTCCTGAGCCTGTGGTGGCACCAAACTAACATGTGTACCATCAATTGCACCAATAACATGTGGCATGCGTCCCAGGGCATAGAATTCCCCCTTGACATCTGTCAACTGTTCTGGAGTAGGGAATGTGATGAATTCATCAAGGTGGAGCAACATCGCTGCCAAAAAATCTGTCAATACACGGCTGAACATGGTCTGAGACATCCCTCCCACATCAGCTATGGTCAATTGGAACGTACCTGTGGAAAAGAAATGGAGGGCTGCCATCACCTTTACCTTGGGTGTCAGCGCCTTGGATACCTGTGTCGTGGTTGCAGGTGAGCCTCCAGTCTGTCCGTCAGGTCCTTGATCAGCTGTCTGGTGAAGCGATAACGACGGATGCAATTGCGTTCCATCATGGCTTCCAAGTCAGGTAACGGCCGTTCCAGAGGGGGTGCCCTGCAAAACACATATGTTAGGAAATGTGTTCAACTGTCTGACTAAGACAATAACAATGTACATGGCACAAGCAACACTGCTTCAACAAATCTAGACAAGTGTGAGTGTGGTGTGGGAGACACACTGTTGTAACATGTTCAAACTCCCAGCCACTCGTCCGTGAACAGTACAAGACCTGTGGTCTGTGGAATGGATATGACATGCATACAAAATATCTGATGGAAAGGTCTTATTGAGCATGACAATGTATCATGTCAGTAACACACAGCATGTGAATGTCAGTAGGAGGTTGTCTGCACATCCAGACAGCTTACAGCAATACACACACCACATGTGGCATCATTTGCACAGTTCTGACATAGTCATGTTGCGGTGTGATATTTCCCTAACTATTACCTGAACATCATCATACTGCATTAATGTTTGATTAGTCACAAATGGTCTGTGATGCCATCACACATATGAGCGCTTCATTAACACAAGTGGCATGGTGTGCGTACATTAGAAACCCTGTAATCACGGCAAGGACACAATGTGGATGCTCCAACAGAAGATGTACTGAAATTTATGAACTGGTTACTTACCTTTCGTAACAATATATCATAATGGAACAGTAGTAAGTAGCATGTTTCTGACTTTGAATACATACCAATCTTCAGACAATTTTGCCTCCCTGGATGCCATCTATGTGAGTCGGGGATATTGAGCCATCACTGGATGAAATACGGTGTTGCTGACTGGCATCCTACAAGTGCTTGGCCAAGTATTGCCCGTACCTACAACGCACACTCTGCCAGCAGTTACACAACCATGTCCCACAGACAGTGTGGGAAGCAGACAAAGAGGCATGTGATGTTGTAAGACCTCAGTCCCAGACTCAGGGAGGATGATGACATCTGTCCGTACTGCTCAGACCTCTTGGATACCCTCTACAGCAGAGATAGGGGGAATGTGGTCTGTGATTTGGCGGGCAGGATGCCCTGCTCTCTGGGGTGGGGTGGGAGGACAGGGCACATGGCCGGTCCAGGGAGGGGTGTGGTCGTCTGACAACGTGCCTATCTACAGCCAAACATGCAGCGTGCCTGTACATGCAGAACAATATAGATACAGTACATTCCTCAGGATAGGCCTGCAGACGCTCAGCGGAGCGTGACTGCACTTGAAGGACCTCAGTGAGGAGGTTGGTCCTCACCGCGGCAACGGGGAAATGATTGGGCAAGGCTATGGCCTCACACATAAACATTACACTGTACGTTGGCCGGTCATCCATTAACAGGTTTGGAGTAGACACATCACCAGTGTCTGGCTAGGTGTCCAGACACTTGCATGCCCCAGTCCACCTGTCCTGTCACCTTGGGACCGACACTCATGTGTCAGTGGGTCTTCACGACCCTCCCAACACTCTTTGACACACATTTCATGATAATTAGGCCTGTCATGAGCTGTGGCCGGCTCATAGGAGTTGAACCCCCCCTGCAGCATTAATGGCGGTATGCTGCCGCACAGTTCCCACGCCAGTGCCGTACAGGGTGTGGTATTGGGGACACCACCCCCCGAGAACGCCGCAAAGGCTGGCACCTGGGGGACAGTTGCCAGTGAGGTTGTGAGGTGAACCAGCGAGGACCAGGATCAACATTCAGATCCTTTCAGTCACAGCGGGTCTGGCACAAATGCGCCGCCTGCATCAGGGACGAAGTGAGTGATGGCGTCACGGGCAAATCACCAGATGCGCAAGTGCCCCCAGACGGGTCCGCTGGGCCAGAATCCGCCGTGTCACCCGAATCCCATACAGCATTGCACGTGCATTGTGTAGATTTTGAAGTGTGATGACATCTCTTTCACATACATGGGTTACTTGACGACTTGGCCCTGGAGGACTGATTTCAAATCCAGGGGCAATGATGTCTCAACACCCACGCCCAGGCACTCCTCCTACGTCCAGACCATGAGCCATTGTGCTGCAGGGACAACTGCTGGAATCTGAGCGGCATGTGTGACCAATCACACCTGCATTCATATGTCTGGTCCCAGCAGTCGGAGCAGCTCTACTTGTCTTGCTTGCCGTGAACACTGTGGAGACACCGACGGTGAGGGTCAGTCACCTACATGAGAGGGTTGCAATCCTCACAGGCTTTGTAATGGACATCCCTATTGGCACCGTCCTGAGTCAGACAATCCAAGTGAAATGGTCAGAAGTGATCGTACTATGATCTTGTTTCAAAAGTGAGTTAGGTTACACTTATACGGGACCAGCGCAGGTGTTGTAAATACAGGGGACCTGACGTGAGCACGCTGAGGTCACGTATGAGTACCCAGACAACGTCATCACGGCACACACAACGCCAACAACACACGGTGGGCTGCAGGACATGCCTACCAACATACAAGTGTACTACTGAGCGGAAATTGGCATGTCCAGGATGACACGTGGGGATATTCTAAGGTGAGTAAGATGATACTGTCCTGAACATTTCATATGCAAACAGCTGCCACAATATAACATATGGCACACACATGACGTGGTGACTCTGCGTCATGCTGTGCGTCTATTACACCTCTGTCACAGTGGGCATGTTGCTGTCATCATGTGCCAGTTCCCTGTACTGATTGGTGTGGCAGTCCCGTGTTCATGTGCATCGCAATATGTTGTAGACGTTACGCCGGTGCAAAGTGTTGTATGCATGTGATGCACATGTGCTGAAGGAGTAATGACAAGTCTTAACAGCTCTTCACACATCAACTGAGGCACTAGGTCACAGTCCCTGTGCTTCTTCAATGTCTGACACACTTGGGGCATGCTGATGTGAGGATGCCATGCTGATGTATGCATCCACATTGTCAACATGAGGGTAGAATACATCCCTGCTATGTGATTTCCTGGAGTCACTCTCCCAATGGTGACATGAAGAAGGTCAGGAACGCAGCCTACACAAATGTTCACATGAGCATGTCTGACACACTGTACATACGCCTCGTTTCCCTATAGCTTTTCAGCCCTACGCGAGCAGAACGTACCCCAATGGTACGTGCGTGTGTACGCCTCGTTTCCCTATAGCTTTTCAGCCCTACGCGAGCAGAGCGTACCCCAATGGTACGTGCTTGTGTACGCCTCGTTTCCCTATAGCTTTTCCGCCCTACGCGAGCAAGGCGTACCCCAATGGTACGTGCGTATGTACGCCTCGTTCCCCTATAGCTTTTCAGCCCTACGCGAGCAAGGCGTACCCCAATGGTACGTGCGTGTGTACGCCTCGTTTCCCTATAGCTTTTCAGCCCTACGCGAGCAAGGCGTACCCCAATGGTACGTGCGTGTGTACGCCTCATTTCCCTATAGCTTTTCAGCCCTACGCGAGCAAGGCGTACCCCAATGGTACGTGCGTGTGTACGCCTCGTTTCCCTATAGCTTTTCAGCCCAACGCGAGCAAGCCGTACCCCAATGGTACGTGCGTGTGTACGCCTTGAATGGGTTGCATCAGCAAGGGCAATGTCACCTTACTTGTGTGGGTATTTGATTAAGTACATAGGGGACATCTAGGGGAACAGTGGACAGATCAAAATGCAACCAGGTTGTCATGGATACTGCATTTTTTGAACCTCCTACAGGTGTTAGAGAAAATTCAGTTGGGCAAAAGTATACAATGTTGCAAAAGTTGTTGTTCAGCTCAGGCTCAGTTTTCAAACCATGCATATGTGTGTCATGTCCTTCTGTGTGAAGTGATTGGATGGAACGTAGGATGCTAACTATGGTGGCCTATCAGACACTACTCCTTGGACTCACAGCCCCTCTGCAGCACAGATGTAAGGCAGCATGTGGCTGTGGTAGGGCACTTGCCTGCACAACATTGGTGTGGTAACCACAGCTGCTGTCTCTGAATCCTCTGGACCCTGATTGACTTAGCATGGAGAGGGCACCTGCAATCACTGATGGTGAGAACAAGGCACTGCTGGATGCCCTCCTGCCTAACTACAGCAAGCTGTATGGGAGACCAGAGGATCAGGTGAGGGATGTGTGCAATACCTTGGAGTGTGCACCTGTTTTGTGTGTGACATTATAGCCACTGTGTATGTATAGTGTCTACATGCAATGTTGTTGGGAGTGAGTGGCAGGGGGTACAGTGTTGTTACTATAGGCTTATTTGTTGCAGTGGGGTGTGTGACAGCGTGTCACGTGCTGCAGTGCACCCAGACGTAGCATACATTGCTCAGTGAGTGCCATGCTGGGAGAGTGTTTAGCACCCATCATGTCATCTGTAGCCTTTCAATGGCATGTCATGCAGTGGTGTTTGCTCACACGCCACATACTCGGGCCCAACAGTGCTAATGTGTTTATCTTACAATGCCCTGTTATCATCAAGTTTTTTGTGCACATATGTGTGTGTTTGGAACATGGACCAGGTGTACTGATGCTGTTTTACTTTACATTTGTGACAGGTATCTGCCTATGAGAAGGGTGAAATCTGGCTGGACATCGCCAGGGCTGTCAGGAGCGAGGGGGGCCTCGCAGGAGGCTCCGGAACATCAAAAAGAGGTGGCAGGACATCCGGTGCTGGAGCCGCCGCATTGCCAGAGTACAGCTAAAGCTGGAAGCTCCACGCCGGCATGGCGGCACCCGCCACCTCACCCCCAACATGCTCCGGGTCCTGGAAGTGGTGTTCCCAGACCTCCATAGGCAGTTGCAGGAGGGACAGCAGCAAGTAGTGGGTAGGTTTATGTCTGTTTGTTGTGATGTGTGTCACATGCTCCCTGCAGTGCTCAAAGGCATGGTTACACTCCCATAGTTTGAGTGTTGTGGTCAGACAGGCACTCCATGCATTGGCCTCAGAATGTCCCCGTTTCTGCAGCTGCTTCTTTACATGCCTTGCCCTAATCCACTTTTGACCTGCGCTTTGGATGATGTTTGTTTTTCACATGTACTCCTATGGTGCAATGTCTATGTATGCATCTTCCTTTGCACATCATCATGTTGGAGGGGGGGTTTGTGACACCTGTTGGAACCTTACATGTGGCACCACATGTGCACTGTGTCGGCTGTTCTACATATTTGGGCAATGATCTTGAGTCTAAACATGTGTCTTCTGCACGAGTCAGCCTCAGTGGCCTTCGTCCATGGTACTCTTTTAAGTAGTCATGTGTTGGCTACAGGTGCACAATGTACAAGTGCAATATTTTGGGCTTATGCATACTCACACTGGGCAGTGCGTGTGTGCATAGTTGCCACAGAAGTCAAATGTTCTTTGTAATTACTATTGATGGTCAGTCACACAATGAGGCTTGGGGTGTCAACAGCTGTGATGCCAGTGTGAGGTGATGTTACACTTTGTTCAGGGCCCAGGATGGCATAACATGTCACTTCAGGAAGGACTTTTCCCATGTGGCACAAGGTGTAAGGAAATTCAACATGTGCAGGTCTGGGTTTGGGTGGCTGGGTGTCTAAATGAGCTGTGATGCTTCATCAGCTATCCTGTTGTCAGGCAGTCAATCATCATTGTGTCGCTCATGATAGATTTTTCCATTCACTGTTGCTTGTATCCTACTATACATTATGCGTAGTGTCTCTCGCAATTGGCCACAACTAGACTTATCATTGTGCAGTATTCAGTCTCCTGTGACTCATGATGCATGCCATGTTCTGAAATGAAGCCTAATGAATTGTAGCTGACATGTCTGATGTGTACAGGTGACTGATATGTTATTATTCTTCTCCTTGCCCACAGCATCATCATCTGAATCTGGAGGGGACACAGGCGCGGACCACGAAGACGGACACACCGACAGTGCCACCTGCTTTGAAGAGTCGGAGGGAGGCAGTGGCACGGAGGGTGATGAGAGTCTGCTGGCCGGACGACATGTGACTGACACATCTTACCATGCCGACAACTCCGAGTCAGACTCTCAGGAGGAGGGGGAATATGCTGCAATGGTCTCTCCATCATCTTTGGCTGGCGTCCCCTCCTCCAGTACCATCTCCACCCTCCCAGTCATTAGTGTCCCTAGGGTCCGTGCTAGCAGCCGTGTCTCCTTTGTTCCCGGCACCACAGCCCCTGCCCCTGTGTCCCCTGCTGCCCTCAGTGCTGAGACTGTGGACCTACTCCGACAGATTGCAGTAGGTCAGACATCCATACTGACTGTCCTCCATGGACATACACAACTGATTACACAGTTGGTGTCGTTCATGGAGGGCATGTCGTCAGCCATGTCTGATCTACGTCGGGGTGTGGCTGCCATAGAGTCAACACTGACGGCAGCAATGTACTCCCAGCACCCTCTGTCTCCCCCCCCATCCTTCAGACCCATCCACCTCTGCCTCTCCCATATCTACACAACAGACACGCAGATGCCACAGGTCACACACACCCAGCACACCCACACGTCAGAAAAAGCTCAAAGCTCCACGCACGCAATCTCAAGGGGATGTAGGCACACCCACAGGGAGAGGGGACACAACGCACACACGCATCCACACACCCAGGAGTACAGACTCACAGCCCTCTACCTCCAACCCCAATGTGTCCCCGGGTTCAGGTGGTAGCTTTTCCACACTGGCTGAGGTGTGCAGCCAGGTTTACGTAGCTACTTTCGTCGCTGCACCAGCCAGTGTGGATGAATCCACTACACCTAACATAACATGTGTATTTGTAAAGCGCACGTTCACCACTACGGGTATCTTGGCGCTGAATAACAGATGTTTGTTGTTACCCAACTCAATGGTACTCATTTTATCGACCTCAGATGGATGAAAGGCTGAGTGGACCCGCCGGGATTTGAACCTGTGACCATGAGGTCGAACACAGGCCCCTGCAGTAGACGCATTAGTCCACTGAGCCACCAGACCCGGCACCCGGCACCAGACACCTGCACCCACTCCGCCTGTCCTTCCCTCTCCTGTCCATGCGGTGCCGGAGGATTCCACAGATGATGCCCCCATAGTTACCACTGCGGATTAAACACCATGTGCAGGCAAGTTAGTGTGTGATCACACCCATGGAGGCACATATTGTTGCGCGGACTTTTTTGGACTGGCCATTGGCCTTTAATGGGCAAGGACTCTTATTTGCTTTTCTTTTTTGGAGCAGCTGAATAAAGCATTTATGTTAATTTTCTGAAGTAGAGTTTGTGTGATAAGGTCTGTGACTGCTATGTGCCTGGGAGCTGATGTGATGTTCAAATGTAGGTATGTTAACATGTGTCAATCTCCTGATGGTAATGATGTTCACAATGGTATGTTGTTTTGTAACAGCTGGGCACTGGTGGGGGTGTTAGGCACACACACACTCTGATGCTGGGCACTGGGGGGCACTGGTGGGGGTGTTAGGCACACACTCTGATGCTGGGCACTGGGGGGCACTGGTGGGGGTGTTAGCCACACACACACTCTGATGCTGGGCACTGGGGGCACTGGTGGGGGTGTTAGGCACACACACACTCTGATGCTGGGCACTGGGGGGCACTGGTGGGGGTATTAGGCACACACTCTGATGCTGGGCACTGGGGGGCACTGGTGGGGGTGTTAGCCACACACACTCTCTGATGCTGGGCACTGGGGGGCACTGGTGGGGGTGTTAGGCACACACACACTCTGATGCTGGGCACTGGGGGGCACTGGTGGGGGTGTTAGGCACACACACACTCTGATGCTGGGCACTGGGGGGCACTGGTGGGGGTGTTAGGCACACACTCTGATGCTGGGCACTGGGGGTACTGGTGGGGGTGTTAGGCAAACACTCTGATGCTGGGCACTGGGGGGCACTGGTGGGGGTGTTAGGCACACACTCTGATGCTGGGCACTGGTGGGCACTGGTGGGGGTGTTAGGCACACACTCTGATGCTGGGCACTGGGGGGCACTGGTGGGGGTGTTAGCCACACACACACTCTGATGCTGGGCACTGGGGGGCACTGGTGGGGGTGTTAGGCACACACACACTCTGATGCTGGGCACTGGGGGGCACTGGTGGGGGTGTTAGGCACACACACACTGATGCTGGGCACTGGGGGGCACTGGTGGGGGTGTTAGGCACACACTCTGATGCTGGGCACTGGGGGTACTGGTGGGGGTGTTAGGCACACACTCTGATGCTGGGCACTGGGGGGCACTGGTGGGGGTGTTAGGCGCACACTCTGATGCTGGGCACTGGTGGGCACTGGTGGGGGTGTTAGGCACACACTCTGATGCTGGGCACTGGGGGGCACTTGTGGGGGTGTTAGGCACACACACACACTCTGATGCTGGGCACTGGTGGGCACTGGTGGGGGTGTTAGGCACACACTCTGATGCTGGGCACTGGGGGGCACTGGTGGGGGTGTTAGGCACACACACACTCTGATGCTGGGCACTGGGGGGCACTGGTGGGGGTGTTAGGCACACACTCTGATGCTGGGCACTGGGGGGCACTGGGGGGCACTGGTGGGGGTGTTAGGCACACACTCTGATGCTGGGCACTGGGGGGCACTGGTGGGGGTGTTAGCCACACACACACTCTGATGCTGGGCACTGGTGGGCACTGGTGGGGGTGTTAGGCACACACTCTGATGCTGGGCACTGGGGGGCACTGGTGGGGGTGTTAGGCACACATTCTGATACTGGGCACTGGTGGGCACTGGTGGGGGTGTTAGGCTAACACTATGATGCTGGGCACTGGGGGGCACTGGTGGGGTGTTAGGCACACACACACTCTGATGCTGGGCACTGGGGGGCACTGGTGGGGGTGTTAGGCACACACTCTGATGCTGGGCACTGGGGGGAACTGGGGGGCACTGGTGGGGGTGTTAGGCACACACTCTGATGCTGGGCACTGGGGGGCACAGGTGGGGGTGTTGGCCACACACACACTCTGATGCTGGGCACTGGTGGGCACTGGTGGGGGTGTTAGGCACACACTCTGATGCTGGGCACTGGTGGGCACCGGTGGGGGTGTTAGGCACACACTCTGATGCTGGGCACTGGGGGCACTGGTGGGGGTGTTAGGCACACACTCTGATGCTGGGCACTGGGGGGCACTGGGGGGCACTGGTGGGGGTGTTAGGCACACACTCTGATGCTGGGCACTGGGGGGCACTGGTGGGGGTGTTAGGCACACACTCTGATGCTGGGCACTGGGGGGCACTGGTGGGGGTGTTAGGCACACACTCTGATGCTGGGCACTGGGGGGCACTGGGGGGCATTGGTGGGGGTGTTAGGCACACACTCTGATGCTGGGCACTGGGGGGCACTGGTGGGGGTGTTGGCCACACACACACTCTGATGCTGGGCACTGGTGGGCACTGGTGGGGGTGTTAGGCACACACTCTGATGCTGGGCACTGGTGGGGGTGTTAGGCACACACTCTGATGTTGGGCACTGGGGGGCACTGGTGGGGGTTTTAGGCACACACTCTGATGCTGGGCACTGGGGGGCACTGGGGGGCACTGGTGGGGGTGTTAGGCACACACTCTGATGCTGGGCACTGGGGGGCACTGGGGGGCACTGGTGGGGGTGTTAGGCACACACTCTGATGCTGGGCACTGGGGGGCACTGGTGGGGGTGTTAGGCACACACTCTGATGCTGGGCACTGGGGGGCACTGGTGGGGGTGTTAGGCAAACACTCTGATGCTGGGCACTGGGGGGCACTGGTGGGGGTGTTAGGCACACACTCTGATGCTGGGCACTGGTGGGCACTGGTGGGGGTGTTAGGCACACACTCTGATGCTGGGCACTGGGGGGCACTGGTGGGGGTGTTAGCCACACACACACTCTGATGCTGGGCACTGGGGGGCACTGGTGGGGGTGTTAGGCACACACACACTCTGATGCTGGGCACTGGGGGGCACTGGTGGGGGTGTTAGGCACACACACACACTGATGCTGGGCACTGGGGGCCACTGGTGGGGGTGTTAGGCACACACTCTGATGCTGGGCACTGGGGGTACTGGTGGGGGTGTTAGGCACACACTCTGATGCTGGGCACTGGGGGGCACTGGTGGGGGTGTTAGGCGCACACTCTGATGCTGGGCACTGGTGGGCACTGGTGGGGGTGTTAGGCACACACTCTGATGCTGGGCACTGGGGGGCACTTGTGGGGGTGTTAGGCACACACACACACTCTGATGCTGGGCACTGGGGGGCACTGGTGGGGGTGTTAGGCACACACTCTGATGCTGGGCACTGGGGGGCACTGGTGGGGGTGTTAGGCACACACTCTGATGCTGGGCACTGGGGGGCACTGGGGGGCACTGGTGGGGGTGTTAGGCACACACTCTGATGCTGGGCACTGGGGGGCACTGGTGGGGGTGTTAGCCACACACACACTCTGATGCTGGGCACTGGTGGGCACTGGTGGGGGTGTTAGGCACACACTCTGATGCTGGGCACTGGGGGGCACTGGTGGGGGTGTTAGGCACACATTCTGATACTGGGCACTGGTGGGCACTGGTGGGGGTGTTAGGCTAACACTCTGATGCTGGGCACTGGGGGGCACTGGTGGGGTGTTAGGCACACACACACTCTGATGCTGGGCACTGGGGGGCACTGGTGGGGGTGTTAGGCACACACTCTGATGCTGGGCACTGTGGGGAACTGGGGGGCACTGGTGGGGGTGTTAGGCACACACTCTGATGCTGGGCACTGGGGGGCACAGGTGGGGGTGTTGGCCACACACACACTCTGATGCTGGGCACTGGTGGGCACTGGTGGGGGTGTTAGGCACACACTCTGATGCTGGTCACTGGTGGGCACCGGTGGGGGTGTTAGGCACACACTCTGATGCTGGGCACTGGGGGCACTGGTGGGGGTGTTAGGCACACACTCTGATGCTGGGCACTGGGGGGCACTGGGGGGCACTGGTGGGGGTGTTAGGCACACACTCTGATGCTGGGCACTGGGGGGCACTGGTGGGGGTGTTAGGCACACACTCTGATGCTGGGCACTGGGGGGCACTGGTGGGGGTGTTAGGCACACACTCTGATGCTGGGCACTGGGGGGCATTGGTGGGGGTGTTAGGCACACACTCTGATGCTGGGCACTGGGGGGCACTGGTGGGGGTGTTGGCCACACACACACTCTGATGCTGGGCACTGGTGGGCACTGGTGGGGGTGTTAGGCACACACTCTGATGCTGGGCACTGGTGGGGGTGTTAGGCACACACTCTGATGCTGGGCACTGGGGGGCACTGGTGGGGGTGTTAGGCACACACTCTGATGCTGGGCACTGGGGGGCACTGGGGGGCACTGGTGGGGGTGTTAGGCACACACTCTGATGCTGGGCACTGGGGGGCACTGGGGGGCACTGGTGGGGGTGTTAGGCACACACTCTGATGCTGGGCACTGGGGGGCACTGGTGGGGGTGTTAGGCACACACTCTGATGCTGGGCACTGGGGGGCACTGGTGGGGGTGTTAGGCACACACACACTCTGATGCTGGGCACTTGGGGGCACTGGTGGGGGTGTTAGGCACACACACACTCTGATGCTGGGCACTGGGGGGCACTGGTGGGGGTGTTAGCCACACACACACTCTGATGCTGGGCACTGGGGGGCACTGGTGGGGGTGTTAGGCACACACTCTGATGCTGGGCACTGGGGGGCACTGGTGTGGGTGTTAGCCACACACACACACTCTGATGCTGGGCACTGGGGGGCACTGGAGGGCACTGGTGGGGGTGTTAGGCACACACTCTGATGCTGGGCACTGGGGGGCACTGGTGGGGGTGTTAGGCACACACTCTGATGCTGGGCACTGGGGGGCACTGGTGGGGGTGTTAGGCACACACACACTCTGATGCTGGTCACTTGGGGGCACTGGTGGGGGTGTTAGGCACACACACACTCTGATGCTGGGCACTGGGGGGCACTGGTGGGGGTGTTAGCCACACACACACTCCTCTGATGCTGGGCACTGGTGGGCACTGGTGGGGGTGTTAGGCACACACTCTGATGCTGGGCACTGGGGGGCACTGGTGGGGGTGTTAGCCACACACACACTCTGATGCTGGGCACTGGTGGGCACTGGTGGGGGTGTTAGGCACACACTCTGAGGCTGGGCACTGGTGGGCACTGGTGGGAGTGTTAGGCACACACTCTGATGCTGGGCACTGGTGGGCACTGGTGGGGGTGTTAGGCACACACTCTGATGCTGGGCACTGGGGGCACTGGTGGGGGTGTTAGGCACACACTCTGATGCTGGGCACTGGGGGGCACTGGTGGGGGTGTTAGGCACACACTCTGATGTTGGGCACTGGGGGGCACTGGTGGGGGTGTTAGGCACTCACTCTGATGCTGGGCACTGGGGGGCACTGGTGGGGGTGTTAGGCACACACACACTCTGATGCTGGGCACTTGGGGCACTGGTGGGGGTGTTAGGCACACACACTCTGATGCTGGGCACTGGGGGGCACTGGTGGGGGTGTTAGGCACACACTCTGATGCTGGGCACTGGGGGGCACTGGTGGGGGTGTTAGCCACACACACACTCTGATGCTGGGCACTGGGGGGCACTGGGGGCCACTGGTGGGGGGGTGTTAGGCACACACTCTGATACTGGGGGGTGTTCTGCTCACCACTTACACTTACAATCACATTGCAGGCATATGTGCCACACGTCAATTGCACTGGTGTAGTGCGGTGACGTACCGTACACCCTGGTCGATGACGTAGGTACGGCCGGTCTCCGTATTGCACTGGTGTAGTGCTGTGACCTGCCGTACCCCGTGGTCGATGACGTAGGTGTGGCGAATTGCGCTGGTGTAGTGCGGTGACGTACCGTACCCCCTGGTCGATGACGTAGGTACGGCCGGTCTCCGTATTGCACTGGTGTAGTGCGGTGACCTGCCGTACCCCGCGGTCGATGACGTAGGTGCGGCGTATTGTGCTGGTGTAGTGCGGTGACGTACCGTACCCCCTGGTCGATGACGTAGGTACGGCCGGTCTCTGTATTGCACTGGTGTAGTGCGTTGACCTGCCGTACCCCGTTGTCGATGACGTAGGAGCGGTGTATTGCGCTGGTGTAGTGCGGTGACGTACCGTACCCCCTGGTCGATGACGTAGGTACGGCCGGTCTCCGTATTGCACTGGTGTAGTGCGGTGACCTGCCGTACCCCGTGGTGATGACGTAGGAGCAGCGTATTGCGCTGGTGTAGTGCGGTGACGTACCGTACCCCCTGGTCGATGACGTAGGTACGGCCGGTCTCCGTATTGCACTGGTGTAGTGCGGTGACCTGCCGTACCCCGTGGTGATGACGTAGGAGCGGCGTATTGGGCTGGTGTAGTGCGGTGACGTAACGTACCCCCTGGTCGATGACGTAGGTACGGCCGGTCTCCGTATTGCACTGGTGTAGTGCGGGAGTGTGTGGCGCAACATGGGCAGACATTATAATCGTGTAATGGAGATGTGCGCGTGTAGCAAGACGTACAGGTATGTAGAACCTCCTTGTACTCACCTTCTGTGCCGTCGTCGGTTTCTCATTACGAGGTGGTGGGCGTACAGGATAGGGATTACACGGACGATGGCGTCCAAGTCCTGCTTGTTGCGTACCGGGGTGCGGCTCGTGCCGAAGTCTGGTTTTACGGTAGTTTTGAGCTGTCGTAGAAAAAGAGCCGTACGGAGTGTGTGGAACACGGATCGTACTTTGTGGTTCGGGAGACGCCGTTTATGTACGTACGGACGTAGCGTCGAGCGTCAGTCGACTGCTATTCGTACGGACTTTCGATTCGTACGGCGTTTTTTACGAGACGTACGGAGTGACGCATTAAGTTGTGATCGTACTTGCACATTCGTACGGGGACGCCTTCGGGTTCGATTCGTACGGGGAAAAACGCTCCGTACGACTATTTGGAGTGCATTTTACCGGATCGGAATCGTCGCCTATGTGTAAAAAATTTAAAATTATAAAATTAAAAATTATTAAAATATAATATTTAATATTATAATTATAAATACATTTGTTTGTAAAAAATGTTAACAAATGTATACTTTTTATGTACTTTTTATATAAAAATGTCAAACATATTCTTATTAATAATACAATATTAATATCACTAGAAATAAAAGTGACATTATATTACACATTTTTTGGGGGAAATATTGTCTGCAATATTAGTATCAATAAATTATGTAAATGTTATAATTTAAAAATGGATCTACATTTATAGCATATCTTCCCAAATAAAATATCATATTAATAATATTATACAATGTACAGTACTAAATAATTTGAAATGTGAAATATAAAACTGTTTACAACAATATGTACAAAATATATTATTATGTTAAATGTATGTTTTTTGTACTGTACTTGTTCAATATACCTATTATTTACTTTACTCAACAAATAAAAAAATTAAAAAAATTAGTGTGTGAAAATAAAAAATTGCAAAAACTAATACATTTACACTTTCATTTTTAAAAATTATCTACTTACAATTATTTATTCTCTAAATAATAAAAATAAAAAAACAATATGAAAAACTGTGCATGGTGTTTTTACTTACTGTAAATTTAAAAAAATGTACCCATTTCTCTAAATGTATTTTTTCAGAAAATAATCCCACTACAATGTACTGTAAATTCTAGTAGATGCTGGACACTGAACCTATTTAATTTACCATTCCAACTCCAATCTACATTTAATGAAGGTAGGTGCTGGACACTGAACCTATTTTATTTACTATTCCAACTCCCATCTACATTTAATGAGAGTAGGTGCTGAACACTTAACCTAATTAATTTACTATTCCAACTCCAATCTACTTTTAATTAGGGTAGGTGCTGGACACTGAAACTATTTAATTTACTATTCCAACTCCAATCTACATTTGATTAGGGTAGGTGCTGTACACTTAACCTAATTAATTTACTATTCCAACTCCAATCTACATTTAATTAGGATAGATGCTGGACACTGAACCTAATTAATTTACTATTCCAACTCCAATCTACATTTAATTAGGATAGGTGGTGGACACTAAAAGTACTTAATTTACTATTCCAACTCCAATCTACATTTAATTAGGGTAGGTGCTGGACACTAAACCTAATTAATTTACTATTCCAACTCCAATTTACATTTAATTAAGATAGGTGCTGGACACTAAACCTATTTAATTTACTATTCCAACTCCAATCTACATTTAATTAGGGTAGGTGCCGGACACTGAACCTAATTAATTTACTATTCCAACTCCAATTTACATTTAATTAAGATAGGTGCTGGACACTAAACCTATTTAATTTACTATTCCAACTCCAATCTACATTTAATTACGGTAGTTGCTGGACACTGAACCTATTTCAATTTACTATTCCAACTCAAATCTACATTTAATTAGGGTAGGTGCTGGACACTGAACTTAATTAATTTACTATTCTAACTCCAATCTACATTTAATTAGGGTAGGTGGTGGACACTAAAACTACTTAATTTACTATTCCAACTCCAATCTACATTTAAATAGGGTAGGTGCTGGACACTGAACCTATTTAATTTACTATTCCAACTCCAATCTACATTTAATTAGGATAGGTGCTGGACACTGAACCTATTTAATTTCTTAACCACTACCCACCTTATCCCCTATAAAAACAAAAAACTCACTTCTAAAAATGTATATAATTTTAATAAAATATATTTTTTCATTTCCTATTTACATTACACATTTGTATTAACATTTTATATTTATAAAATACTTTAGATTTACATTTTAAATGTATTACTTAAAATAAATATTTTTATTTTAAATACAATTTTTTTTAACATTTCACCACACTTAACCACTATAAACACAACATAACAATATAAAATGTATTTACAAATTTTAAAAATTAGAAATTTCAATTTCATTTTTACATTTAAATTCTAAATTTCCTTTTAAAAAATTTAAAAATGTGAAACACTTATCCTCTATAAAATATAAGGAACACTATTACAATTCCTTACCATACATTTTTACATTTTAATAATAAAGTTTCAAATTTATGATTTTTTTAAAAAAAATGTATTAAATATTTTAAAAGACTCCCCACCCGTATCTCTAAAACCCAATATCCCACTCCTAAAATTATTTACAAATTTTGAAAAATATAATTTTAAATTTCATATTTACATTTAAAATATTCAAAAATATATTTATAAATTTCATATTTACATTTAAAATTTGGAATAATTTTTTTAATTTAAAATATCAAATTTAAATTTCAGAAAAATACATTACAATAAAAGTTATATTTTTAAAAACACTCCCCACCCTTATCCCCGATTAACCCAACATTCCGCTCCTAAAATTATTTACAATTTTTCAATAAAATAATTTTAAATTTCACATTTACATTTAAAATGTTCTAGAATATATTTGTAAATGTCATATTTACATTTAAATTTTAGAATAAAATTTAATTTTAAAATAAAAATAGAATTTTCAAATTTAAATTTGACTAAAATACATAACTATTAAATTTATACTTTTTAAAACACTCCCCACCCTTATCCACTATTAACCCAACATCCCGCTCCTAAAATTAATTACTATTTAATAAATTAAAATTTCTTTTTCAAATTTAAATTTATATTTTTTATTTTACAAAAATATATTTATTGAAAAATTCACATTTTTTATCTGAAATATATATTTATATTACAAAAATTACATTACAATTTACATTTTTTAAAACACTTCCCACCCTTATCCCCTATAAACCCAACATCCCGCTCCTAAAAAATATCTAACATTTGTAAATAATTAATATTTATTCCTATTATATAAACATTTATATCTATTAAAAATAACATATATATAATACATCATATAACGATATTTTAACATTTTGATATTTACAACATCGATATTTCTTACTTTGACATTATTTACATCGATATTACATACAATGACACAAAACAATATTTTTAACTTCGATATGTAAAACATCGATATTACTTACCTGCGATATTTAGAACTCGATATTTCTGTTCCTCGGCATTAACAACTCGATATTTTGACTGTGTACCCTGGGCCCAGTGGGGGGCCCCCTGCAGAGATAAGGGAGTGATAAGCGCACTACATAAACGGAACATTTTGATGGCGGGGGATTTATTCCGAGAAGGGAAGGTTAAGACCTGGGTCCAGGCCATTAAGACTGGGGGAGAGGACTCACTACTACAACGATTCCAATTTCACAGAGTGCACAGAGCTCTAATGGAGCAGCTGGGGGAAGACCTTGATGAACCCCCTGAGGTTCCTGAACCCACCTATGTGATCAAGGCGGAATCTCCTCATAAGCTAGTGACAAATCTCTATAAAATAGCAATGTCCCAGAGGGAGAATCATTACACTGCAGCAAGGCTGGCCTGTCAAAGAGACCTGCAAATAACGATTGATGATGAAATGTGGCGCTACTGTTGCGTGAACACCAGGCGGATTTCATTACATAGCAGGCATAGGCTGGTTCACTTTAAATATATCAATAGGGTATATTACACACCAGAACGCCTATACAGATATGGCCTCCGGGAGGAAGCAGAATGCGAGAGGTGCCATGCACGAGTTGCATACTTTTTGCACCTGGCGTGGCTATGCCTGAGAGTACAAGCATACTGGGGGGACATTTTCAGGGAGTTGAGCAGGATAGTGGAAGTTGCGCTGGACCCAGACCCTGCGCTCGCGCTTTTGGGGTACTCTAAAAACCTACCCAGGGCTGCAGTGATCAGTCGACATGGGCATGCTAATAGCTAAACGGGTGGTGGCCCTGTGCTGGTGAGAGAACTGACACCCACGGTTAAACTTTGGACGCACGACATGCTGTACTGTTGTACACAGTCGGAAAACTATAATGAGCTACTGCCACCACGGAGCCGTCCGAAAAATTTCTGGATGCTGTTCAAAACGCATGCAAATAGCGAGAGTCAAGGGGCAGAACCTGCGGGGTTGGTTGGCCAAGGGGTGGAGGAATCGCAACACGATGGCACAATATGACTTTTTTAGGGGTCTGTGGGATGTGGCTTGAACTGGACGGTGCCGGTGGGGAGCGCCTCACATGGAGAGTGATGGTGATAAGTGTATTGAGCGCTGCCTGCCCCTTTGTCGGGTTGTTGGCATTAAGGCTGTGTATGTATAGGATGGTTGACATGATCCATACAGTATCGTAGTACCGCACTGTGTACGAGTGTTGGGGGGGGTTCTTCCATGGGGTTGTTGTGATTATGAAACATAAAACCTAATAAACATATTTTTTTTTAAACAAGACGATTCATATCCCTCTTTTTTTATATCTTGGGACCAATATGGAGGTCAACCATGAGTTGGGAACCGGGCCTAGGATTGCTGATCTAAATACATTTGCTAAGATTGGTGCCCAGAAGGAGATGTTGGACTCAAAAAGGTCTACAAGCACACCATCTGGGACTAAGGCTTTACCAGGAATGGACTTATTTATGGCACCAACAACCTCAACCACGGTGATGGAATTTTGAAAATCTCTGTACTGAGATGTGTGCACAGAGCCTTCCTACTCCTCATGACATGGAGTTTCCATGGAAAAGAAATCTTTGGTATAATGGGCAACCCATGCATTTAACATGATTATTGTATTTATTATAGGGGCTCTGTTTCCTTAAAAAAAGGTCTCCTGCCTTTTTAAGATAATCTCATACCATTTCCCTAATTTCTGTCCTCAAGGTCCATCTTATAGTTCGCTCTTGCCTGTTTTTTTTTTTAAATTATATTTTTATTGCAGAGTTATAAACCACAGGATAAAATTAAACAGCCAGTGCACTTGTGGGCTCCCCCCGTCCAATGACAGTTCACAGTTGTACACAGCCATTCAGCCCGCATCCCGGAGGCCGGGCGGCATATCAAATCGCTCGAGAGGAACACAGCACAGTGTACGTCCCATTGGGACCCTGGCGGAAGGTCGTTTTACGTATCTGCTTTTACCCCCCCACCCGCAACAACATTCCCGTCAGCCATCTCCGTGGAAATCAACGTAATTGCCCCTGTCGGGGCCTGCTCTAGGCTATTCGGGCCTTCATGCCAGGCCGTCCCACCCAATCAGTCCACCCGCCAGTCAGTACCCCCTGTCCCAGTAGTTCCAAGGCCTCAACCAGCAACCCTCCAATGGCTTCCGGCCCTCCCCAAACCCCCCTACAACTAACCCCCCCAAAGCCCCCCCCCCTGGCAACTGCTAAGGTGTGTGCTTCGCCCTATTGAACTGGATGGTTCCACTACAGTGCGTAGTTGCATACTTCTGTGTTCGCCCCGCTGCGTCCAGCGGCTTAGTCCTCACCGTCCTCATCCTCAACCAAAGCATCACGCAGAGCCTGTACCACTAACTCCCATGCACGCGCCGCATCCAGAGTCTTCTCATTCCCCAACTTCACTGCTTGCTTCATCCGGAGCACGCTCTCGCAGTCAGACCATCGCAGCAACTCATTCTTCCATCTACGTAGTGAGGGACCTCCCCTGGCCTTCCAGTGCCACGATATTTCCCTTTGAGCCAATATCAGACCCAGATCTATGAATTTACTTGTCACCTTGGTGTGCTTAGTATGCGGGAACCAGAGCAATAAACACGCCGCCATGTCGAATTCTACCTCCCTGTCAGTCACTTCATTCAGGAGTTCCCCTACCTCCGCCCAATAGGTTCCCAGTTGTGGACATCCCCAAAACAAGTGGTCCATGTCCGCCCCGAGGGACGAACACCGGGGGCAACAGGCATCCGGTACCCGAAAGTGCCGCTGTAGCTTCTGTGGAGTTAAATAGGCCCTATGGAGCACATAGAAATGGACCTGCTGAAAGCGCGCGTTCCTGGTGCCCTTCCACGTGCGTCGCAGGATATGGCCCCATGCCGTATCCGGTATGGGCCGGCCAACGCTCCCTTCCCATTTAGCTTTGAGCCCATGGAGTGGTTCCAGCCCTTCGTTCAGCATCCTATTATGGAGGCACGTCACAGCTTTGAATGTACCAGCCGCCATCACCACATATTGGCACGCCATAGTCGTCGCGGGTTCCAGGAGCCCCTCTTTCCAGTGCTTTTGCATGGCAGCCACTACAGCCGCGTGTAGGAGGAAGCCCCCCTCAGGCAGTCCGAACTGGTCCCGGAGCACGTCGAACGGCGCCAACGCCCCATCTATGTACAAGTCACCCACCACCTGCAACCCCGCTTCCTCCCAATCCAACAACGGGGACCAATCTCCTCCGTGCGGCAAAGCCGTCAACATCCCGATCGGGATCTCCGGGGCATAAGGCCGCGGTGCCCTCGCCCTCCGAAGGCTCCTCTGCCAGCACAGCCGGAGCGTCCGCTCCTCCATGGTGAGGGCCCGTAACTCGAGCCGTTGCTGCATGATGATGTATGACAGCACGTGGCGCTGTATCCCCCGACCCCGTTCTTCCTCCGGCCCCCGGAACACCCTGGCTACGTTCTGCGTAAGGACCTGCAACTGGGCCGCTAAATAATACAGCTCAAGGTCGGGCACGGCCATGCCCCCTTCCAACTTGGGGCGAAGTAACGTGCTCAGGGCTATTCTGCGACGGCCGTGCCCCCACAGAAAGCCAGTAATCATTGACCGCAGTTCCCTAAACACCCCCTGGGGAATCCAGACAGGTAGCGTTCGGAAATAATAAAGGAAGCGGGGGAGCGCCACCCTTTTCAACAATGCTATCCTGCCCAGGACTGTCAGCGGGAGGGTCGACCAGAAAGACAAGCTACCCCGCAGTGACCGGACACAACGGCCAATGTTACCCTCCAAAAGGTCAGCAGCCGAGTGGTAAATGCGGACACCCAAGTAGGTGATGCAAGAGGGTTCCCATGCCACACCCAAGTCGCTGCTAGGGGCTGGCGATCCCGCTCTCAGCGGAAACACGCAGGTCTTTGCCCAGTTGACCTTAAGGCCCGACAGCCGGCCGAACTCGGACAGCAGATCCATCGCTCCAACCAGTGCCCCCGAGGTGTCAGCTAGGTACAGAAGCAGGTCATCCGCATAGAGCGATATATAATGCCATTGCCCATCACTCGCTATTCCCGCGTATCGGTCGCCTGACCTCGCATGGACCGCCAAGGGTTCCATCGCCAGGGCAAACAACAGAGGGGAGAGAGAGCATCCCTGTCGTGTTCCCCTGCCCACCGGGTACGCGGCAGATACCAGGCCGCCCAATCGAACTCTCGCCGTCGCCGAGTTATACAAGACTCTCGTCCACCTTCGAAACCCGTCGCCCATGCCAAACCGCTCCAGCACTCCATCCAAGAAAGGCCATTCCAAACTGTCGAAGGCCTTCTCGATATCCACGGACAGAACCGCCGGCGCTCCCTCCCCATCCAAGATGGCGTCCATTATTCCCACCAGGCGGCGGATATTCGTCGCCGTGCTCCTCGTGGGTATAAACCCGGCCTGATCCCTGTGCACCAGGCCCGTCATGTGCGGGGCCAGTCTAGAGGCTAGGATGCGACTCAGGATCTTATAGTCCACCGTCAGCATGGACAACGGGCGGTAAGACCTCACGTCCGCGGCATCCCGGCCAGGCTTGAGAAGTGGTACTATCAAGGCCTCCCGCATGGAGCCAGGCAATGCTCCCTTCTCGAAGGCCTCCGTATACACCACCAGCAGCCTGGGCGCCAGAGCGTCCACGTAGTGCTGATAGAACTCGATTGGCAGTCCGTCCACCCCGGGCGTCTTGTTACGGGCCATATGTTTGATAGCCACTCGAATTTCTGTGAGTGTGATCGGGCTACCCAGGTCCTTCGCGTCGTCCTCATCCAGGACCGGAAGCGGCCTCTCCCCCAGGTACTCCACGATGTCCTGAACCCCCACTCCCAACTGACTCCGGTACAAGTCCTCATAATATCCCCTGAAGCGGTCCAATACAGCTGCCTGGGAGTACACCATCTCTCCCTGCGCATTAGTAATGCTGAGGATCGGGCAACCCCTAAGTTCCGGGCTAGCTAGTCTGGCTAAGAGGGTACACACCTTGTCCCTTTCTGCGTGCGCCCTGATAATGTACTGCCTATAGTCATAACATCTCAAGCGTTCCGTCTCCGCAGCTACCACTTCCTTCGCCTCCAATAACCGGGCCTGTAGACCTGGCCTAGTTGGCCTGCGGCGCTCCAAGTCCCTCAAAGTTTCCTCCGCTTTCATTAAGTCATTCAGCACAGTCGTTCGAGCGTTCGAGAACCTGCCCAAGCACACCCCTCTCACCACCACTTTCATCGCATCCCATTCAGTAGACCTACTCGTCGCCGTTCCTTCATTCACACCGAAATAACTATCAATGCCCTGCCGGACCGCATCGTCGAACACAGAATCCTCTAGCGTCTCCGGCCGAAGCCGCCATGTTGGTATTACTGAGCGCTCCCTCTGCCACTGAATATGCACCAACAGGGGGTTATGATCGGATATAGTCCTAGCAAGGTACTCAGCGTGGGTAATCAATGGGGCTAGGGAGCTCCCGCAAAGCACCGAATCGATCCTGACATGTAAATCATGGAGAGCGGAATAAAAGGAGTAATCCCTGGTTCCCCTGTGCCTCTCGCTCCAGACATCCAGCAACCCCCATCGTTCTTGCCAGTCCTTCCTGTGCGCGGCCAGCCTGCACACAGGAGAGTCTACTAGGGGGGGATGGGACCTATCCAGAGCCACATCCGTAATCGAGTTGAAGTCCCCCCCTAGCACTATCGGACCCGCCAGGAAAGAGGCCAAGGACCCCGAGAGGCTATCAAAGTATCGGCCTTGGTCAGTGTTCGGTGCATAAACACAACAGAAAACCACATCCCGTCCATACAATCTCCCCTCCACCGCTACAAACCTGCCATCCGGATCTATTACCTGATTCAGCACTTGAAAGGGTATCCCCGCCCTCACCCAGATCAAGACCCCCCTGGCATACGCTGAGTAAGTGGTGCCAAAAACCTGGCCCCGCCATCTTTTCTGCAAGGCAGCGCACTCTTTTTTGGTGAGATGAGTCTCCTGGAGCATAGCTATCTGAACCCCCCTTCGTACCAGGTATGCATGTACTTTGTGACGTTTCACCATAGTCCGCAGCCCCCGGACATTCCACGTTAAGCATTTCAAATTAGGTAATGTCCCCATTCCAATTCCGTACAGTCTGAATCAAACAACAACGGTCCATGACCCCCCCTATGCAGTTGCCCCCCCCCCAAACAATCCCAAAACTGAAACATTCCCCAAACCCCACTCCCCAGGACAGAGCACACGAACCCGATGGCCGCCCCCATCCAAACCTTGATCCAACTTCTCGCACTTACCCTGTGGTCTCCACCACAGTCGACCCTAAGGGCCTAGGGGGGGTGAGTCGCCGCCGACCCCAGCTAGCGGAGCCCGCGTCCCGCCCTTCATCCCCTCCGAAACACTCAGCTCCCCCACCCGGCAACCCGCCCTCCAGCAACAGGATATCACCCTACCATGAAGTCCCGGTCTAGCCCCAAGTCTATCTCAGCCGCAAAAAATATCGTCCGAAGTCTGTGGGGTCACTTTCGGCCCCTTCTGGCTCTCCGCCTCCGAAAGTTCCTCTCCTGTTCTGCTGCCTTCTCCTCCCGAGTCCGTTTCGGCCCGTTCACTGTTCTGTTGCGACCCTGTAATGGCCGCCGTCGCCGCGAGTGCGTCCCTCTTCTCCGCCGCCATTTGAGCCTCCCGTTTCTCCCGCTGGCGCCTGTTGCGGGACCTGATGCGTTGTGACTGCCGCACCCGGGGCTGCTTGGGCTGGTCTCGCCGACTTTGGTGCGTCCTGTCCGTCCCCGCTCTGTACGACTCAAGCCATTGCCAGACTTCGTCCGGAGTCTGGAAAAAGTGTGTGGTGCCATCCATGATAATCCGCAGCTTGGCCGGGTAGAGCAAGGAGTATTGGATGCCTTCCTCCCTGAGCTCCTTCTTCACAGCAAGGAACGATGCCCTGTCCTTCTGGACCGCCTGCGTATAATCCGGAAAGATCGTTACCTTGCTGTTCTCCATCTCATAAGGGCCCGACATCCTGGCCCGCTGGATGAGGAGGTCTCGGTCCTTATAGTGGAGGAGCCGCACCACCATCGGTCGGGGGGGCGGCCAAGCCCCGGCGGGCGAGCGGGCACCCGGTGAGCTCGCTCCAGAGTGAAAAATGGAGTAAGCCCCTCCGGCGCCACCACAGTGCGGAACCAGTTCTCCACGTAGGCCACCGCATCCTCCCCCTCAATCCGTTCCGGCAGGCCTACGACCCGCACGTTGTTCCGCCTATTGCGGCCTTCGGCATCCTCCGCCCTCCGCTCTAGAGTGTCCAGTCGGGCCAAAATGTCCGTGATCCTGTGCTCCGCGGTCACCACCGATGGCTTCAGGTCCAGCAACAGTTGGTCATGATCCTTGACCCGATCCGCCAGCTTCGCGTGATCCGCGCGTAGCAGCCCCAGGCCCGTGGCCACTTGGGCAATGTCATTGTGCAATGCCTCCTTAGTGGAGGTGATCGCCTCAAGGATGGCATCTAAGCGTCGGTTCAGCCGCTGTTCCTGGTCAAGCTCCGGGGAGGGACTCTCACTCAGCCGGGTCGATGTCGCCGAGTCCCCCTCGCGGCTCCCGGGCATCGGCCCTCCGATCGCCGCCATATCAGGGCGCTGCGTCACAAGTCCGGCCACCCGTACTACGGGTACACCCGTGGGTCCGTGCCGGCCACCGGGCACCGGGCAGTGCTATATCCCCGCCAATGGTCTCAGGAGCAATGACCAGGCGGAAGAGCTCCGTTCCGTCACCCCCACCGGGCCTGTGGGGGGAGGATGAGTCTTAGGGCGGTGGCCGACGAGAACCCCTGATCTCCTGGGTGAATCGGGCAACGTCCCCCGGTCTCAGGGCATCGCGCCACCAGTCCCAGTGCGTCGGGCAGTCGGGTGCAGGGTCCCTCTCTGCTTGGCGACAGCCGGACTCAGGGCTGAGGTTCGGGACCGTCCGACCTCCCCGCCGCCATTTTCTTCACACCCCGGACTACACCTCGGCCGCCTCTTCCTCGATCTCCTCGGGGCCAGCAGTCCCCCAGCGACTCTCCGAGTACGTCCAGCTGTCCCCGTACACTTCAGAGGGCAGGAACGTCGTCTCCGGGTCGCCTAGGGTCCCGAAAAACAGGAGAATTAGAGGGATTCCGCGCGGAGCTGCGAGCTCACGCCGCCATCCCGATCGGCGTCCAAGCCACGCCCCTTCGCTCTTGCCTGTTGATCATCAAAGTACACACAGGTGCTAATATTCAAACGTTTATGTGCCGCTGAACAGGCCACAATAAACCTACCACATGACTGAGAGTCTTTAGGGGCATAAGTAGATGTGAGAATATTTGCTATAGATCTACATATGTTTGCAAAAGCACCTGGAATCTACTCCTGTCCTAAGCCCTCGGTTAAACAGGTCTTCCCTAGTGTGAGTTACTAAGGTCTGAATAAATAGAGCTGGATCCACTTTTATTTATTTGAGTTTCAAGCCCTTGTTCCCAGTTAATTCCAAATGATCCTTTTTTTGCAATTTAGTTTCTGGATAAGAGTCAGGGAAATATGAAGTGGCTTGTGATCACTTATACAATAACCCAGTACCTCTAAACCATGGGTACTCTCAAACTTTCTGTCGGGAGCCACATTTACAGTGTGGTTTGTGGCCTAGGGGCGCACAGGTGGGGGCGAGGTCAGTGGGGGAGGTGGCGGGGCTAGAGCAAAAACAAAAACTAACCATGAGGTTGAACACAGGCCCCTGCAACGGATGACTTTGTCTACTGAGCCACCAGACCCAGAATACACATCTCGCACACTCTCACTCACTCACAGACCCACACACTCACACACTCTCACACACTCACACACTGTCTCCCTCCCTCTCTGTCTCCCTCCCTCTCTTTCTTCCTCCCTCTCTCTATGTCTCTCTCTCTCTGTCTCCCTCTATCTCCCTCGCTCTGTCTCCCTCTCTCTCTGTCTCCCTTCCTCTTTCTCCTTCCCTGTCTCCCTCCCTCCCTCTCTGTCTCACTCTCTCTGTCTCTCTATGTCTCGGTCTCCCTCTCGCTCCCTCTCTCTCCCTCTCTGTCTCCCTCTCTCTCCCTCGCTGTCTCCCTCTCTCTCCCTCTCTGTCTCTCTCTCTCTCTGCCTCCCTCTCCCTCTCTCTCTTACCATCGCCCTCTCTCTCTCTCTCTCTCTCTCTCTGTCTCCCTCTCTCTCTGTCTCCGTTTCCCTTTCTTTCTGTCTACGTCTACCTCTCTCTGTCTCAGTCTCCCTCTCTCTCTTTCTCTGTCTCCCTCTCTCTCTGTCTCCGTCTCCCTCTCTCTCTGTCTTCTCTCTCTCTGTCTCCCTCTATCTCTCTCTCCCTCTCTCTCTCTATCTACTTCTCTCTCTGCCTCCGTCCCCCGTCTTTCTCCCTCCATCTGTCTCCTTCCATCTGTTTCCCTCTGTCTGTCTCCCTTCGTCTGTCTCCTTCTGTCTGTCTCCCTCTGCCTGACTCCGTCTCTCTCCATCTCCTCCTTTTGTTTCCTCTTCCTCCCTCTGTCTCCCTCTGCCTCCCTCTGTCTCCCTCCCTCTCCCTCCCTCTCTCTGTCTCCCTCCATCTCCTTCCTTGTCTCCCTCTCTGTCGCCATCCGTCTCCCTCTCTGTCTCCCTCCATATCCCTCTCTATCTCCCTCCGTCTCCCTCTCTGTCTTCCGCTGTCTCTCTCTCTGTCTCCATGCGTCTCCCTCCCTGTCTCCCTCCATCTCCCTCTCTGTCTCCCTCCGTTTCTGTCTCCTCCTCTCTGTCTGCTCCTCTCTCTCTCTGCCTCTCTATCTCTGCCTCTGTCTGTCTCTGCCTGTCTGTCTCTGCCTCTGTCTGTCTCTGCCTCTGTCTCTGCCCCTGTCTGTCCCTTTCCCCATCTGTCTCTGTCTCTCCCTGTCTCTGTCTGTCCCTGTCTCTTTCTGTCCCTGTCTCTGTCTGTCCCTGTCCCCCTACATCTGTCTCCCTCTCTGTCTCTCTTACCCTGTCTCTGTCTCTATCTCTGTCTGTCTCTGCCTCTATCTGTCTATGTCTGCCTCTGCCTCTATCTGTCTATGTCTGTCTCTATCTGTCCCTGCCTCTATCTCTGTCTCTAGCTCTGTCTCTATCGCTCTCTACCTCTGCCTGTCTTTACCTCTATCTGTCTCTGCCTCTGTCTCTGCCTCTATCGGTCTCTGCCTCACTCAGTCTGTCCTGGTCTCTGCTTCTATCTAGCTCAGTCTGCCCTATCCTCTATCTGACTCGGCCTCTATCTGTCTCTGCCTCTGTCAGTCTGTCCCTGTCTCTATCTGCCCCTATCTGTCTCTGTCTCTATATGTCTCTATCTGACCCTGCCTCTATCTGTCTCTGTCTCTATATGTCTCTATCTGTCTCTGCCCCTATCTGTCTCTGCCCTAACCTGTCTCTGCCCCTGTCTGTCTCTGCCCTGTCTGTCTCTGCCCCATCCTTCTCTGCCCCTGCCCGTCTCTGCCTGTCCCTGCCTCTGTCTGTGTCTGCCTCTGTCTGTCTGTCCCTGTCTGTCTCTGTCTATCTGTCTCTATCTGTTTGTTTCTGTCTCTATCTGTCTCTGCCCCTATCTGTCTCTGCCCCTATCTGTCTCTGCCTCTATCTGTCTCTGCCTCTATCTGTCTCTGCCTCTTTCTGTCTTTGCCTCTGTCAGTCTGTCCCTGTCTCTGCCTCTATCTTCCCCTGCCTCTATCTTCCCCTGCCTCTATCTGTCTCTGCCCCTATCTGTCTCTGCCTCTGTCAGTCTGTCCTTGTCTCTGTCTCTATTTGTCCCTGCCTCTATCTGTCTCTGTCTCTATATGTCTCTCCCCCTATCTGTCTCTGCACCTATCTGCCCCTGTCTCTATCTGCCCCAGCCTCTGTCTGTCTGTCCCAGTCCGTCTCTGTCTATATCTCTGTCTCTGCCCCATCTGTCTCTGCCCCTATTTGTCTCTGTCCCTATCTGTCTCTGCCTCTGTCAGTCTGCCCCTATCTGTCTCTGCCCCTATCTGCCCCTGTCCATCTCTGCCTCTGTCTGTCTCTGCCTCTGTGTGTCCCTGCCTCTGTCTGTTTCTGCCTGTCTGTCCCTGTCTGTCTCTGTCTAGTGGTCTCTGTCTGTTTCTGTCTCTATCTGTATCTGCCCCTATCTGTCTCTGCCCCTATCTGTCTCTGCCTCTATTTGTCTCGGCCTCTATCTGTCTCTGCCTCTGTAAGTTTGTCCCTGTCTCTGCCTCTATCTGCCCCTGCCTCTATCTGTCTCTGCCCCTATCTGTCTCTCCCTCTGTCAGTCTGTCCCTGTCTCTGCCTCTATCTGCCCCTGCCTCTATCTGGCTCTGCCTCTATATGTCTCTGCCCCTAACTGTCTCTTTCCCTATCTGTCTCTGCCCCTATCTGCCTCGGTTTCTATCTGCCCCTGCCTCTGTCTGTCTCTGCCGCTGTCTGCCTCTGCCTGTCTGTCCTTGTCAGTCTATCTGTCTCTATCTGTCTGTTTCTGTCTCTATCTGTCTCTGCTCCTATCTGTCTCTGCCCCTATCTGTACCTGCCCTACCTGTCTCTGCCTCTATCTGCCCCTGTCTCTATCTATCTCTGCCCCTATCTATCTCTGCCCCTGTCTGTCTCTGTCTCTGTGTCTCGAGCAGTGCACACGTACTATGCCGTCACCAGCCCAGCGACAGCCCAGCAACAGCCCCCCTCCCTGTGTAATGTAAAAGCCAGCTCGTTTTCTTTCAGAATTTGCTGCTTTGTGGGGTTTGTGTACCACCACTGGGCCTGGGGTCCCATCTGTCACTGGCTTTAATTCTGACTCTCACCCCGAGCAGTCAGATCAAAGCCTCCCTTTGGCGCCAGTCGCCAAGTACTTCACAGGTCTTTAAAAGACCATTTATTGTTAATGCAGCCTTGTTGTATTTGACCTCCTCTTAGCGCCCCTGCATCTCCACTTTGACTATGCCTGGAATAGCCCGGCCCCAATAAATCAGCAACCGGCGGTGTTTGCAGACCCTTTAAAACAAAAGTAAAAATAACACAGGTACGATGTCTGGCGTCGCTGGCGGCCCGCGGGCCATACTATGAGTACCCTTGCTCTAAACCAATAAATCAGTAGGTTGCAAAATATGGTCAATTGGGAAACCTCAGTGGTTCCCTACAAAAGTTGGAACTAGAGCATTATTAGAATTACCGATATCACTGACAAAAATTAAAACATATTCCATTAAAACCTCATTGAGAGCCTCACAAAATACTGATGGGACGATTACTATGTCGGTCAGAAAGGCTCCGAACGGCATTCGGCATTCGGTTTGTCCGAATCCGATTCGGAACCTGCGCTTATGACAGACTTAGAACCTTTTCTGACTGACGGATTACGATGCTAGGTAACAGTTCGGTCCTTCCAACTCAGTTCCAATCGGCATTCAGAGAAACTGAGTTCGTCGGAGCTGACTCCTACACCTCTATGGACCGCGTTTCCGACTGAGTGAGTACAATGTCAGATTCAAACAGCCTTTCAGAATCGGTAAATACCGATTCGGTAAAAACCATATCGGCTATTGAAAAAAAGAAAAACGAAGGAGTCAGCCAATCAGGTGCAACCACCCCCTCCCAACCAGGAAGTGGCTCCACCCAGGCAGGTGGAAGCAATTAGAAGCTTCTGGAGAGTCAGTGAGAGCAGAGCTGAGTCGCTGAGCCACAGGAAAACATTTTTTGCATTTGAAAGAGAAAAATGGAAAACACCAGTGACAAGGAAGTTCCAGAGAGGAAGAGAGAAATAAAATTCAGCACCACGGAGCTGCAGGCCCTTTTGGAGGAGGTGGTGAAACAACACCAAACATTGTTTGGGAAGTAGTCCATGACAGTGGCAGAATATGCCAAAAGAAAGATTTGGCTGGAAATACAGTCTAAGGTGAATGCTGTAGGAGTGACTCCACGGGAGATAGATGATCTGAAAAAGAGGTGGTACGACCTCAGGAGCTTAACTAAGAAAATAATTGCCAAGCTCCACAAAGAGGCAAACCGTACTGGAGGAGGGAGGAACCGTGCAACTGCCCTGACTGAGCTGGAGGAGCTGGTGGAGTCCGCCATAGAACCAGAGAGCGTCTGTGGACTGGGAGATGCAGACAGCTCAGCCAGAGCTGCCACCAGAAAAGGTAAGAAGCATGCACAGCAATCACCCCCACCCCATCACCTTCCTTTTCCCCTATGTAGCAGTGTTAACCCCACTCCAGTAGAGGTAGCAACATACACCAGCAATGCATTGTGGGAGATGTAGTCATTAAAACACCTATCATGTCATACAGCACACCAAGCAACAAGTTATGCAACACACATCAGTGATAAGCAAGCTGAGGCAATAGCTACAGTGTTTCAGTGATAAGAATTTAATTGTATAAGCAGTGCTGCAGGAGCACAAAGCTAATGTACGCTTTTATGTCCAGAGAGAGACATCTCACAGGCATATCAGTCAGAAGGAAGGCAGTGCACCACAGAGGGACGACACCCAGGAGGCAGGCACAAGTGCAGGGAATGACACAGAGGACACTGGTGCACCAACAACACAGCCAGCCTCCCAAGACCTTGAAATGTCTCCACAGCTGCAGGCCTCCCCAGAGCGTTCTGGATCCCCTCTGCTACTGTCCTCACCTGAACTGCCTGCGTCACTGCCTGAAACAACACCTGCAGCTCAAAAGAGCAAAAGGCCTGTAGTTGCCCCACTAGTCCAAATGGAGATATCAGCAGGTGACATGGAGGGGGATGAGACACCAACCTTGGCTGGGGAAGGAAGCACTGCCATATAGCAGTCTAGTGCAGAGGGTGCCCGCACAGGTATCAGACAGTGCAGGCCCGAGACAGCAGTGCTGCACAACTTGTGGAGGGTCTCAGTGTCTTCCGTGGACTGGAGGGTAGCATGGTGAAGATACAAGGTATGCAGGGGAAGGCCATCCAGTCGGTGCAGCTCCAGATGAGACCCCTGAATGCAAACATGGAAAACATAGGAAAGGGCATCAGTGCATTGGTGGATGGGAACAAAGAGATGGCATCAGGTATGAGGGAGATGGCTGCAGGGATGCAGGACATGTCTCAATCCGTGCTTCTCTTGTGCACAAAACTGGATCAGGACAGAACAACAAGGAGATAGGACAGGCAGGAAGCACAGCGACACACTAAGGCTGTTAACCGCCTGGCCACAGCAACTTCCCTTCTTTGCAGGCAATGCATCAACATGCAAGAAGGACTAGCACACAGCAGCAATGAGGTGTCCAGGGGCCTTGCAAGTGTGATGAGTGCTGTAGAGGTGCTGCTTAATGTTCAGACAGCACACACTGCTGCTCTGGATGTACCTGAGAGCTAGGAAAGCGCCAGTAGGAGCAGCATGACAAGCCCCCCTGTTGCTGAGACATGGAGGAGCAGCAGGCTCCATGGTGCCACATCTGCCCACACACCTAATGAGGACAGCCAACCAATTTTATCTGGCACCGGTAGGCATGGCCGAAAATGACTAATACTGCCCACACTCCATGACCTTTAATGGGGAAGTGAGCCAGGACTCCCAATATTAATGGATACCATTTGTGTTGCATATTTGTGCCTTTGAGTACCTGCGTAATGCCAATAATTAAACTACTTTGGGTAAATACTCCACCTGTCTGTGTATCTTTACTTACTCAAAAATAGTTTTGCGGGATCTCTGCCCGAATCTGTCTGCCATCTGTTGCTGGCACTACTCCTGCTGTGTTGGGGTCAGACAGTGCATGTTCCTCATCATGGTCCTGATAATCGCGCAATTCCAACTCTGTGCCCTTCTTTGTAGCAAGGTTGTGCAACATTTCACATGTTGCAATGATCTTACAGCAGATGAGTTTTGAGTACTGCCTTGCGCCTCTGCTTTTGTGGAGGCAGAGGAACCTGCTTTTTAATAGCCCAAAGGTGCGCTCCACAACGTTCCTAGTGGATTTGTGCGCCACGTTGTATCGTCTCTGGCTTGGCGCTGATGGGTTCAGGTAGGGTGTCAGGATGAATGAGCGGACGGCATATGCGCTGTCACCTGTTTGAAAATGATAGAGCCATTGATCACATGTGCAACAACACATACATCTGCAATATCTATCAGGATGTGTCACAGTGTTTTACCTAGCAGGTATCCTTCTCCGAATACCCCCACTGTCAGGCGTGTGTAGATCCCACTGTTCTGAAAGATGTAGGAGTCGTGGGTGCTTCGCGGGAATTTGGCCACAATGTCTGTGAGGATGTTGTTGGCGTCACAGATTACCCCACATTGATAGAGTGGGCTGACTTCCCGTTTCTGTAAATGTACCCTGTGGCAGCAGGTGGGCAGATTGGGATGTCGGTGCCATCAATAAAGCCAATGACGTGTGGGAACTGTGCCAGTTGATAGAAGTCAGTCTTGGTCTTTAGCAGTTCTGCATGTGTGTCAGGAAAGCTGATGTAATGATGCATTCTCTGCATCATGGCCTCTAGGAGCTTTCGGAAGAAACGGGATAGGCAGCTCTGGGACACCTCATCTACCGCACCAATCACCCCCTGGTAACTCCAAGATGCAAGCAGGTGTAGGCAACAGAGCACCTGCACATGGGGTGGGATGGCGCGCGCCCTTGGTGTTGGGTGCTCCAGGAGTGGGTGCAGGTCCCTAATCAAGTCCAGGATGGTTTGAGATGTAGCCTGTACCTTTGCAAGATCTCTGCCTCAGTGAGTTGGAAGAGCGTTATCCGCTGTCTGTAGACTTGCTCCTCTCATCTCCGGACCCTCTCTCCTGCTGCCTGTAGCCGTAGCCGCCTTGCTATCACGTACAATGCCGCCATTCTGGTCACACTGTTGCATTGTGGGGCCTTTTTTTTAGCCTGCACCTGGTTACCACCTGCTTTCAATCCATGCTAAATACCGACTCTTAAATCCCCAATTTCAAGAAATTCTGTATTTTAGAAGTTACCTACATCTCGATAGTCATTTTTTGCCATTTCTTATTTACCGAATCAGTAAATTCAGATTCGGTAAATTCAGATTCGGTAAATTCCAAATCGGTGAATTACCGATTCGTATTTACCGATTCGGTCTTTTTTGGTGTCCTACATCTCAATTACCCAATACCGGTCGGTAACGGGGGGTAAGAGCGACTACTGATGAACCTTATGATATCTGACGAGTTCGGGTGTGGAATTGGACTCCTGTGAATTTTTAATACTACAGCAGTGCAAGAACAGCGCATTTCACCCTAAACATGTCAACCAATGATGCACTTCGAGATAGGGAAGCGGCGGCAGAGGCACTTTTCCTCAATTTGCCGGGGGTCCGTACCGCACAAAAACCATCAACAAGTAATACTGGAAACAGTGACACAAGATCACTATTGAAAACCTTAGAGGAATTGTTAAGAAAGAAGCAAATCATGTACCTAGGTGCTTATGGGTACTCATTGCACCTACTTTTGAGACCCCTAGCCCTGCAATGTTGAAAGAGTGGGCGGACAACAACCTCCGAGCGTCAATGAATATGGTCCACATACTTATTAAATACGCGGAAATTGACAGGGAAGCTGTTTTACTGGAAATCAAGCACATTAATGGTCTACTTGATGCAACAGGAGAAAAAGAAGTGGTTATTGAAGGACGTTCTGATATTGATATTCGCATAAAAAAACACAAAGACACTATTAAAATTCGAAAAGCATGCACATTTGCACGTGACCTTTACGATTACACAACAGGAAGGATCTTTCCTTTCTCCAGAAAGTTTGATAGCTGCAAATGCCAAGCATTTACAAGTAGAACCTCAGAACCAGTTGTAGGTACTGCTGCTGATAAACCTACTACTGATGTAAACATGAATTCCCTGACATCCAACAGCGATTCAGATGAAAGTGGACGAATCACTTCAGGTACTGTAATAGTCAATCAAAATAACCTAACTCCAGCAGAAAAACGTAATTTTATCAGAGAGGATCAGAGACAAACCTTCCGACCGAGAAATCCTCATCCACAGCAAGGGCAAGAAGGACAATCCAGATCAAATGCCATAAAACGTTCCAACAGAGGGAACACAGCATAGAAATGGAGAAATCAACGAACATTTCAAACAAAACAGTAATCAATTTAACCAATTAAGTACTTACTAATGCAGAAATTCAGATTTTATCTTTGGGACTTTCATACTGTCCTACGAGCACTTTTTCTTACAACCAAACAAGAATCGACATATTCAAATTCATTAAAAAGATCAAACTGATGACATTATTTCAATTAAACAAGCACTCTCCCTCAACTACTATGCCCACTGATAATATCTCTGATGAGAATTTACAAGCGAAAGATGTCCCCTTGCTACAAACCTTACATCATCTCTCTGACGCTGAGTAAAGTGCTGCCAATAATGATTCTACTCAAGATGCTTTGAGAAATATGGGCATTAATATCAACCAATCAACATCCAGCCCTTTCATCCCAACATGAACTTTTCAACCATTAATGCAAAGAGATGCTGTGGACATCATTAGCGAAAGAGTGGTTGAAGAACTCAAACGGCTCTACATCAATGTGAACACCAAACAAAAAATGCAGAAACTTAAAAAATGCCCACTATTTTGCCCTGATGAACAAATTAAGGAAAAAGCACAATATTATCATCAATAAGTCCGATAAAGGCCGCAACATCGTCTTATGGCAAAATGACCAATACTTGATAGAAGCCAAGCGACATCTTTCAGACATTTCTTGTTACAAAAAAACTTCCAAACAAGAGACTCGTTTGATTCAAGATAAAGTGGTTAAATGCCTCATGCAGTGGAAGAGACAGGGCCTTTTAACAAAAGATGAACTTAACTTTTTTGAAAGTGGACTTCCCAGTAATCCCCATTTTGTATTTTCTTCCAAAAGTGCAAAAGAAAACGGTCCTCATTCCTGGAAGACCAATAATTTCTGCACAGAAAAGCCTACTTGAAAAAATCTCAAAATATGTGGACCATTTTCTCCATCTCCATGTTTTTGCTTTACCGTCATTTGTAAAGGACACCTCAGACTTCTTGTGTAAAATTAATGAGGTGGTATTGAGGGATAAAAATCAAATTTCCACTATATTAGCAGTATTAGCCATATCTATATATTGTGTTAGCATGATGTATCTATATACTCTTTGCGTTTTATATGCATAAAGCCTAACCTATATCTGTTTTAGCTAGTTGATAAGGGTATATCCTGTTCGTGTGTTCTGTTTTCATCGAGTAGGCTGAGAACCATACAGATGCCATCTTTTCTCTGCCTGTGCCAGGCCCGAGCAGTGATCACGTGTTACTCTCCAATAGTTGTCAGGCCCCAGTTCAGTTGAGTTACTGAGAGCAGCTGAATGTACACCATTCTTCCTCTGTCCTGGGACTCAAGGTCTCATCAGGCTTTGGGTGTGATAAGCATTCCTGAAGGCACCGTTCCTGCACTCCCGGGCACCGGGACGAAAGGGAGTCACCCCTCCTGACCTCCCCAATAATAACTAAGCAGAGCTTTGAACTAATCATGTGTGCCACATATGGTCCTGCCTCGAGGCCCAAGAGCCAAGTAGTGTTTTTCCATTCACGGTGACTTCATGTACTGTGCTGAAAGTATATATGTGCTGTTTTGAATGTAAGCCAGCAGTCTTCTCCGCGCACCTGATGGGTGAGGGTTAAAAGGCTCCTCTATAGAGTATTTTGCATAATAAACGATTGAACTTTCTTCACTTTCAACTGACTGGGTATTTGGTAATTGGTATTGGGGCTATTGGTAGGTGTAGCTCCTTATGTTTCTCTTTATGGTACGTCAGTTGGCGACTCTGGTGGGACTCCGCGTTGGGGTCGTCCTCCCGGGTAGAAAGGACAAAGAAAGGGGAGCCCTGGTTGAGTGGGTGGACTGACCAGAGATTCTGACTTACCCGCTCTCGCGATCAGGGAGCCCCAGCTGCTAGTGACCCTTCGCCGTAGTCCTATGGGCGTAACCCAGGAGCTGACCGTGTTGGTCTTCAGGAGTTGGCAGTGGAGAATACGCAATTGTACCTGCGTGCGCCAGGTGAGTGAATTGTTATTGGTGTTTTTGGGAACGCGCTGTTGGACAGTGCTTTGTAGCAGTTAACTGTATTGGATTTGGTGGTCAGTGTACCACAGAGAACTTTGGGGGTCTGACGGGGCAGCATTGTGGCTGCACGGGCAGATGCTCCATGGACTTGTTTGATGAATATTAGAGATACCGACACCTGGTTGGACTGCTCTCGGAAAAGCCCGTGGTTGTACCTGGGTAGCCTTTGGGACACATCTGAAGAGATGCTAAGGCAGCAGGCTTAGTCAGAATAGTCCTAAGGGTGAACCAGGAGGATTGCGGGATGGTCTGTAGGATGGTCTGTGGTTAACCCCTGTCCAATGGTCTCTTGGTAGTCTCTGGACTGCCTGATTTTGGTATCTGTTGGTCTGGAAAATCTGAATTGATTAATTCTCCATGAACGGGAGTCGATGGGATCCGTTCTTCTGTTTTGGAAAAACACATGTCATTTTGAAACTTTTATTTTAAATAAACTTATGTATGTATTGTCTGGTCTGTATTTTTGATTTCGAATGGTAAATGGAATGTTGAGAATGCATGAACATGGCCATGTTTGAAAGATCGTTTTGCTGAATGAGATTGAACTTTCCGTAAATAAGGATGCCGTGTTTTAGTAAATTATGTTTTAGATGTTGTTGCCGCCGAAAAGGCACATGATTTGATGAAAGTCAGCCTGCCCCGCCAGAGGGAAGCCCGAGCAATGCTATATATGTTAAACATGGTATTTCACCTATTTTGTTTAATGCGCTGTGGTATAAATACACTAAAGACAATGTGGAACTGCATTGGCCCTTAACCGGGTCTTTTGATGAGAAAAAGATACATTACTTGCAGGATCGATTATTTTCCAAACATAGTCGACAGGCAATGTTTGATTCTTTAAATATGTGGCAAAAAGAAGCAAAGCGTAGACGCATTAGGGAGGAGAAGTTATGTAAGATGAAAGGAGGTCAGACGATTACACAGAAAGCTATAGCTTATGATAAAGATTAGACTGAGAAAAATATTGATTGCATGACTAGACAATTCAGGTTGCAGGTGGATAAAGGCTATGTAGCTAGGACTGAGACAGAGGATGAAACAGAGGATTTGCGTCCATCTCTACCTTATGCCCCCCAACGCATATATCCTGCGGTCCCTTTGACTCCAGCCTCGGCTCCAATGGCTTCGGCACCGGTTGTATCCTCTTCCCCCACCCCTTTGGGAACTTCTTCTGTTTTGTCTCCCCCACCATTTGGATCGGCTACTCTAATGCCTGATGCGTTGTCCTCTCCCACCATGTCCACAGTTGTTTTGTCTCCCCAACTCCAGCCTGGGCTTCTCAGTATTCAAACACGACCTCTACCCTAGCTGACCCAACTCCCTCTCGTGTTCCAGGGAATCTTGGCGCACAGCGGTTGTATACTCGATCAGCAGTAGGGCTAGATGAGAAACAGATAGTTGCCGATCAGGCGTCCCAATGGATGCGGAATGCCGTGTATACTATAAATGATATATGGAGTACCCTTAGAGATTATGAACCTGTTATGCAGCAACACGCCCCGGAGCATATGGCTACATGTCTTATTTCCTTATGGGAACATTGTTTCCCGGCTGGGTGAGTCCCTCAAGTGATGTATGATATTCTGGACCTGGCTCATAAGTTTGAACTAGGATTGGAAGATGTGTAGAGGAATGTCGAGACTTTTTAGAAATATCAAGGGTGGCTGCACTTGAAATGTCCAAATTGGGATTCCCACATCCTACGCCTATTTATCATCCTGAAATACCAGAATTAAGAAATGATCAGGATCAAGTAACTAGAGCTCGCGTGGAGGCACGATTTCAGGAGCAATAGGTCTATACCCCTTGGAAAAGGAGTGAGGTCCTTTCCCTGAAGTCGCAACTTCCCGACCCCGTAAAAATCCTACTGCTTACTATAAAGAGCTCACCGAGGCTGCCTCTTCGGCTGTTATGACCCTGGTTGACAAAGAGTTATTTTTCGGTTTACTAGTCCCTGTTGATGTGTGGTGTCAGGTGCATGAGCAGGATCATGACACAGAGTTGTGAGGGACTTGGGATCAGATTAAAGAATGGGACAAGGACCGAAAGCCTGGTGATAAACCTAAACCAGAAATATTGGCTTTGCCAGGTCAGATTATCACCTACATGCATTCCTTAATTCTGCCCCGTAAGGTGGATTGGGACAAATTGACAGCATGTAAGCAGAAAAAGGACGAGAGTGTTTCGGATTTCTTCACCAGATTTGAAGGTGTGTTTATTGACTTTACTGGACTTGACTTGTCAGTGGAAGGTGGTATACGATTATTTGTTAATAGTTTTGTGACAAATCTGTTACCCGAGATCTCCGAGTGGCTACAAGCTGCTGAGAGTACTTGGACCACTTCTACAACTTCGGTTATACTGAGTATGGCTCAGTATTATGAACATCAAGGATAATTCAGAAAAGAAAGCAAAAGATCTTAAGACACGAATATTGCTACAGCAAGTTATCAGGGGATGAGGCAGAGACAGAGGTGGTAGAGGGTCCATCCCGAGGGGGCGGGAACAGGACGAAGCAGAGGTCCAGCTGTTGCTTTGGGAATAAACCAATAAGCTTACTGTAAACAGGAAGGGCATTGGTGAGCTCAGTGTCCATTGTTGCTGGCTCATAATGGGGCAGTAGGAGGGAGAGGGAGAAGCCGAGGTGGTGTGAATCGAAGTGATATGCCTAGAGAAGAAGCAACGCACTGTGAGTCAGAAAATAATAACTTTGATATCCGAGAGGAAGGCAGTATTACAATGAAGATTGTGTGATTGAGGGGGCCGATGGGTATGTTTACATATAGGACAGCCACGGACATGGTGGGGGGCAGGTGTCAGATCCCGTTGATCAGCATGGCCTTATGTGAGAGGGCGATTGATGGGGACTTCTGAAAACCTTCTAGTTGATACGGGTGCGATAAATAGCTCTCATGCTCGTTCGCTGGTTCCAGGGGCTGCTCTGTCTGGGCAGAATAATGTTTTGGTGGGATATTCTGGAATCCCGGTGGTGAGTCCCATTTCTAAACCTATCCGGTTTACAATTGGTCCGGTCACAGTGGACTCTCCATTTTTGTTAACTTCGCAATGCGGAGAAAATCTATTAGGGTTGGATTTGCTAAAGAAACTGCATGCAAAGATTCATTGTTCCCCTGATGGTGTTTATTTGACCATACAATCTCCTGTTAAACATACACTGCAATGCTTCGCTAAAAATGAACCCCTCCCTCCGGAGCTCGAAGCTATCCCATCGACCCTGTGGGCGACTGGGGATGCGGATGTTGGTCTATTGAAGATTTTGCCTGTTTCTATTACTCTGAAACCAAATGTTTGTTTACCACGTATACCTCAGTACAACATTTCACTGGCTGGTGAAGGGGCTCTGCTCGCTTTTATCCAGGACCTGATTGATAAGGGCGTTGTGGAAGAAACGGCTGCCAATGTATGTAATAGTCCTATATTGCCGATTTTGAAAAAGGCCCCTGTTGGAAGTGATCCCGACCATGTTGATACTTACCGTTTTGTAATTGACCTGCGAGAAATTAATAAAATAGTGGTGCCACAGTACCCTGTGGTTTCTGACATCACCCCTATTCTCACTATGATTCCTTCCACTGCCAAGTATTTCTCAGTAATCGATCTAAAGAATGCTTACTTTAGCATTCCGATCCATCCTGATAGCCGTCATATTTTCGGCTTCTCCTTATCTGGGTGCAGCTTCCGGTTTTGTCGCGCTCTCCAGGGTGACGCTGAGAGTCCTTGCATTTATAGCCAAGCTTTGAAAGCAGTATTAGATGATTTGACCCTGCCCCCTGGTAATGTGCTCCTCCAGTATGTAGATGATCTGTTGGTGGCTTCTGATACTGAGGAAGGTTGGAAGGAAGCCACTGTTGAATTGTTGTCTCACTTGGCAGCCAATGGTAATAAGGTATCCCTCTCCAAATTTCATTATTGTCAACAGGAGGTGACGTATCTTGGTCATCTACTGTCGAAAGAGGGGAGGAGACTAACCCCTGAAAGTGTGACTACCATCCCTAACAAGTCTGTACCTCGTACTCAGCGTGATGTTCGTGCATATCTTGGTATGACCTTTTACTGTCGCCCATGGATTCCTAATTTTTCTCTTCTGACTAAACCTCTCTTGTATTTAACCACTAAAGATGTGCATGAACCTCTACCCTGGACTGATGAATGTCAGGAAGCTTTTGACTCTTTAAAATCTGCGCTTTGTTCTGCACTCGTCTTGGGTACTCCTGACTACCGAAAACCTTTTGTGCTTTATGTACATGAGGTGGACGGTTGTTTGCTTTCTGTGTTAACACAAGGATTTGGTGGTAAGCAAAGACCTTCCGCTTATTTCTCGGCGGTGTTGGATAACGTCGCCAGAGCACTTTCTAGCTGTTGAAGGGCTGTTGCAGCAGTCGCGGTGGCCATTGGACAGTCGGAAGGGCTCGTTCTGAATACTGACCTCACAGTGATGGTACCACACGCTGTGGATACTTTATTGAACAAAACGAAGACCCAGCTCCTTACGAGTGCGCATCTTACTGGATACGAATTGACTTTGTTAGCTCCCCATATTACAATTAAGCGGTGTGCCACTCTGAATCCTGCCACCTTACTACCCCTCCCTTCGGATGAGAAAAATAATGACGTACATGATTGTATATTTTGGACTGAAGAAGAGACGAAGGGACGGGTAGATCTCACAGACATTCCTCTATCGACCCCCAAGGGGAATTGTATGTGGATGACTCTTGTTTCAAGTTACCAGATGGCACGACAACAGCTGCATATGCGATTACGACCATCCGCACTGTAGTTGAGGCTTCTCGAGTACCCTATCAGTCAGCACAGTCAGCTGAGTTAGTGGCATTACTGCAGGCCTGTGAGTTGAGTGAAGGATTGAGAGTAAACATTTACACAGGTAGCCAATACGCCTTTGGCGTGGCTCATAGTTTCGGCCGGCTGTGGGCGGAGAGGGGTTTTCTCACTTCCCATGGTCAAAGACAACATGGCTCTTTGATTTTACGATTACTAACAGCATTGACATTACCAGAGAAGGTGGCTGTAGCTAAATGTAGTGCACATAAGGCAGTAGTTAATGCAGTAGGTGAGGGAAATGCTTTTGCCAATCAGGTAGCAAAGGAAACTGCCAAATCCAAAATGTCTTTGATGTTTGTAACTACCTCTGCTAAGTGGGTTGCGGAAACAGAGATGTTTGACAACACTATGGAGAGTGTCCGAGAGATACAGAAAGAAGCTACTCCTGCTGAACTGGCTCACTGGGAAGAGGAAGTGGGGAGATTAGATGAAAACGATTGTTGGGTTCATTTGACGGAAAAACAGAGATGGTTGTTCCCAAATGCATTGGTTAATTCTGTAGTAACTATGGCACATGGTTCAGCACACATCGGGGCAAAAGGCATTTGTGCACTTTTGGATCTTGTGTGGAATAATCCTAATATCCCAAAGACTGGTGCCCATTTGGTTCAATATTGCATGGTTTGTTTACGACACAATCCTGGAGGCAGGGAACCTGTTCTCAGTGGGAATTTTGCAGCACCATCTTTGCCTTTTGAGGTGCTCCAAATACATTATATCAAAATGGAGCATGTGAATAATCTAAAGTATGTCTTGGTGTGCGCTTTTAGTAAATGGGTGGAGGCCTACCCAACCAAAGAAAACACGGCTCTGGCAACAGTAAAAGCTTTGGTAAAGGAGTTCTTCCCACGTTATGGATTACCTCGGGTGATCTGGACAGATAACGGGGGACACTATAATGCAGATCTTATCAGTCATGTTTGTAATGTGTTGCAAATTAAGCAGAAGTTTCATGCTGCACGACACCCCCAGTCTGCTGGACTGGTTGAGAAGTATAATGGAATACTGAAATTGAAACTGGCCAAAATTCAAGAGGGTACTGGGCTGAAGTGGCCCAATGCCCTACCATTAGCATTGATGTCTTCACGAGTTACCCCACATTCCCAATCTGGCTTGTCACTGTATGAGGTCGTCGTTGGACAACCAGCCAACGTTTGGGGTGCCCCAAGATGCAGAACGTTTCGTGATATTGATTATCCTATGATGACAGATTATCGGTATGCTTTGACTAAAGATCTCCGTTTCATTCATCAACAGATATCAGTAGTGTTGCAGCCTCTGCTGGAGGGTCAAAGACATCATTTGGAGCCAGGACAGTGGGTCCTGGTCCGCAACTATCAGCGAAAATCCAGCTTGGACCCTCTGTGGTCCAAGACTCAACAGATTCTTTTGGCCACATGGACAGTGGTGAAGGTGGACGGCAAGAGACATTGGATACATGTCTCCCATGTTAAAAAGTTGCCTCTCCCGCTTCCTTATGATCAACGGAACCAGGAAGGACTTTTGACCCAGGAGAGCGAGCAAGCCCCTCGCTTTGTCCCTTTTTCTGATGACCTGGAAGTCAGAGAAGGGCAAGGAGCAGGAGCAGTGGGCTCGAGTCAAGTCAAGTCAAGTCAAACATTTGTATAGCGCGCTACTCACCCAGAGAGTCTCAAGGCGCTTAAGGGAGATGAGTTCGCTACTGATCAAACAGCCAGGTTTTGAGTTGCTTTCCGAAGGAGAGGTGGTTCTGTGTGAGACAGAGGTGGGTGGGGAGGGAGTTCCAGGTCTTGGCTGCCAGGTAAGAGAAGGATCTTCCTCCCATGGTGGCTCTTCGGATGCGTGGAATCGTGGCGAGGACTTGGTTGGACGATCGAAGATGGCGGGTGGGGGTGTAGAAGGTCAGGCGAGGGTTAAGGTATCTGGGACCTAGGTCGTGGAGTGCCTTGTGTGCGTGGGTGAGGAGACGGAACGTGATTCTTTTGTTGACGGGAAGCCAGTGCAGGTCTATCAGTGACCGGATATATGTTTGTGACGGGGTATGTCTAGGTTGAGTCTAGCGGAGGCGTTCTGAATACGTTGAAGTCTTTTCTGCAATTTGGCTGTGGTTCCGGCGTAAAGGGTGTTTCCGTAGTCCAGACGGCTGGTGACAAGTGCTTGGTTGACTGTCTTCCTTGTTTCGGTGGGGATCCATCGGAAGATCTTTCGGAGCATGCGTAGGATGTTAAAATATGATGAAAAGACGGCGTTGACTTGTCTGGTCATCGAGAGGGAGGAGTCTAGGATGAATCCCAAGTTGCGAGCATGGTCCGTTGGTTTGGGTGCGCTGCCTAGGGCCAGGGGCCACCATGAGTCGTCCCAGGCAGAGGGGGATAAGCCTAGGATGAGGACTTCCGTCTTGTCTGAGTTCAGTTTTAGGCAGCTATTCTTCATCCATTCGGCTACGTCTTTCATCCCTTCGTGTAGGTTGGTTTTGGCAGTGGTTGGGTCTTTGGTGAGGGAGAGGATCAACTGGGTGTCGTCTGCGTAGGAGATGATGTTGAAGGTGTGTTGGCAAGCGATAGATGCAAGGGGGCTCATGTAGATGTTGAGGAGGGTGGGGCTGAGCGATGATCCTTGTGGAACGCCGCATATGACTTCGGTGGCCTCTGATCTGAAAGGGGGGAGGCGGATTCTCTGGGTTCTTCCGGTGAGGAACGAGATGATCCAAGCCAATGCCTTATCCTATATTCCAACGTCCCTGAGGCGTTCTACAAGGGTGCGGTGGCAGACCGTGTCGAACACTGCAGAGAGGTCCAGGAGGATGAGGGCCGCTGCTTCTACATTGTCGAGCAGAGTCCGGATGTCGTCTGTGGCTGCGATGAGGGCGGTCTCGGTGCTGTGGTTGGCTCGGAAGCCGGACTGTGAAGGGTCAAGGAAATTGTTTGATTCAAGGAAGGCGGCGAGCTGACTGTTGACGGTCTTCTCTATGACTTTGGCGGGGAACGAGAGGAGCGAGATGGGGCGGTAGTTCTTAAGTTCGGTGGGGTCTGCTGTAGGTTTCTTCAGGAGGGCGCTGAGTTCGGCATGTTTCCAGCTTTCCGGGAAGGTAGCGGTGTCGAAGGAGCAGTTGATGATGTCCCGGAGTTGGGGTGCGATGACGGAGTCGGCCTTGTTGAAGATGTGATGGGGGCATGGGTCGGTTGGAGATCCGGAGTGGATGGAGTTCATCAAGTGGATGGTGTCTTCAGTGCTGATCGGGGTCCAGGCGCGGAGGGTGTTGGTGGGGGGCTTCGGTTCAGTGGTGGGGGGAGTGGACTGGTCACCGAAGCTGTTGTGTATGTCTGCTATCTTGCTGTGGAAGAACGAGGCTAGAGAGTCGCAGAGGTCTTGGGAGGGAGTGATGTCGTTGATGCCGGCGCTGGGATTGGTGAGCTCTTTGACAATGCTAAAGAGTTCCTTGCTGTTATGGGCGTTGTTGTCTAGTCGATCCTTGAATGCTGATTTCTTGGTGGTGCGGATCAGCTGGTGTTGTTTGCGGGTGGTGTTCTTGAGGGCGGTCATGTTGTCTGTGGTTGGGTTTCTTCGCCAGGCTTTCTCGAGTGTGCGGCAGTTCTTTTTGGAGTTCTTGAGGTCGTCGTTGAACCAGGAGGCTTTTTTGCTTCCTGTCTTGTTGGGATGGTTTTTCAAGGGTGCTAGTTCGTCAGCGCAGTGGATGATCCACTTTGCGAGATTGATGGCTGCTTGATTTGGGTCTGTTGATATGGCGGGGGGGTTTTGGTTCAGAGATGTGGTGAGCTGGTCGGTGGTAGTTTTGTTCCAGTTTCTGCGGGGCACCCGTTCCGGGTGGTGGTGGGTCGTGGTCTTTCAGAAGCTAAAGTGGACGCAGCTGTGGTCTGTCCAGTGGAGTTCTGTGACGTAATTAAAGGAGATGTGCTTGCTCGAGGAGAAGATTGGGTTGAGCGTGTGACCGGCATAGTGGGTGGGGGTGTTCACCAGTTGTTTGAGTCCAAGATTGGCGAGGTTGTCCAGCAGGGTGGTGGTGTTGTTGTCATTGTTATTTTCCAGGTGGAAGTTGAGGTCCCCAAGGAGAATGTAGACCTCGGAGGGGAAGGCGTGTGGGCTGACAAAGTCAGCGAAGTCTTCGCTGAATTGTGTGCGGGGTCCTGGGGGTCTGTATATGAGAGTGTCTCTGAGTGTGGTCTTGGGGTCGGTTTGTATTTGGAAGTGGAGGTGTTCGGTGGCTATAAGGGTGTCGTCAGAGTTGGTCGAGATGCGGATGGTGTTCTTGCGGATGATGGCGATGCCTCCTCCTGTTTGGTTTATGCGGTCTCTTCGGATGATCTTTTGTCCATCCGGGATGGCTATGGCCATGTCGGGTGCTGATGAGGCGTTCATCCAGGTTTCCGTGAGGAAGGCGACGTCCGGCGCTGTGGTGTCGAGTAGGTTCCATAGTTCAATGGCGTGTCTGTGGACCGAGCGGGTGTTGAGCAGGATGCACTTCTGGTGGTTGTTGTTGGAGTTCAGTTTGGCGTTTGTGATTGGAGCGTGGGTCCTGATGCAGCAGAACTTGCAGGATTGGCAGGTGAAGGGTCCATGGGTACTTCCTGGGGCGGCTCGGTGACAGTCGATGAGGCGGCTGGTGTTGAGTGCAGTGAGGGTTACGGCGTCGTAGGTTCAGCGGGCGGGAAGGCCTTTGCGGGGACCAGGGGTCTGGCGCTGGTCGCGGTCCAGGCGCGGACGGGCGTAGACAGGCTTACCTTTGGCACGCCTTCGGCGCGCATAGGGCACTCCCGCTACGTGTTTGCCATTCTGCCATAAGTGGAGAGTGGAGGGGCGGAGCAAGGGAGGAGCAGCTGGGAGGCAGGAGCGGGGTGGCGAGTGGGGAGGGGATCGGTGTTGCTGGAGGGAACGGGGGTGGGGCCGCGGGGGAGCAGCGGCGGGAATCGCGACGTCACCCCAGTTTGGACCCAGCCATATGCAAATCAGTCTTGACCCTCTGCCTCAGGAGAACAGTACAGCCCAAATTGCCAGGGAAGGTCCTCCCTGGACTGGAAACAAGCATCCTGTGATCGGTTTCAGGGTATGTCACCATTGAATCCAGTTGCACAGTGAGCAAAGAACCCATATCTGGGCATGCCCATCCCACTTAGGGCGAAAAGTGTTACAGCAAACAAATGATGGACAGAATGCTGATATTGCAAACATTCTTCCCCAGTCTAAAGATCTGGATTAAATCCATCATTCATTTGCCCACTTCGCCATCCCAGTTTGGACCCAGCCATATGCAAGTCATTCTTGACCCGGTGCCTCATAAGAACAGTCGAGCCAGAACTGCCAGGCCAGGTCCTCCCTGGCCCGGAAACAAGCATCCTGGGACTGGTTTCAGGGTATGTCAGTCTTCTTCAGCCAGGCTAGCTTGAATCCAGTGGAACAGTGAGCAAGGGGCCCACATCTGGGCATACTCATCCCACTTAGGGCGACAAGTGTTACAGCAAACAAATGATGGACGGAATGCTGACAATGAAAACATTCTTCCCCATTCAAAAGATCTGGGTTAAATCCATCGTTCTTTTAGCCACTATGCCACCCCAGTTTGGACCCAGCCATATGCAAATCAGTCTTGACCCTGTGCCTCATGGGAACAGTCCAGTCCGGACTGCCAGGCTGGGGTGAATGTTTTGATTTGCTCTGCATTCTGTCCATCGATTGTGTTTTTTTCTTTCTCGCCCTAAGTGCGCCAGATATGCCAAGACGTGGGTCCTGGGCTCACTGTGACACTGGAATCAAGCTATCCTGGCTTGGCAGTTCGGGCTGGACTGTTATATATACATATATATATTACCTACTGGCGGTCACCAGTAGATAGTTATAGTTAGGACCTAGTTTTCATAGGAAAAGCATTTTTTCATTTCCCAATAACTTTAGCACCGGTTGATGAATCATCGCCAATTTTTCAAAAACAGTGGCCAGCTCTGGTCAGCTTCTGTCTTGAAAGTTTTGGGGTGATTCATCAAGTGGGGGCTGAGAAAAAAGGGGGTCTCAAAACACGTTTTTCCCATAGGAAACCTTAGATAAAGCTACATCCCGAACTGCAGAATGTAATTAAACCAAACTTGGCAAAAAGGTAGGTCTTGGTTCAGAAAGAGCCCTTTTTTAAAATGGTGTAAATCCGTTCATTAGTTCCAGAGAAATCAGAAAAATAATTGGTTCGATATCTGTACTCCATAGGAAACTTTAGACAAAGGCACAGCCCGAACGGCTGAACGGAATTACACCAAATTTGGTAATAAGGTAGCCCTTGCTTCAGAAAGAACCCTTTTTGTTAAACGGTGTAAATCCTTTCAGTATTTGCTGAGAAATTAGAAAAAATTAAGTTTCAATATCTGAGCACGGAGGAGGGTTCACGCGCCCTCCCGGGCATGAGCTACACTCTGATTGGCTACCAACACTCCAAACCAGGAAGTGTTGGCAGCCATTTTGTGACTCAGTTACTGAGTCAGAAGATAAATGTGGAAAAAGGATGAAAAAGAAGAATAGGGGGGAGGGTAGGAACACTGTGACCCCCTTGGCCTGCTCAGAGGGTCCCATAAGGACCTCCAGGGCCTCCCATAATTTAAAAAAAAAAAAACAAATTTGAAGTTACGCTGGGTGCGTGACTTCTGCCGTGAAAATAAAAAAAAACAAGCAAGGGTTTCTGTGCTTCATTTTTCAAAGCCTCCAGGTGGGCCAGATCCCGCAGGTGCCGCTACCTCCCCGGGGCTTAAACAAAAAAAATGCGTGGGGGGTCCCAACTTCCACAGTCTGACCCGGCGACCACCACCTCCCCGGGGCTTTGATAAGAAACTGCGGGGTCTCTCCCACAGCCCTGGGGACCATCATCTACCCAGGGCTCTGTTTTACAATAAAAATTATGTGAGTGGGGGAACTGCCCCCCACATGCACCAGGGACCACCACCTCCCCGGGGCACTTAAAATTGAGATTTGGGGGTCTGTTACAGACCTTTAAGCCCCAGAGACCACCACCGCCCCGGGGTTTCCAAATGTTAGAAGGGGGGCTGAGAGGCCCACCTCCTGGAGCCCAAAGTGGCCCTGGGGACCGCCACCCACCAGGGCCGGCTCCTGCTAAGTCCCCGGGTGCCCACCCTCAGGACACTGATGTTTGCTATGGCAGGGCGGGAGCTGTGCGGCTCATGCCCTGCCATAGAGCCGCACATGCAAGAGCAGGGAAACCTGCTCTTGCTTCAATAAAGCTAAGCAGGATTGCTTTTGGGCAAGGGTAAAAAGCAATGCCAGGTCCCGCAGGAGGCGGGGAGCCGGCGGGTCCATGGGGACATTGGGCCCCCCCCCCACAGTTCCCAATGAGCAGCCATCTCTGGGGTCAAAAATGGCCTGGGAGGTAGGCAACTCGGGCCCTCGCCTTTAAAATAAACCAAAAAAACATTTGGGGATGCCCCGGGGATGTGGTCCCCGGGGCAAATATAATTTAATGGAAGTAAACACATTTTCTTGCTAAAGTTTGGAGTTGCGACCCCAGCGTGGCGCTCAACTCGGCCCCCTAGTGTGAATGCAATGGGTGCGCAGCTCCAAGCAAAAATAATTAAGATTTGTTTTTAAAAAAGCTTGGTTATAAGTTGGGTTATTGGGTGGCTCTAAAAACAGCCCTTGTTTTCATTGGGAGATTGTGGTAGCTACATGTAAGTGCGGATGCAGAGCTTTAGGTTGTTGAGAAACACTCTGTTGCCTTGATCAGTGAAGTGTACTCCATCACTTCTGTAGATCCCATCCATCTGGAAACATAGATTGTTGTTATAGATGGAGCCCATCCTATGGTCTCTGAGGTAAGCAGAAACAGCTTTATTGACATTTTTTCTAGCTTTCTCAATCTGAGGACGAAATTGATTGAACCAGTTCCTTTTTTTTATTTTTTATTTCCAGGGTTGTTTACAGATGACACAACAAATTAGATTTATACACTTGTCATAATTGATACATAAATAACATTATTGCTGACTTCTCATTTTTTCCCTTTCCTTCTTTCTTTTCTTCCCCCTTTAAAACATTTGCTTCAGCACAGAGCAAGACCATAAAGAAAATAGTAAGAGGACAGAGAAAAATAGAAAGCGACTAAAAAAAACACATTGATCTAAGTTATCTCATAGTATTTGCGATAGGACTCAACCAGTCTCTAAAAAGTCTGTTAAAGCTCCCCAAATTGATGAGCCAATACGCTTTTTCCTTACCCCCTTCACTGCATATAAACTCCATTCTAGTTCATAATTATTATAAAGTTTAGCCCTCCAGAATTCGAACGTAGGGGCCTCTGGCTGTAGCCATTCCGTGGCGATACATAGCCTAGCGACAGCCATGGCTAAGAATAAGAAGAATTTGTGTTTGCCTAATACTGAATCGTCATCCACATTTGGATCAGTTCCCAAGAACATAAGCATTGAGGATATCTTAATCGGGCTATGCAATACAATGGAAATGAATTTCTCCAAACCGTTCATAAATGGGGACAACTTCATGCAATAATAGAATATATGCGACATATCAGCATCGAGATCCCCACATCGAAAACACTTCCCATCATATTTACTGCCCCAGGTGGCCATTCGCTTAGGGGTATAATATAGCCTAAATACCGTTTTATATATTTGAGCTTTTAAGTTAGCTGCCATACAAGTCTCCTTGGCCATACATAGAGAATCATGAATATCGACTTCTGGGACAGCTAACTGATTTTGCCAATAATGATTACATTTATACATATCATCATCTCTGCCCTCCAACATTAATGAATATAATGATCCAATCTATTTCCTGAGACGGATCCCTTCAACTAGTGCGTTTGGTACTGGTTTAATTTGTTTTTTTAAACAAAAATTGCGAATTTGTAAATATTTAAAAAAAGATGCCTGAGACAAATCATATTTTTTTACCAATATTCCAAAAGTAGCAAATGTAGAGTTCTCATCATATAAATCTCCAATTTTTAATTAACCCTTTATTTGACCATCCCTTTGTGACATTATCCCAGAAAATAGAAGGTAATATTTTGTCCGCAGTGAATGGGTGTAATAAGAGATTCTTCCTAAATTAACTCATTTCCGAACACTTCTCCAAACTTTAAAGGCTGAAACTAACACCTTAAAGCGAGTACGCTTGTAATAGTTACCCTCTAGTTCTTTTAATAAACTCCCTTTCGCTTGTTCTCCTAATAGCAGATAAAATATAGAGGAAGAAACTGCTACATCCTCTGTAGGTTCTCCTGTCAGCATAAAGTGCATCCTTTGCAAAAAACAAACATAATAATAAAACAGAAAATCGGGTAAGCCACGCCCGCCCCTTTCTTCCGGAAGCGTTAGCCATTTCATGGTACGCCGAGTTTTACCCGGGAAACTGAAAAATTTCAGACACACAGTCTGAAGCTGATGTAAGTATTTTACTGGGAATTCCAGTGGAATGCTCTGAAAGAAATATAATACTTTTGGTAGAATATTAATTTTGATAATATTCCCTCTTCCTATGATAGAAATTTGCAGACGCCCCCATCTTTCCAAAGATTGCTTAGTTTGATTTATTGTTTCTTCCCAGTTGATATCTACTATTCCTTGCATTTGAGCTCTGATTTTTATACCCAAGTATGTGACCTCAGTAGTAATCCTTGAATCGTTAAATTGTATAGTCTCTGTACATAAGATTTGAGTTTTTGGTGAATTTAATTTATAACCAGACCTGGCGCCGAACTCTTCTGCTAGTTGCTCTATCTCTCTTAATGCCTGCACAGGTTTGGTGGTTATAATCGCAATATCGTCTGCGTATGCAAATATTGAGTATGAGATCTCTTTGACAACAAAAGGTTTAATGTTGAGTGAATTACGCAAACTAATAATAAAAGGGTTTATAAATAAAGCAAAAAGCAGCGGGGAACACAGGCACCCTTGCCGAGTCCCTCGAGTGATATTAAACTTTTCAGATTTTAAACCCATAGCAGCTATTCTTGCGTTAGGTTCCTTATATAGTACCTGTTTGGCTGTCATAAAAGCTTGACCAAATCGCATCCTCCTCATCACCTCCCATAAATATACCCACTCCACCCGATCAAAAGCTTTCTCTGCATCAAGTACTATCAATGCTAAATCCCTCTTTTCCACTTCCTCTATATCAAATAATATGATGACCCTATTTATATGTGAAACTGTTCCTCTTTTGGGGATAAACCCATGTTGAACAGTTGATACCAATGGTGTAATAACTTTAGACAATCGATTCGCTATCATTTTAGAATATAGCTTACTATCACAGTTGAGCAATGATATGGGACGATATGAGCCAGGTAGCTCAGGAGGTTTCCCTTTTTTACTAAAGACGGCAATCGCGGCGTCATCCCAAGTGTTTGGGGCTATCCCCTTCTGTGCCATTCTAAAAGTATCCAACATAATATGTTTTAATGGTTCAAAAACATTTATATACTTCCCCTGGGATAAAATTGGGGCCCGCTGCCTTTCCATTTGGTATGTTTTTTACTGCTACCTTCAATTCCTCCATCGAGAAGGGACTATCCAGAGATTCCGCCTCACTTTCACCCAACTTGTTAAATAAACCCTCATTCCAATTCTGTCCTACCTCTTCATTAGCTTGCCTAGTATATAGTTCCCTATAGAACTGTTGAAATATATTTAAAATGGCTCTCGGCTCTTCATGCATCACCCGGAATTGACCCTGAAGTCTAGGGATCAGACGAGACGTTGCTTTCATTTTTAATCTTAGCGCAAGGGAACGGTCTATGGACTCTCCATATTCGTGAATATGTCTTTTGTTGACTAGGTATTTACTTGCTATCTCTTCCGACCAAACACTAGTGATACTGGCCCGACAGCGTGCTACTCTGCCCTCTGCCTCTGCTATCGTCTGTGAAGTGTCTCTTTGCCCAATTTTTACAGTCAGTTCCTCCTCTGCGACCCTTAATTCGTTATACAGGTCTCTCATGTGTGAACGAAGTTTTTTTGATGAAATATCCCATAGCTAACTGCTTCCCCCCTAAAACAGGCCTTAAATGTATCCCATACTGTTTCAATACTGGCGGTGCCCAAGTTGACATTAAAAAATTCTGTTATCCATTTATTCATATATATTGTATATGACTCATCAAAACACAGTTTCCTATCAAATGAAAAGCTCCTTGGACAAACTGTCTCTGTTTGAATTGGGGTCTCAAAACACATTTTTCCCATAGGAAACCTTAGACAAAGCTACATCCCGAACTGCTGAATGTAATTAAACCAAATTTGGCAAAAAGGTAAGTCTTGGTTCAGAAAGAGCCCTTTTTTAAAATTGTGTAAATCGGTTCATTAGTTCCAGAGAAATCAGAAAAAGAATGGGTTCGATATCTGTACTCCATAGGGAACTTTAGACAAAGGCACAGCCCAAATGGCTGAACGGAATTACACCAAATTTGGTAATAAGGTAGCCCTTGCTTCAGAAAGAACCCTTTTTGTTAAATGGTGTAAATCCTTTCAGTATTTGCTGAGAAATCAGAAAAAATTAGGTTTGAATATCTGAGCACGGAGGAGGGTTCACGCACCCTCCCGGGCACGAGCTACACTCTGATTGGCTACCAACACTCCAAACCAGGAAGTGTTGGCAGCCATTTTGTGACTCAGTTACTGAGTCCGAAGATAAATGTGGAAAAAAGATGAAAAAGAAGAATATGGGGCAGGGTAGGAACACTGTGACCCCCTTGGCCTGCTCAGAGGGTCCCACAAGGACCTCCAGGGCCTCCCATAATTTTTGTATAAAAAAAGACAAATTTGAAGTTACGCTGGGTGCGTGACTTCTGCTGTGAAAATAAAAAAAACAAGCAAGGGTTTTTGTGCTTCATTTTTCAAAGCCTCCAGGTGGGCCAGATCCCGCAGGTGCCGCTACCTCCCCGGGGCTTAAGCAAAAAAAAAATGCGTTGGGGGTCCCAAACTCCACAGTCTGACCCGGCGACCACCACCTCCCCGGGGCTTTGATAAGAAACTGTGGGAGTCTCTCCCACAGCCCTGGGGACCATCATATACACAGGGCTCTGTTTTACAATAAAAATTTTGTGAGTGGGGGAACTGCCCTCCACATGCCCCTGGGACCACCACCTCCCCGGGGCACTTAAAATTGAGATTTGGGGGTCTGTTACAGACCTTTAAGCCCCAGAGACCACCACCGCCCCGAAGTGGCCCTGGGGACCGCCACCCACCAGGGCCGGCTCCTGCTAAGTCCCCGGGTGCCCACCCCCAGGACACTGCTGTTTGCTATGGCAGGGCGGGAGCTGTGCGGCTCATGCCCTGCCATAGAGCAGCACATGCAAGAGCAGGATTGCTTTTGGGCAAGGGTAAAAAGCAATGCCAGGGCCCGCAGGAGGCGGGGAGCTGGTGGGACCATGGGGGCATTGGGCCCCCCCCCACAGTTCCCAATGAGCAGCCATCCCCGCGGTCAAAAATGGCCTGGGAGGGAGGCAACTCGGGCCCTCGCCTTTAAAATAAAACCAAAAAAACATTTGGGGATGCCCCGGGGATGGGGTCCCCGGGGCAAATATAATTTAATGGAAGTAGACAAATTTTTTTGCCAAAGTTTGGAGTTGCGACCCCAGCGTGGCGCTCAACTCGGCCCCCTAGTGTGAATGCAATGGGTGCGCAGCTCCAAGCAAAAATAATTAAGATTTGTTTTTAAAAAAGCTTGGTTATAAGTTGGGTTATTGGGTGGCTCTAAAAACAGCCCTTGTTTTCATTGGGAGATTGTTGTAGCTACATGTAAGTGCGGATGCAGAGCTTCAGGTTGTTGAGAAACACTCTGTTGCCTTGATCAGTGAAGTGTACTCCATCACTTCTGTAATTCCCATTCATCTGGAAACATAGATTGTTGTTATAGAGGAGCCCATCCTATGGTCTCTGAGGTAAGCAGAAACAGCTTTATTGACATTTTTTCTAGCTTTCTCAATCTGAGGACGAAATTGATTGAACCATTTTCTTTTTTTTATTTTTTATTTCCAGGGTTGTTTACAGATGACACAACAAATTAGATTTATACACTTGTCATAATTGATACATAAATAACATTATTGCTGACTTCTCATTTTTTCCCTTTCCTTCTTTCTTTTCTTCCCCCTTTAAAACATTTGCTTCAGCACAGAGCAAGACCATAAAGAAAATAGTAAGAGGACAGAGAAAAATAGAAAGCGACTAAAAAAAACACATTGATCTAAGTTATCTCATAGTATTTGCGATAGGACTCAACCAGTCTCTAAAAAGTCTGTTAAAGCTCCCCAAATTGATGAGCCAATACGCTTTTTCCTTACCCCCTTCACTGCATATAAACTCCATTCTAGTTCATAATTATTATAAAGTTTAGCCCTCCAGAATTCGAACGTAGGGGCCTCTGGCTGTAGCCATTCCGTGGCGATACATAGCCTAGCGACAGCCATGGCTAAGAATAAGAAGAATTTGTGTTTGCCTAATACTGAATCGTCATCCACATTTGGATCAGTTCCCAAGAACATAAGCATTGAGGATATCTTAATCGGGCTATGCAATACAATGGAAATGAATTTCTCCAAACCGTTCATAAATGGGGACAACTTAATGCAATAATAGAATATATGCGACATATCAGCATCGAGATCCCCACATCGATAACACTTCCCATCATATTTACTGCCCCAGGTGGTGTCATATGGTTATTACGTTTCCATAGGTTGTGTTAAGTTAGCATGCGCTTGTTAAAAGTTTAAACGCCATCTTTTCTTTCTGCTTCGGTTTGCACACGACACCTAATTGTTATTACAGCTTTTAACCTAGAAGAAAGATGTGATTTACTTCAGAATAATATATTATTGTACTGGTATCAGTCGTGCCTGGAACACTTGGTACAACTGTCTGCACACTGAGAGCTGCACACTCTAACACAAGGTTATTGTAGGCCTGATCCTCCCACTACGTTAGTCATAACACAAATAATGTTTGTGCCAACTTTGGGCTTTACGTGAGTTCAAGATACAGTTACAGGGAATTGATAAACACACTTGATGCTGGACATGCTGAGAGCTGGTAGCTGTTGATGTGATCTCCTACTACTGAGAATTTGAGGTATGGGTTCGCCCAGCTAAAGCCCAAATGAGACCTTCTTAGATATAATATAATATGCTAATTAGGGTGCGCGAAATATAGGTGATACAGAACTCTATAGATTTTGCATCATAATATGTTATCACAGTTTGCTTACTATGGATTAGTGACTATGCTGCTGACTCTGATTTTTATAATATGTATGTTGATATTATACAAGATACTGCGTTTGAGAATGTTGCATTGAAATAATAAACATTTCAAACTTGCACGTGTTCTCATTGCCTCCCAGTTTCGGTTTGGAATGATAATATAACGAAAGAGTGTTCATGTGTTCCACGATACCTGAGGTATTCTAAGTTCATGTTCTGGATTGTCTAAGACATCGGGAAGTATTCACTGCCGATGAGATACTGTAGCTAGCCTGGTAAGGGGATTTCTGAAACAAAGGTGAGTTGTGGGTCACCCTGGCTCACCCAGGTTCTAGGTCTCTGAGCACAGTTCTGTGAGAGAACGGAAACCCTGCGACATGGCGCCCGTACGTTGGTTGGCCCTATAACATGACACTCGAGTAGTATATCATTCAAACCTTAACGCCTACATTCCCGTTTCCGGAAAACGGCAGTGTCGGAAAAACCTACCTATTTTTGAAATAGGTCATTTTCAAGCTTGAATCTATCTAAAACGGTTTCTTTGAATTACTACCCAGTTGTGCTACAAAGTATAATTTGTTTTTTCTAATTCCTGTGCTAACATGGCTCAGCCTGTGGACATCCCGCAGCATAGTCGCATTGCGGTGCGTGACCATTTGCGGATGTATGATGTTCCTTTGGATGGCTTGGCTGTGGTTCTGGTGGTGAGCGCGGAACATGCTTACCCGTACGAACTGTTTTATTCGTGGGTGACATTTCCGGCGGTGGACGCTAATTCTGGTGTGTTCCACACATACACTGCTTCAGATGTACCGGCTGCGTACGCTCCGTACAGAGCACTGGAGGTTCCTATTGATGCTTGGCAGCATGGAGTTTGGTTTGGTGGCGCCCTACCGCACGCTATGACCGCTCCGAGGTTAGGTCCTTTGTCCATTGCAGGCACTAGTTGGCCTGCTTTGGGTGGATTTACTCCTCACCCTAGACGTAACGCTTGTAACGTGGGCGACCTGTGGCAGCTTCATGAAGTCGCGGTGGGAGTGATTAGAGCGCTTGTTCATTACATTGGCCGTAATGTTCAGGAAGCGGCCCCTAGAGGCGCACAGCTTCGAGCAGAACATGCTGGTCTGAAAATCAACCCGGTCATGGTTAATTCTGTGATGGGTAAAAAGCCCCTGGAAAAGGACGATTTTCCGTTCTGGCTTGCTGAGAAATTCGGCCAGCTGGAAGCTGTGTTTCCTAATACGAGTCCGGGTGATAAGCACCGGATTCTTACACTGAGTTTACCGAAGGATCTGGCGCCTGACCTTGCTGACTGTGAAACCTGGGGAAAAACTTTTGCAGCGGTCTATTCGAGGTGCTATGGCTCCCCGTCTGTGACCAACCTAGGTGGGGTCCTTAAACGTGTTCAGGATGAACATGGACCGGAGGCGGCTGTTGAATTAGGCATGCGCCTGTGTGGCTCCTTTGAAGTGGTTTGCGGTGTGATCCTTGCGAATGTCAAGGGGGATGCAGTGAACTTTCAAGTTGCTAACGCGTTAGCGTTGGTTCCCGAGCCCGATCGACCCCGACAGTTAGCAAAGATTATTGTGCATGCTTACGCAATGGTGGGCCGCAATTCCAAAGGGGTTAAAACTTTTCCTGATAAAGAGAAGAAACAGCCCCAGAGTCAGACATCGGAAACTGGTAGTCAACAAAAGTCCAAGAAACAAAATTGGCCTAAAAAACAGAATCAGGGTAAGCAACAACAACAACAAACACAGGTTTCTACTCCTGCGTCTCCATTGCCTGCGCAGTCGGATCGAGTTTATGATTTGCGCGACCGCGCGATGATTAAATCGCCTGAGAGGTTTCAGGCTTCTGAACAACGCTCTCCTCGTTCCTTTCAGGACTCATCGGCTCCGTCAACCGGTGGTGGAGGGGGCGGCAAGGGCCGGGGTGGCCAGCAAGGACGTGGTCAGCCCCGCCCGCGTTCCAGTGGAGATCAGCAGGAAGGCTCTACGCCCAAGATACCTCAGTTTGCCACGAAGAAAGTCGCTGCCCTGACCGCGCATCGTTATGCCCCAGATAGTGAGAACGCGGCTTCGGAATCTGACGTGGGCTCTGACCTTGCTGGACAGCGCTGCAGAGATTACCATAGTGAGAGAGGCCCTCCGTCCACTGTTGAAGGTGACAGCGACTGAAACTTTTGTTGTGATTGAAACTGCAGATACGCATGTTGCTCCCCCTGAAAGACTTTTTGAAATTGTCCTGTTAATTGAAGGTGACATGCAGCGAACTGTAAAAGGGGTATTTTGGGAAAATCTCTCGTCTACGTATGACATTTTGCTTTCGGAGGCTGACTGGCCCCCACCTTTTGTTCTCGCAGCTCCGCGAGGGGAGGAGGTAATCCTGCCCAGCTTCGCGCACACTGTGCCGAGGGTGGAGGCGCTGCATTTTGCAGAAGAGTGGGCTCTGGCGCTTGCGCCGGCTGTGTACCGCAATCAGTGTGGCTGGGATAAATTGTCACCAAGCCATGAGATTCCTTTACGGTCACAGCCACAGCCTCAACCCCAATATCCCATACGGCGTGAAGCGAAAGCTTCAGTCGCGGCTATCCTTGAACAATTGGAATATCAAGGTGTAATTGAAACGTGTGTGTCACCGATGAATAACCCCCTTTTTACTGTGAACAAACCGGACGGTTCATATCGTTTGGTTTTGGATTATAGGCATTTGAACTCGCATTGCCGTAACTGTGCAGTACAGAATACGCACGGCTCTGCGTTAGTGAATAGTCTTGAGCGTAAACGGTTCAAAACCACGCTTGACATTTCCAATGGTTTTTATGCACATAGATTAGATGGTCTAAGTTCCCAATGGACCAGTTTTACGTGCGCCGGAGTGCAAAAAATGTTTAAACGACTCCCAATGGGCTACAAGAACAGTCCGGGAGTTTTTTCCGCGCGCATAGTCTCTCTTTTGGAGAGCTTCGACCCAGTTGCTTGTTCGTATGTGGATGACATTTATCTCACAGACGACGATCTTTGGGAGCATCTGTGTCGAGTAAATAGCATAATTTGTAACTTTGCTGACGTGGGTTACAAGTTTAACTTTGCGAAGTCGCACATTGCAGAGTACACAGTGTTGTTTCTGGGTTACGAGCTTAACCATGAAGGGAAGGGTTTAGCACCCCATTTCCTGGAGAAATGTGCACAGTTGTGCTCTCCGACAACACTGAAAAAATTACAATCTCTTCTGGGTTTTCTGAATTTCGGAAGGACTTACATTCCGGAATATGCCCAGCGTATCAAGCCTTTGTATGCTTTGATACAACCATCTTTTTCCAAATCATGCTGGCTGCCTGAGCATTCGGCCATTCTGCAGTCTTTGCAGGCTGATTTGCTCGCTTCTGAATACTTACAGACTCGTGATAACCAGACCAACCTGGTGATAAGAATTATCCCTGGGGCGGTGGGTTTCACATACCTGACTTTTAATGAAGGAGATACAGTACCTATTGCTTACAAGTCACACTTGTACACTTCGTCTGAATTGCATTTTTCCACTGTGGAGAAAGTTTTAACAGCTGTGCAGATGGCAATTCTTAAGGAACGTGCCCTGTCACAAGGAAAGCGCATGTTGGTTGTTACCCCGTGCCCTGCCTTAGAGGCGGTTACGAAAGCCAGTGTTCCTAATTCCAAAGCTTTGCACCCTCGGTGGATTCAATGGGCTGCGTCCTTGGCGTCCCAGGATGTCACGTTTATTTTTGACGCCACCTTACGGTCCCAGGAGTATTTACAGTATGAGTTTGTTCATCCTGCTCCATTAGCAATGCGGCCGTTGGAGGATTTCCATTGCATCATTTACACTGATGGTTCGGCGCAGGTTGCGCATGGCTCTAAACATGCCTACGTTTCCGCTTGCGCCATTGTGGTCGGTGCCATGGTGAACGATGAGTTCAAGTCCAGTGTCGTGCACACGCAGACACTTGGGGACTGCACCGCACAATTAGCAGAGCTTCGTGCTCTGATGCTTGCATTGGAGTACGCAGATCCTAGTGTGACGACTTTAATAGTAAGTGATTCTTACTACTGTGTCCAGTCTTACAATGAAAACTTGTTCTTTTGGATTCAGAATGATTTTCGTGACTCCAAAGGTAGCACAATAAAACATAAAACTATCTGGGTCCGAGTGGCGGAACTTAAAGAGAAGCTGCCACTCGTGTTTGTGATTCATACTCTCGGTCATCAGCGCGTGGGGGTTCACGCTGTTGGCAATTCGCTTGCTGATGAAGCAGCGAAGTCAGCGGTATCAAAATACTTAGTTGCAGCAGTCACGAGGTCCAAAAGCAAAATCGATGATGACATCTTGGCAGCTGTAGCTGCAACGGAGAAGGGAGGTAAATATCCTGCGGGATTCCCTTCTAAATACACATACCACTTAAGTCCCGATAAGGTTCCTTATGTGAAAATCCCTGAAGTTGGCGAGCGTTTAGTTCCCAACTCGGATCGCAGAGCTGCTTTGATTACAGCGGCACATGAAGGTGTGGCGTCTGCGCATGCGGGTGTCTCGGCCACTGTAACTCAGCTACAACAGAGATTCTGGTGGCGGGGTCTGTACAAACAGACGTGTGAATATGTTCTTCAATGTAACATTTGCCAGCAGATTAAGCCTTCTACTGCTGCGCGTCCGCCTCAGACACAGTTGTACATCTCTAATAAACCGCTTGGTTGCGTTTATTTGGATCACTGCGGTCCTTTTTCTTCTGATACTGCGTTTAAATACATCTTAGTAGCAGTTGATTCATGCACACGCTTTGTATGGGTATAGCCGCATCGAAGCGCTGATTCACGGACTGTCATTAAGGATTTGCGTGTCTTTGTGGGAATTTTTGCCTGTGGTACTTTCCATTCGGACCAGGGTCCGGCTTTCGCCTCTAAGGCATATAAGGCTGCTATGGTTTCGTTGGGAGTCCAAGTCAAATTTTCAAGCCCCTACAGACCCGAGGGTAATAGTGTAGTAGAACGAATGAACCGCGACTTAAAGCAATCTTTGACAGCCCGAGTTATAGGCACTGGTAGAAACTGGCTAGCCCACCTCATAGGCGTGCAGCGTGCGCTTAATAATCTCCCTAGAAGGTCTCTGGGTGGGCGGACCCCATACGAAATGCTCTTTGGTATCAAGATGTATGTACCTGACCTTGATGGGCCGGACTACGAGGCCCAGGCCGGGGCCTTTGACGTAGATGAACATTGCAATGTTTTACAGAGTCTACAAAAGACCAGAGACAGTCTTGCAAAGGAACATTTGCCCTCCACATCGGATGATGCGTTGCAGATCCCGGTAGTTGGCTGGCTACCCCAAGTTGGAGAACTGGTTCGAGAGAAGATCGATAACAAGAAAGAGTTTGGTCCCTCATATCGAGCACCAGTCCGAGTCCTTGGAGTGAAGGGCACAAGAACAGTCATTTTACCACCACTTCCAGGTCGTAAGGAAAACAGATTTATTTCTATTGACAATGCCAAGACACACAGGGTGGCCGATTCTTCATAGCATGACACCGGCTGTATCCTGTCCTTCCATGGTGAGGCACTCTGTGCTGGCTATTACATCTGGTGCAGAACAGGAGGTGTCCCTCGAGATGCCTGCCATATCCAGTCCTTTATTAAATACTATTCCTGATACTAACATTGATGAGCTAAACTACACTTATCCTGCTGATTTATCGATGCCTGATTTGCAGACCCGTTTGGCAGGCCAGTCCAGATTCTCTTTTGACTCTGTTTCGGAAACATCAAAGAAACCCACAAACATTGCAAGATATGCCACGTTGTTCAAAAAACATTTTTTAATTCCGCCTTGGACATACATTTGGTTGATCCTATTTTCATTCTATCTTTTTATGTCAATTGGTTTTGTGTTTTATTTTTTCCGCCTGATTGATGGTCACTACGTTAAAGAAAGAACAGGAATTCGGTACCTTAATGGAACATTGAACCCTCTCTCCTCTTCACATTCTGCGCACAGACAGAAACGAAACTTAAAGGCAGTTAACATTACAGCATGGCCTGTCCTTGATGGGATTGTGTGGGATGCGGTTAGGTTTCAGATACATGGGCCTACTGAAGTGATTAATGTTCCAAATGTGCTTAGAGTAAACATGGGAGATGTGATTAAACAAAATGTACGTTCTGATGATTGGGATATTCAGGCCGTAGAAGCATTATTCTCGGATTTGAAGTATTATGCTGCCTTCGATGCTGAGGATCTGTATACAGATTCTATTAATTATGGTGATTTGTTTTGTTTTCAACATTATGGTAATCATTTTTTACATAAGACGAATTCCAGGAGGGTTGCTGTAAATTATACACAATGGGAACATTGCCCTGCTCCATTCAGTGGCAGTTCCAATACATTTCTGAAAAAATATACATATTTTACAGACTTTGATCAGTCTAATCCCGAGTCATTTTATTTTAAAATGACACAAAAGCCCATTTCCAAAGTTAGACTTACCGATACAAAATTGCTGTATTCGAAGTCCTTTTTAGACAGGTTGGCTGTAGATGGCTACGAGTTCTGGAAGGGAACAATTGACCTTAAATCGGTTTGGGGTACCAAAGATTGGCAGGTACAAGGCTCTGAGGCTTTGCACCGTGCATGTCTCATCCCGAATCACATGTTGTTTTTAAATTCAACCATTTTCCAGACAACATGCTTTGGATTGGCTACTTCTAAAAAATTAAATACACCAACCATTCCAGATTTAAATGAATATACAGGTTGGGGTAATTTCACTGATTCCTCCATTCAAGGGTTGCAAACTCTTTTACACAATTCATCCTTTAACATTTCCAGTTTGGATTCCAAGGGATGGCTGGTATGGCAAAAAAGTGCTGATTCTTGCCAGCGCCGTTTTATGGGTTTGGCTGAGGGATTCACAAAACTCAGGCCCGATCCACGTTTTGAGGGTGACTATTCTGTCACAACTTATTCTGTGGGGAAGTTATGTCAAAATTGGTTACAGCATTCTACTTTAGCTGCAGTTAAACTACATTTGTCTCAGTTACATAATAATGTGGATTTAAACGATTTTATAAAAGGCCTTGCTAAAGGTAGATCTAAACGTTTCCTGTATGCAATTTACAATGAAATTTGGAAGGTTAACCAGGTTGAGGCTGCTAAACGCCTAAGGGCTATTGATCAAGCTAATTTGGAAAAAGTGCTTGCAGTGGTTGATAATAGCATTAACACGCTGTCTTCCCGAATTTACACTTTAAATAATATTGTGTCTTCTGTTGTCGACATAATACATGATGAAGTATCCGTGTTGTATCATGGTCAAAATCAATTGCGTTCTGTGATGCAGTTTGCATGGACACTACAGACTCTTAAGTCTGGTCGAGTGCCATGGACTTTTTTGAACATATCATCATTATTTGCCCCGTTTAATTTGACTGAGAAACAGCGCATGTTGTCGATGAGAGATGCTACATTTTCTATGTTACATATTGAAAAATTAGAATCCCTGCCATTTTCGGTGGCTGAAGTAACTGCGGCAACATGGCTTATTCATGGTGTTATAACGTTACCTTTTGCTTTGTATAAATTTACAAATTGTATGAAATATATTGCCATTGGGCGATATGAACCATTAGGCAGTGCTTTCCTCCATGAGACATGGTCTTTACCATACACTTACAGATGCCTTAAGGATGGGAATGAAGTGAATCTGAATGGTGAAGAATGCACACAGTCCCCTGACCGCTCACTTATTTGCAGACACATCCAGTTGCATGGTTCTTGTAATCAGGACAAACCGAATTTGGCCTGTGTTTTGAAAGGGACCCCAGTTCCTGCAATAGTTCCCACGTTCACGTTGTTGTCCAACGGTAGTTATTTACTTTTAAATAACGAGTTTTGTTGTGGGCTAGAGCCTGGAATCGGATATGTGGTTACCGTGTCTGAAAGGGTCGTTTGCTGCAAGAATGTGTTGTATCCACCCACGCATGGGAATTCAGAAGTTTTAATTTGGCCGAGAATACCAACCTTGAGAGCTGAATTCAATGGTTTAGGCCGTATAAGAGCCATTTTGTCTCAAAAACAGGTGGCCCTGAGCTCTGCCCGTGAAACTTATGTCCTTCACATAGCAAACACACGCACAGAAGTACAAGCTCTTTTAAGTACTGATTTGCCGTTTCATTTTTGCGAGCTGGTTCATCAGATCTTTAATGCCTCCTCCACATCCAACCTCGCTCATTTTTTTAAAATGGTTAGCAGTGGTCTTGTGACTACATTTGAAAAAGTATTTGGTATTATCCCTGCGTTCTTTCATTCTATATTCGCTAGTCTGTTTGGCGGATTTCCTGTTTTGCTGGCTTTGGCTGCAGGCGTTCTGGTGATATTTTATTTCATAAAACATGGATGCCCATCCTGCGCAAGGAAACGCACAGCACCTACTGATGCAGTTTCGCAACCGGATGCTTGATTATTATGGATCCCTGCCGCTTGCGACTTTAAGCACGGCTTTTGGATTATCTTTCAGATTTTCCTATTTCACCTGTGTCCAGCCTGTGTTTCATTGCCTGAGCTGTGATTTCGACTGGGCCATTGATTTGTGTCTCTGTTTACCGACTTCTCCTGACGTCGACTTTGATCAGCTGATGTCCCCCGTAGTGGCTCATGAGTTGGTCTGTTCTGGCGAAAGGGTTATGGCTGTGGCAGCGATGCATGGACTAATGGGTCAGTGGGACATATTCGCAGCAGCGCATGACTTTCTGGCACAAAGCGTTCTCGAGAACCCACTGAGTTGTCCTCTGATGATGCTAGAGGATTCAGTACTGGAGGAGCACGTATGTTCTTTCCCATTGCTTAATTGGATGGCTGAACTGTTTTCGGATGATGACAGTGATTTCATGTTGGAAGCTGTTGCTACATATTTTGCATATTCATTCAACGAGGAATGACTTTGAATTCTTCCATCTATATGGCACGTGACTTTTTAGTAATTCTGAATGGTGCCAATTTCAATACGAACATTCGAATTTTTTCATGTGTTCAAGGCCTGTTTATTATATTTAGGCCTCAAGTTCGACTTTTTATATTTTGTGTGGCCACTATAGGCATTCATACATAGTTTATTGTATTTTTTAAATTTTACATACATTACATACATTTAGCTTGGCTCAATATCATTGAACTCTGCTTTCAAGTATTGCCTCTCATAGAGTATTGGCTTATATATTTGTCTTTTGACCGTCCTCGGACCATTGGGGGGGTGTCATATGGTTATTACGTTTCCATAGGTTGTGTTAAGTTAGCATGCGCTTGTTAAAAGTTTAAACGCCATCTTTTCTTTCTGCTTCGGTTTGCACACAACACCTAATTGTTATTACAGCTTTTAACCTAGAAGAAAGATGTGATTTACTTCAGAATAATATATTATTGTACTGGTATCAGTCGTGCCTGGAACACTTGGTACAACTGTCTGCACACTGAGAGCTGCACACTCTAACACAAGGTTATTGTAGGCCTGATCCTCGCACTACGTTAGTCATAACACAAATAATGTTTGTGCCAACTTTGGGCTTTACGTGAGTTCAAGATACAGTTACAGGGAATTGATAAACACACTTGATGCTGGACATGCTGAGAGCTGGTAGCTGTTGATGTGATCTCCTACTACTGAGAATTTGAGGTATGGGTTCGCCCAGCTAAAGCCCAAATGAGACCTTCTTAGATATAATATAATATGCTAATTAGGGTGCGCGAAATATAGGTGATACAGAACTCTATAGATTTTGCATCATAATATGTTATCACAGTTTGCTTACTATGGATTAGTGACTATGCTGCTGACTCTGATTTTTATAATATGTATGTTGATATTATACAAGATACTGCGTTTGAGAATGTTGCATTGAAATAATAAACATTTTAAACTTGCACGTGTTCTCATTGCCTCCCAGTTTCGGTTTGGAATGATAATATAACGAAAGAGTGTTCATGTGTTCCACGATACCTGAGGTATTCTAAGTTCATGTTCTGGATTGTCTAAGACATCGGGAAGTATTCACTGCCGATGAGATACTGTAGCTAGCCTGGTAAGGGGATTTCTGAAACAAAGGTGAGTTGTGGGTCACCCTGGCTCACCCAGGTTCTAGGTCTCTGAGCACAGTTCTGTGAGAGAACGGAAACCCTGCGACAGTGGCCATTCGCTTAGGGGTATAATATAGCCTAAATACCATTTTATATATTTGAGCTTTTAAGTTAGCTGCCATACAAGTCTCCTTGGCCATACATAGAGTATCATGAATATCGACTTCTGGGACAGCTAACTGATTTTGCCAATAATGATTAAATTTATACATATCATCATCTCTGCCCTCCAACATTAATGAATATAATGATCCAATCTATTTCCTGAGACGGATCCCTTCAACTAGTGCGTTTGGTACTGGTTTAATTTGTTTTTTAAACAAAAATTGCGAATTTGTAAATATTTAAAAAAAGATGCCTGAGACAAATCATATTTTTTTACCAATATTCCAAAAGTAGCAAATGTAGAGTTCTCATCATATAAATCTCCAATTTTTAATTAACCCTTTATTTGACCATCCCTTTGTGACATTATCCCAGAAAATAGAAGGTAATATTTTGTCCGCAGTGAATGGGTGTAATAAGAGATTCTTCCTAAATTAACTCATTTCCGAACACTTCTCCAAACTTTAAAGGCTGAAACTAACACCTTAAAGCGAGTACGCTTGTAATAGTTACCCTCTAGTTCTTTTAATAAACTCCCTTTCGCTTGTTCTCCTAATAGCAGATAAAATATAGAGGAAGAAACTGCTACATCCTCTGCAGGTTCTCCTGTCAGCATAAAGTGCATCCTTTGCAAAAAACAAACATAATAATAAAACAGAAAATCGGGTAAGCCACGCCCGCCCCTTTCTTCCGGAAGCGTTAGCCATTTCATGGTACGCCGAGTTTTACCCGGGAAACTGAAAAATTTCAGACACACAGTCTGAAGCTGATGTAAGTATTTTACTGGGAATTCCAGTGGAATGCTCTGAAAGAAATATAATACTTTTGGTAGAATATTAATTTTGATAATATTCCCTCTTCCTATGATAGAAATTTGCAGACGCCCCCATCTTTCCAAAGATTGCTTAGTTTGATTTATTGTTTCTTCCCAGTTGATATCTACTATTCCTTGCATTTGAGCTCTGATTTTTATACCCAAGTATGTGACCTCAGTAGTAATCCTTGAATCGTTAAATTGTATAATCTCTGTACATAAGATTTGAGTTTTTGGTGAATTTAATTTATAACCAGACCTGGCGCCGAACTCTTCTGCTAGTTGCTCTATCTCTCTTAATGCCTGCCCAGGTTTGGTGGTTATAATCGCAATATCGTCTGCGTATGCAAATATTGAGTATGAGATCTCTTTGACAACAAAAGGTTTAATGTTGAGTGAATTACGCAAACTAATAATAAAAGGGTTTATAAATAAAGCAAAAAGCAGCGGGGAACACGGGCACCCTTGCCGAGTCCCTCGAGTGATATTAAACTTTTCAGATTTTAAACCCATAGCAGCTATTCTTGCGTTAGGTTCCTTATATAGTACCTGTTTGGCTGTCATAAAAGCTTGACCAAATCGCATCCTCCTCATCACCTCCCATAAATATACCCACTCCACCCGATCAAAAGCTTTCTCTGCATCAAGTACTATCAATGCTAAATCCCTCTTTTCCACTTCCTCTATATCAAATAATATGATGACCCTATTTATATGTGAAACTGTTCCTCTTTTGGGGATAAACCCATGTTGAACAGTTGATACCAATGGTGTAATAACTTTAGACAATCGATTCGCTATCATTTTAGAATATAGCTTACTATCACAGTTGAGCAATGATATGGGACGATATGAGCCAGGTAGCTCAGGAGGTTTCCCTTTTTTACTAAAGACGGCAATCGCGGCGTCATCCCAAGTGTTTGGGGCTATCCCCTTCTGTGCCATTCTAAAAGTATCCAACATAATATGTTTTAATGGTTCAAAAACATTTATATACTTCCCCTGGGATAAAATTGGGGCCCGCTGCCTTTCCATTTGGTATGTTTTTTACTGCTACCTCTAATTCCTCCATCGAGAAGGGACTATCCAGAGATTCTGCCTCACTTTCACCCAACTTGTTAAATAAACCCTCATTCCAATTCTGTCCTACCTCTTCATTAGCTTGCCTAGTATATAGTTCCCTATAGAACTGTTGAAATATATTTAAAATGGCTCTCGGCTCTTCATGCATCACCCCGAATTGATCCTGAAGTCTAGGGATCAGACGAGACGTTGCTTTCATTTTTAATCTTAGCGCAAGGGAACGGTCTATGGACTCTCCATATTCGTGAATATGTCTTTTGTTGACTAGGTATTTACTTGCTATCTCTTCCGACCAAACACTAGTGATACTGGCTCGACAGCGTGCTACTCTGCCCTCTGCCTCTGCTATCGTCTGTGAAGTGTCTCTTTGCCCAATTTTTACAGTCAGTTCCTCCTCTGCGACCCTTAATTCGTTATACAGGTCTCTCATGTGTGAACGAAGTTTTTTTGATGAAATATCCCATAGCTAACTGCTTCCCCCCTAAAACAGGCCTTAAATGTATCCCATACTGTTTCAATACTGGCGGTGCCCAAGTTGACATTAAAAAATTCTGTTATCCATTTATTCATATATATTGTATATGACTCATCAAAACACAGTTTCCTATCAAATGAAAAGCTCCTTGGACAAACTGTCTCTGTTTGAATTGGGGTCTCAAAACACATTTTTCCCATAGGAAACCTTAGACAAAGCTACATCCCGAACTGCTGAATGTAATTAAACCAAATTTGGCAAAAAGGTAAGTCTTGGTTCAGAAAGAGCCCTTTTTTAAAATTGTGTAAATCGGTTCATTAGTTCCAGAGAAATCAGAAAAAGAATGGGTTCGATATCTGTACTCCATAGGGAACTTTAGACAAAGGCACAGCCCAAATGGCTGAACGGAATTACACCAAATTTGGTAATAAGGTAGCCCTTGCTTCAGAAAGAACCCTTTTTGTTAAATGGTGTAAATCCTTTCAGTATTTGCTGAGAAATCAGAAAAAATTAGGTTTCAATATCTGAGCACGGAGGAGGGTTCACGCACCCTCCCGGGCATGAGCTACACTCTGATTGGCTACCAACACTCCAAACCAGGAAGTGTTGGCAGCCATTTTGTGACTCAGTTACTGAGTCCGAAGATAAATGTGGAAAAAAGATGAAAAAGAAGAATAGGGGGCAGGGTAGGAACACTGTGACCCCCTTGGCCTGCTCAGAGGGTCCCACAAGGACCTCCAGGGCCTCCCATAATTTTTGTTTAAAAAAAACAAATTTGAAGTTACGCTGGGTGCGTGACTTCTGCTGTGAAAATAAAAAAAACAAGCAAGGGTTTTTGTGCTTCATTTTTCAAAGCCTCCAGGTGGGCCAGATCCCGCAGGTGCCGCTACCTCCCCGGGGCTTAAGCAAAAAAAAATGCGTTGGGGGTCCCAAACTCCACAGTCTGACCCGGCGACCACCACCTCCCCGGGGCTTTGATAAGAAACTGTGGGGGTCTCTCCCACAGCCCTGGGGACCATCATATACACAGGGCTCTGTTTTACAATAAAAATTTTGTGAGTGGGGGAACTGCCCTCCACATGCCCCGGGGACCACCACCTCCCCGGGGCACTTAAAATTGAGATTTGGGGGTCTGTTACAGACCTTTAAGCCCCAGAGACCACCACCGCCCCGGGGTTTCCAAATGTTAGAAGGGGGGCTGAGAGGCCCACCTCCTGGAGCCCAAAGTGGCCCTGGGGACCGCCACCCTCCTGCTAAGTCCCCGGGTGCCCACCCCCAGGACACTGCTGTTTGCTATGGCAGGGCGGGAGCTGTGCGGCTCATGCCCTGCCATAGAGCAGCACATGCAAGCGCAGGATTGCTTTTGGGCAAGGGTAAAAAGCAATGCCAGGGCCCTCAGGAGGCGGGGAGCTGGTGGGACCATGGGGGCATTGGGCCCCCCCCACAGTTCCCAATGAGCAGCCATCCCCGCGGTCAAAAATGGCCTGGGAGGGAGGCAACTCGGGCCCTCGCCTTTAAAATAAAACCAAAAAAACATTTGGGGATGCCCCGGGGATGGGGTCCCCGGGGCAAATATAATTTAATGGAAGTAGACAAATTTTTTTGCCAAAGTTTGGAGTTGCGACCCCAGCGTGGCGCTCAACTCGGCCCCCTAGTGTGAATGCAATGGGTGCGCAGCTCCAAGCAAAAATAATTAAGATTTGTTTTTAAAAAAGCTTGGTTATAAGTTGGGTTATTGGGTGGCTCTAAAAACAGCCCTTGTTTTCATTGGGAGATTGTTGTAGCTACATGTAAGTGCGGATGCAGAGCTTCAGGTTGTTGAGAAACACTCTGTTGCCTTGATCAGTGAAGTGTACTCCATCACTTCTGTAGATCCCATTCATCTGGAAACATAGATTGTTGTTATAGAGGAGCCCATCCTATGGTCTCTGAGGTAAGCAGAAACAGCTTTATTGACATTTTTTTTTAGCTTTCTCAATCCGAGGAAGAAATTGATTGAACCAGTTCCATTGCTGTCTTTGGTGTATGTTAGAGTATACAAAGACAGTTTTGGGGAAAAGCAACATCAATTCTGCAAAGGTTCCTTCATTAGCATTTCCAGACCTACCGCAGTCAATGTGACTAGGTCATTGCCACCACAGTGCACCATCATGAGGTCGGGGGTTGGAGATGCAAAAAGGTTTTAACCAAAGGCATTAATTGATGCCACTTTAATCATCTCTGTCCAATCCATTTAATGTCTACATTTTACAAAGCTAGGCCTTTGTCAATACCTCTGCGTTCAGCATACCTTTTGCACCAGAAAACATAGCTGTGCCCAACAATCCACACTGAAAGCATCTTGAAGGGATGACTGGAAGTAATGAAAAGATGTCTGTAGCTGAAGTAGTCAGTTGGTAGAATGAGAAGTATCTAAAATGGTGGATAAGATGCGGTTTTTAAGAAAGTAGAGAATTGAATGGCTGTTTGAGAACTTTGTACATTCGAAAATGGTTGCATTTTACTTTCTTTAAAAAGCATGTTTCTTATTTGTTAGTAAAAATGTTTGAAAGGTAAATTAGAAAGGATAAGGTCATATTTTACAAAGTCAACCACAACTGCTGTTTGCATTTCCAACATTGTGTGGTGCAGTTGAAAATATGGTGAACTTGTGACCTGTCAGTTCTGTTGAATGTTCCATGAACTGTTACTAAGGAAACTGGAATTAAGCAGAATGGGGGTAGAAGTCAGTTGCTAAGCGTTATTATGTGTAACCAATAGATTTGCTGCCGCCTGATAGTTCAGACAGAGGAGCTTTCAACCCTAATGTTAGTTTGTCATCTGCTTGCATTCAGGCAATGTGATGTGGCTTGTTGGGGGTGGGGTAGGATGTGTGCGACTTTGAGATTCATGTTTGACATGTCTTGCAAGTAGCAAATGTGCGGCATCACTGTGTGTTAAGTTGCCTCACAGCTGCTCCTCCCTCCCTCTGAGACTACATACTTGTGTGCACTGCTCGGTTGCATCACTTGCACTCCTACGGCACACCGTTTTCATGCTTTTCTGCACATGTCCACAAGCCTGACAACAATACACTGATGTTGGCCATTGAAGGTGGGTGGCCAAGTGAGTGTAGGCCTATGGTAAGGATAAGGTGGACACAGATGTAGAGTTCATGCCTGGCTGAAGTCGTGCTGTGAGTAGGGCTAGGCATGTGGCTCATGGTGCGGCAATACACACACACACAACACTTGGCATGTATGAGCCAAGACCCCAAGCGGTCTTGCGCTCCTTCATTTCTCTGTTCGTGTGAGCCTGTTCTCAGGTTGCATGCTACATTGCAACATTGTTGATTTTGTACCAGGTGGTGCAGACACTAAAACACAGACATACGCTTTAGTAACTTCCTTGTCCAGTGCAGAACTGAACCACGGCCAGAGCCCTGGGCAAATTCTGCACACCTCTATGCTGTAATGCCATACGCTGGCTCTGCCCACTCCGCTTACGCTTACAGGACGACAAAGCTACATGTCTAAGGTCTTATCCACTGCCTGAGTTAACATGGTTGCGTCCACTGTCCACAACACTACAAGCTCCAGCAGTATATATCCACATGGACAGGTCTGTGCTCTGCATTATGAGGTCCGTCTAGCACATCACCGCCACACTTGGCATTGTGTGCATTCTTATTCATGGGTGACTTGCCTCCGTCACGCATACTTGGTTCCCATCTCTTCCAACATTCAGCTATTGTGTGGCTGAGGGGCCATGGCATTTTTAGAACGTCCGCTGTCCTGTTATGGGCTGCCTTGGTGGTAGCTGGGGGGGTGGTCCTGAGGTTGGTGGCGGTGGGTGTTGTTGCCTTCTTGGTGTCGGAGCTGCATGACATGTGTTGATCTTCAGATGTGGCTCTGGGCTGGGTTCCCTTTCATACTGTAGGTAGTCATCCTGCTTTACACCAGTAAAAGGCAGGTGTTAAATTCCTACTGCAAACATGGCTTATCGCCTGTTTTTGAATCGCATCGCAGATTTGGCTGGTCGTTGAAAATATCGGGAAGTGGTGTTTTCGTGTTTTTTTTTATGGGAACGCCTACTCTGCATATCATTAGAGTTAGTTGTCGCTCTCATCCATAGCAATGTTTTTTGCGGAAGCTATCACTGGAAAACTACCGATATTGGCAGTTTGCACCAGGTTGAGAATGGGAGGATAATTATTTTGCCACTTTTGCTGCGCTAAACTACCGATAACTCGGCGATAAGTCCTTGAGAATACGCCCAATCATTTTTTTTTCATTTTTTCGTCCAGATTCATGCAGCCAGCCACTTTTTTTAATGATTTTTTTGGTCCTGGGGGTCCTTGTGGGATCCCCTGAGTAGGCCTAGGGGGTCAGGGTGTTTGTACCTTGCCCACTTTTCTTGTTTTTTCACCTTTTTCTTAACTCTTTTCTTGTGATTGGCATATAGCTACAACAAACTCCTAATAAACACCAGTGCTCGTTTTAGAGCCACTCTATAACTCAACAGTGGGGACTTATCGCTGACATGCAGTCCAGCAATCACCCTGTCACTACCCATGCACTCCTCCAATCACCCAGCCAGTATTAGGTACTTATCCAATCACTCCGCCAATTCCAAAGTACTCTAAATTCACCATGCAGATCTATGGTGCCCCGTTTTGACAAGAGTACTTGAAGCGACCTCCCATGCAAGACTAGTTGAATCTTGGTCAACATCGATTTTGGTTCCTATTTTCAAAAAAGGTGATCGTAACAACCCAGGGTGCTATCGGCCCATCTCGCTTTTGGACACACTAGGTAAAATATCCGGGCGTATCCTCCTGGAGCGACTTCAATCCTGGGCAGAAGAAAACAGCATTGTCTCAGACATGCAATATGGTTTCAGGGAAGGGCTCAGGACAGTAGACCAAGTACTAAACCTTACCCTTCTAATGGGAAAATATGTGTCAGCAAAAGGTGGGCCTTTGTACATGGTCTATGTAGACCTTAGCGCAGCATTTGACTGTGTAAGTCACTCAAAATTCTGGACTAAACTCATGGACATGGGAGTCGAACCCGCATTGGTCAACTTCTTAAGAGAACTCTACTCCAATGCTACAGCAAGGGTCAGATATGGACTGGACGGAGATCTCACAAATCATTCAAGGCACAGAGGGGGGTCAGGCAAGGGTGTGTCCTGGCCCCCTTCCTATTCCCTTTGTATACCAACAGCCTCGAACAAGAAATACTGAGAGATAGTAAAGACCTGCCTGCTATTCAACGTCGTCCAATTCTGGCACTACTGTATGCCGACAACGCTGTTATCTTAGCAAGGACTCCCGTCCAACTACAACGATCGGTGGACAGATACTGTGAGTGCATGTCATCTCTGAACTTAAAAGTAAACATAAAGAAAACTTTCACCATGACTGCGGGGTTAAGGAAAAAGAGCAAAAAAAAGGATATATACATTAATAACACTGCCCTGGACACGACGACCTGCTACCCTTACCTAGGAATTTTAGTAGATAGTAAATTAACATGGACAAAAGCCTTTGATTCAAGGAAACTATATTTACTTAGGGCAACAGCAGTGTTAACCGCTTTTGCCCAGAAACTTGGGAAGAGACCCCCCGACGTGGTGATAAAAATATTCCAGGCCAAATGCATCAGCGTTGCCAGGTACGGCGCGGGCGTCTGGGGATACTCAAATACAGATGATTTACAGAGAGTGGAGAACTCTTTCTTTCGTTATCTCCTCTCAGTCCCCAGAAGCACCACGACATACGGGTCCCATCTGGAACTAGGCATGGATTACCTCTTGGATATTTTAAAAATCAAACCCAAAATGATGTGGAGGCGCATCTGGACGAATGACAAATGCCTACTAACTAGAGCCCAAATCGCATAAAATCGGATGGCTGGAATACATAAAACTGTTTTTGAACGATCTGGGTACCCAGACTTATTTCTCTGACCCTACTTCGATCTCAAAAATTTCAAAAAAAGAACTTAAAAGGTCATGTCTGTCACATATGAGAGACCTCAGACTGGCTGGAGAAGTTGGCAAAAATTCAGTTCAACACCTACCGTCTATTCAAACCTCCTTTGTGATGGAGCCATATTTAAAATTTGAGCTGAACCATTTTGAAAAACTCTTATTGACCAGATTCAGATTGGACAATTTTTATCGGCTCATCTCGTTCCCAAAACAAAATGACTGGTCGCCTCACCTTTTACCCTGTCCCTGTGACTTTGTCTCCACTCAAAGTAACATTCACATAGTATTTTTTTGCACATTTTTTGTGGCCCCGCGTACCTATTGGATGATTCCAATAGTAAAGATTATGGGTCTCCGAACATGTCTTCCAGCCTTTTTAGCCTTGCAAATGCTGGAAAATGAAATATGTGCCAAATCGATCGTTTCCTATTTAAAATTCTGTATTAATCACCGTCCCAATCTTAATATTGAGTGACTATTTTGAATGCAATCAATGTGTAAATTAATTTTTTAACATGTTTTTAATGTGTCTCAAAATGTTTTAACCCCTTCGAGGCTATTGACGAGCTGGGCTCGTCATCGCGCTTACCTGTCGTGCGCGGATGACAAGGCCAGCTCGTCACGTAACGCGGTAATTTCAAATCTGCCGCGCACAGCGGGAAAAGCCGCCGCAGCGATGCGGTTAAGTGCTTTTATTGCTCTTTTATGGTCTTCTCTGAAAACCGAATAAAGATGATATTGAATTGAATCACCATGCAGTCTCCTTCCAGTACTCAAATCTTTCAGTCAGTACCCATGTACTCATGCTATAAAACATGATCATATAAGGTGTTAATAATTAAGTTAAATTTTTTTTAGTTTGTACAAAGGTAAAGTTAAATGATGCCACATATTTTAAGATTGAATGGTGAAATAAGGTGGTGTAAATTAGGCTTCTTTTTGTAGTCTGTATAAAGGTATAGTTGAATGATGCCATATAGTTTTAGGTACAAAGGTGAAGATGTAGAATAAAAGTGTGGTTTTAAAAATGCTCATAAAAGGTGTTATACTTTAATGATGTCACATATTTGTAGATAGAATGGTCAAGATGTAGCTCAAAAGTAAACAGCCACATATTAGCATTGCAGGCAGGTTGTACTTATCTACTTAACTAGATAATATGTAATGACTGATCTATGTGTTCAGATTGTATTTATACAGTTATATGTATGCTTAGTGAACTATTGAGAGGTGCCTGACCGATTAGAGGAGTGCAAAGGTAGTGAGTAGGTGATTTTAAAGCTACTTGAGTAATGATTGACTGATTCCATATTGTACAATCACCTAGTTAATATCCAAGCACTCATGAAATCACTCTGCCACTACCTAAACAGTTATGAGATCACACAGGCACTGCCAATACACTCTCCCAATCAGCCAAGCACTACCCATGTAGTCATGCAGTAAAACAAGCACTTATAAATTCACCATGCACTCTCCTTGCAGTAGTCTAAAAATTCAGTCAGTACTCATGTACTCGTGTAATGACTCAGACACTAAGACATGCACTGCTACAATCCCCTTTGCACTACCCATGTAGTTCTCTAATCACCTACAAATTACTCATTCTGCCTTTCAATTTCCCAGGTAGTACCCATGCAGTTGAGCAATCACCCTGTCACTCCCCATGCACTCCTCCAATCACCCAGCCAGTAATATGTACTTATCCAATCACTCTGCTAATACCCAAGCACTTATACTTTCACCAGGCACTCTTCTTGCTGTACTCTAATCACTGAGTCAGTACCCATGTAGTCATCCAATGACCCAGGCAATAACCATGAAGTGCTACAAACACCTGTGCACTACCCATGCAGTCCTCTAATCACCTAGACACTATTCATTCACTCCTTCAATTACCCAGGTACTACCCAAGCACGCCTCCAATCACCCAACCATTATCCATACACTAATTTGATCATGCAGCCACTACCCAAACATTCATAAAATAACAACGCAGTACCCTTTAAATTTTCCAATCACCTACACAGTGTGCTTGCTCTCATGCAATCACTCAGGTAATTTTCTTTTAAACCAATAAATTTGCTTCCCTAAGTACCGTTTTTCTTTTCTTTCTTGAACAATTTTATTAATTTTATTTTATTTTCTAACCCTTTTTTCGTGTTTTTTTTAAGAACATAATAAAATTAAAAACAGCAAACAACTTGTTTCACAAAAAGAAAAACACATTATAAAAAATTAACATTTATGTGCTTTTATGGCTTCCAAACAACATTGATGCATTGTTCTGCAATGCTGAGTTTGGTGTCACACTTCTTACAGGTGATCACTACTTCAAAAAGTTCAGGGATGATGTGAGGCCTTGGCCAGGAGGAACTTGCTGCGAAGAGGTAGAAGGGGCATTTGAATCTTGTTGTGCCGCCTCCATTAAGTTCTCTCCTCCTCTCCTCTCTAGCCTGGTGAACCGGGTGCAGAGTTTCCAGGTGCTTCTTCATGCTGTTGCAGCCGCATTTTGTTTTTCTTTCTGACCCTCTGGATAAAATGCATTGGCAGATTGTGCAAGTGACCTTACAGGAATACACGTTTTTCTCACCCTCTGGTACTGGGAAGAATGCCCATACTATACTTTCCTTCCTCTTCTTCACTGGTACAATAATTTCTTCTTCCTCCACATCCAAGGGGTTCATATATTCATATATTATTGACTAGAAGCCATAGTGTTTGAAAAAAATAAGAAACACACACAATTTGAAAAAAGATGAGAGTTGCAAGAAGTAGGTCTTGTCACTATCAAATCCAAATATTATGAGGAATATCACAAGGATGGATCCTCCCTCTTACAGAATGAAAATTATTTAAACCAATTAGATTCTTTCTTTTTCTGCTGACATGAAGTTGCGTAGGGTTCGAGCCCCTTTCGCTTAAGCATTGCGCACCCATAAAATATAGCATACATAATAATAGATTGTAAATAAATGTTTATACAATATTTTAAAAGGGATATTAGTAAAACTCTTTATTTCAATTTGGTATTCTGACTTTCAATAGCAATATTTAAAACTTTGAAAATACGGCAAAGTCGTGACCACGGCGCGATCCCGGTCTGACCCCGGAAATACATGTGAGGAGGGGTTGCGCTCAGTATGCGCATACACCACGTTGTCATGAAATTTCGTATTGTCAATATTTCACTGAAAAAAATAGTTTATAAACAGTTTTCTAAAGTAAATTAGTCAAACACTATAACATGAAAATGTATTGATAATTTCTATAATAATATTTCATACTTTTCAAATTACGCCGAAATAGCGACCCCGGCGCAACTTCTAAAATGTGCTGTAGCGAGATCCGCGCAGCCATCATGTAGGGTGCGCGTAGGTTGCGCGACTTCTATGAAATAAAAAAAAAGATTGGGGTGGCAAACATCGAGTGGCGAGAAACTGCAGCCATATTTATTACGCATGGGCAGAAAATCCGTTCCGATCGTGGATTTTGCGTATTTTCGGCAAATTTGCTATCCGCGAGATTCGCAAATTTCCCGCAAAGTCAGCGAGCGGAACGGATTGGGTCAAAAGTTGAAGCTGACTTTTGTAACTATTTTAGAATGGCGCCGGCAAGCTGCCAGCAGAGTTGAAGCTCAAATTCAGTTACACAATCATTAATCACCCCAAACTTGGTGTGATTAATGATTGTGTAACTTAATTTGACCTTCGACTCGAGCACCTGCTTTACTTTATCTATTATTGCTTCCTGTTGAAGCTGACTTTGTAGCTATTTTAGAATGGCGCTGGCAGCTTGCCGGCGCCATTCTAAGTGGGGCTGAGGGCAGAAAGTGGGACAGAGGGCAGAAGGGGACAAAAACGAGTGGGGCAGAGGGCAGAAGGGCACAGAAACGAGTGGGGCAGAGGGCAGAAGGGGACAAAAATGAGTGGGGCAGAGGGCAGAAGAGAACAAAAATGAGTGGGATAGAGGGCAGAAACGAGTGGGGCAGAGGGCAGAAGACCACAAAAACTAGTTGGGCAGAGGGCAGAAGAGCACAAAAACGAGTGGGGCAGAGGGCAAAAGGGCACAAACACGAGTGGGGCAGAGGGCAGAAAGGCACAAAAACGAGTGGTACAGAGGGCAGAAGGGCATAAAAAACGAGAGGGTGGCAGTGATGAACCAGAGGGCGCATCACGGTCTCGCCCAAAAAAAAAACACGAACACGCAAAGCGCCCCGCGAACATGCCAAAATGCCCCGCGAACACGCAAAGCGCCTCGCGAACACGTAAAAACAAAAAATCCGCCAATTCGCACAAATTTGCGAATTTTGCGGATCGCGAATTCGCAAATCCGCAAATTCACGAATCGCCAATTCGCAAAATTTGCCCATGCTTACTATTTATCCATAATGCGTGCACTCCCTGGTGAGTTGCAAGCTGGTAGCTGTAGTTTAACTTTTTTTTCCCCTTCTAGTGGGGTTCGTCACACAAACACAGTTCCCTGCAAATGCCCGATACTTCAGAGACGCACTCCACGAGAAAGTTGATTTCAAACCGTTTATTCATATGAAGCTACACACTGCAGCTGTTCTTAAAAAAGTCCCAACGCGTTTCGCAGCTCACGCTTCTTCATCATGGGGTGGCAAACATCGAGTGGCGAGAAACTGCAGCCATATTTATCCATAATGCGTGCACTCTCTGGTGAGTTGCATGCTGGTAGCTGTAGTTGAACTTTTTTTTCCCCTTCCAGTGGCGTTCGTCACACAAACACAGTTATTTTTGCCTTAAAGTCCTTTCACTGCTCTCTGGTGGGCTACAGATGCCGTGATTAGCTCCCAATTATAGCTTCCTCGTGCTGCATTCAGACTGAGAGATAACAGCCTGCAGTCCCGCATTCATATTCCAAAGCGGGTGGTTCATCTCTCGCGGTTGAGGCCGCCGCGTACCACATCCCTCCAAATGCCCCGATACTTCAGAGATGCACTCCACGAGAAAGTTGATTTCAAACCTTTTATTCAAATGAAGCTACGCACTGCAGCTGTTCTTAAAAAGAGCCCCAACGCGTTTCGCAGCTCACACTGCTTCTTCATGGGGTGGCAAACATCGAGTGGCGAGAAACTGCAGCCATATTTATCCATAATGCGTGCACTCCCTGGTGAGTTGCATGCTGCTAGCTGCAGTTTAACTTTTTTTTCCCCTTCCAGTGGTGTTCGCAGCGTAGCTTCATATGAATAAAAGGTTTGAAATCAACTTTCTCGTGGAGTGTGTCTCAGAAGTATCGGGGCATTTGGAGGGATAAATATATATATATAAAAAAAATATATATTACCTACTGGCGATAGCCAGTAGTTATATATAGTTAGGATTTTTTTCCTATGGGACTTTTGAAAATTCTATGTCTAATAACTTTGGCGTTTGTGGATGGAATCGGCTGAAATTGTCAGGAAAATGGCACATTTTGTTTCTGAGCAGCCCCTGAAAATTTGGGGGGGTTTCGTCAAGGGGGGGCCGAGAAAAAAGGGGGGTCCCAAAACGCGTTTTTCCCATGTTAATTTCCATAGGGCGTTTGGCCTCACTTTTAGCTCGAACGGCTGAATGGATTTGCACGAAACTTGGCAAAATTGTAGGGACTGTTAGCCCGATGTGCCTTTGCTGGGTCTCAATATATGTGCTCCAGTGGATTTTGAGAAATTAATGTTTTAAAAAATGTATATATCTGTGACAGCGTCCTGGATAGAGCACCAGTTTGCGTACTTTTCGCGTAACGGAGCTTTGCGAAGCGAAGCTGATTGGCTGTCCGGTGTCTGTCAACATTCTAAACAGTCCGGAGCAGCCGCCATCTTGTCTCTCTGTAGGATCGAGAGACAAGAGGAGGCCAAAACGAAGGGGGAAATGAAGGAAAGGGGGCAAGGTAGACCTCTTCTGACCCCCTAGGATTGATGAGGGGGATATTAAAGTGCCCCGCGGGGCCAAAACAAAAAAAAAAAATTGCGATTTTTTGTCGTAGAAGCGCAAATCGGTACGTGAACCGGGCAGCTAACCCGGCAGCTAACCAGCAGTGTAACGGGAGTCTGAGGAGAAGCTGAATGGGTGTCAACATTGTAAACAGTCTGGAGCGGCCGCCATCTTGTTTCTCGGTAGGATCGAGAGACAAGAGGTGGTGAAAAACGAAGGGGGAAATGAAGGAAAGGGGGCAAGGTAGACCCCTCCTGACCCCCTAGGATTGATGAGGGGGATATTAAAGTGGCCCGCGGGGCAAAAAAAAAAAAAGAAAATTGCGATTTTTCGCGGTAGAGGCGAGTCCCGGTACGCGAACCGGGCAGCTAACTGGGCAGCTAACCGGCAGCGTAACGGGAGTCTGAGGAGAAGCTGATTAGCTGTCAACATTGTAAACAGTCCGGAGCGGCCGCCATCTTGTCTCTCGGTAGGATCGAGAGACAAGAGGTGGTGAAAAACGAAGTGGGAAATGAAGGAAAGGGGGCAAGGTAGACCCCTCCTGACCCCCTAGGATTGATGAGGGGGATATTAAAGTGCCCCGCGGGGCAAAAGAAAAAAAAAGAAAATTGCGATTTTTCGCAGTAGAGGCGCTTCCCGGTACGCCAACCGGGCAGCTAACCGGCAGCGTAACGGGAGTCCGACATCTTGTGTTTTTGGAGCGTCCGGTTTGTGTACCGGGTAGCGTTCCGGTAAGCGTAACAAGGGGAAAACCAAGAGAAACAGTAAAATAAAATTTAAAGGAATAGATTTCCACCAAACTTGGCAAAATTGTAGGGACTGTTTGTTTGATGTGCCTTTGCAAGGCCTCAAGATATGTGCACGTGTGGATTTTGTCTAATTAAGGTTAAAAAAAATATATATATCTGTAAGCGTGCTCTGGCGCGCTTACGTTACGGGTTTTGTTTGCGCTGCAGAGACGATACGTCACGTTTATGCGACGCGTCATGAGGCGTCTCCCGTGGCTACGTGATACGTCACGTAATAAAGAATATATTTTACAACTATAGATATTAGCTTTTAAAAAACCAATGAAATTCATTGAAAAAACCATAGGTTATAGACCATATATAGTTAGGAATTAGCATTTACAAAACCTTGAAAATTCATTGAAAAAACCATTGGTTATAGACCATATATAGGGCCCGATTCACAGAATGAACTTACTACTTTTGGCATTCACAGAATGCACTTACTACTTTTGGTATTCACAGAATGAACTTACTCATTTCGGTATTCACAGAAGTTAGGACTACTAACTTTAGGACTCTTAAATGCCTTCTGTGAATACCGAAAGTCTTAAAATTAGGATTTTTCTCAATTTAGTAGTAGTAAAGTTAGGACTACTAACTTTAGGATGCCTAAATGCCTTCTGTGAATACCGAAAGTCTTAAAATTACGATTTTTCTCAGTTTAGTAGTAGTAAAGTTAGGACTCCTAACTTTAGGACTCCTAAATGCCTTCTGTGAATACCGAAAGTCTTAAAATTAGGATTTTTCTCAATTTAGTAGTAGTAAAGTTAGTAGTCCTAACTTTACTACTACTAAATTGAGAAAAATCGTAATTTTAAGACTTTCGGTATTCACAGAAGGCATTTAGGCATCCTAAAGTTAGTAGTCCTAACTTTACTACTACTAAATTGAGAAAAATCGTAATTTTAAGACTTTCGGTACTTACAGAAGGTATTTAGGCATCCTAAAGTTAGTAGTCCTAACTTTACTACTACTAAATTGAGAAAAATCGTAATTTTAAGACTTTCGGTATTCACAGAAGGCATTTAGGCGTCCTAAAGTTAGTAGTCCTAACTTTACTACTACTAAATTGAGAAAAATCGTCATTTTAGGACTTTCGGTATTCACAGAAGGCATTTAGGAGTCCTAAAGTTAGTAGTCCTAACTTCTGTGAATACCGAAATGAGTAAGTTAATTCTGTGAATACCAAAAGCAGTAAGTGCATTCTGTGAATACCTAAAGTAGTAAGTGCATTATGTGAATGCCAAAAGTAGTAAGTTAATTCTGTGAATCGGGCCCCATAGTTAGGAATTAGCATTTAAAAAACATTGAAAATTCACTGAAAAAACCATAGGTTATAGACCATATATAGTTAGGGATTAGCATTTACAAAACCTTATTTTACTCGCATAAAACCATTGAAATTCGCATATATAGTTAGTTGCGCTAACTATATATCGCGCACCCGCAATCCACTGCTGATGATGTCACATATTACATCATTCATGACATGGTCAGTGACATCACTGATGACATCACTGATGACATCTCAAATGACATAATGTATAATGATAATGTGATCAAGGGCTCCAGGGCCCGAAACGCGTCATGGCGATCGTGAGGGTGCACAGAATGAAATAAAGACGCTTGAAATCAACTTACTTGGGTCCGCTTCGTTATTTGGCTTCCTGCTGGTTTGCGCCGAATTTCGAAGTTCCAGTCATATATATATATATATATATATATATATATATATATATATATATATATATATATATATATATATATATATATATATATATATATATATATATATATATATGTATCATCGGATAGTGCCAGGGACTATATTAAACATCTAAATGACAACAATCTAAACCTCCGCTTCACGGGCGAGGTTAGCTCAGTGGCAGTGAGCTACCTCGACCTAAGGATAGAGATTAAGGGAAACGAGGTGACTACATCATTGTATAGAAAACCCACAGCTGGTAACAGCACACTACATGCTTACAGCGGACACCCAGTCTCCCTGAAAAATAGTATCCCTTATGGGGAGCTGTTGCGCCTTAAGCGCAACTGTTCCCAAGATCAGGATTTCATGAGATGTGCTGCAGAAAGCATTGAGAGATTCAGATCAAGGGTTACGACGGTGCCCTTTTGACTAGGACTCTCAATAAAGTGTCTAAAATTCCACGTCACCAACTATTGACTAATGCCAGAGAAGCAGCAAATCAAAGCAAGGACGAAGGCAAGTTCCGTCTAATCACATCATTTTCCGAGGATGCCAGTTTTTGGAAAAACACTCTTAAGAAAAACTGGCATGTCTTGAAAACTGATCCTATTATTGGACAAGACATTCCCCCAAGCCCTCTAGTTACCTTTAAGAAGGCTAGATCGATTAAGGACCTATTGGTACACAGCCATCTTGATATCCTTAAAAATAAAGATTCAACCTTAAAAGATATGAGAGGATTTCTCCCGTGCGGGAAGTGTAAGGCTTGTGCCTTTAGTAATGGGGTGTTAGGATATGAGGTGCCAGGATTACAAGAGCGCAGAAAAATATCCAAATTTATCACCTGTCAAACTCCATATGTTGTCTATTGCTTGATCTGTCCGTGCAATCTCAAATACATCGGGAGCACGGTAAACGGTGTCAAACTAAGAATCTTGGAACATATGCGGGCCATAGCGAATAAGGATATGAAATCACCGGTAGCTAGACATTATGCTATAAAACATAATGGTGATAGAGACGCCCTACAATATTTTGGCATCGATCATGTGCCTGACCATGAGAGAGGGGGGGATAGACTGATCAAACTAAGACGGCTGGAGTCGAGATTTATAATTGATCTCCAGACAAAGATCCCCAAAGGCCTTAACAGTGGTGAGGAGCTTGCTGAGCACTTAGGAAAATGAACCTTATAACTTTCCTCTCTTCTTTGGACCATACTGTATAATATTTCCACCTTTTAGCTGCCAACTATTTTCATGACTAAGGGAAGAGCCGATAGACAGCAAAATCATGAGGTACCATTGGCGGTTCAAGCTGGAGCCGCCCATGCCGATCCACGGCAAGATTTACTTTTATACAGGTTGCGCAATAATTAATCAAATGTCTAATTATGAATATTTTCATTATCGTTTTAATGAGAGTTTTAGACTTTAAGTGAATGTATATTTAAAACACAACTGTTTTTAATTGTAAATACATTGTACTTTTGCACTCTGTAAGATGGCGCTCACTGATGTGTGTCGGTGAGCAGTCCTACCTCTCTATCCCCTAGTCTTGTACGTGTTGGGTCCCTTTAAAAATAAGCTTCTGTGTTTCACTGCTGTGAACACATTAAAAAAGGGGTTTCCCGAAACGCGTCTGTGTTTATTGAAAATAAATCGAGTCTTGTGATTTAAACGTACCCCACGAGTGCTGCTTCCTTCCTTCCCGGTTGGGAGAGGGGGGACTTTGGAGCAACAATATATATATATATATATATATATATATATATATATTACCTACTGGCGGTCGCCAGTAGGTATATATAGTTAGGATTTTTTCTCTATGGAACTTTTGAAAATTCTATGTCTAATAACTTTGGCGTTTGTGGACGGAATCTGCTGAAATTTTCAGGAAAATGGCACATTTTGTTTCTGAGCAGCCCCTGAAAATGTGGGGGGGTTCCGTCAAGGGGGGGCCGAGAAAAAAGGGGGTCCCAAAACGCGTTTTTCCCATTCATTTTTCCATAGGGCCTTTGGCCTCACTTTTAGCTCGAACGGCTGAATGGATTTACACGAAACTTTGCAAAATTATAGGGACTGTTAGCCCGATGTGCCTTTGCTGGGTCTCAATATATGTACTCCAGTGGATTTTGAGAAATTAACGTTTAAAAAAACAGATATATCTGTGACAGCGTCCCAGATAGCGCACCAGATCGCTTACTTTTCGCGTAACGGAGCTTTGCGTAGCGAAGCTGATTGGCTCTCCGGTGTCTGTCAACATTCTAAACAGTCCGGTGCGGCCGCCATCTTGTCTCTCGGTAGGATCGAGAGACAAGAGGAGGAGAATAACGAAGGGGGAATTTAATGAAAGGGGGCAAGGTAGATCCTTCTTGACCCCCTAGGAATGATGTTGGGGTTATTAAAGGGTTCCGTGGGGCAAATAATAAAAATTTGATTTTTCGCGGTAGAAGCGCTTCTCGGTTCGCGAACCGGGTCGCAAACTGGTAGCAAAACGTGAATTCGCCATTTTGTGTTTCGATTTAATTAAATTACTAGGTATAAGGGGGTACGGGAGACGTATCCTGACCCCTTATGTTTTCTGAGGGTGGCTGAGGAGGCTCATATATGTTGATACATGTCTTCCAGCGGCTGTGCGTGAGCGTTTTTTTTTTTGCTGCGTGACGTCTGTTAACGTTCGATTCGATGGATATCAGGAATTGTTGACCGCCATTTTGTCACTGCGAGTAAATATTTTGTTAAAAATAATTGTTATAAATTAATCCTTATTGATAAACATTGTCTGCGCCATCTTGCCTTTTTTGCAATGCCACACTTTTGTCGAGCACGGCAGCCATTTTAGATGCCTTGACCAGACCCACTCTCTGCACGTCGCCGATCCTCAGTATGGCTCCCCACCCTCGCAAGCATCTCCCCCACGCACTGGTCACCCCCGCTCTCTCTCTCATGCATGGGCCAGAAACCTCCTCCCATCTGCGCTGTTCTTCTCTGAGAATCACACCCTGTGCCCGCCCGACACCTCCCTTTCACCCTATTCACTACCGCACCCTCTGACACTCCTCTTCCTCTGTGTCCGATTGTCCAGGCCGGTCCCAGGCTATCACCTAGCCCTGCAGATGTAGTTTATGGCCCCAGCTGTAGAGAATCACCCCTCTTCAAAGGAGTTATAGTAGATCAAGGCCCCCACCCGATGAGATCCGTCACACCACACGCGTTCCTACTATCTGATAACCATCCTGTATTGTGCTTGGGGAGGGGATTCTCACTGTGAGGGTGTGTGGGTCCGAGCCTGAAGCGGAAGATTCCAGGGATGCCTCTTTGTACATCAAAGTTTTTACAATTATGTGTCACATTATATATATGTAGCACTCCAACAAAGTTGTAGGATTATAACACTTTAATAACTTATAAATATATACAACGCTCCAACAAAGTAAACACGTTAAAAAAAACTTTTTAAACAACTATTTACATGACATTGCTTTAACCAGGATAGACAAAGAAATGACACAGTGATGTAAAAGTTTCTGAAAGAAATGCCAAGAACGTCCCATGTGAAAGTGAATTTTATCTGGCAATTTTTTTCTTTTCCTTCTCATGAAAAGAAAGTTAATGCCAGGTTCGTTACCTGCCTCATCTGCAAAAAAAAAACTCTTGAGAGGGACCGAAAAAAAATATAGCTATGGTAATCATACCATGCATCGGCACATGGAGAGGTGACACCCTCTTAATTATTCTAAAGCACAACTTCGAGATTTGGTGGATAATCCCCGACCGGCAAAAACATCCACCAATGACTTAGCAACGGTCCCAAATCTGTAAAAGAACTTTAGGCAGATGAGATTGACTTGTGTAGCATGTGGAAAATTAATTTCATGCGGAGAGATGAGTATTACTTTAATAAATAGATCATATGAAAATCATCAATGTCCAAAACGTCCTAGAAAGTAATTTTTGTCATTTTTGAGGAAGAGAGATAACCTACAGTGGTACGGGGTCATTTTTGTTCGTACTAGGGGGGCCAGGTGACATTCGTTCGGGGTGGCTTAGGGGCATTTAAAACAACTTCCCTGATACAGGTAGCATATAAAGTAGAGGCTAAATACCAGGATCTTTATCGATTGCTTTATGCTGTAGAAAAATGAAAAACACACAACAAACCTGGACCATTCATATTTTCAATGTTTCTGCGTACTATACTTTTTAACTCTTAACTAATTGAGCTGCTTCATTTCACCTGCTTTTTAAAAAAAAAAAAAAAATCGGAAACAGTGGCCATTTCTTCGAAACTTACCAATCTACGCGTTACAACTACGTTTGCTTTTTCAAAAACCTTTAATAAAAATGTTGGTGCCCAAATACGGGCTTACAACCCCGTGGGCCGGCCACGGAGCAGGCTGGAACTGAAAATGGGGGGGGGTATTTATTTGTGGAACACATAACAGAGAGTCAGTGGTCGTTGATTTCATAGTAAAAAGTGCGACAAGTGCAACAAAATCATATCGATAATTCATTGTGAGCAAGTACCAAAAGTGTCGACAATTCGAACCTTCAATAATAAATACAGTAATCAATGATGCATTAGAAGTTAATATCAATTCATTGTTCGAACGTGTAATCAGTACCCGTCACATGTCATTTCATTGTTCGAACGTATAATCAATACCCATCCTGGATCAATTCATTGTCCGAACATATAATCAGTCTTATCCCATATCAATTCATGTGCTAAAAACTGCATACATATCTCATGATATCAAGGCTGAGCAATCGGGGCAGAACAAGGAGTTGAGAGTTTCATTTGTACCGGCGCCATTTTGGGTGAGGTCAGGAAGGTCCAAGTATAGTCAAAATGTCTCCACCAACTCGTGGTTGGACCGGGACCTCTTTCGGCAGTCCAAAAGTTTTCGTTGAAGGGTAGCAGAGGGGACTGCTGACATGAACCATCAGTCAAAGTGGGGTGGGAGGCAACAATCTCTCCTACCGGGTCATACTGGTGTCCCACCGGAACTGATCAAGTTGGTAGTCTTGCAGGATTTTGATCATTTCAAGACTGTGTAGAAAAAGGTAGGGCTAGGACCTTTCTCAAGTTTTGCCCGGCGCTAACCGCCCTTGTACCATTCAAGTTTACCAAGCAATGAGGCAGGCGCCGGAGACCAGAAGGCAGGAAACAGAAGTTTATTCCGACGGAGCAGAACACATCAGATCAGACAACAAGGTATCATGTCGAGGTGCTCTAACAGCCTCTCGGAGGCCTGGCCTCTTATACACTGGTTTATGGCATGTGACCTTCTTTTAGTACAATCAGATCTTTGTGAGGCAAGAAAAAGACATCCCCGTAATCCTAGTGTCAATCCCACCCCCATATACCTTCACAATAGAGTTTCTCAACCTGCTGATAAGAGGAGGGGACCATCACGCAGCTGAGTGTTCCGTCGAGTCTTAGGATGTGTGCGCCTGATCATATCACAGGGGGTGGGGAGGCCTGGATCAATAGAGGGCCCTTTGAAGGAGAGCGACCTCATACAATAAAGGGCAGTAAATGATATCTCCCGGCTTAGGCAATGGCCTCGGACCTGTGTGGACAGTCGGACACGGGGTGAGGGGCTATCAATGGAGTGGTTTTCATGCCGCGTGGACAATCCAGCGCAGGAGGGAGGTTTGTCAACAGAGGGGCATTCATGGGAGGAGAGGAGGTGTTGGTCAGGCGCTAGCGTGACTCCCAAGGACAGGGTCATGCAGAAGGGTCCTGCTCGTAAGGAGGAGGAGGGAGGGGGAGCCAGGGTGCGCGGAGGATGCTTGCTGGGTCAGAGGGACGTGCTGGCGATCGATCGTGGACAGGGAGACCATGATACCTAAAATGGCTGCCATGCACGTAATACATAGGTGACCTAGAATAGCTGCCGTGCATGTAGTACATAGGTGACAAGCTGGCGCAGATGATGTTCAGATCGCAAATCAAAATTTCACAGTCCTCCCTTTTAACATATCTCGCCATCTTGTCAGTTTGAATTTATTCCCATAAGGCCACGTATTTCTACTTCATAGAGGGGACTCATGTGCTCGTTTCGGAAGTCCAAAGTCTTTGGGCACATACAGTTAGAAACAAGGCCGCACAAGGGTGGCAGACATTGGATACCTAAACAACACCCACATAAGATCACAACAGGTATCAACACAAAGGAAAACAACTTCCAACCCCAATTCTTCAAAGTGTCCCAAAACCAGTTCCCAAGCGACCATCCTTCTTGTTCTTGGTGAACCTCTGAGGAAAGTCTGTGGAGGTGTTCAATGGCTTTGTAGACTGAAGGCGAGTTGTCAGGCACGTATGTGCAGCAGCTGGATCCGATGATGCGGCATGCTCCTCCTCGGTCGGCTAGGACCACGTCTAGGACAAGTCTATTTTGGAGGGTCACGAGGCGGACCGCCTGAAGTTCCGCAGTGTTGTTGGCGAGGATACCGGCAGTGATGTTGATCGTTGTTTCTACTGCCTGGGTCAGGTGCCGGATAGCACGGCTGTTTGCCATTGGGCCCCACAGAGGAACAAGTCCCTTTGCTGCATCTAGGAACTGTGCTCCGGTGGAGTCGGCTTGCCCAAGGTCGTCTGCACGCCTCTGCCTGTGATGGTTGGCAGGGGCTACATATGTGGGTGGGAGAACGAAGGCAATGTAACAGGTACCCTTCCAACCCTTCGGGAGCCAGGTGTAGGCCTTGGTGCCACACACAAAGTACATGTTTGGAGAAGCAACAAAGGAAGGGGGGTCAGCTGAGTCCAATGTTCTGGTGGTCTGGCAGGCGCTGTGACCCACCAGCTGCGTTCCATGGCCTTCGAGACACACAAGACCTGTGACATTGATGACAGACAGAGCCACAGTCAGTGTTGCAGTAGTTTGTTTTTGTAGATGAGAAAAGGTGGTCCTGGCTGGATTGTGGAGCACCTGTACTTCGACTCGTTCTTTGGCTGGAATGTTTTTGATGAAGGTGGCGCCTGTGAGCGCAGGACACAGGGCAGCAGGAGTCTTTCCGGTTCTGTTCAGCCAGAACCCAGAGTAGAAGTGTGACACTGTCCGGCCAGAGGTGGCGTTATCCTTGTGGCTCTCTTGCATGAGGATCAGCCAGGCGAGGCAAGAGCCGTGAACTGAGAAGGGTGAAGGGATGAAGGGAATAGAGTGTCCGGTGGCATGCGGGAGCAACCCGCAGATCCAACAGTTCGTAGCATTGGCAGCAATGTTGTGTTGGTGCAACAGTTGCACAAAGGAATTGTTCCAGAATTCCCTGCGCCTTTCTCGGAGCTGAGGCGACAGAGAGATTAGGTGATGCTCTTTCAGGGGGGTCGGCTGCACAGTAGGTAGCAATGCTTCATGAGCCGGTGTGCTTTCCTCCAGAATCCAGAAGGAGGTCATGAGGAGGAGGCAGAAGAGGAAGACAATGAAGAGTGCGATTGTCTTTGATTTGTGCAAGTTGTCAGTCTTTGGATTTCTATACTGGGTATTTCCTGTTGCTTCCATCATCTTCTTATCTGGCGCTTCCATCATCTTCTTATCTGGCGCTTCCATCACCTTCAAGGGAGCTCGGTAGCGGGCAGAACCACAGACTTCGTTTAGCTTCTCTCCCGGCAACCTTTGATTGTGTTTAGGTCACCGTTCTGAGATTTAACTTAGTCCGTGGCCTACTTAGCCGAAACTCCCCCCTTTCGACGCAGGAAATACCCTTCTCTGGACGGCACAGTGGGATCGGAGAATTTTGCAAGTTCGAGTGCCCCAGTATCGGGATAACAGTCCAATATCGGTCGGTCTTTGCTCAGGAGCTCTTCTTGGGTGCTGACGTTTTCTGTCGTGGCCAGGTTTGCAGAGACTTTTCGGCAATGATGCGCATGCAGCCAGTGCCTCTTCCCCTCCACTCGGAGTGCCGTTCGGGTGGTGATCAGCACTTGCCAGGGGCCCGTCCACCGAGGTTCCAGACTCTTGGTTCGCTGGAAATTTCGTATCAGCACGAAATCTCCCGGTTGGATGTCATGGCCGGGGCCCCTGGAAGCATCGGGGATAGCCTGCTGCACCTGTTGATGGATGACAGACAACGTTTTAGTTAACTTGCACAAATAATCAGATAGTAGGACGTCCGGGACGTCATGAATGGAGGTCGGTTTGGGAGCAGTCCAGAGATTCATCGGACGCCCAAACACGACCTCGTAGGGGGTCAAATGGTGCTTGGTGGGAGTGGAGCGCATCGATAACAAGGCCAGTGGGAGGACATCCGGCCAGTTAAGTCCAGTGGTGGCCACTATTTTTGCCAGTTTCAGCTTCAGGGTGGCATTATGGCGTTCCACTAGACCAGCGGATTGGGGGTGGAAGACCGCATGAAATCGTTGCTTTACCCCCAACCCTTTTAGGATTAATTGGATAACCTCAGCTATGAAATGGGGGCCATTGTCGCTCCATAAAATCCGACAAAGGCCATAGCGAGGGAAGAATTCCTTCAGTAGTACTTTGGCAGTAGTCATGGCAGTGTTGTCACGGGTTGGATAGGCTTCCACCCATTTGCTGAAGGCACACACAATGACTAGTACATACTTCAGGTTTTGGCATCTCTCTAGTTGGATGTAATCCATCTGAAGGACCTCAAAGGGGTGATTGGGGGTCCCGAACCCTCCCCGGGGTACTACAGTCCCTTTCCCGGGGTTGTGTTGCAGACAGATGAGGCACTGCTGAACTAGGCGTCTGGCCGAGTCGGGGATTTTGTCGTTATGCCAGACTTTGGAAATGAGTTCGATCATGGGTGCAGATCCTATGTGTGCGGGGGAGTGAGCCATTGTCAGTATGGGAATCAGATATGAGTCGGGCAGCAACCATTTGTTTGCATCTTTTGTTCGCCAGCAACCCTCTTCGTCCTTCAAACCCACCCTTGCCCATTTAGTCAATTCGTGAGGGGTGCTGGCCGACTGTATGTCTCTGATCATTTCCCTTGTGTCACTCCATTTTTCTGCTTGTGACCTAGTCACATATATGCGTGTCACTGTCCTATTCTCAGCTGTGGTTCGTGCAGTGATGTCGGCTAATGCATTCCCTTGTCCGACTAAGTCTGTCACTCTTTTGTGTGCCTGACATTTGATCACCGCTAATCGTTTGGGGAGGAGAACTGCCTCAATCAGAGCGGACACTAAATCTCCGTGGAGGATTGGGGTACCGTGGGACGTCAGGAATCCCCTCTCCCTCCACAGGAGCCCAAAATGGTGGACCACTCCGAAGGCATACTGGCTGTCCGTATATACGTTCGCGGTGGTCCCTGCGGCTATGATGCATGCTCGGGTGAGGGCTATCAGCTCTGCTGCCTGGGCAGATCGTTGTGTGATGCAGGCTGTCTCAACTACTGTTTGGGCTGTCGTTACTGCATAGGCAGCTGAAGTGGTGCCATCTGGGAGTTTGATGCATGAGCCGTCTACCCATAGCTCTCCATCGGGGTCAGGAAAAGCAGTGTCTCGGAGGTCAACCCTACTCCTAGTCTGTTCATCTGTGAGGGTCACACAGTCGTGTATGGGAGGAACGTCGGGGTTGTTTTCAGGCAGGGGTAACAATGTGGCAGGATTCAAAGTCGTGCATCTCTTAAGTGTGATGTGGGGTGCAAGCAGAGTCAACTCGTACCCTGTCAGTCGTGCGCTAGTCAGGTGTTGGGTCTTTGTCTGGTTCAAAAGGGTGTCAACTGCATGGGGCACTAATACAGTGAGGGAGTTGGAAAGTACGATTCCCTCGCTCTGACGGATGGAGACAGCAGCGGCAGCTACTGCTCGAAGGCAGGCAGGTAAGGCTCTGGCTACAGGATCAAGAGTGGCGGAGAAGTAGGCACAAGGGCGCTGCTTAGGGCCAATCGATTGAGTCAGGACAGACAATGCGCATCCCTCCCTTTCGTGGGTGAAGAGGGAGAAGGGTTTGGAGTAATCCGGCGTTCCGAGGACGGGTGCTGAGCAGAGTGCATCCCGTAATTCCTTAAAGGAGGCTTGACACTCAGTGGTCCAAGGAAGCGGGGAGGGGACATCTTTGGTCAGCAGGGCAAGTAATGGTTTCACAATGAGGCTGTAATTAGGCAACCACTGTCTGCAAAAAGAGGTTAGGCCAACCAAAGAGCGGACCTGCTTTTGCGTTTTTGGGATGGGGGTGTCTAGGATAGTTTGGATTCGGTCAGGGGTAAGTTTCCTCCCTTCCTTGGACAGAAGATGGCCTAGGTAAGTTACTTGTGGCTGGCAGAACTGTAGTTTCTTTTTGGAGACTTTATGGCCATTTTCTGCAAGGAAGTGTAAGAGTTGGACGGTGGCTGTCGTTGCCAGCGGGGTGGTGTCGGCCGCCAAAAGGATATCATCGACATATTGGATCAACACCACTCCCTCTGGTAGCTGGAAGGCATCCAGCTGTCTTTTGAGAGCCTGGCTGTAAATGCTGGGACTTTCAGTGTACCCCTGGGGAGCTCTACAGAATCGGTACGAGCGAGATTTTAAAGTGAAGCCGAAAAGATAACGGCTGTCTGGATGGATGGGGATAGAGAAAAATGCGTTTTTAAGGTCGATAACAGAGAAGGTGGTGGCAGTGGACGGGATGAGGGTCAGAATGGTGGTGATATCAGAGACCACAGGATATTGGGGTACAACCACTTTGTTAATCTCTCGTAAGTCGATGATGAAGCGGTACGCTTTCTCATCTCCTTCACCTTGCTTCTTAACAATAGGTAGGATTGGGCTGTTGCAGACGTTGCTAACCACTTCTTCAACCACTCCTGCATCTACCAGAGACTGAATGATCGCTACCAGTGCCTTCTCACCCTCTGGGGATATCCGATATTGCGGGAGTTTCGGGAGCATAGCGTCCTGTCTTACAGTTATATGAATAGGGTCAATCATCATTCGCCCCACATCAGAGTCATTTTTGGCCCACAGGTACGGAGGCAGGGTGTCAAGCAGGGACAGGTCAGCGTTAGTTATGCAGCACATGTGTCGTGGGGGATGGGATCTGGGCATGTCTGGGTTGTCGTACAGAATGACTCGTATTCCATCTGGGGAACACCTAATGGTAGCTCGAAAATGTTTCAGTAAGTCAATGCCCATAATGGCGTCAGGGGAGTTGGAGGAGAGTAGAAATGTCGCGTCAGCAGTGTTGCTTTCTAGGTCAAAGGTAATAGGTACGGACAGGGGGTTAGTGGAGGGCGTCCCATCGAAACCTATCGACGTTATGTGTGAGCCAGACAAGGGTGCCCTTGGAATCAGTCGTTTTGATAACACACTACGTGTCGCCCCAGTGTCTACCAAGAATGGAGACTCTGTACCCAAGACCTTAGCGGTGACATAAGGACCTTGCTGGTCAACACAGAGCTCGACTGGATCCCTCCCTTGCCCCTGGCAGTCCTATGCAAAATCAGGGGCATTTTCACCTTCGGATAGCTGATATTGATTCTGTCGGGGACGGTCAAATGTATTCAGTCTTCCTGATCTGTCATTGTTAGTGTCGTTGGAGTTCCCTCGTCCCTGTACTCTATTCCTCGGACCACCTGCCACATCCCTGGAATCCCTATTTCTATTCATCTCTAGCAAAACCGGACACTGGGTTTTCCAATGGCCGAACCCTTTGCAGAAGGCGCATTGGTCATTGCTAATGTCTCTCCGTCCAGTGTGAGATGTCGGGGTGTGATCCTTAGGAGGTAGATCTCTGGGGGCGTTTGATTGGTAGTTCCCCCTTTGATGTTCCCGTCCTAGCGCTATACCCTGTATCTGGGCTATCATTACCCTTTCCTTCAAATCTTTCTTCTTTTTCTCGGACGCCCTATCATTCTCATTCTTTTGGTGCTCGTAATACTGAGCCATCTGAAGGATAGCTGCGGGTTTGGAGGCCCCCCAACTACTCTCACTTGTCTGTAGTTTTTGGGAGACTTCTTGGGTTAGTCCTTTTACATAATTTTGCACAAACAGGTGCTGTCCGGTTGCGGTGGTCATGTCCTGGCCACTGTAGTCGGAGAACACTGTCTCAAATCGGGAGAAGTATTCTGACACATCTTCCTGGGGTTTCTGTCGACAGGCCGTGACTATCGACCAGTCTACTTTTCTTTCCGGGACCAGTGTTTTTAATTTCTGAACTATTTTATCTGGGAGTTCCAGTATGTCCCTCACTGGTTTACTCCCTGGCTCTCGCTGTCTGTCTAGTTTACCGAGTTGGTCCCAGGTATGTCCAAACAGGTCCGCGTGGTCAGCCTTCCGGATTTGCTTCCACACGTCAGCTGGCAGACATAGACCAAAGAACAAGTCAATATCTGCTATAGTCATTATTGTTGAACCCAAGGCTGTACCCAATTCGGTATAAAATGCTGTCGGGTTCTTTCTTAAGTCGGGCAGGGTTTGCTTAAAGGTTAGGATATCTTGTCGGTCCCATGGTTGGTAAACCCAATTGTACACAACCCTTCCTTTTGCATTTTCATTATTAATATCATCGCTCGTTCCCTGGCCCCGTGGCGGGATCCAGTAAGGAGCCGCTTCTCTGATAGGCATCATAGTATTGGCTACTTCTGCCAACCTTGCTTCAGGGACCGTAACCTTGGCTTCTGGTTTCTGTTCCGCGAGGTGGCGGAGGACCTCAAGCATTTGCATGAAGAGCTCCGTCGCCTCACGTTCAGTCCCATCTCCAACATCAATTTTCCTATACAGCATTGTTAATTTAGCGGGACCCTTGCTCTGATACCTATCTTCATACGCGTTCAGGGTGTGGTAGCTGAATCGCAAAATAAAATGCCGTCTGTGGCTTTCGGCATGTGAATTATATATGTTCATTGTGTACTCTTCGCTCTCCCTTCGTTCTACCAAGGTCTTTGCTATTTTGTCGATCCCGTCCCGCTCATCTTTGCTTAATCTATTTAATCTGGCCGATGATTGTTTGCTAGACTCGGGGTCGTCTGATGAGGTTGTTAATGTGGCTGGTGCAAAGGCCGTGAGGGCTGGTGCACTAGCGCTGGGATCGCTTTCGCTCACACTCGGAGCGTGGAAGCTTTGCCGGCAGGGGGCATATGGAGGGGGCATGTAGATGGTTGGGGGACCTAGTAGTAGCTCGTCGTTCGCTCGTTGTTTGGAGGGCAATTCAGGGTAGAGCGCAGAGGGGGTCCTAACAGGACATTGGCCTGTCGACCCTGATTCTTGGTTTTGCATAGTTTCCTTTCTTTCTTTTATTTCTTCTTCTAGTTGCTTTGCGGCTAGGTGGGCTGCCTTTCGTAATTCTTTCCCTATTTTTGCTTCTTCTCTTTTCTTTCGTTGTTCCGTTTCTTTGCGCCACATGCCGATACTGTCGAGCATAGTGGGCGTGGTCTTATTCTTCTGGAGCGCTATTTCTAATGTTTTTATTTTATTTTCGTCAAAGGAACCTGTCAGTGGCCACTGACTTTCAAGGTTCTTTTTCGTATATTTATGCCATAGTTTAGTGTAAGCTATAGCGACTAGTCCATACTTAGTGAACATGTCCTTATTAGGGGTGCCCTCCAGTGGAGCTGGATGGTTCATCTCTAATAAGCGGTCCGGGCTAAACAGGCTACCAACCAGTGGGGAGAAGACAGGCATGACGGATTACAACGGGGACAAAAGTCTGCACTACCTATCTTATCACGGCGGACAAAGACTAGACAGAATATTTCTATTCTACGTTGTTTGGAGGCCGTGAATACCTCAAAAGAACCAATACCGAATAATCGGCCAATCAAACAATCCAGTGGGGAGAATAAGTGGGCACGAAAAATTATCGTTACCCACTCTTTCTCTACCTGCAAAGAGAGGCCTTGTTCTTCCCTGTTTGCAGACAAAGAATCTCCAGACAATAATCCACGAACGATAGTTCGGGAAACAGTGGGGGAGGAAGATAGGTACGACGGATTACAATGGGGACAAAAGTCTGCGTTACCTATCCTTCACTGCTTGCAAAGAGAGAGCCTGTTTGTTTTTCCTCGTTTGCAGACAGTGAATCTCCAGAGGGTTTCAACAAAGCGTAATACTAGTATTATCCAAAAACAATTTCCTCAATTCGTCGTGTTTACACGACCTTACCCGGACCGCATGGACGGTTTCCTGTCCTCTGGATCCAGCGCCCGATCGTCCTCTCTCCTTCGTGTTGTTCGCGGCACTCCTGATGGTTCCCAGTCAGGACCGTAGATCACTCGAGAGAGGTCTGTTCAGAACTAGTGAAGGTCGGATGATCGGCTGTCAGACGAGGGTCTATCGGACACGAGCTCTTCCCGATCGTTGCAGTCGTTCACTCTGTCATCGGGACCTCTCCCACTGGATCCACGTGTCACTGATGGGCCCCACGCTTTGGGACGCCAATTGTAGAAAAAGGTAGGGCTAGGACCTTTCTCAAGTTTTGCCCGGCGCTAACCGCCCTTGTACCATTCAAGTTTACCAAGCAATGAGGCAGGCGCCGGAGACCAGAAGGCAGGAAACAGAAGTTTATTCCGACGGAGCAGAACACATCAGATCAGACAACAAGGTATCATGTCGAGGTGCTCTAACAGCCTCTCGGAGGCCTGGCCTCTTATACACTGGTTTATGGCATGTGACCTTCTTTTAGTACAATCAGATCTTTGTGAGGCAAGAAAAAGACATCCCCGTAATCCTAGTGTCAATCCCACCCCCATATACCTTCACAATAGAGTTTCTCAACCTGCTGATAAGAGGAGGGGACCATCACGCAGCTGAGTGTTCCGTCGAGTCTTAGGATGTGTGCGCCTGATCATATCACAGGGGGTGGGGAGGCCTGGATCAATAGAGGGCCCTTTGAAGGAGAGCGACCTCATACAATAAAGGGCAGTAAATGATATCTCCCGGCTTAGGCAATGGCCTCGGACCTGTGTGGACAGTCGGACACGGGGTGAGGGGCTATCAATGGAGTGGTATTCATGCCGCGTGGACAATCCAGCGCAGGAGGGAGGTTTGTCAACAGAGGGGCATTCATGGGAGGAGAGGAGGTGTTGGTCAGGCGCTAGCGTGACTCCCAAGGACAGGGTCATGCAGAAGGGTCCTGCTCGTAAGGAGGAGGAGGGAGGGGGAGCCAGGGTGCGCGGAGGATGCTTGCTGGGTCAGAGGGACGTGCTGGCGATCGATCGTGGACAGGGAGACCATGATACCTAAAATGGCTGCCATGCACGTAATACATAGGTGACCTAGAATAGCTGCCGTGCATGTAGTACATAGGTGACAAGCTGGCGCAGATGATGTTCAGATCGCAAATCAAAATTTCACAACTGAGGCCAGCGCCGGCATGAGCGCGCCGACGTCCCGCGGCTACGTCGTGGTCGTTCCGTGGGTGATCATGGCAGTCATTCCCCATCGGGGATTGGGGGCCCCCGTGGCTCTTATAGAATCTTCAAAGTTGAGGAGAACGTTTCTGGACGCAGGAAACTAGAAGCGTCGTTGCACCGCAACAGTGGACGAGACCCCCGCTGGGTGAGCGGAGCATCATTGCCTCGCAATAGTGGACGAGACCTTTTGTCGGGTGAGTGCAGCGTCGCTGCATCGCAAGAGTGGAGGAACCCTTTTGTTGGGTGAGTGGAGCGTTGGGGGTGCAGCTGAGGGGCCCCCACCTGTGGGGGTGGGAGAGGCTCGTTCGCGCCGCCTCTCCCTCCCAGCGCACCCCACGCCGACACCTGGCGTTGATATCCGTGATGTCCGGACCAGGCGATAAGAGGGGGGGTGTCGGAGGCAGAGGCAAGACACCCCCCCCGTGGCCTGCAAGGCGGCAGAAGAAGGGAATCGGGAGACCAGTACATTTTGGGCCATCCACCCCACGGCTGATGGCGGTTAGCTGGGCCCCGCCCTGCACGTGTCGAGGCCTCATCTTCCGGATGGGTGTAACCGTGGTCCTGTTGCACTTCAGGAGTTTCCGGAATGGGGGTAGGTATCTGCTGATTTGTATCTATTTCATGCTACCGTTAATGGGCGTGGCGGGCGGTGGGACAGACATGCTTGGAGCAATGAGGGGGTGGCGGAGCCTAGCTACCTCGTGGCTGCCGTAACGTCAAGCTTGGCTTTTTTCACCACTTCCATGTTTCTAAACAGATATATGATGCAATTGTGTGGTTATTGTTACGGTGTACATGTAAAAAATTATGCATAAGTGTTGCACGGGCATTGTAGATACTCTCCTATGTGTGCTTAGCAATTTCAAGTCACTTCCCCCGGGTTCAAGGGCCTTGTAAATACGTCCCCATGTGTGTCTGGTCATTTGAAGTCATTTTCCTTGTAGTGTAAGGCCCTTGTAAATACGCCCCCATGTGTAAAATTAATCAATTTGCCCTTAAATGTTGCGTTTTCGGTAATTTTACCGATTCGGTAATTTTACCGAAAATGCAAGATTGAAATGTGGGTAGCCAATTTTCCATTGGCACATGGCTTTCAGAATCGGTATTTTACCATGGAATACAAATCCATGGTAAAATACCGATTCCTGTGTACATGCACATCTGTGCATGTACACATATGCCATGTGACAGACAGATGTGTCCTTAGGGCATGACTGTGTGCCACATTGCACACATGCCCGTTTTGGGGGTGCTAGAGGGTGTCAAAGTGATACCCCTGCACCCTTGACAAATTCGGTATTTACCGATTCGGTAAATACTGAATCGGTATTTGAATTGAATCCTATGGGCTTCAAGGCCCATAGGATTCAATAGCAAATACCGATTTGGTATTTACCGAATCGGTAAATACCGATTTTTTAAGGAATCGGTAATAAATCAGATGTTGGTACCTACATCCCATTTACCGATTTTGAAGTACCGAATTGGTAAAATTCGGTAATATTCGGTATTTCAAAATCGGTAAATGTGATTTACCTACATCTGACCCTAGGTGTATTATTGTTTTACATAAAATGTTTTAAAACTTTGTTTGAAATCAAATGCATGCACACTTAGGGCCAGATGTAGGTGGTCGTTTCAGGCCATTTACCGACCAGTTACGGCCGTTTGCGGCCGTTTCCGATCGTTAAATGGCAAATCGGTATGTAGGTGCTTAAATCCAAGGCCACGTGTAGGTAAATCTACATTTACAGAATCGGAAAAATTATTTGTTCGGTAAAATTCCGAATCGGTAATTTTACCGATTCTGTTAATTTGTTATGTAGGGGGGAGTCTTCTGAGTCCCAAAGGCCTTAATGAATCGGTATTTTAGCATGAAATCAAACTTCATGGTAAAATACCGATTCCGGTGTGCATGCACATGTGTGCTCGCACACCTATGTCATGTGAAAGGTACACCTGCCCTTAGGGCTGGTTTGTTTGCCACATGGCACCTGTGCCTGTTTTGAGGGTGTCAAAGTGATACCCCCTGCACCCTTGTGCATACTTTTTTTTTATTTTTATAGCATTGTCGAATCTAGTTCTTACTGTTATTGATTTACTGTTTGGTAATAGTGGTTAATAACATTTTTTATTATATTTCACCACAGATTCAACTGCAGATTATTTGTGAATTAGACAATGCCGTCTAAGGATAGAATTCGAAAGGCTACAAAACGTCAAAGACAGCTTGACCCCGGGAGCCGGCCGGCTATGTCGGGTGCGATCTCAGGCTACACCAGGGCTATAAGACTTGGGGAGGGGGTCGAAGCCAAGCGTCTTCTTTGAGTCCGTGCCATCACACCGCCCCTCGGGGACCTCCGTCAAGCGGTTTAGGGAGGTACCGTATCACATTGTTTTCAAATGCAGTCAGGTCCACAAACGGCCCCCACTTACTTTGAGAATAGTGAAGCTGCAGCAGGTGCAAATAAGGTTTAGACAGTGTTACAAGCGCTGCTCAGAACTCTGAAGTATGGCACCCAACATCCAGGACTTATGCCATTTGTGCAAGGCAGTAACATCGAAGCAACTCAGGGACCAAAACTATGAATCAACACTCAAAATCTTACTATTGATGCTTGACTGAGGCCAAGGAGATCAGAGTGCATGAGTCTCATACTCGATCGGTTGAGCTAGCCGGATCGGGCAACTAAAAGTATAAAATAGTTATGTAAATAGTTATTTAATCAAATGTTTTACCCTGTTACTTTGCTGGTGTGTTGTATATATTTATAATATTTGCATAGGGTTTGTCGTTATTTTGGGTGGGGTGGGTGGCGGAGCCGAGCTGTCTTGCAGCCATCATCTTGTGGAGCTTAGTTCATCTCACTAGTTTCGTATTTCTCATGAGGGGTTGTTCTTAATGTTTCTATTTTAGCTAGGTCAAAAATAGATCCCATTAGTGGCCTACTGATTTTGCTCGATTCCTTTTGTTTTTTAAAACGATTTTTCACTATCTGCAAAGACTAAACAGAGTATTGCGACTCTGTGCTTGTTTGTAAATAGAGAATGAACCAAAGAGAACCAATTCTAAAACAGTAAATGCTTGGATAACAATCAATCAAATGGAGAGAGAAGCAGACATGACGGATTAGAACGGGGGCAAAGGCCTGCGTTAACTACCCTTCACTATCTGCAAAGAGAGAGTACTGCTAAGAGAAAAGCTAGGGGGGGGAGGGGGGGGGCAGCGTTCAAAGTACATCAGCGTGCATAAATACGAAAATGTTTTTACCTATCACGTACTTCACATTTAACAGCTTTTGATATTTGCTATTAAAAAACCATTGAAATTCACTGAACAAACCATAGGTTTTAGGCCATATATAGTTAGGGATTAGCATTTACAAAACCTTAATTTACTCGCACAAAACCATAGAAATTCGTATATATAGTTAGATGCAATAACTATATATCGCGCACCCGCAACCCACTGCTGATGATGTCACATATTACATCATTCATGACATGGTCAGTGACATCACTGACGACATCACTGATGACATCTCAAATGACATCATTCATGACATGGTCAGTGACATCACTGATGACATCACTGATGATATTTCAAATGACATCACTTGTAAAATCACTGATAACATCTCATTTGACATTACTGATCACATCACTGATTATATCATTCATGTGATAATACGATCAACCTCTTCAGACTCTAATATAACCTTAGATACAATCAGTGTAAACAGACTCTCACAGACTGTCACTCATCCATGGAGTTACTCACACACCTAGTCAGTCATGCAAAGAATCAATCACACCTCCATTTCCTCAACTATACAGTTATACACACCTTACTTAATCAAACATATACTAACACATATTTACTCTCCTATACAATCCCTGAAGCAAGTACACAATGAACCAAACAGCCACTTACACATTCACTGGCTCTTATGCACAGTTATTTATATATGTCAACTCTTACATGTACTGTGTTTTGCATATGTAGTTACTTTGACATGTAGCACTGAGATATCCATTCACTCACTAATACACTCATGCACACAGTCAACCGCCCATACAGCTGTTTTCACATGCACTTTTGAACCCATTCATCTACTGAATCAACTGCTCACAAATCTATGCACAGAGTCACACACCTCTCAGCCACCCCCACACACACACTCAGTCTCCCATACAAATATTTGGCAACCAATCAATAACCCATATAGTTACTCATATAGCTACTGATCAACACATGCAGCAGTTTACAGAACTACAGTAATAATGATGCACAAATTAAGACAGTTTAGTCACTAACCCATGCACTCAGTGAGACACATTTAATCATTCTCTCATACAGTCAGTCATGCACCTACTAAATCCTTCATCCAAAACACTTATACATCCACTCATTCTTCAATATGTAAGACATATTTTAACTTTACAGAAACATACAGTCACTGGATGTAGTCATTTGAGATGTCATCAGTGATGTCATCAGTGATGTCACTGACCATGTCATGAATGATGTAATATGTGACATCATCAGCAGTGGGTTGCGGGTGCGCGATATATAGTTATTGCATCTAACTATATATGCGAATTTCTATGGTTTTGTGCGAGTAAATTAAGGTTTTGTAAATGCTAATCCCTAACTATATATGGCCTAAAACCTATGGTTTTTTCAGTGAATATATATATATATAGTCAATAAAAAACATTGGATTGAGGCACATTATAGTTAGAAATTAGCATTTAAAAAACCTTGAAAGAGGAAGAAACGCACTGAATGAATCAAGACAAATGCAGAAAGAAGCAACAGAGGTGCAGAAAGAGGCCTTACTACAAAGTCATCCTGTGCCCCCAACTTTTTGCTGACTGGTACTGGTGGTAACTGACTCTGACTAACCAGGCTGGAGCCAGTGCTATCCTTAAAGACACTTAGAATACAGTGAAAACACTTACATACACTAGGGTACACTGTGGGTTGGGGTACACCTGTGATTGGCATGACCTCCCCTGTAAGGCCCTAGTACATAATAGGGCAGGGGGATTAAAACTCCCTCTAATTCAGATGTGCAGAAAGAGGCAAGATAAGTACAGAAAAAAGCAACAGAAGTGCCGAAAGAGGCAAGAGAGCGGCAGAAACAGGCAAGAAAGGTGCAGAAAGAGGCAAGACGGATACAAAAATTTGCAACAGAGGTACAGAAAGAAGCAAGAGAAGTGCAGAAAGAAGCAAAAGAGGTGGATTAATAGGGAAAATGGTACAGAAAGAAGCAAGAAGAGGGATACATAAATGTATAAAAGAGGTGCAGAGATACGCAAGATAATTGCAGGAAGAGGCAAGAGAATTGCTGAAAGAAGCAACAGAGGTGCAGAAAGAAGCAAGAGAAGTGCAGAAAGAGGCAAGAGAATTGCTGAAAGAAGCAACAGGGGAGAAGAAAGAAGCAAGAGAAGTGCAGAAAGAGACAAGTGAGGTGCAGAAAAAAGCAAGAGCAATGCAGAAAAAACAACAGAGGTGCAAAAAGAGGCAAGAGGGTACAGAAAAAGGTAGGAGGGGTACACACAGAGGCAAGAGAGGTACAGACAGAGGTCAGAGGGGTTCAGAAAGAAGAAAGAGAAGTACAGAAAGAGGTAAGAGAATTGCTGAAAGAAGCAACAGAGGTGTAGAAAGAAGCAGGAGAAGTGCAGAAAGAGGCAAGGGAGGTGCAGAAAAAAGCAAGAGCAGTGCAGAAAGAACCAACAGAGGTGTTGAAAGAGGTGCAAATGGTGCAGAGGCAAGAGATGTGCAGAGACTGGCAGGAAAGGTACAGAAACAGGGTACAGGGGTGCAGAAAAATGCAAGAGAAATACAGAAAGAGAAAAGAGGGTGGCAGAAAGGGTCCAGAGATCTGCAGAAAAAAAGCAACAGACGTGCTGAAAAGAGGCAAGAGAAATGCAAAAAAAGCATGAGAGGTGCTAAAAGAGGCAAGTGAGGTGCAGAAAGAAGCAAGAAAGGTGGAAAAAGAGGCAACAGAAGTACAGAAAGAAGCAACAGATGTGCAGAAAAAGGCAAGAGTGGTACAGAAACAGCAGAGAGAAGTGCACCAAGAAGCAAATGAGGTACTCAAAGATGCAAGAGGGATGCATAAAGAGGCAAGAGCAGTACAGAATGAACAAAGAGAAGTGCAGGAAAAAGCAACAGAGGTGTAGAAGGAGGCACAAGGGGTGCAGAAAGAAGGAAGAGAAGTGCAGAAAGAAACAACAGAGGTGCTGAAAAGGGTAAGAAGGGTACATAAAGAGGCAAGAGTGGTGCAGAAAGAGGGAAGAGAGTTATGGAAAGACAGTTACACAAATAGGGAAGCAGGGTGCAGAAAGAGGCAAGAGGGGTACAGAAAGAAACAACAGAGGTGCCAAAAGAGGCAAGAGAGGTGCAGAAAGAAGAAAGTGAAATGCAGAAAGAGGCAACAGAGGTGCAGAAAGATGCAAGAGAGGTACAGAGACAGGCAGGAAAGGTACAGAAAGAGGCAAGAGAGGTGCAGGAAGAGAAAAGATGGGTACAGAAAGAGGCAGGAGGGGTGCAGAAGAAGCAAGGGCAGTGCAGAATGAACCAACAGAGGTGCAAAAAGAGGCAAGAGGAGTGCAGAAAGAGTTAGGAGAGGTGCACAAAGAGGCAAGAGAGGTAAAGAAAGAGGCCGGGGTACAGAAAGAAGGAAGAAAAGTACAGAAAGAGGCAAGAGAATTGCTGAAAGAAGCAACAGAGGTGTAGAAAGAAGGAGGAGAAGTGTAGGTTGAGACAAGTGAGGTGCAGAAAAAAGCAAGAGCAGTGCATAAAGAACCAACAAAGGTGCTGAGAGGTGTGAAGGGTGCTGAAAGAACAAGAGAAGTGCAGAAAGAGGCAACAGATGAACAGAAAGAGGCAAGAGAGGTACAGAAACAAGCATGAAAGGTACAGAAACAGGGAACAGGGGTGAAGAAAGAGGCAAGAGTTATGGAGAAGGAGAAAAGAGGGGTGTAGAAAGGGTCCAGAGATCTGCAGAAAAAAAGCAACAGACGTGCTGAAAAGAGGCAAGAGAAATGCAAAAAAAGCATGAGAGGTGCTAAAAGAGGCAAGTGAGGTGCAGAAAGAAGCAAGAAAGGTGGAAAAAGAGGCAACAGAAGTACAGAAAGAAGCAACAGATGTGCAGAAAAAGGCAAGAGTGGTACAGAAACAGCAGAGAGAAGTGCACCAAGAAGCAAATGAGGTACTCAAAGATGCAAGAGGGATGCATAAAGAGGCAAGAGCAGTACAGAATGAACAAAGAGAAGTGCAGGAAAAAGCAACAGAGGTGTAGAAGGAGGCACAAGGGGTGCAGAAAGAAGGAAGAGAAGTGCAGAAAGAAACAACAGAGGTGCTGAAAAGGGTAAGAAGGGTACATAAAGAGGCAAGAGTGGTGCAGAAAGAGGGAAGAGAGTTATGGAAAGACAGTTACACAAATAGGGAAGCAGGGTGCAGAAAGAGGCAAGAGGGGTACAGAAAGAAACAACAGAGGTGCCAAAAGAGGCAAGAGAGGTGCAGAAAGAAGAAAGTGAAATGCAGAAAGAGGCAACAGAGGTGCAGAAAGATGCAAGAGAGGTACAGAGACAGGCAGGAAAGGTACAGAAAGAGGCAAGAGAGGTGCAGGAAGAGAAAAGATGGGTACAGAAAGAGGCAGGAGGGGTGCAGAAGAAGCAAGGGCAGTGCAGAATGAACCAACAGAGGTGCAAAAAGAGGCAAGAGGAGTGCAGAAAGAGTTAGGAGAGGTGCACAAAGAGGCAAGAGAGGTAAAGAAAGAGGCCGGGGTACAGAAAGAAGGAAGAAAAGTACAGAAAGAGGCAAGAGAATTGCTGAAAGAAGCAACAGAGGTGTAGAAAGAAGGAGGAGAAGTGTAGGTTGAGACAAGTGAGGTGCAGAAAAAAGCAAGAGCAGTGCATAAAGAACCAACAAAGGTGCTGAGAGGTGTGAAGGGTGCTGAAAGAACAAGAGAAGTGCAGAAAGAGGCAACAGATGAACAGAAAGAGGCAAGAGAGGTACAGAAACAAGCATGAAAGGTACAGAAACAGGGAACAGGGGTGAAGAAAGAGGCAAGAGTTATGGAGAAGGAGAAAAGAGGGGTGTAGAAAGAGGCAAGAGATCTGCAGAAAAAGCAACAGAGGTGCTAAAAAGGCAAGTGAGATGCATAAAGAGGCAAGAGATCTGCAGGAAAAAGCAACAGAGGTGCTGAAAGAGGCAAGAGAGGTGCACAAAGAAGCAAGAGAAGTACAGAAAGAACCAAGAGAAGTGCAGAAAGAAGAAACAGAGGTGCAGAAGGAGGCACGAGGGGTGCAGAAAGAAGGAAGAGAAGTGCAGAAAGAAACAACAGAGGTGCTGAAAGGGGCACAAAGGGTGCAGAAAGAGGCAGGAGAACTGCAGAAAGAGGCAAGTCAGATGCAGAAACAGGCAAGACATGTGTTGAAAGAGGCATTGGGAGTGCAGATGAAGCAACAGGGGTGCAGAAGAAGGCAAGAAAACTGCATAAAGATGCAAGAGAGTTGCAGAAACAGGCAAAATGGGTACAGAAAGAGGGAATAGAGGTGCAGATAGAGGCAAGAGAGGTGCAAAACAGGTAAAAGGGATGCAGAAAGAGGCAAGAGGGTACAGAAATTTGCAAGAGAGGTACAGAAAGAAGCATGAGCCGTGCAAAAGAGCCAACAGATGTGCAAAAAGAGGCAAGTGAGGTGTAGGAGGAGGCAAGAGAACTGCAGAAAGATGCAAGAGAGTTGCAAAAACAGACAAAAGGGATGCAGAACGAGGGAACAGGCAAGAGAGGTATAGAAAGAGGGAAAGGGGGTGCAGTAAAAGGCAAGAGGGATGTAGAAATTTGGAACAGAGGTGCAGGAAGAAGCCAGAGCAGTGCAGAAAGAACCAACAGTGGTACAGAAAGTGGCAAGAGGGGTAGAGAAAGAGGCAAGTGAAGTACGGAATGAAGAAAACGAGGTGCAGAAAGAACCAACAGAGGTGGAAAAGGGGTGCAGAAAGGGGTTGGAGAGGTGCACAAAGAGGCAAGAGGGATACAGAGAGAGGCAGGAGGGATGCAGAGAGGAAGGGAACTGCAGAAAGAAGCAACAGAGGTGCTGAAAGAGGCGCGAAGGGTACAGAAAGAGACAAGACAGGTGAAGAAAGAAGGAACAGAGGTAGAGAAAGAGGCAAGAGTGGTACAGAAAGAGAGAAGAGAGGTGTAGAAAGAGGCAAGAGAGTTGTACAAAGAGGGGAGAGAGGTGCAGAAACAGGCAAAAGACGTGCAGAAAGAAGCTAGTGAGGTACAGGAAGAGGCGAGAGAGGTGCACAAACAGGCAAGAGAGTTACAGAATGAGGCAAGTGAAGTGCAGAAAGAAGCAACAGAACTGCAGAAAGAGGCAATAGAGGTGCAGATAGAGGCAAGTGAGGTGCAGAAAGAAGCAACAGAAGTGCAGAAAGAGGGAAGAGGGGTGGATAAAGGGGCAAGAGGGATACAAAAAAAGCAAGACAGGTGCAGAAAGAAACAAAAGAAGTGCAGAAAGAAGGAACAGAGTTGCAGAACGAGGCACAAAAGGTACAGAAAGACATAAGAGGGGTACAGAAAAAGGCAAGAGAGGTGCAGAAAGAGGAAAGAAGGGTGCATAAAGAGGCAAGAGGACACAGAAAGAAGCAAATGAGGTACAGAAAGGATCTACACACATGCAGAAAGAGGCAAGATAGATGCAGAAAGTAGAAGCGATTTGCAGAAAGAGGCAAAAGAAGTGCAGAAAAAGAAAGAAATGTGCAGAAAGAAGCAACAGAAATGCAGAAAGAGGCAAGAGAAGCGCAGAGAGAGGCGCAGAAGGAAGCAAGAGTGACTTGCACACCATTAGTACCAATTTAACACCCACATTTAACAATAAGTGACGATTCTATGTTTGCAAAGGGCCTTCCACCATGTTGTAACATTTATCGCTGCATTTTTGGTAACATTTGAGCAGTTTGAGCTAGAAACAAGGCTTTTTTTGTTCAAATCTGCAGATTAGAGAGCAGATGATACATTATGTGGCTAATGCGGAAAATGTATATTTGTGCGAAAGTCGGTGCAGCCAAACAGTCACATAATTCCAGTTGCCCTGCTCATACCTCTGACAAGGTCCAGAAGTGCTCCTCATTGATTCCTTCTTTTTTTTGTCTCATTAAGTTTATAGTTGATCTTCTATGGAAACGAGGAAAACAAGACCTGACATTACCTCTCCACAACACAGATTACCATACCACAGAAGTACTCTCCATAACACATAATCCCACTCTACATAATTCCTATAAAATAAATGCCACATACTTTCTATCATTTACATTGCCAATAGCTCTAACTCTCGCAAATGTGAAACCTATAACATTGTAAACACTTCTTTAACTAGTAGTCATGTCTGCAGAGAGAGATGGAGAAAGGATGCTGGGCCTCCGACCAGTGCTCAGGAATTCTGCTACATAGGATTTACAGGAGGTACCAGGAGGGCTTCTTGGTATCCAAAGTCCCTCAGGATTAAATTGGACTTCTTCCCCCATCCCGTACTCTGCCAGGAGGCGCGTTTGCAGAGTGGTGGAGAAAGGGGGCATGGCTTTCAAAGACGTCTTAACAATCCCACTGTGTAGGAATTAATGGAGGTAACAAGAGAGGTAGTTGGCCTCCAAGGACATCCTTGGGGGCCAACTACTCCTTCAATAATCTCCAGTAAGTCCCACAGAACAGGATTGCTAAGTTTTCATAGCAGGCCACACCCCTTTTCCCCACCATTCTGCAAAAGCAGTTCCTGGGGCGCTCTTGGATGGGGAATGAAGACCCCTTCACTGCTGCAGGTCCTTAGGGGCAAACTAGCCTACCTGATACCTCCAGCATGTCCCAGATAGTGGGATTGCTGAAAGCTGGACACAGGCCACACCCCCTTTCTCCACCACTCGGCAAACACCTCTCCTGGCACAATCTTAGTTGGGGGCTTAAGTCCCCTTGAATACTGAGGGTCCCTGGGGGCCAACTAGCCCTCCTGTTACCTCCAGTAACCCCTACACAGCTAGATTGCTGAGTTTGCACAAAGTACAGGCCACCTTTTTACACAACTCTGCAAATGCAACTCGTGGCGCACTGCTGTTAAGGGGATGAAGTCCACTTGTGTCCTCGGGACAAACGAGGAACTCATCGCCCCCCACCCAGCAGTGCGCCAAGAGGCCCGTTTGCAGAGTGGTATAAAAAGGGGCATGGCCTCGGACCACCTCTCAGCAATCCAGCTGTGTGGACCTTACTGGTTGGCCCCCACGGACCCTCAGTATTCAAGGGGAATTAGTTCCCCATCTTACAATTCACTAGGGGGCAAGTTTGCAGAGTGGTGCAGGGAGGGGGTGGGCCTCCGGTGAGATTCTGGCTTTTTTGTATTGTTTTTTAGAAGAGGGCTGTGTGGCCCACTGCTTATAGCATTTCTGTGACCCTGGGAATCCCATCCCCCTGGGCCTGACCCCTTTTTTATTTATTTTTTAAAATGGGAAAAGGGCCTCCTGAGGACAATTGCAGCGCCAGGGACCTCATCCCCTGCGACAAGGCCTCATTTTTTTTTTAATTATTCATAGGGAACGGGGCTGCAAGGCCCCCTTCCCTGGGCCAATTCAGCCCCGGGATCCCATCCTCTGGGGCAAGGCCTCCTTTTTTAAAATGTATTTCTATGGAAAGTGGCCTTCCCTGGGCCACTTTTGGCCCCGGGGACCCCATCCCAGGGTGCCTGGCCTTTTAAAAAAATATATATATAATGGGAAGGCGTGCTGCATGGACCCCCTTCCTTAGGCCACTATTGGCCCTGGGGACCCCATCCCCGGGGCCAGCCTTCTGTATTTTTTTATTTTTTATTTTAAAATTAAAGGGGAGGGGGCTGAGTGGCCCTCCTCCCGGGCCACCTGTGGCCCGGGGACCCCATCTCCCGGGGCAGTGTATCTTTCAATTAAAAAGCATAGTGCTGGTAGCTGCCAAGCTACGATACTTACTTGGAATGCAAAGTTACCAAAGGGAGAGTGTTGTCTCCCTCATCTCCCTTTCTCTCTCCAACTCACATTGCCAAAATGCCATGGAAGTCCGACAGCTGGTGCGAGTGAGAAAGCAGGTCAGGTCTAGAGGTGTCTGCCTGCTCTTGTGCACCCAGGCTGCTTCACACTATCCACTCCCACCGTCCAGAGGTGACTGCCAGATGCTGCAGAAACAAGCCTCTCTGCTCACCTTCCGTCACAGGCGTGTGTGTAAGAGGGTCCACCACGTGCCGAAGCAACCTCCTCAGCCATTGCATACACGTGGTCAAGCCGAGCTCACAATACAGAGTGGGTGTTGATTGCCAGTATGCACACCCGTTCAGCGTTTGTGGCACTAACTCAGTGGAACTATAGTCATCGCCTCGTGGTGGTAGGTCCGTGTGGGGAGGGTCATCAATCTGAATCATAGCCTGCTAGACAAAAAACTCTATAAGATTTTGCGTCATGCGTCTATCAAAGGAGAGAGAGAGAGATGGAGTGAGAGAGAGGAAGAGAGAGAGAAAGAACAAGTAAGAGGAAGACAGAGAGAAAGAGAGAAAGAGTGAGAGAGGACGAGAGAGCGAAACAGTGAGAGAGAGTAAGAGAGAGAAGAATAGAGAAACAGCGTGACAAAGAGGAAGAGAGAAACAGAGGTAGAGTGAGAGAGAGAGAAAGAGAGAGAAAGAGTGAGAGAGAGAAGAAGAGAGAGAGAGAGAAACAGTGAAAGAGAGAGGAAGAGAGAGAAAAAGTGTGAGGGAGAGACAGAAAGAGATGGAGAGGGACAGTAAATGCCCACACTGTTGACAAAACCCTCACAGCTCACCTTTCCAACACCCGTGTGTCTCCAACTATGTCCTGGGACATATTAGAGCCCTCAAGCTCACTCATCTGAAACATAGTACAGAATCAGTAATGGCAGGGTACATAAAACTGCAGACACCTAATCCTCTGTTTTGCCACTGCACACTCAGGCTGCTACTCCCCATTAACTCCCGCCGCTTAGAGGAGTCTGTCTGCCCTGCGCACTCAGACTGCTGCACCCCATTAACTCCTGCAACCTAGAGGTGTCTGCCCGCTGCTACGCACCCAGGCTGCTGCATCCTATTCCCTCCACTGCCCGGAGGCCACTGCCCGCCGCTGCGCACCCAGGTTGCTGCACCACATCCTCTATCACTGCCCGGAGGTGACTGCCTGCCGCTGTGTACACAGGCTGCTGCACCACATCCACTCCAACTGCCCGGAGGTGACTGCCAGCCGCTGCGCAAACAAGGCTCTCTGCTCACCTTTCGCAAACCTGCATGTAGATAAGAGGGCCTACCATGTACCGCTGCAAGCCCCAAACATGGGGCCCGCGGACAGGGCACCCTGCATATCATGCAGCCACACTGCGCAGGCCACCAGGTATCACATTTTGTGCTGCGTCTTGATTTTACCATGGCAGAGGACATACCAGTGGACCCGCTATCATCGCAGGTTGCACAACCTCTTAGCCCTTGCAGTGGCACTAACTCTGTGACCCGTGAGGCTACGCCACGTGGCGGTAGGCCCTCCCTGTTCGATGGCTCAGGCCTAAACTCCGGCCAAGAAGGGCACACAAACCTGACCTGTTCGGACAACCGGTATGGGGTATCATCACAGGCTGTACACCCGCTCAGCACTTACAGTGCCCCTACCTCAGTACACTGAAAGTCACTGTCCCGTGGCAGTGTGCCTGTGCTGGCCACAGTGCATCTGGTGCCACCAAGTCTGAAATGCAAATAGCATGGAGCACGTGCGCCCAGACCTTTTTATTGGCAGGGCCACGTGTCCTATGACACCTGTGCTTGATGGGTGTGGTGTGGGTGTAAACCAGCCATCAGGGAGTGGCTGTGGCATACTGACAACTAGACCTGTGAGCAGCAGATCACTACAATGAAAATCTGGGCCATGTAGCAGTGTTTTCCCTCCCTGTATACGTAAGCGGCGTGGGCTGTCCTGGCGTATACCAGTCCTGAGTGAGGCTGTGAACAATGACTCTGGAGCTCTGGGCGGGGTTCCGTCCTGGGTTGCATGAGGAATAAACTGATGCAGGTGCCTATGTTGTAGTGCTGCCGCCATCCGGGCAGCAAGAGCCAATGTGTCACCCTGTGACCCATGTCCCAAAACATGGCCAACATGGAAGGTATCACTGACCCTACATTCATCCATACATCCATACTTCCACACATGAAAGATTGTGCACATGACACGTCTGTGTGGATATGAATGTGTATTGCACATTCAGTGGAGTGTTGCAGCTGTAGCAATACAGGGCCATGCAAAGCCCTAATTTCCGTTTTTGGCATATGGAGGGCAGCCAATTAGAGCCAAGCTTGTGCTCGGGGGTTAGGCTCTGCCAACATATACTTGTCCAATCACTGTGCACTTATACTTTCACTATACACTCTCCTTGCAGTACTGTAATGATTCAGTCTCTACCTATGTATTTATACAATGACCGAGACAAAGTTATGTAACCAAAGTTTTCCCCACTGCTAGAGGTAACATGGTTGCGAGCGCTGTTCACAGCAGAATGTAATGTGGCAGGGCACAGAGGCAGCATCATGCATAAATAATGAACACACAGACGCAGTTAGATAGATAGTGGAACTGGGTATGGGCAAGTGCGCTCTCCCCCATTTTATTACCAGGGTCACATGTCCAGTGACGTCTGTGCTGGGTGCGTGTGAGTAGAGTGTAAGCTAGCCCTCAGGGAATGGCTGTTGCTGGTAACAAGTACACTGAGGTAGGAGCAGCTGATCTGAAATCATACACAATGATTCTATCTTAAAGGGTCGATGAGTTGTGGTGCACTGAGGTAGGGGCATCAGAAGCATTCCGCGTCTGCACAGTTAGAGATGATGCGTGGTCCCGGAGAGTTGCTCTAGTAGCAATGTCTGTTGCCTACTGGACTACATCATCTGCAATAGCAACTCGATCTGAATTGTGAGCCCTGTAGTCCGTAACGTAGATGGAAGGCAGTAGTCAGCACAGACATCGAGGAATGCTTTTTGTCACTTCCTCTTGACAAAATCCGAGGACATAGAGTGCAATTCAATCTGCAAGTAATAAATCAAGACTGAAATCAAATTTTGAGCTCTGCTGACTGCAGTGTAGGTAACAAAAGATGAAATATCAATGAAATACATTGTCCAAATGTGTAGGTTTCGGGCTGTTATAGTTAGTTGCCTACTGGACTCTGAAATTAATGAATCAAGGCTGAATTTGAATTTTGAGCCCTGCTGACCACAGTGTAGGCCGGAGGCAGTGCTCAGTAAAGGCCCACAGCCATGTGGCGTTGATTGTAGCTTCACAGATTGGGAGCATTTGGTTACACAATTTGCATCGGTACTAATCTTGATTTGTGAGCCCTGCTGACCGCAGTGTAGACCGGAGGCAGTGGCCAGGAAGGGCTCACAGCCACGTGGTGTTGACTTGAGCTGCATAGAGTTAGTGGTATGACGCTCAGCGCATGGGCTGCCAGCGATGATGCGTGGTGTGGGCGGGCCACACTAGGAGCAATGCCTACTGGACTGTGTCATCTGCAGTCGCGACTCCATCTGAATTGTAAGCCCTGCTGTCCACAGTGTAGATCAAAGGCAGTAGTCAGCACAGACATCGAGGAATGCTTTTTGTGACTTTCTCTTGAGAAAATCCAATGCCATATAGTACAGTTCACTCGGCAATAAATACATCAAAACTGAATTCAAATTGTGAGTCCTTTGGACTTGCAAGATTAATTTGGTTATTGTACTAAAGCTATAACAGATATCAAAAAAGTTCTTGAAGCAAGGATACTAAAAGGATATTATGTAGGTTTTAGGGAAGTTGTAGTTAGTTGCCTACAGGACTCTGTAATTAATGAATCAAGACTCAATTTTAATTGTGAGCTCTGCTGACCACAGTGTAGGCCGGAGGCAGTGGTCAGCAAGGGCCCACAGCCACGTGGCATTGAGTTGAGCTGCACAGTTAGTGGCATCAGAAGCATTTAGCGTGTGTGGGGCCTGCGATGATGCATGGTCCAGGCAGGCCACACTGGTAGCAATGTCTAATTAATTCTGCCTTAATAAGGATACGTGGCGATGACTTATGGTGCACTGAGTTAGCGGCACCTGAAGCACTCAGCGTTTGCGCACCCTGCGATGATGCGTGGTCCGGGTGGGCCGCACTGGTAGCAATGTCTTTTGTTTAATGAATTCTGCCTTAATAAGACCATGTGGTGTTGACTTGTGGTGCACTGAGTTAGTGGTGTTAACAAATAAGAAAAGCACACCTATTTTATGTGTTCTGAGGAAGATAATTTGATTATTTAACTTTTTAACATAAGCGTGCAACCGAGGTGGCACGTTTGTCCTAACCCTGCCTGCACTGAAAAACCTATCTTAAGTGTGAGACACACTTAACCTCAATGCACTGTTGCTTTTGTGGTTCAAAAAGAACACCACTTTGTTTAAACACAATTTATACAAAAATGATAATCAATCTTTTTCTTTTAGAACTGTTCGAATTTACTTCAAAGAATCATAACATTAACGTTCATATACATTTAACATCAGCATGATTTTGTTTAAATCACAAAAAATAGCTAATACAATTTGAACACTGTCACAATTGTTAAACATCAATAGCGAATAGCTCTTCTCTGTGCCCAATGCATTTCGAGCTCTTGGAGCTCTTCTTCAGGGGCCTGTGAACTGAAATTAAAAACGGACATTATTTCAACTCTGTGATTACAGAAATGTCAAGGATTCTCAAGGTACTTAGCAAACTGTTGTTTAAATAGAAAAAATGGGAAAATAGTGAAACTCAAAGCAAAAGAAAGAGCCCTATCACCCACCACTTTGTGTGTCAAATACCTCTTATACTCACAAAATATTGAATAAAAAACGTTCAGTGTCCTGCAACAAAAACAGGAGCTATGTAAATCGTTCGAAAATTCAACACAAGTGACTGTAATGTCGACAGTGGGAGCCTAACCACCATCTTACCTTAGTGCCAGCTACGGCTTATTCTATGCAGGAGAACCTTCTACCAAGTCTTTTTCAGGCTCGCAACATCCGCTGTTCAAGTTACTGGCAACAAAGTAAAAAGCCAAACTTACTACCACAAACCTAAAAAACACTCATTTGTCTATAGGTCTTGGATTGGTGTGCTTTATTATTGGTGGGTGACTTGCGTCCTCCACACATGTTTGGTTTCCACATCTCGCAACATTCGGATATTGTGTGGCTGAGGGGCTATGCTGTTTGTGGAAAGTCCGCTGTTCTGCTGTGCCCTGCCTTGGTGGTAGTAGGGGGGAGTTGTCCGAGCGGGAGGTTCTGAGGGTGGTGGCAGTGGGTTGTGTGGCCTTCTTGGGGGTCGGAGGTGCATGATCAGTAGCTCTATGACATGTGTTGGTCTTCAGATGTGATTCTGGGCAGGGCTCCCTTTCACACTGTAGGTAGTCGTCCTACCTTACACTAGTGAAAGGCAGATGTTACATTTCTACTGCTAACGCAGCTTATCGCCTGTTTTTGTATTGCATCGTAGATTTGGCTGCCTATTGAAAATATGGGGAAGTGGTGTTTCGTGTCATTTTTGCACATGAAAGCCTACTCTGCACAATATTAGCGTTAGTTGTTGGTCTCGTTTGTGGCGATTTTTTTTGTGGAAGCTATTCCTGGAAAACTGGCGATATCGGCTGCTTTCACAAGGTTGAGAATGGAATGATAATTTAAAATCACTGAAAAAACTATAGGTTTAATGAAGATTATAATTAGAAATGAGCATTTAAAAAAACATTGAAATTCACTGAAAGAACCATAGGTTTCAGGGACGTCTTAGTTAGATATTAGCATTTAAAAAACCTTAGAAATTTACTGAAAAAAACCATAGGTTTCAGAGACGTTATAGTTAGTTGGACATTTCACTCGTACAAAACCAGAGAAATTCGCACATTATAGTTAGTAGTGCTCACTATAACTTGCTGATGACGTCACATATTACATCACTCATGATATGGTCAGTGACATCACTGATGACATCACGGATGACATCTCAAATGACATCACTGATGACATCACTGATGACATAATCAACGTGATAATCTGATGCACCTCCTCACACCCTAATATAATCTTTGATATACCCACTCTAAAATACAGACTACCATTTTTGAAACCATAGACAAATCAATAGCAGTTACTATATACCCACTGACTAATTCCTAGCTATACACACACAGTCATTCATTCATTCACCAATACAGTTACACATACATTCAGTCACTCATCAATACAGAACTATTATATGTACTCATACACCTATACAAACACTCATACACCATCACTCATCCATAGTTATTGACACACCTAGCTAGACATGTAAAGAATCAATAACACTGCCATTTACTCACCTATATAGTTATACATTCACTATCTAACCGATTCATACAGATACTAACATATACTTACTCTGTTATACAATCACTGACACAAGCACACACTCATTTATACAGGCACTCTCAAAATTACTCATTTTCACATATAGTCATTTACATACTCCAACACTCACATATACTGCCTTTCTTATATGTAGTTACACACACATATACCAGTAAGACATACATTCACTCACTAGCACACTGATACACACACTCACTCACCTATGCAGCTATTTCCACAGGCACTATTAAACCCATACACCTAGTAAATTATCCATTCACGAATGTAGGCAGAAAGTCACCCACTGCCCACCCACATATACAAACACTGAGGCACCCATACAGAAAATCATGCAACCAATAATTAACCCATGTAAACAGTCATGGACCTAATCATCAACCCATGCAGCAGCTTACACAACAACTGAGAGACCGATAAACACATCCACACAGTTTGGTCACTAACCTATGCATTCGGTAAGACACATTTAATCACTAACTTATACGGTCAGTCACACATCTATTAAATCCTCCACCCACACACGTATACACCAACTCATCCTTCAATACACCTTATTTTATTTATTTATTTGAAATGTTATATAGCGCGAACATGACCCGTTAGGGTATCACAGCGCTTTACAAGGAAATATATGATATATACAAGAAGGCAAGGCAAAGTACAGGGATGGGGGATAGGCAAAAGTCAATAGTGGGACAAAGTCATGGCTATATACAAGAGTCAATACAGTTCCACAATTCGCGATAACGAGTACAATAAGGCAAAAGTAGGAGATATATACCATAAATGGTACAGGTCCAAGTACAGGTTGGTGTGGCCAGAATACAAGGATGGGAGTTGGGGATATGACAATAGTAGGACAAGCCGTGGAAATATACACGGGTTAATACAGTTCCAAGATTGGCGAGTGATTTGATTACAATTGGACGAAAAAGATATGTACAAAAACAGGAACAGGGAGCATTTGAAGGAGTAAGAGTTGTTACAGGTAGCAGGTCACCAGAAAGTGCACCAAGGGGCGTTATTGGAGGAATTTGCTCATTAACACCCTCGATGCTGATGGTATTCTCCTCCAGTGCTGGTGTTGAAAAAATCCCATTGTTCATGACGAGCTCAGCTCGTCATGAGCACACGAAAGGTGTATCTCATGACGAGCTCAGCTCGTCATGAGCATCGAAGGGGTTAAGAAGGTGTTAGCTTCTTTTTTGAAGAGCGCCAGAAACTGTATGCTTCTGATGGAGGAAGGAAGCGAGTTCCAGATTCTTGGTGCAGCTCCGGAGAATACTCAATTGTATGTTTTTGCCTTGCAGAAGCTGGGTGGCTGGAGCACACGATCTCTGGCAGATCTGGAGTTTCTGGATCTCCCAGATACCACGAGTTTCTGGGCGAGATATGCCAGGGAGTTTGTGTACAAGGCTTTGTGAGTGATGCAGGCCAGCTTGAAATGAATTCTGCCTTCAAGGGGAAGCCAGTTCAAGGCCTTCAGGTGTGGACAGATATGGTCACATTTCTTTGAACCAGATAATAGTCTGGCTGCTGCGTTTGAGGCACGCTTTGAAGGGGGCAGTCAAAGTCTTAGGTAGGTCAGATAGTGTGTGTTAGACCTGGCATCATTCGCATGAGTGTCTCCTCCATTTTTTGTCTGTTTGCCTCCTCTGTTTACGATGTTTTGCTGGAATATTGCTTTGGGCACTGTGCCACTGCTGGTCAGTGCCACAGTGCAAGTGCTCCCTATGTTAAATTGATACATTAATTGGATTCCATGTTTGGTTTATTTGGTTTACTGTGAGTCCCTAGTAGAGTGCACCAGGAGTGCCAGGGCTTGTTAATACAAATGCTGCTGGTGAGCTCGCAGCACTGGTTGTGCCACCCACAGAAGCGGCCTAGTAAAATATGTCTAAGGTCTGCCACTGCAGAACCTGCGTGCAGTCTAGTACTGCCATGCTGACTGCGCAAGTACACCTACTTGCCAGTCCCTAAAACCTTCCCTTAACTTCATGTTAGTCACCCCTATGGTAGGCCCACGGACAGGGTGCATTGTAAGCATAAGGTAGGACAAGCTCTGATGTGTGTGGCATGTCCTAATAGTGAATTACAGCCATTTTCGTTTTTCACTATTGTAAGGCTACCTGCTCTCCTTAGGCCAGACTGGGCTGCTGGAATTATTACACTATATAATCCTAACAGACTCAGAGAGCATGGTGGAAAGTCGAGTTTAGTATCCCTGAACTCAGAATTTAATAACACATCCTGTAGGATGGATGGTTTTTAGATTCTGAGTTTGAAACTAGCACTTTTAGAAAGTGACTAGTTTCTTGTCTAACTATTTACCGGTCTCTGCTGGTTTAGTGTGTGTGTGACAGGGGCTGGGTGGCTCCTGAGGTCTGAATGAGTCAGTGTGGGGTGAATGAGGCATTTGCGTTTAGAGTGGGGGAAGAGTAGTTCCCGATAGCCTGCCCTGCCTGACACAATACTGGCTCCACCTCCTGCCGGGCGACTGATAGCCCTGCTCCTGCCAGTGACAATACCGGCTCCACCTCCTGCTGGGCAGCTGAGGACCCTGCCCTGCACAGTGAATAGGCCAGGTGCCTCGGCCTGGCAACACCCACAACAAACCCTGGATGGGGGGAATTCCCCTGCATGGACAAAGAGATCAAAGCCAAAAAGGAGTATAAGAGAAGGACCCCTGAACCAAGAATTTAGATCACTTCTGACAAGGAAACCTACACCAAGGACAAGAAGCCTGCTGATCCAAGGACTTGCCTACCCCTTCTGCCAGAGTGCTGTTTGCTGGGGGGAATCCTGCAGTTGCTTCTTTATTTTTGCCAAAGAACAAGGAGAGAGGAACTGAGTGTGAACTCTCAAGCTTTGCCAAGAAAATCTCAAAGAACTGGAAGAGTGCCAGTCTCCTGCTGAAGTCACAGGGCTAAAGGACTTCGTCATCTACTTGAACTGGAGTGTGGTGTTTCCAGTATTCTAAAGAAATCAGCAATCTCGACGTCAACGGACGCCGCCGAATCCAGTTCGACATCTTGAGTAACGGCTCCAGTGTCCCACACCTTCGACGCCGGCTGCAGGGCCCGATCGACGCCAGTAGCGACGCCAGTGAGTAGCGAGTTCGGCTCCAGCTCCAAGTGACCCTGTGTCGACGCCGCCGCTGATCGCACCGAAGCCGCAGCCCTTCTCGACGCTGTGAGCGCTGCTCACTCTCGCAACAATGACATCAACGACGACGCCGTATCCCGCTTCGCCACTGTGAGCGCTGCTCCAGCCTGACACCTGTCGACGCCGCTGCAGATCGCTCCGACTCCGAGGCTCGATCGACGCCGAAGACTCGACGCTGATACATCTCGACGCCGTGGATCATTGTTCTTCATTTTCCAAGGTACTGTGTTGTTGGGGTCTGTTTCGACTCCGGGCTCGACGTAGCGCTCCTCGCGGTCGACGCCGAACCTTTGGGATAACTTTGCCTCGACGTCGTGTGACTCCTGTGGGGGTTACATTGTTGCCAAGAACTGTGCTATAAAGAAGAAGATTTACTTTTGTTGCTAAAAGAACTGTTTACTAAGAAGAGACTTTACCTTAACTATTATTTTTCCTTCCAAAGAGCATTTATTAAGATTGTGGTATATTTTTGTCGTTATTTGGTCTTGTGCTAAGCCTTATATAAACATCCTTATTTTAATAATACCTTCTGTCTTGTGTCCATTTGTGGTGTATTCACTTTATTACTGTATGTGGTCATAAATGCTTAACACACGGCCTCTGAGATAAGCCTATCTGCTCTGCCAAGCTACCAAATGGGTGAGCGGGGGTTATCTGAGTGTGTGATCCCCTCTCCCTGACAAGAGGAGGTGGGTCCATATTTGTCAGAAGTGTATACCTCTGCCAACTAGAGACCAGCCGATTCTAACATTGTTGGTCAGCGGTGAGGATTTGAACTTTGCATTTATGACTCATGTGCAGTGATTAGTGTAAGCTACATAGTGAGAGCAGACCATAGCGCAGCCACAATCTATTTTGGTAGGATATTCTATTTTTGTTCTCCACTTTCCTGGAGCTTGTTTTTGAACACTGCCAGTTTTGACCATGAGTGATGCCGGAGTCACTACCCCTGTTGTTGTGGAGGACATTGATACAAATGTGATAAAGGACTACAAGAAAAAGCAGCTGCAGCCCATCTGCAAGCAGTTGAAAGTTCCTACCACAGGCCTCAAACATAAGGAAGCATTTCTCGAGGCATTGGAGGCCTGGTTAGAGGCCAGAGATCCCTTTGATGTGGTGGTGGTACCCCCAGAGTCCTCGAAATCCAGTATAAATATCTTTTGGTTTCTTGTCTCTCCTACCTATACTGTTTTTCTTTCCCTATCGTAGGTTTGTCTTAAGTAAGTTTGTCTCAAAGATAATATACTCCTCAATATGAGGGTATCAAGATAAAATGCTTATAGTGAACTCATTAGGTGTCCATAAATATGTTGTAATTATGTAAATAGATGTGTATAGACCTGAATATAGATATGTGTATATATGTACAAATTATGTTTTCTTTTTCTCTCTGGCAAACCTGTATATCAATGCGTAGCGGTATTATCCATAATGTGAAAAACACTAGCCTTGTACATGTAATGACATAACCTAAACCACAAACTGTTTTTTGCACTGTAAATATAAATTTGTATAAATATTTTTAAATGTGTTTTACAGAAATACGATGGTACAGTCCTGAGGAAGACACACCTGTGTCGAAACGCATAGACAGGAAACCATCTTTTAGTATATTCTAAATGTATTTCATAAATGTCTGAACTTATGCATATGCTATAATGCTGAAATATTTTACCATGTATGTATATTAATGTACCAAATTTTTATCATTGAATTATGTTTTATAAAAGTAATTAAAATGCCTTCACAGACCTTCCCTGGATTGCTGTTCCTGTTTGCCAGTCAGCTTCTCTGGTCACTTCGCCATGCCTCGCGGCCCCCGCTTCGCGGGAGCCGCTCGCAGGCTTGAGAGTTTGGTGGGATCCAGCCCTCGGATTCCCGCATGTGCATTGGAGCACCAACGCGCCCTTAGTGCCATCACAGCTTGAACCCAAGGCAAGAGGCGGGACTGCGAGGACCAGCGTGCTCAGCGGCGCTGATCGGCCGCAGCTGGTCCTCTTCCCGCCCCCTCCACCAGTTAAAACACCGCGGAGTGAGAGCTGCTTGGGTGCTTTCACAGACCTTCCCTGGATTGCTGTTCCTGTTTGCCAGTCAGCTTCTCTGGTCACTTCGCCACGCCTCGCTGCCCCCGCTTCGCGGGAGCCGCTCGCAGGCTTGAGAGTTTGGTGGGATCCAGCCCTCGGATTCCCGCATGTGCATTGGAGCACCAACGCGCCCTTAGTGCCATCACAGCTTGAACCCAAGGCAAGAGGCGGGACTGCTGACGTAAATAATTAATTTACTCTCTTAATTTCTATGCAGGTAAGTACTTAATCAATAATAACTCAATCAGAATGAAGGAAAACAGAGTCCGTGGTGTAAGAGTTTCTAAGGGTTTTATTCCTCATAAAGGAATCAGGATATCATGTTCTGACCACCACACAGGGTGTCAGAAGGGATAGAGCGCTACATTTTATTAACAGTACATAGCTTATATACTTATTTCATTCCATAAGTAACAGTGCAAGAGGCGTAACAGCTGAGAGAAGACAAGATAACAATATACACGTGGCACATGTACGTAATCAAGAGGCGTGAGCTAGAGGTGTGTTCTGGAAACGTCACTGATAGGTGACACAAGTGGGTGGCACCAAGGGGTGGTGCTAACAGAATGTTGCAATGTCAGCAGAAATCGGAAGCTTGGATGCGCGCGCAGCTGCATGACGTGTAATTAGAGGGGTGCAGGGGACTTGACATTTACACTGACGGAAAGAGACAGAAGTCTGGCATGTCAGATCAACTTGTGCTTCTATCATATCTGATATCTGATGTTTAGGAACTAAGCTATCGGGGCAGAAAGGTCTCTAGGGCAGAAGCTATTCTATACTTGCTGTGAGTGCGTGTATAAGCGCCTGGGTGTCTGTATGAGAAGCGTGGGGCAAGGGGCCTTCCATGGAAGCATGGCAACAGAGGCTATGAATTACTTGCATAGAGACAGGTCGGCCCTTTAGCCCTGTAGCTGAGGAAGGATGTTTACTGAAGCTAGCAGGCTGGAATGTATTTTCGGGGAGGGAAACAGATAACTCGAAGGTTATAGTCAATCTTGGCAGGCAGCAGGCTGAGCTGAGCACGGAGGGCCGCGCTAGAAGTAAGTCAGAGTTCACGGGTACGGGGGCTGCCTGGGCAGAGATTTCTCGGAGTCAGAAGCCAGAAAAGAGGCTCGGTGGCAGAGATTCAGGGCCTACTTCAGCCAGGGCTGAAAAACGTAGGAGTACACTACAAAAAGACGTTGGCATAGCATACTTAGGAACGGACCATCCAACCCATTCATGGTGGGTCTGAAAGAGGACAAGTTAACGTTGGACGCAAATGTATTTGCGTCTTCATAGCTGGTACAGGAGGGAAGTTACATGCACTTTAACTCGTACATGGAGTCGGTGGGGTACGCGCTAGGGAACATAACTTGACCATAAAATTTATATTACCTCATTCCCTCCTTGTTCCCTACGGACCCTTCATGACATATCGATCCTCATGAATCGATCAGTCTGTTCTTGTAACATTATATGTTCATCTTTCTTTCTTTGACTGTTTGAGAGACAACTGGAATGCTCAATGCAGGATGTGGCACACAGTCCACAAATCGCTGGCCCACACTGTAGGCACAGGCAGCAGCTGAATACTATAACAAGGCCAATGCCTAAGAATGATAAGATCTTCCATCCCCAAGCTGTTAACGTAGTCCAGAACCAACCGGACCAAGTCCAGGTGCCTGGATTCTGATGTATCTGATTTGCAATTTTATGCAGACGGGTAATAGCTTGATAGACAGATGGTGCATTTTGTGGAATGAAAACACAGCAACTTGACCCGATGACCTTACAGGCTCCACCTCTATCTGCCAAGATGACGTCAATTACAAGACGATTTTGAAGGACAACAACCAGCATAGCAGATTGCTCCTCTGTTAAGTTACCTAAGGCGGAGGCAGTTTCATGTACTACTGCTTCAAGTGTTCTGGTTAATCTGCGTATCAATTTACTGTTTTGGACAGGTCCTAGGAAGAAAAAGAATCCTTTATTGAAATCAGTGTACTGGTCCCATGCCGTTTCTGTGTAGTCGACAAGGGGAATATCTCTTTTGGGTCTATTCGGTGCTAGATTCGTATTTCTATGGTAATCAGGGGGAGCTAGAAAAACAGGTGGCAGAAGGAATGCAATGTAACAGGTACCATCCCAATCTGGAGGCAAACGTATGTATGCGGTATGACCACAAACAAAGTAGGAATGACTGGTAGCTTTAAAGGACGATTTACCATGATCACTGAACTCGACCACAGTAGTGCATTTACTATGACCTACGTGTACTGAACCTTTCTTGCTAACACATAATTCACCTGTGACTGGTAATACTAACATATGGGGCAAAACTGGAGCAGCTTCGGATTCAACAGTAAGGATAATAAGGCTAATTGTGTAATTACCTAATCCATATACTTCATTTTCTAGATCAGTTCCTATTCGAGTGGGAAGTCCCTCTTTATCAGGGTAACAGACGTTGAGCAGGACTAAGTTCAAGTTTCCCCAAACCCAGCCCCCATCGAAAACAGCAATATCAGGATCTAAGGAATTAATTATTTTAAACCATGCTCCACAGGAGCCATTGTGAGTGAACGGGTACGGAAAGAGGGGCAGAGCTCCCTTGTAATTCTGGTAGGGAGGGAGTCGGCCACATATCCAGCAGTCGGTAGCATTATTTGTCTGATGGGAGTGATGTAACATACTAATGAATGTATTGTTGCGCAGCGCAAGTCTGTAAGAGAGTTCATGTGCAGGAAGTTCACTAAAAGTGTGTTCAGCAGAGACATTGTAAGCAAATTGTTCACGCCTGAAAATAGGCCAATATATAGGTAGCAGAATGCTGGCAATAATAATTAGAATACTTAGAAAAAACATTATTAACAACGTCACTATACAGTGACTACGCAGTGATTTGCAGTAAGTACGTTTCTTTGCTTCTCTCTCTCTCTCTCTATCTCGATCTAGGGGATACATGTCAGAAACTATTTAACCGATTCACCTAGGGGAGGACTTAAACAATTAAACTGTCTGACTTGCTAGATCTGAGTTTCATTCGATATAGTTCTTGGGGAGTCTTTTCTCGTTCGGTAACGGTAAAGTCTTTCGTTTCAACACAGTCTTTGGTGGGGGTGGACGAGTCAGAGTCCTGTTTCAGTCCGTTTTTTAGTTCATTGCAAAGTTTGATGTGACTCGTATGGACCCACCCCTTTCTCCCCTCGATTTTCACAGCGGTCCTGGTCGTAAGGAGGACGGTCTTCGGAGACTTCCAACGGGGCTCCAGCGGACTTTTCCGGTCGAAATTCCGGACGAGTACCAGGTCCCCAGGACGGACCTCATGCGCCTTTACATCGGTGTTGTCAGGGAAGGCTGCGGCAACCTGTGAACGACATGATTGGAGTGCAGACATCAAGGAGGCAAGGTAATCTGTCAACATATTACAATCAACATCAGTGATTTTCTTCGGAATGGGCGTCCCCCACATATTCGGTGGTCTGCCAAAGACCACTTCGTACGGGGATAGCCCTGATCTTGAGTGGGCGACCATTCTCATGTAGAATAGTGCCACGGGCAGGGCGACTATCCAGTCGACCCCTTTTTCCTGACAGATCTTGGCAAGGCGGATTTTTAGTGTCTGATTATGCCTTTCTACAAGGCCTGCTGCTTCGGGATGTCGGACACAGTGGAACCTCCACTGATATCCTAGCAAAAGGGAAACCTGTCTCATCAACTCGGACGAGAACGGCTGTCCGTTATCTGAATACACGACACGGGGCAAACCGTACCGTGGGAAGAATTCACGAACCAACTGTCTGGCAGTGGTCGGAGCAGTGTAGTCTGGGACTGGGTATGCTTCGGTCCAACGGGACAGAGCACAAACAATTACAAGGACATATTTAAAACCTCGACAGCTATTCATCTGGATATAATCCATCTGGAGGACTTCAAAAGGGTGATCGGGAGGATGAAATCCTCCTTGCTCAACAGGGACGCTTTTACCTGGATTGAACTGACAACAGATCATGCAAGTACGCACTTTCTGTTTTGCTGCTGCTCGTAAGTGTTTGTTGTACCAGAGATTCTGTAAACTGTCTAACATCGCCTTCTCTCCTAGATGTGCCGGGCTATGTGCTGTATTTATCATGACCTGAACCATTGAGTCGGGGAGAAACCATATAGATTTTCCCTTCGTCACCCAACCTTGATCTGTCTGAATCCCTCCTAGTTCAGTCCATTTCTTTATCTCCTCTGGAGTAGCATGTGTCTGGATATCAATTACGTCTAGGGCGGGATCTCTAACTGCCATACACTTTGTTGGTACTATTGTTTTTGTTATGTCAGTAATCTGGGTGTGAGTTAGTGCTGTATGTTTTGCTGTCTGGTCTGCCAGGTCGTTACCCTGGGAAACAGAATCTGTGACTTTAGTATGTGCCTTACACTTCATGACTGATATGCCCGAGGGCAAATGTATTGCTTCTAACAGTGCTTGAATGAGGGGGCCATGTTGTATCTTGGCCCCATGGGAAGTCAGAAAGCCTCGTTCTTGCCAGAGGACTCCGAAGTCGTGTACAACTCCGAAGGCATAACGGGAATCAGTATATATGTTAACATTTCTGTTCTTGGCTAGAATACAAGCTCGGGTCAGAGCGATGAGCTCGGCTGCTTGAGCAGACAGTGTATCAATACGATGTGTTTCTTTAACTTCAGTTTCAGTGGTCACGGCATACGCGGCCACTAATTCTCCTGTACTTGTTCTCATGCATGAACCGTCCACATAAAGTGTCAGGTCTGGATTTGTCAATGGGACATCTGTTAAGTCTCGTCTAGGCTTAGTTACTGCATTAATTATTTCTATACAATCATGTGGAGCTGGATCTGTCATAACTGTAGGTAACAGTGTTGCTGGGTTCAAGATACTGCAGCGTCTGATTTCTATGTGTGGCTGGAATAGTGTTAATTCATAACCTGTCAATCGTGCTATAGTCAAGTGTTGAGTCTGGGTTCTGTTTAACAAAACCTCTACAGAATGTGGAACTTGTACTGTTAACTGATGACCTAGAACAATTGAATCGCTCTGTCTGATTGCTAACGCTGTTGCTGCTACTGACTTTAAGCACGCAGGGAGTGCTTGGGCTACTGAATCCAATGTACTAGAAAAATAAGCACAAGGCTTATGTGAACCTGCTTGATCTTGAGTGAGGACAGACAACGCTGTACCATCACGTTCTGTAACAAAAAGTGTAAACGGTTTGTTGTAACATGGTGTCGCTAAAACTGGTGCTTGACATAAGGCTTTCTTTAAGTCTTCAAAAGCTTGTGTGTGTTCCTGAGTCCAAGGGAGGGCAGTCGAAGTCGCTGCCTCCTGTGTCGTTAACTGGATGAGTGGCTTGGCTAGAAATGCATACTGGGGAATCCATTGTCTGCAGTACGAGGTGAGGCCTATGAAGGCCCGCACTTCCTTTTGTGTCTGGGGTTGTGGCATATTTGCAATTAACTGAATGCGATCGGGAGTGAGCTGTCTCCCCACTTTGGACAGCAAGTGACCCAAGTACACAACTTGCTGAACACAGAATTGTAGCTTCGAAGGAGACACCTTGTGTCCCTTGTCGGCCAGAAAGTGTAGAACTGTCAATGATGCTTTTTCACATTCGGGCTCACTTCGTGCGGTGATCAGCAGATCATCGACGTATTGTAGTAAAGCGGTGTTAACTGGCATTTGAATACAATCTAGTTGTCTCTTCAGTGCTTGACTATAGATGCTGGGGCTTTCTGTGAATCCTTGAGGTGCGCGCGAAAATTTGAAACTGCGTCCATTTAAACAGAATCCGAAGAGATATTGGCTCTCTGGATCAATAGGCACGCTGAAGAAGGCGTTCTTGAGATCAATTACAGTGAAGAACGTTGCTTCTGAATCAATAGCAGTCAATAAGGATGAGATATCGGGGACCACAGGATACTGTGGGATAATGCATTTATTCAATTCTCGAAGATCAATCACCAGCCGATATACTGGCGGTGCATTGGGATCAGTACGTTTAAGAATCGGGATGATGGGTGAGTTACAGATATTTGAGTCGGTCTCGATGACCACTCCTTGGGCAATGAGCTCTTCAATGATTTTCAGTAAAGCCACTACAGCATCGGGTGGTAACTTGTATTGTCTGATTCTGGGTAATACAACACCTGCCTTGAGTGTAACGCGGTATGGTGTAATGTGCATACATCCTACATCAGTTGGGCCTTTTGCCCACAAGTAATCAGGTACATTTTTTAATCTGACATCAAACTCACGCAAAACGTAATGGCCCTTGAAATCCCGCAGAAAGAGTCTAACTCCCTCCGGGGAACAGCAGATTATAGCTCCTAGAGCCTTCAATGTTTTAATTCCTAACAGATTTTCTGGACATGATTTCGTGAGTAACAGGTCTGTAACGCGTGATAATGGACCCACAGCCAGGGGAACTGGTTCGGACACTTCATTTACAATAGGCTGTCCCGAAAAACCAAGGGAAACATTTTGTGAGCCTGAGAGGGGTGCCCCTGGAACTTCGTCATGACTTATTGTAGTGCGACTTGCCCCTGTGTCAATTAAAAACTTTCTGTCTTTTCCCAATACTTGACTGTGTACATAAGGACCTTCTTGATCTACAGGAATCTCAATAAGAGGCAAGCCACCTTCCCTCTCTAGGCTGTTTCATGTATATCGGGAATATTCGGGGTAAGCAGACTGGGCATACTGGTACATCTGTTGTGAAACTTGCTGGGTTGCAGCAATGGGCTGTGGCTGTGGTACTGCTACGGTCTGTGCTGTCTGTGCGGATGCATGCATAGGCTGTGTATTCTGTGTAGACTGATGCTGGTTATGGTCTTGTCTAGGCGGATGCGGTCTTTCTTTAGTTTTACCTGTCGCTATGTTATGTTTCAGAACTGGGCATTCGTGTACGTAGTGACCTGGCTGCTTGCAGTAGTTACATGTCCCTTTAACGGGAGCCGTAGTGTGACTTGTCTGGGTCGTACCTTTTCTGTGACTGTCGGATGGGACCGTCTGAGCTACTAACATTTTCATTTTCGTGTCTTTCATACGTTTCTGTTCCTGATCTTGTTCTTCCCTAATTCTATTCTGGTGATATTGTAACATTTGTAACATCTGGGATGGCGTATTTGCTTGCCATGTACTCTCAACCTTGTATACTCTATTTTTAACTAATGGTAGGGCGTTCTCGACTAATTTGGTTACAAAAAGGTGTGGATATGACTCGCTACTAGTTTTTAGACCACTATTTATAATAAAACATTTCTCGAATCTTGAATAAAAGTCACTAGTATCTTCATCTTGTTTCTGTTTACAGGACGAAATTGCGTCCCAATCTTCTTTTCTAGTTGTCAACAATCTGGGCAGGACCTGTACTATCAAACCTGGTAATGCTTTAGTTTTGTCCCCAAGGCCTAACCCTGGAACCCGTTTTCTTTCTTCGTCCTCTATTTCTGCCCATGCTATCTTTGTGTCTCCCACCTCCCATTCCTTTTCCTTTAATTTCTCGAATATTCCCGTAGGCAATAATACTTTCAACATTTTCATGATGTCATCATACGTGTAATCTCCCATCAGTAACATGTCTTTAAGCTCTCTGTGAAAACCTGCAGGGTCTTTATCATGGCATGGTACTAGTTTCTTCATTTCTAACAGTTCTAATTTAGTCAGAGGCGTGTGTACATACACGCGTTTCAAAATTTTATCCTCACCCATAACAGGGTGCACTTCTCGTAAGGGGTTCTGACTTTCAATACCACCCCCGCACTGCATATGGTACATTTTCCTTTCTGGAGGTGGGGCGGGAACATATTCAGAGCTTACAAAGGTATCATATCTGTGTCGTTGTTCTAGAATTATTTGAATTAATTTAGTGCTTAAGCCTCTCCATCTATCCATCAGTAGTGCTTCTAGTGTTTCGTGTAAAGGACCTGGATCAGAATAGTGTTTCCTGTATTTGATAAGAAGGTGCTGAATCATGTATACACCTGCTAATTTCTGTTCGTCGGGGGAGAGGTTCAGAAATGTCTGCGCTACTGTGTCATCATTATATATGTCTGCATTTTCGGCCCATGATACAGCTGATCGGGCTAGTTCTTGTTCATCCATAGAATTGAGTACATGGTACCCAACTCGATCTCGAAGCCGTTTATCAGTTTCCTGGAACTGATGCTCAGCAGAATTCGGATTTGTTAAGGCAGAGAAGAAAACTCTCTTGCTCTCCGGACGGATACCCTTCCTAAGGTAAGTTCCCTTACCTACATATGCTATTGTTCCTATATCTCTTTCGGATTCTTCCTGTACTTCTTCCTCCTCGGAGGAAGCCTTTTCTTTCTCTTTCTGGTGTACTGCTATCACTGCTTTCTTAATCTTCTTGTACATGGACTCTATGCAATTTTGTCTGTCATGTTTTCCATCAGCTATATTTTGACCCCACTTGTTCAATGCGTCTAATTCACTCTGATCTGTTCCGGGCCTGTCTCGTTCTCTTATTAGACAGTTTATGAAAAATCGTAGTATCAGTGCTTGCATGCCAACTTTCTGTTTCTCCATGGCATCCTTAATACTGTCAGAGTCCTTTCCTGTTTGAACAAACTCATATATTCTGTCTAGACGATCCTTCATTCCTGCATAGCATAACAAGCTATCAGTAGCGGATCTTAACCGTAATGATGCCAATATCATTAAATCGTCCTTTCCGGGTACTGGATCATATCTGCAGACTGACATGTTTTCTTTCAATGCGTCGAGGCGGGATGAATTAGAGGAGTGGGGAGACCTGTAGGTGAGAGGACTCTGCATATCTTTGAGATTGAATCTGTGAGTTGGTGGCGGGGTCTGAGGACCCGCGGTCGCACCTCCTGAAGCGGACGCTTGTACATTACCTCCCTGGGGAGTCTGTATCTGAACGTGAACTTGTCGTTTAGGTGGATCGGGCAAACGTGGTTTCGGTAGGTCAGTTTTGAGTAGGGGAAGTGGCGGGGCTGGCGGGACAGGAGAAGTCTGTTGTGGTACCGGCGGAACGTGACCTGGGGGCGGAATACCACCCCCGTCCCTGTCTGTAGGCAGGGCACGAACAGGCAGATTGGTGTAAGCTGGTGCTACATCGTCTAGATAGGAATTTAGGAATATGTCTTTAGTAGTCTTGTGCATTACTTTAGTTGGAACCAATGGTGACGGCAAATTTTTCGGTATTTCTGAAATGGCGTCAGGGGTACCTTCGGCCAAAAGATACATGTTGTTCACTTGGCTATTTTGGATACGATCTATTTGTTCTAATTTTACTCGAATTCCCTCAGTAACTAATTCGTTTTCTTGGGCCTTTTCTGATTCTTTAAGTCTGTCTTCTCTACGGAGTGCTCTTTCAGCACGCTTACGTGATTCCTTACGCCAAAATTCTATGGCGTCTTTCTGAGATTGTCTGGCTTTCTTTTTCCGTAACACCTCTTCTACCTTTATGATGCACTCGGCATCCCATGTTCCGTTAACTGGCCATCGGTATCTTTCCTCTATGTGCTTGGTATAATCGGTCCATAATTCTAGATACAGGATGGCGTCTATGCCATGCTTATTATACATGAAATTACCTGGAGTGTCCCTAGGGGGGATTGGAATCTCTTCCTCTAACATCCCTTTCCTAGTTCCTATCTGCTTTAACTTGTTGAAAAACGGCATTGTGCCTACTTGATACTGAAATGCTTGATCCTTGATACTTAATTTCGACTGTAACTATTTATACAAGAAAACACAATAATGCACAAAAACAATCACATTCATACCACGACATTAATTACAAAAACATTTAAAACATAGATGACTACCCCTCTATACTAGATGTACTGCTCAACAGTACAGATACACTGTTGTAACAGTGCAGAATTTCAGAAATTCGGAATACTAGATATACTGCTAAACAGTACAGATACACTGCCTAAAAACAGTGCAGACCGGACTTGCGTACCCAAACCCGTCTAGATACGACCCAGCAATGGTACTCACCGGGAAGCACGGAAAACAGAAGGCCTCGGAAAACTCGACTGGACTCGACTCGGAACTTCGGAAAACTTCGGAAAAACTTCGGAAAACTTCAGAAAACTTCGGAAAACTGGTGGGCCTCTTCACACCTCGGACCTTGCTTCTTTCGGCTGGGCTCTGGTCGGGATCCTCCGCACTCCTCACCGCCTCGTCTGGGCACTGATTGCAGTCTTCGTCACCTCCGTGGGTCAGAGGGAGATGCAGGAAATCCTGCCAGTACACGTGTGTTCCATCTAACTGATGGCAGGGGACACAGTATGCAACGCGCCAACCGGCGCGTGAGGTGGGGGAGGGGTCCCTGTTCGGGCGCCAAAATGACGTAAATAATTAATTTACTCTCTTAATTTCTATGCAGGTAAGTACTTAATCAATAATAACTCAATCAGAATGAAGGAAAACAGAGTCCGTGGTGTAAGAGTTTCTAAGGGTTTTATTCCTCATAAAGGAATCAGGATATCATGTTCTGACCACCACACAGGGTGTCAGAAGGGATAGAGCGCTACATTTTATTAACAGTACATAGCTTATATACTTATTTCATTCCATAAGTAACAGTGCAAGAGGCGTAACAGCTGAGAGAAGACAAGATAACAATATACACGTGGCACATGTACGTAATCAAGAGGCGTGAGCTAGAGGTGTGTTCTGGAAACGTCACTGATAGGTGACACAAGTGGGTGGCACCAAGGGGTGGTGCTAACAGAATGTTGCAATGTCAGCAGAAATCGGAAGCTTGGATGCGCGCGCAGCTGCATGACGTGTAATTAGAGGAGTGCAGGGGACTTGACATTTACACTGACGGAAAGAGACAGAAGTCTGGCATGTCAGATCAACTTGTGCTTCTATCATATCTGATATCTGATGTTTAGGAACTAAGCTATCGGGGCAGAAAGGTCTCTAGGGCAGAAGCTATTCTATACTTGCTGTGAGTGCGTGTATAAGCGCCTGGGTGTCTGTATGAGAAGCGTGGGGCAAGGGGCCTTCCATGGAAGCATGGCAACAGAGGCTATGAATTACTTGCATAGAGACAGGTCGGCCCTTTAGCCCTGTAGCTGAGGAAGGATGTTTACTGAAGCTAGCAGGCTGGAATGTATTTTCGGGGAGGGAAACAGATAACTCGAAGGTTATAGTCAATCTTGGCAGGCAGCAGGCTGAGCTGAGCACGGAGGGCCGCGCTAGAAGTAAGTCAGAGTTCACGGGTACGGGGGCTGCCTGGGCAGAGATTTCTCGGAGTCAGAAGCCAGAAAAGAGGCTCGGTGGCAGAGATTCAGGGCCTACTTCAGCCAGGGCTGAAAAACGTAGGAGTACACTACAAAAAGACGTTGGCATAGCATACTTAGGAACGGACCATCCAACCCATTCATGGTGGGTCTGAAAGAGGACAAGTTAACGTTGGACGCAAATGTATTTGCGTCTTCATAGCTGGTACAGGAGGGAAGTTACATGCACTTTAACTCGTACATGGAGTCGGTGGGGTACGCGCTAGGGAACATAACTTGACCATAAAATTTATATTACCTCACTGCGAGGACCAGCGTGCTCAGCGGCGCTGATCGGCCGCAGCTGGTCCTCTTCCCGCCCACTCCACCCGTCCTTCCCCCTGAAAATCAGTGACAGTAACGCGCACGCGGGACGCGCGTGGGGCAAAGGCCGGGGCTAAGACCGGGCAAAGAGCGGGCCGTTTGAGGCCGTTCGAGAACGTGCGAGTCCGGTCCGGCCCACCCCCCCTAACCTCTGCATTACGGTCATCTAAACACAGGCATTTATTACCTCTCCGACCTCTACCACAACCAAACAGCCACCACGTACAGATCTCCTTATCCTCTTACATTGGAAAATGAATACGAGATCCAGTAAACAGAAAAAATCCCCAAAAAATGGGATAGGTGAGAAACTCTTAGGTCCAATGGATGATTTCCTTGCCAAAGCAAATACATTCATCGACCAAAGCATACGTTTAATCGAGGGGAGAGTTTCAACCGAACTTGCAATTGCACGTCGATCCTCAATGGGACTACTAGCAACCGCAAGAACCCCAGACGTTCAGTCAGCACCAACCTTAACTTCGGCGACTGTAAACAGACTCAGCCTCCCAAATAATGTAGACCTTTCTGCCTCCCAACTTTCAGTAACCTTTTCAGATAGTGACTTAGAAAAAACCCCAGACATCTTCCCCGACCCAACCCCCGAAGAAGTAAGGCAAACGAGAGGGAGGAGGGAGGGAGCCGTTAAGAAAAGGAACGTTAGGAAAAAGCCAGACCATATTGAAAACACTAAAGCGAGCGACCTCATAGTTTTGGTAGGAGATACAAACCCAGCAGTACTACCCATTCGCTCTGCCCCCCCTCCCAGCAACGTAGTAATGATTCACCAGCTACCACATGACCTTCAAGACTCCCCAATTCCAGAACCACTAAGCCCACAACGATTAGGAAAAGAAAGAGAATCAGCCAGATTAATTAAGGAGATAGCTTCCCTCCTAAATTCCTATATTCGCCCTCTAGAAACTAGACTTAGTAACATCGAGAGTCAAATATCAAAAATTTCTAGCTCTCTCAAATCAATACCCTCACAAGCCCCTTCAAAGCCTGTCCAAAACTCCTCGACCACATTACTCACAACTAAGAAATCCGTAACCATGCCTCTTCCGCAGAACAAAAAACAACCCACAGTAAAGCTCTCTACAGTATCAAAGCCTCCCATCGCACAAAAATCTACTCCTAAACCCTTGACCACTCTCCCACAATCCAGCTCACATCCCACTCCAACAGTGAATACCCCAAGCATAAACAATCCTGCCTCCAAAACCCCAATCACTACTAACACCCCTGCCCCTAAAACCCCTGCCACAACAAATACAAATACAAATCAACCTAAAACAAAAAGAGCCCCGAGAGAGACCACTGACCAAAGACCCTCTTTAAACTGCCACCTGCGGCATGTCCATATGTGGTAGTCATGACGGGGGTCCCCGAACTTACAGGCGAGGGGACAGAACCCAACTGGTCACTGAAAAATAAAGTCCAGTATTGGCTGAATACAAACCGCCCCGTCCCACCACCCTGGAAAAGTAGAATAGCATCAGTCTCCCGGACCTCGTGGGTGGGCCATAGAAAAAAAACCATTAGTGGTGATTGCGTAGTAATAACCTTTGAGGACCCCAGCATAGCGGAATATATCTGCTCTTGGGAATACAACAACTCTTCAGGGGGAATCGCCACAAGATCCCTGTCATACTTCTACCCAAAAAGATATCACAACAATAATTATTCTCGTGATACTGATAACATCTGGAGGAAACCAATTCCACAGCCATGGGAGCTAGATGTCGCTGGACCAAAACTAATGTCGCAACACAGTGATTCCGATCACCCTTGGTGGTCAGCAAATCAAAGTCACCAGCAAAGAGAAGTTCCATGGCAGATCATGGGCCCACAAAATAGACCTAGAAGTTGGGAGCAGTGGGAGAGACCACCGCAGAACTCATATGGCCCCCATTACAGAGACACCAACAATGGTCAAAACTGGCAAGGCATACCACTCATGAACCGGTTTAACGGCCTGGAAATGGTCGATTGACAAGTAACCAAATCCCCGGAGCTCTTACAAACAACTGAGGCCCCCTTCAATTCTAATATAGTCCCTTCTCAAACGAAAAACTCACCCTCAGAAAACATATCTTCACCGCTACCCATGATCTTTTGGAATGTGGCGGGTCTCCGGAACAAAATAGAGGACGGTTCGGCCGCTGACTTCTTGAAGGACTCACAAATTATCTGTCTACAAGAAACCTGGGCAACGACGCCTCTACACCTCGTGGGATACAGGACATTTACATCCCCGGCCCTTCCCAGTATTGCAGGTAGACCGAAAGGGGGACTGGTAATCTACCTAGCAAACACAATTTCTGATATGAAGATCATCAAGGCAGACTTATCCCCAAACTTCCAGATCCTTACACTTACAATTAGGAAAAAACTTCGCTTTACAATAATAAATCTCTATAACAACCTAGAGGATGATAATTTCTTGAATGTTCTCTCCCTAATTCAAGAAAAAGTAACCGACCATTGGCACGCTAAACAGAAAAAGGAAACTGTCCATATAATCTGGGGAGGAGACTTTAATTTACATCCCTGTCCCTCCAATGACACCTGTGGAATGGAGGATGAAAACGAGAACTCCCTTGTCCATTTTATCCATTCAGGAGTAGGGCTTGCTATGAATAAAATACTAGCTGATCTGGATCTACAAATTTTAAACCCCATCCAACGGCGAAATAACAAACTAGAACCCACATACAGAGGAAGGGGTCATGGGACCACCGTTGACTTTGTATTAGTCTCAGAAGGCCTAAAAAATCAAATCAACAACTTCAAAATCCTGGAAAATAATCTCAGTGACCATTCTGCACTAAGCCTGATCTTTTATACCAACCAACCAAGATCACTGATGGCAACTATAGCAAACACCCTAATGCAGAATAGACTTGAACTGGGCAAAAATAACGGATTCACCATAAAATGGGAAAAGGTGGACCCAAATATTCTAACAAAACGGCTAGTAGAATCCACCTATAACAGTATTTTGATCTGTCTCGACCCTTATGCGGAGCCAAAACAAATTCTGGATCACTTCAACATAATAACAGGACAAATTAAAAAACTGCTAACTAAAACATCTGGCCAAAACAAAACAAGCTCCACAGGTTGGTTCAATCGAGACTGTACCAAAGCACAAACCAAACTACGAAAAGCTCTAGGAAATCCAGACAGAGATAAAACAAAGATCCAAGCTCTTCGACGAGAGTATAATACTGTAAGAAAAGAGAGGAAAAAAGAACTGAAACAATCTCTGTGGAACGCTCTACATAAGAGCACACTTCGGAAAGACAGTAAGACTTTCTGGAAGATCGTTAAATCCCCATCGTTAATGGACTCCGACGGCCCAAAAATAGACATGGCCATTGATGAGGATGAGTGGGTGAACCACTACTCAAAAAATTTCAAATTGACATCTGCTGCTGAAGAAAACCACTCCAATATCCGCCCAGTTGTTTATCCAATATCCATGGACATTGATATGCAGGATCTAGTATTGGCGCTGTCCTCAAGTAAGGGTGGAAAAGCTCCCGGCCCTGACGGGGTCCCAGTCGACCTATTCAAACATCTGCCTGACCTATGGGTACCAATACTTACAAGAGTTTGCATAGCAACAACAAAACTCGGCCTATTAGAGTCATGGTCCTCTTCAATCATGGTCCCAATTTTCAAGAAGGGGGACCGACAGGACACCAAGTGCTACCGACCAATATCGCTCCTGGACTCCTTGGGCAAAGTAGTTGGCAGAGTCCTCCTTGGAAAACTACAGCAATGGGTAGTAGACAAAAGTATCCTCTCGGACTTACAGTTCGGGTTCAGGGAGGGCTTTGGGACTGTCGAACAGGCGCTAAACTTAAGCCTGTTAACCTCAAAATACACCCATGCCAAAACTGGTTCCATCTACATGGTCTATGTGGATTTGTCCTCCGCATTCGACTGTGTCTCGCATGCGAAGCTCTGGTCGCTGCTGAGCGCAATGGGGGTAGACCCCCCTCTGCTGGACTTCTTGAGAGAGCTATACAGTGAAGCTACGGCGAGAGTGAGATATGGGACAAAAGGAGAATTGACGGCATCATTCAGGGTAGAGCGGGGAGTAAGGCAAGGCTGTGTCCTTGCCCCTTTTCTCTTCTCATTGTACACCAACGGCCTAGAAGAGTTTATGCTGAGAGGGGGGAGGGACCTCCCCAGTGCAAAAGGTCACCTGATTCCCGCGCTCCTTTACGCGGACGATGCAGTCATCCTAGCTCGCACCCCCAATGAACTACAGAAATCTTTATCCAAATATGCAGACTTCATGGGTGCCTTGGACCTGCACATTAACATCAAAAAGACGTTTGTCATGGTAAACGATAGATCAAGAAAAGTAACTAAGTCCATCTTCCTGAAAGACCAAAAAATTGAAAAGACCTCACAATATCCCTACCTAGGCATTATGATCGACGACGCCCTAAATTGGAAAGCGGCGGTTGAGGCCAGGAGACATCTCTTCAAACGAGCGATCATGGCGTTGATCAAATTTTCCAATAAACTGGGAAAAAGACCACCAGTAGAATTGCTTCAGATCTACGCCGCGAAATGCCAATCTATCGCATTATATGGAGCAGGGATTTGGGGGCATGCTCCCTCCAGTTCAATACAAAAAGAGGAGAACATCTTCATTAGTTTCCTTCTCTCAATTCCAAGAGGCACCTCCACTTATGCCTCACATTTAGAACTAGGAATTTCTTACATTGAAGACCTAATAAGAATCCAACCTCTTTTGCTCTGGAGGAGAGTTTGGTTGTCAGAAAAAAATACCCTGACCAAAAGTATTCTACAGGACACAATGGATTTGGACCACGCTCACAAAATCGCATGGCTCTCTTATGTAAGACATTTTTTCACCGACCTGGGTCTACAAAAATACTTTCATACACCAGAAACCCTGAGAGAAATATCCAAAAAAGAACTGAAACAACTTGCGCTGGGTCATCTGGAATCTTTGAGACTGACTACACAGATTGCAAAAAAATCTGTCACCCACGCGATTATGACCCAGCAGTCCCTGAAAATCCAGTCATACCTGACCATGGAGTTAACAGTATATGAAAAAATGCTCCTAACAAGGTTCAGAATGAATCTTTTTTTCAGATTAGTGACCTTTCCTGATAAAAACAACTGGAGCGCACAGACAGACCCGTGCCCTTGTGATGACCTTTCCCAACAGTCCACCATGCACACAATAATGTTTTGTAAGTTTTTCCATACCCATCGGAAAATCTGGTTAATCCCTCTACTAAAAAAATGGGGCCACAGACAATGTCGTCCAGCCATGCTGGCACTTCAAACTTTGGACTCTGAATGCACTGTTTATCATGTCCTAAATTTTTTAAAGTGCATTATGAGGCACAGAAATAATCTGTAAATTAGTAGACTAATTTCCATTACCATTCAAACGTCTGTATTTCTTACTTTTTAATGTATATCTTAAAACTGTACTTTTTAAACAAATTCTAAATACAAATTTTGTACATTGCGATATCTTTTATGGTTTTGCAAATGCTAAAAAACCGAATAAAGATTATTATTATTATTAATTAAAATGTATCCTATGTGCAAAAACGTTTGTTGATCACTTTTATTTTGTTTGGCAAATGCCATTATTCATGTGCTAGTGTTTATTAGAGATTTGCCTGGGTATTATATTCACACAAATTGTTTGCCCTGACCCAGGAAATTGATCTATATCAGGGGGTCCTTGTTTGTTTCACTGGGTCTCCAAGATGTTGGCCTTAGGGGTGGTTGAGTCCTCTAGCAGTCCTTGGGTCAACCCAGTGGTCTTGGTCCCAAAGGCTGCAGCGCCTGGTACTTCACCAGAACTTCGGTTCTGTGTGGATTACCGAGGACTCAATTCAGTCACCAAGACTGACGCGCACCCCATCCCCAGAGTTGATGAGCTCAAAGATCGGTTGGGGGCTGCCCGGTACCTTAGTACGTTTGATCTAATGTCTGGGTACTGGCAGATCGGCTTGACTGATGGGGCAAAAGAGAGGTCTGCATTTTCCACACCAGATGGGCACTACCAGTTCCGGGTTATGCCCTTTGGGATGAAGAATGCCCCTGCCACCTTCCAGAGGTTGGTCAACCAGGTATTGGTTGGACTGGAGGATTTCAGCTCCGCCTACCTGGACGACATAGCAGTGTTCAGTGCCAGCTGGGAGGAAGACTTGCGCCACCTCCAGGAAGTGTTGTTGGCCCTGCGCAGAGCAGGCCTCACAATCAAGGCAAGCAAATGCCAGCTTGGGCAGGGTTCAGTGGTGTACTTGGGGCACCAAGTAGGGAGCGGCAAGGTGGCCCCGCTGCAACCCAAGATAGATACCATCCTGGCTTGGGCACCACCCAAAGCCTAGACTCAGGTGAGAACCTTCCTAGGTCTCACGGGTTACAACAGGAGGTTTGTCAAGGGGTATGGCAACATTGTGCACCACATGACTTTGCTGACTTCCAGGAAGCAGCCAAGACATGTGATCTGGACTGACACCTGTCAGACGGCCTTTGACACCCTGAAGACTGCAATGTGTAGAGCACCCATACTACGGGCCCCCAACTTTTCCAAGGAATGTATTGTCCAGACGGACGCTTCAGAGCATGGCGTGGGGGCTATTCTAGCACAAGAGAATCAGGAGGGCCGAGACTTACCTGTAGCCTTCATCAGTAGGAGGTTACTTCCCAGGGAACAGAGGTGGAGTACGATAGTGCAAGAAGCATTTGCTGTGGTCTGGGCGCTGTAGAAGCTAAGACCCTACCTGTTTGGGATTCACTTCCGGGTTCAGACAGACCACAGGCTCCTCAGATGGTTGATGCAGATGAGGGGTGAGAACTGAAAGCTGTTGAGGTGGTCCATTTCCCTACAGGGGATGGACTTCACGGTGGAACACCGCCCTGGTACAAATCACGCCAATGCTGATGGTCTGTCCAGATTTTTCCGCCTTAGTGCTGAGGACTCTCTAGGTGAAGGGTAGTTCTCCCCACATTTCAGCTGGAGGGGACAAGTGTTAGACCTGGGATCATTGGCATGAGTCTCTCCTCCATTTTTTGTCTGTTTGCCTCCTCTGTTTACGATGTTTTACTGGAATATTGCTATGGGCACTGTGCCACTGCTGATCAGTGCCACAGTGCAAGTGCTCCCTATTTTAAATTGATACATTAATTGGATTCCATGTTTGGCTTATTTGGTTTACTGTCAGTCCCTAGTAGAGGGCACCAGGAGTACCAGGGCTTGTAAATACAAATGCTGCTGGTGGGCTTGCAGCACTGGTTGTGCCACCCACAGAAGCGGCCTAGTAAAATATGTCTAAGGTCTGCCACTGCAGATCCTGCGTGCAGTCTGGTACTGCCATGCTGACTGCGCAAGTACACCTACTTGCCAGTCCCTAAAACCTTCCCTTAACTTCATGTTAGTCACCCCTATGGTAGGCCCACGGGCAGGGTGCATTGTAAGCATAAGGTAGGATAAGCCCTGATGTGTGTGGCATGTCCTAATAGTGAATTACGGCCATTTTCGTTTTTCACTATTGTAAGGCTACCTGCTCTCCTTAGGCCAGACTGGGCTGCTGGAATTATTACACTATATCATCCTAACAGACTCAGAGAGCATGGTGGAAAGTCGAGTTTAGTATCCCTGAACTCAGAATTTAATAACACATCCTTTAGGATGGATGGTTTTTAGATTCTGAGTTTGAAACTAGCACTTTTAGAAAGTGACTAGTTTCTTGTCTAACTATTTACCGGTCTCTGCTGGTTTGGTGTGTGTGTGTGACAGGGGCTGGGTGGCTCCAGAGGTCAGAATGAGTCAGTGTGGGGTGAATGAGGCATTTGCGTTTAGAGTGGGGGAAGAGTAGTTCCTGATAGCCTGCCCTGCCTGACACAATACTGGCTCCACCTTCTGCCGGGCGACTGATAGCCCTGCTCCTGCCAGTGACAATACTGGCTCCACCTCCTGCTGGGCGGCTGAGGACCCTGCCCTGCACAGTGAATAGGCCAGGTGGCTCGGCCTGGCAACACCCACAACAAACCCTGGATGGGGGGAATTCCCCTGCATGGACAAAGAGATCAAAGCCAAAAAGGGGTATGAGAGAAGGACCCCTGAACCAAGAATTTAGATCACTTCTGACAAGGAGACCTACACCAAGGACAAGTAGCCTGCTGATCCAAGGACTTGCCTACCCCTTCTGCCAGAGTACTGTTTGCTGGGGGGAATCCTGCAGTTGCTTCTTTATTTTTGCCATGGAACAAGGAGAGAGGAACTGAGTGTGTACTCTCAAGCTTTGCCAAGAAAATCTCCAAGGACTGGAAGAGTGCCAGTCTCCTGCTGAAGTCACAGGGCTAAAGGACTTCGTCATCTACTTGAACTGGAGCGTGGTGTTTCCAGTATTCTAAAGAAATCAGCAATCTCGACGTCAACGGACGCCGCCAAATCCAGCTCGACTTCGTAACGGCTCCAGTGTCCCGCACCTTTGACGCCGGCCGCCGGGCCCGATCGACGCCAGTAGCGCCGCCAGTGAGAAGCGAGTTCGGCTCCAGTTCCAAGTGACCCTGTGTCGACGCCGCCGCTGATCGCATCAAAGCCGCAGCCCTTCTCGACGCTGTGAGCGCTGCTCACTCTCGCAACGACATCGACGACGACGCCGTATCCCGCTTCGCCACTGTGAGCGTTGCTCCAGCCTGACACCTGTCGACGCTGCTGCAGATCGCTCCGACTCCGAGGCTCGATCGATGCCGAAGATTCAACGCCGATACATCTCAACGCCGTGGATCATTTTTCTTCATTTTCCAAGGTACTGTGTTGTTGGGGTCTGTTTCGACTCCGGGCTCGACGTAGCGCTCCTCGCGGTCGACGCCGAACCTTTGGGATAACTTTGCCTCAACGTCGTGTGACTCCTGTGGGGGTTACATTGTTGCCAAGAAGTGTGCTTTAAAGAAGAAGATTTACTTTTGTTGCTAAAAGAACCGTTTACTACGAAGAGACTTTACCTAAACTATTATTTTTCCTTCCAAAGAGTATTCATTAAGATTGTGGTATATTTTTGTTGTTATTTGGTCTTGTGCTAAGCCTTATATAAACATCCTTATTTTTATAATACCTTCTGTGTTGTGTCCATTTGTAGTGTATACACTTTATTACTGTATGTGGTCATAAATGCTTAACACACGGCCTCTGAGATAAGCCTATCTGCTCTGCCAAGCTACCAAGGCGGTGAGCGGGGGTTATCTGAGTGTGTGATCCCCTTGCCCTGACTAGAGGAGGTGGGTCCCTATTTGTCAGAAGTGTATACCTCTGCTAACTAGAGACCCGCCGATTCTAACAGTGTGGAGAATACATATTCAATTCTGGAGCTAACAAACACCTGCACAGCAGTTTTTAGGTCAGTAGTTCCAAGGAAGGGTTTCAGTTTTCTCAAGTAGTGCAGATGAAATCTGGCAGTTTTTGCCATCGCGTGGGTGTGTTCTATCATATTCAGGTTGCCATCCAAAATAATCCCAAGAGATTTGGCCAAGTCCATAATGGTAGGGGAGAAGTTTAGTGCTGTGATAGAGTTGGTCCATTCTAGGATGTCAGCAGATTTTTTTGGGGGGAGATGAGAAGAAACTCTGTTTTTTTGGTATTCAGTTTGAGCTGGTTGTTGGCAAGCCAATCGACAGTCAATTTCAGGGTGTCATTTAGATGGGTGATCTCCTCAAGAGAGGAGATTTTAATGTAGATCTGGGTATCGTCGGCATACATGTGGAAGGAGATGTTGGCCGAGTGGAGAATTTCATCTAAAGGTTCGAGGTAGAGATTGAAGAGAGTAGGGAACAGAGTGGAGCTGTGGGGTACACCTATGGATATCAGGGAGGGAGCAAATAGGTTGTTATTGACAAGGAATCTCTGTGTGCGGTTATGGAGAAAGGAACCAAACCATTTGATGACGGTACTTCCTAAGCCCATCCTGTGTTCGAGGCATTCAAGGAGTTTCTCGTGGTTGTCAAATGCCTAGGCGAGATCCAGAAGGATCAGAAGACAGGTTTTGCCCTGGTCAAGGGCCTTGTAGAGCATTGTCAACGATTTGAAGAATAGTAGTTCCAGTGCTATGCCCAGGCCTGAACCCAGATTGGAATTATTCGAGTAGATTGAAATTAGCGATGTGTTGGCTTAGTTGTAGCTGCACACATTTCTTCAATACTTTCACAAGAAGAGTGATATTCAAGCTGGGTCTGAAGTTATCTGGAATTTCCGGAAACAGAGTGGGTTTTTTTAGGAAGGGGATGACTTGCCAGGTTTTCAGTGAGTCGGGTATGGTCCCTTGGAGAAGGGAAGCATTGATAATGGTAGTCCAGATAGGAGCGATGAGTCAGGGGGTCGGGATGGGGTCGTTAAAGTGGGTATTTGGTTTTAAGGAGGATAGAATTTTAGAGATGGAATGATCATCATAAAGATCAAATTTGGACCAGTGAGCCTTGTTTTTGGGTGTTTCTTGGTGGGCACGAGAGGATAGAAGGGGCCCAACCGGAGAAGGAGAGGAGTTTGATGGGTCCTTGAGTTCGTTACCCAGCGAGTTGATTTTGGTTACGAAGAAGGAGGAGAACTCATCGCAGGTGATTGGTGATTTTGCGTTTTTTTATGATTTCGCTAGTTTGTTTGATTGAAGTTTGACTATTTCAAAAAGTTTGCATGGTCTGTTCTTGGCATTTTCCGGCTCCGACTTGAAGAATTCTTTTTTAGACAAAAGGATATTCTTGTTGTACATACTTCTGGCCTGACGGAGTAGTCTAAGGTGGGAGGCTGAGGGGTGCTGTCTCCAGTTCCTTTCTTTCAGATGAAGAGCTCTCCTTTCGTCATTGAGGGGTCCACTGAACCAAGGGTTTTTGTCTTTAATTTGGGATCTTTTGAACATAAGCAAGTCCAGATTTTACAAAATGTTAGTCATAGTCAGGTTGTAGTTATCTGTGAGGTTGTGGACCTTAGATAGATTCGGGGGGGGGGGGAGAAGCCCATTCTCGCAGCGGGCAAACAGTTTCTCGAGGTCCAGGCTCTTAGAGTCTCTGAGCCAGCGTTTTTGTTTAATCAGTTGCACACGTTTTTTCAGGCGGTGGTCAGATATAGTGAAGGTAATAATGTGGTGGTCTGACCAATCAGATGGCTCTATTGAGTTCAGCTTGACCGCTGAAGCCTTAGTGATAATCCAGTCCAAAGTAGTGCCTTTTTTTGTGGGTAGGTAAGGTGCAGGCCTGGGTGAGTGATTGATCGGCAAGGAAAACTTTGACAGCGTTGCCCTGGGAGTTATTGGGGTCATTCCAGTGCATATTAAAGCCACCGAGGAAAATGTCATTGGAGTGAAGCAAGACCTTAGCAGTGATAATTTCCATGAGGAGGTCCAAGAAAGTGTTGTTCCTATCTGGAGGGTGGTAGAAGATGTGCAGTTTGTATAGCTGAGAGGTGGTACTACTAATGGTGAGGGAAGATATTTGCAAGAATCCGTAAGCTCTGCATGGAGTTCTGTGACAAGAAGGTCTGAGCGGTAGAGGAAAGCAATGCCTCCCCCTTCTTAATTTGTATGTCAAGTCTGTTGATGTTAAAGTTGGGCAGGACCAATAGGTCAAGGTGCGGTGATGAGGATTCATTGAGCCACAACTCGGTTAGGATAGCTACACCAGTGATGTGGTCAGGATGAGTACGGCGATGTCCTAGGCGTGACTCGCAGCTGACCGGCAGTTAAGAAGGAGGCCAGAGAGTGGGGCATCGGAACGGATGTTGTGAGATGGGGAAGTTAAGGGAACTTTTGTTAAGTTGTTACCTTTACGGAGGGATGATAACCTGGTTGTGTTGATTGCGATAGTGGGAATCAAGCAGTCAAGTTCCTTGTCAGGAGGACAGGACGGGCTCAAGTTGGGTGAGAAAAGGGATAGGGTCTCGTCCTCTGAGAGGTGATTAGGAAGTTTGCGAGGATGAAGGTGTCGGCTGGCTAGCAGCAAGGGCTGGAGAGTGGGGTAGGTGAGAAGGGGGGACAGAGTTAGGAGAGGGCAAAGAGGAGGCAATAGAGTGTTCAGTGAGGAGAAGGATGTTCTTCAGATCCGTTAGGGATTTCTGGATTCTCTGAACTAGAATAGATGCTCTGGTGTTCAGGGTTTCAAAGTCCAAGGGTAAGGGTAGAGCTTGCGGGCAGGGAACCTGGCAGTTTGCACAGGGGCTATTGGCGAGTACCGGAACTGCGTGCGGGCAGGGAACCTGGGGGCAGCACATAGGCTATTGATGATTATGGGAGGCCAGGCGTGGGAGCTCGAATCCCCTATGGTTGGGTTACTGGGATGCCAGGAGAGAGGAGGGCTAGGCAATCTCTAATAGGAGGGGAATCCTTTAATGTTGCGGGAAGGGTCGGTGAGCTGAGGGAGCGGTGGTTGTTAGTTGCTGGGAGACAAGGGCAAGGAGCGAGGTTGGCTAGCGGGCGGTGGAGGTGAAAACCTAGTGGCTGATGCTAGAGGCCTGGGGGAGGAGGGAAGATCTCTGAACACCCTAGAAAAAAGGCTGTCCCTAGATATGGACTGAGTGGGGAGCACGATGGGAGGGTTTGTGCAAATCTGACTAGAGGGCGGGAGAGAGGGTGTGGAAGAGGGAGATGCAGCAGCATTAGGAGGTCTAGGTGAGAGGCCCTTACTTTTAGGGTTGGAGTTGAGTAGACCGCCCCTGCGAAGGGATTCATGCGGTGTCAGGCCCAGTGGGTGCGTAGAGGCGTTAAGAACTAGTATCTTAAGAGTGGTGAAAAAGTCAGCGAATTATTGAGATCAGAGTCTGAAGCTTGGATCAAGATGGTGCAGTTTTTATAGGCGGTAATGGTAAGATCGGCTTGAAGGGTATGGGATGGCACGATCGTGAGTTTGGAACCGAGGGGGATGTTCCTGGCATTATGAACGTTGAGCACGTTAAATATGGTAGTGCGCCATAGCGCTGTTTTGCTAGAGTAGAAAATTAGGACGTTGGTGATGATGCCCCTGTCGACGTTGAAGTACAGGTACCTTGGCATTAACAAATAAAATATATTTAAACTTTACAGAAACCCGCATTCACTGGATGATGTCATCAGCGATGTCATCAGTGATGTAATTTGAGATGTCATGAGTGATGTCATGAGTGATGTCACTGACCATGTCATGAGTGATGTAATATGTGACGTCATCAGCAGTGCATTGCGGGGACGCGAGTTATAGTTAGCTCTACTAACTATAGCGTTTGATTTTCTCTGGTTTTGTACGAGTGCAATGTCCAACTAACTATAACGTCCCTGAAACATACGGTTTCTTCAGTGAATTTCTAAGGATTTTTAAATGCTAATTTCTAACTATAACATCCCTGAAACCTTTCAAGCAACCCGGAGCCTTCCTTTTCCTTACAGAACTTTGGTCAAGGTTTTGGTCCACCTTCTGATCCACTCCGGATCACCGACCGACCCCTGCCCTCACCACGTCTTCAACAAAGCCGACGCTGTCATCGCACCCCACCTGCGAGACATCATCAACACATCCCTCGACACCACCATCTTCCCCGAGAGCTGGAAACACGCCGAACTCAGCGCCCTACTCAAGAAACCAACAGCGGACCCCACCGACCTCAAGAATTACCGCCCCATCTCGCTCCTCCCGTTTCCAGCCAAAGTCATCGAGAAGACCGTCAACAAGCAGATGGCCGCTTTCCTTGAGACGAACGGATCCCTCGACCCCTCACAGTCCGGCTTCCGAGCCAACCACAGCACCGAGACCGCCCTCATCGCCGCCACCGACGACATCCGAGCCCTGATGGACAATGGAGAAACAGCGGCCCTCATCCTCCTAGACCTCTCCGCGGCATTCGACACGGTCTGCCACCGCACCCTAGTACGGCGCCTCAGCAACGTCGGAATCCAGGACAAGGCGCTGGAGTGGATCACCTCCTTCCTCGACGGGAGAACACAGAGAGTCCGCCTACCACCGTACAAGTCAGAGGCCACCGAAGTCATCTGCGGCGTCCCCCAAGGATCATCTCTGAGCCCCACCCTCTTCAACGTCTACATGAGCCCCCTCGCGGCCATCGTACGCAAACACAACCTCAGCATAATCTCCTACGCCGACGACACCCAGCTGATCCTCTCCCTGACCAACGACCCCGCCGCCGCCAGAGCCAACCTGCACGAAGGGATGAAAGAGGTAGCCGAGTGGATGACGACCAGCCGCCTGAAACTGAACTCGGACAAGACGGAGGTCCTCATCCTGGGCTCCTCTCCCTCCGCCTGGGACGACTCCTGGTGGCCTCCCGCCCTGGGCACCGCACCCAAACCGACAGACCATGCACGCAACCTGGGCTTCATCCTGGACTCCTCCCTCTCCATGACCAGGCAAGCCAACAACGTCTCCTCGGCATGCTTCAACATCCTACGCATGCTACGGAAGATCTTCTGGTGGATCCCCACCGAGACCAGGAAGACCGTCACCCAGGCCCTCGTCACCAGCCGACTGGACTACGGCAACGCCCTCTACGCCGGGACCACCGCCAAGCTCCAGAAGAGACTCCAGCGGATCCAGAACGCCTCAGCCAGACTCATCCTCGACATCCCACGAACCAGCCACATCTCCGGACATCTGCGAGACCTTCACTGGCTCCCCGTCAACAAAAGAATCACCTTCCGCCTCCTCACCCACGCACACAAAGCCCTACACGACCAAGGCCCGAGCTACCTCAACAGCCGAGTCAACTTCTACGCTCCCAAACGCCACCTCCGATCAGCCAACCACGCCCTCGCCGCCGTCCCCCGCATCCGAAGAGCGACTACAGGAGGAAGGTCCTTCTCCCACCTGGCCGCCAAGACCTGGAACTCCCTCCCGACCGACCTGCGCCTGACCCAAGACCACCTCTCCTTCAGGAAGAAGCTGAAGACCTGGCTGTTCGAGCAGTAGCGGCTCCCCCCCCCCCCAGCGCCTTGAGACCCCACGGGTATGTAGCGCGCTTTATAAGTGTCACTGATTGATTGATTGATTGATTGAAACCTTTCAAGCAACCCGGAGCCTTCCTTTTCCTTACAGAACTTTGGTCAAGGTTTTGGTCCACCTTCTGTCCTAAATTTGCTCTTGCGGCATCCAAATCACTTGGTGAGTTTACACCAACTGACTCAATCATATTCAAATTTCACACCTTTCCAGTCCTTAGTCTCATAGAATTCTGCAAAACTTCCACAACCTCTTCACAGTCATAAAACCGACTCTCTCCCTTACACACCCAACCAGGTTTCTTGACTCGCACCCACTCCCCCACTTCAATCTTGGGAAGTTTCACACAATGCTTAATATCATGGCACATTTTCGTTTTGTTACATATAATTTCCATCCTATTCTGTACTGTTTCCTTTTACCACAACTCCACCCGCATAGAAAATAACCACCCATGATTGTATTTATCCCTGCATAATCACGATTAGTTTTTACCCAGTTGCATCATTGCTTATGACACAATAAGCCCAGATCGTCTAACCCAATTGCGTATTCAATCAACAATTTTTCCCATGGCTTACTGAATGGGGCCCTTCAAAATATGGTTAAATTTCTCCACCATTCCAGTGCCACTGGGATTGTATAATGATGTGGTCCTTTGTTTTATCCGAAGCTTTCAAAATCAGTTTTACCTTTGTTGGAAATAAATCGAACACTATTGTCACTCATAACAGATGCAGGAATGCCCTCATAAGTGGGGGTTTCATCCACAAATTCTAGTACCGAATCTGTATCAGCCTTATCAACCACTTTCACAACTGGCAGTCGAGAAAATAAATCAATTAACACAATCAGATACTTTTGTGGATCACCTAGGGGACCCACAATGTCAATCGCACGGTCACCCATGGTTCCTTAGGAAAAAAATCCATCACTGATAAGAGGATGCAAAATATGTAATTGATTAATCAACAATGGAACATGCACCACACTCTCTCGCCACTCTTTCTGCAGCCATGTCCAACCTAGGCCACCAAACTATTTCTTTAGAACAGATTTGGTTCTGACAATACCAGAATGCCCTTATGACACTATTCCACAGTCATTCCACATGACCCTTGCGGAGGAATAATATTGTCTCCTCTTGACAAGATGCCACCATTAACTGTTAATTCTGACCTCACTTCCCAATTGGCAGAATACCCCTGACTGTGTAGCAAAGCCACTTGGAACACATTCCATGTTTCATCTTCACACTTTTCTAGCATGATGTGCATTCTTAAAAGGAAAACTGCCACCACAGCATTATCTTTCCCATGAGTGTAAAACTATTTGTATGTAAAATTTTGCATGTGCATTGAAATTCTGGTCAGTTTTAATGATGCATTAGTTGAACCTTCAGTTGGTAAAATTTTAACTAAGGATTTGTGGTCACAGCGAATTGTACATGCTTTCCCCCCAAATGAATGATTTGAAATGCTCCAGGGCCCATGTGCAAGACAGCGCCTCCCTTTCAATGATTAGGTATTTCTACTTACAGGGTGACAAAAACTTGGATGCCTACACTATTATAAGTTCTTTGCCTTTGCAGTCCTTCTGAGACAAAACTGCCCATAAACCCTTACTGCTAATATCAGTAGGAATGACAATATCCACTGAAGGGTAAAAGATTCTCAAGGCGGTCGTATAAGCTATTGACGTCTTGATGATTTTGAAATCATCTTCATAATTCGAGTACCAAGAAAATGTATGATCCTTCTTAAGCAACTGGTGAATATTGTAAATTTTGTATGCAAAATTGAGAATTTATTTCACACAAAACTCAGCCATCAGCAAAAATTATCTCATATCCTCCTTACTATTGGGTATAGGTGCATTCTCAATGGCTGTCACTAAGGTGGGTTTTGGTTTTACTCTCAGCTCATCAGACATGTCCCAAATAGGTAATACTTTGACTTACGAATTTGCATCTAGAATTCACTATGGTAAGACCCCTTTGTTTCAAAATCCTCAAAACCTTCAAAAATCTAGTCTCATGTTCTTCTTTACTAGAGCCAAATACCAAGATGTCATCTTGAAACGAAGTTTCCCCCCTGTTCTTTACTAAATATTTTGAACATTAAGAACTCAAACATGGCAGCAGTCGATGCGATGCCAAAATTGTATGTAACCAAAAGGGGTGACGAAGTAGGTTGATTTCATGGATTCTGGGAGCAAAGTATCCTGGTGGTAATCAGAAGAGAGGTCTATTGTGCAGAACCATGTTGCATCTATAATTGTATTATTATTAAGATGGTGCAAGTCCACACGTAACCTTATTTTGCCATTTCTACATTTGGTGGTCACCAAGTGAGATATCCAATCATAGTCCTCTAGAGCTCAATTACTGGAGCAGCAACCAACTTGTCCAATTGTTCAGATACCTCTTCTTTCACCAAAACAGGTATAATGTGACTTGTATTCACCTTACGAGCAGTATTCACCTTAGGAGCAACAGCATCCTTTAAAATAACCTTTTGCTCAAATCCCTGCGGATTACCTAGCTGCTTGATGAACAAAGAGGGAAATTGGTTTAACATTCTTTTACCTATAGTCATTGTGCTTTGCACTTATGGGTTTGTATCCCATCCTCATTACTGAAAAGAATCCCTTCTAATGTAGGTTCTGGTAATATATTTATTGAAGATGAGGAGCACGGAGAGACACAGCTCAGAGTACAGTGCCACTGCCTCAACGGACTCGTAACATCCTACAGAAACAAATATACACATTCCATGAATGCTGGCTAGTCTAGAATTCCATGTAACCAAGCAACATAACAGATAAGCATCCATACAAAGCAGATTGCGTTGCTTTAGTTGTTCAGACTCTGTGTGCAATTCTAGAGGTTTTTTGCTATTCACAACCCCTTAAGCCCACTTTGCATAAATTATCTGGTGTTTGGAGTTAGGGGAAGCAAAGTCATTTAGCAGTGCACTTGTGCCACGTCTTGTCACAAAACATTTTGCACACAAACACTGATCAATGCTGCTTTTTGAAAAACGTAAAGCTGATTTGCATGCCATGGCCAGACACACATAATCTTAGTAGGAGACCATAACACAGGCCTGGGACTACCATCTATTATAGGCAATTTTAAGTTTGGGAACTGCAAATTCACAGATAGCACTAAGGTAATGGAAGTGAAAGGAGTTACAATACAATACAAGTGTCATTTGAATTGTAAATGTAAGGATGTGATGTGCCTTATCATATGCCCATGAGAGTTGCTGTACATAGGTCAAACCACACAAATGGTTAAACACAGAATTGGCCAGCAACAAAGCCCCATCAGATGTAAAACTCAAGGAGCACCCCTGGTCAAGCATTGCAGAGAGGCAAAACATACAGAGGACATGCTAAGATATAATGTCCTAGAAAATATAAAACCAAACACAAGAGGTGGGAACCTAGGAGATCTACTAGTGACTTCTGAATGCAAATAGATGGATTGCCTGAAAAGCACAGAAAAGGGATTAAACAATATATGTGAACTGAGAGGGATTGCAGCAACTTTTTCTTAGGAATCGGTATATGCTCATGTAGCCCCTTCAATACTCAATGTTTACCTTGACACCTGATTAAGTTATTTATACTGTTCCATGTTTACAGATGTGTTGTGATAAAATGCTAGATTGGAGATTAGCTTGATATTCTTATTATCCCCAGTACATCTCTTTAAAATGATACCGAGTTGAAACTGTGCTTACTAAAAAATCCTACTGACCGTAAGATTATACTAACCAGAATATATGCCTGTTTATCCTAGTGACTGATAGAGTGTGTCTATATGGGACAAGGATTATGGATATATCAACATCCCCAGTATACTTTTATGTCATATTTTAACACCTTCATTCCACAGGAGGTACTGCAGCCAATGTGATACTGTGGAGTATTACATCTGCATTGGCCACAATGTCTGCAGACTTTTCTGAATGACTGATTAGGGTGTCTGCTGGCATGGGATATTGTTGTCACATCATCCAATCTGCCTTGTACATATGCACAGTGTATGCTATGCACAAATGGATGATTTACAATCAATAATGATTTCAACTGGGTTTTATAATAGTTATACACCCCTTGTTTCTATATGTGAGGAAATTATGTGGCATTTGAGGCAAAGATTTCAAATTAGGGTAGTGAAATGCACTCAAGATGGCCGTCGCAGTTTGCAGTCTAGCTGTTTATGAGGAGCGGTGGGAGATAAGACATGCTTCTCCTGGCATGTCCTATTGGCTTTGGAAATGCTCACATGCAGATGCACTGAATCGTCAGTGCTGCTTTCACCCGGCTCATTCAGTGTGTGATAAAGAATAAGGGGCTTACTTCCAAGCCCCTTGTGCCACTGGTGTGTCACGTTTTGCTGCCCCATCCTGAGTCACTTTTCCTGTCCTTGTAAATACTGCCCCTTTACATGCAGCACTTTGAGTGAAAGGGGCGTTCCATGGGTGTTGCTGTGGGTGGTCCCACACAACATCCATGGAACCTGACACATTTCCAGATTTATGAGAAATCGTAAACCTGGAAATGCGTCTGAATGCTATGCCTCCCCACGGGAGGCTTAGGGAGGAGCAACTAGGAGAAATGTATTTATTTCTCCTCTTTTTTTTCCTCTTTCTATGTGTGCTGCATTCTGTAGCACACCCACCATGGGCCACTACTGGACATGGATAAATAAATAGAAAGTACTGACTCTGTAAACAATCCTAATCTTATATTCAGATGATCTACTACATGTTTGAACAATTATCAGGCTACATCAAGGAGTTGGAGATTGTGCAAAGGAGTATAGCTAGAAAAATCAAGACAATATTGGAGGCTATAGATAGAAAGCTTCAAACCTTATGCAAAAGATGTGAAGAGGTAGAAGTAAGAATTTCAACAATAAAGACACATTGAGATAACAGCAGTTTACTATACTGCACCTCCAGAAAAGAACTAACACAAACAGAAATAAGATAGATGATTTGGAAAACTGAACTACCAGATCAAACTTGAGATTCAGTGGGATGCCAGAGAACTACGGAGATGAGAAAGGCTTAACAGAGGTAGTTGCCAAACTCATCTCTATTCATGTGCTTAAAGATCCTCAGGTGGATCTCACCCTCACTGGAGCATACAGAGTCCTTTTTGGCATAATGAAATATGAAGCCAAACCATGAACCAGAGTGACACATTTTCATCATTTCAGAATAATAGAGAACATTTTGAATAAAGCAATTCAGATGAAAACTATTAAGGCCAATGATTTTTCATTTAAGATTATCCCAGACATATCGTTCAAGATCTCAAAGTGGCATTGGGAATTTAGACAATTGGTGGAGAAATTTTGCACAAATGCTGCACACATGCAGATTAGACACCCTGCCAAGAAAAAAGTACTCTGATCGTGTTAATTTAATATTTTTCTAATATAAAAGAAGCAAAAACTCTCTTGACTACAACTCAGGACTCTGTGAGAAAATGATTGTATGAGGAGCCTTAGGGTATCCGAGCATCGGAGATGCAAAAGGTACAGAACAATCACCTCAGGCAAATGCACAATGCAGCTGAGCTAAGCCTTTGGAAGCTAGACATAGGCAAGAAGGGAGTGCCACTAGGGTCTGTTCAGAAGGGTGGGGGTTAGGAAAATGTAAGAAAGGAGAAAAATGTGGGTACACTGTTCTACAGTGGTTAAGAAAGTGTAGTGAGATTACACTGTGGAACTGTTAAGGAGGACATGGGAGGGACAAGGAAATAGGTCACTATACATAAACACATGGAGGGAAGACAAAACACTCGATAAAAAAACTCGCTCTTATGCAAATATTTTTAAAACAGAATGACAGGCAGAGGACTTTTACTAAATCCTCTATGCTGGAAAAGGAAAGCAATGCAGTGTACAAACAAACTTTTCCAAATAGTGCCACTGGGAAATTTTTAAGACCTCAGCCTTAAAATAGGCAAAATAGTGATTATTAGCTTTAATGCTAATTGTTTAAATAATATGTGCAAAAGGTAGGCTGTGCTTGCCTGACAGAGCCAGTTTCAACCAGCAATAGTATTAGTACAAGGAGCTCATTTTATTGAAGGAAAAGAAAAAGAAGATTCACTACCAGTGGGCTGATAGAACATATTTTTCCTTCAAATGCAGCACATAGGGGCATGGCTGTATTAATTGCCAAAACGACTTAAATCCAATGTGGGATTCACATCCTAGATAGAGAATGCTCATGGCTCCTTCTCCCTAATCCATTTGAAATGCAAAGCTACAATATTGAGTAATTTTATGGGCCAATACCTGACAAATCTCAACCTTTACAAAATATTGAATGGGAGCTTAGCCCTCTCCCTTAGGAGGTATTATAGATGGAGATTTGTGACTCCTGTTCAACTCCCATTACATTCTTTTACCTCCAACTTAAAGCAAAATAAAAATGCTCAATGATTTCTGTGTGCAAATTTGGTATCAAGATGTATGGAGAAAAACAAATGTGCATACCAGAACATACACGTTTTCTAAATAATTTAGAATGGCATCAAGATTAGATTAAATTCTCACCCCTACCACTTCTAGAAAAGGCTACAGTTACTAGCGGGTTCTCAGACCACTTGGTGGTTATTACAGATTTTGTAAAAAGCATACCCCAAACAATTCATGGATGGCTGATGGAAAAACAACTTTTGTTGTCAGAGGAAATTGTAAAAAGTGTTCAAAGACAAAAGTAGGCATTATTTTATAGATAACATCAAATTCCCTTACAAATTGATCAAATAGGATGCCTTTAAGCGGCTATTCAGAGTGTTTGCACATTACTCACAGCAAACAGTAAATCAAGAGATAAAGAATCTTTCAACAAAATGCAGTCAGATGCAGATAATGCATTTATGGCCCTCTCTATGAACAAATCAAAGCATGCTTTACTTAAATAGTCTAATATAAAAGAAACAACGATTTTGCATTACAAATGGAAATAGTCAACAATCAAATATTTGAACAACAGTTTACGAAGAAGGAGAAAAAACTGGATGATGATCAATAATCAAAAATCAAAACCTCAATAAACCATAATATAGATCCTAGATAAGGTGAGTTGACCAAAGATAAAAAAAGAAAGGTATTTTAGAATACTACATGCTCCTTTACAAAGAGTCATGTCAAAAAATATTTTTTTCGAATACCTAAATCTGCCCATGATGACCATAGAGACTTCTACAATGATAATCAATCCTATAACAGACAAAAACGTAGAAGAAGCCATTAAACAAACACTTGACTGTAAAAGTATGGCAGAATATGGCTTTGGAGCTGTATTTTACAAACCATCTGTGTCCAGTTTAATTAAACCCCTGACTGAATCAGTAAATCATTTATTGAAAAATGACTTCACTTCTTCCTCCTTTCAGAAAGGAGTAATTTTATTTGTTTTAAACATGGCAAACTGGAAATAGAATGAGCCTCATGTAGGCCAATCACACTGTTATATACAGATTATAACGTTTACACTAAAGTTTTAACTAATCAGAATAATAATATCATTCCTTTCCTTGTACACAAGGATCAAAATTAAATTATTCAAAGCCGACATTTAACATCCAATACACATTGCACTGCTGAGTTTATTGACCTGATAACAGTAGTCAAAATTCACTCAGCAATACTTCTGCTAGACACTGAGAAGGCAATCGACTATCGGTGAAGGTGATTATTAATAACCATTTAGCAGGCTTAATTAACCGAAGTCAGGAGACTCTTCCGGGCTGCCTCCATTCAGAGACTTCTTTCACCATTTTTATGATGCTTCTAGCCCAGTGGAATGCATTTGAATTAAGCTTCTAAGATTTTACTATATGCATATGATATAGCCCTGTTTTTGGTGTCAACCAAGGAGCATATTTATAGTGGACTAAATGCTATGATATTTCATCTACGCTACTAAGAAAAATCTACAATAAAAAACGTAAATGGCATTTAGGTTTATATTTTTTTACATTTTTTTAGAGAATCAAGAAAAACAATTTCCTAATTACTGTGGCTCTTTCATAAAACAAATGCACAGACACTTTGAAGTATGGAAATCATGACCATTTTCCATTATTGGCCAAGTTGACTTATTTAAAGTGTCCATACTTCCCTTATTCTTATTTAACTTCCAAACTATGTCTTACCAATTAGAAGTTAATGCTTTTAACAAATTAGATGAGGCACTAACTTTATTTATATGGAATAATAAATGCCCATGATTGAAGCTCAAGACATTGCAATTGGCAAAAATGAGGAAGGGTTAGGCCTACCTGATTGTTGTCTATATTTTAAGGCATCCTTTCTACTAGAGATACCTACCTACATCACAATCCCACTTTGATAACTCAAAAATATATGTAATGTTAGGAAGTTTGGTAACAAAATCTTACCCTGCTGCATCAAAATTCCTAAAAAAAACTAAGAAAGAATGGTATAACAGTTTCCTTTACGTTTGCCAGATGAGAAAGAACTGTTTTTTTACAATTTAAAATTCCTACTATACACACTGAAACTCCACTAATATGGGAAAGGCTTGTTCATAAGTTGTCACAATTTAGGTACAACTGTTGGCAATTTTTCTCCAAACCTCAGTTAATAGTTTCAACCATTTATTATCTACAAATACAAAAAATCAAAGAGGAGGGAGAATGGACCACTTGTCCTGTGTACCAGGATCAAATGTGTTACAGTTCCCTCTAAAAAAACCCTCATTCATGTAAAAAGGATTCGGACAGTATATATCTTGATTCTTCGCCTTTCTGTAGCGTGACAGCATCATCATAGGGTTTATTCTGAGAATATGCTGACCTCCACCTGGAGGAAGACCCACTGATATAGCAGTAGTGTCCAGAGATAAAAAGTGAAGTGCCCTTGTGAAGTGAGTTAAAATTCCCTACATCACCATATTGGTAAATACTTTAATGAATTTGGTGGTGTGGAAAAGTAAAAACAAAGGGGTGCGTGCGTAGAACGAGTTACCAATCTACCGCACTGTTGGTGGTCGACATGTTTCAGCCTCACTGTCCATCTGGAGGCTTTCTTCAGGACCAGTAGGTGTATAGTAGCACATTGCAGCAACAATTGGAAGCGGTTGATTTACCACTCCTATTATGTAAAGTCAGGTCAATTGTACCTGTAACTGAAATAAAAGAAAGGTGCAGTTGTATAGTTTCACTTATGGTATACCCAAAGTGGTGATGCTTAATAAGGCTCTTTGCATTTTGTTGCAACAACTGATCTAAAGATATTAACAGTGTGAGGAATCAAAGGTGAGAAGTGAAACAATCACTACAGCATGGAACCTTAGTCCCATTACAGGACATTATCCATGCGGATCATGCTCGGTTTGCAAACTAACCACAGCAAGAACAACAAGCGCATGATGATCTCCGACAGCAAGTTGACCTTATCATACAACGGGCAAACAAAGGGGGAAGAATTGTCCTCCTCAGCAAGGAAGGTTATGACCTCCTCTCAGATGATAAGTTCTACAAGAAAATACACACTGATCCAACCGAGAGACTACAACCCACCATCGAATTAATGGTCGATGAAGCCGAGATCAATTTGTGGATCTCAAAGCAGGAAGCTGACTTCCTCAAGACAAAAACATAGCGAATGTCATACTTTTATTCACTCCCAAAGACCCACAAGAACAAGACAGAACCTCGAGGACGCCCCATAGTTTCGGGAATTGGGTCTGTACTTGAACCCCTCCCACAATACGCAGACCAGTTCCTGAGACCTCTAGTACAGAGAACACCGACTTATTTAAAAGACACACATGATCTATTGAATCAACTGGAAGGACAACACTATGACGAGAACACCATGTACCTCGTAGGTCTTGATGTGGAGAGTCTCTACACGAGCCTCCCAATCAATCAATCAGTCAATTTATAAAGCGCACTACACACCCGCGAGGGTCTCAAGGCGCTGGGGGAAGGGTGGCTGCAGCTAGTGGTCTTGAGTAGTCTCCTGAAGGTCTGAGGGTCTCCTGTCTGTCGTAGGAAGAGAGGGAGGGAGTTCCATGTCTTGGCGGTGCGGTGGGAGAAGGACCTACCCACGGAGGTGGTCCTGTGGATGCGTGGGATGGTGGCCAGTTAGAGGTCGGCAGGGTGGAGTCTCCTGTTGGGTACGTAGAATGATAGTCGGTTGTTGGGGTATTCTGGGCCGGTGTTGTGGAGTGCCTTGTGTGTGTGTGGGTCAGGAGTTTGAAGGGGATTCTTCTGTTGATGGGGAGCCAGTGCAGATCTTTCAGGTGGGGGGTGATGTGGTCTTGGCGCGGGACGTCAAGGATCAGGCGTGCAGAGGCGTTCTGTATTCTTTGAAGTCTGCTGATGAGCTTGGACGGGGCTCCGGCGTAGAGAGCGCTGCCGTAGTCGAGTCTGCTACTGATGAGGGCGTGGGTGACGGTTTTTCGTGTGTCTGTAGGAATCCATCTGTAGATCTTGCGGAGCATGCGGAGGGTGTAGAAGCAGGTTGAAGAGACTGCGTTGGTTTGGTCGGTCATGGTGAGTTTCGAGTCAAGGATGACTCCCAGGTTGCGTGCGTGGTTGGTTGGTGTAGGGGTGGTCCCCAGGGATGTGGGCCACCAGGAGTCGTCCCAGGCTGAGGGGTTGGGTCCGAGGATGAGGATCTCCGTCTTGTACGTGTTAAGTTTGAGCCGTCTTTCTTCCATCCAGTCGGCAACTGCTTTCATACCGTGGTGGAGGTTGGCTTTGGCGGTGAGGGGGGCGTTGGTGAGGGATAGGATCAGCTGGGTGTCCTCGGCATAGGATATTATGTTGAGGTTGTGAAGTCTGGCAATGTGTGCGAGTGGAGCCCACAACAAAAGACCTTGAACACCTTAGAGGACATACTCTTCTCTGAGCCATAGGATTACAGGAGACCCAGACATTTTTAATATACATACAACCAAAGTGTTTTAAAGATAGGATAAATACACTGCCTGGAACAATATTGATAGGAGACACGAACATCACATTAAGAAAGTGTGTTAAGGAAAGCAACTCATGATGCGGACCTGAACAAAATTATCCTATCTCATGTGTCCTCGTGATCAGATTTATATTTGAGGAATAATGATAAAGCATTTGGGAAAACAAGAATAAGAGACAATTTACTTGATGTCTTGATAAAGATGGTAGTATAATTCGAAAACCATCGAAGCGCATCGACACAGCTAAAAACATAATTCAAGGAAGGACACAAATTAGTGGAATGTCGATTGGATCAGACCATCAACAGTGCGGTCCTATAATTCCTTTGGATATGTATGGATATTAGATAAGGGGTTATGTCTAAATATTTGTGTTGTCTCTCTTTTTATGTTTGTCATAAATTGGAATCTGTCCGATTTTTTAAAAAGTTTGTTAGGTTAGGGGAAATATCTCCCAGGAGATATTGTTTTTTTTAAAGTGCTACAAGTGGTTAACTTGTATTTTAATTCGTTTTGTTTTGTATAATGAAATGAAGATGTCACTGATTTTTTTATAAATATGTAATGATCATTTATTAAATACAAGTGTTACATTTTTATATGTTTGTTTGACTATTGTGTTGGAATCAACTTTGGATCAAGGGAATCATTTCTTGCTTTGGTAGTAGTACCCTATTTCCCTTCATTATATTAAGGGGTCCCTCTCTCTTTTTTTTGACTGCTACAATATATTGTCAAAAAACTGAAACAAGGCAGTAAGGGAAACCTCAAAGCCGCACCACCTCGCTATACCACCTCAAAGCCGCACCACCTCGCTATACACAGATCATAAATATGCTCATGAGTAAACGTTGCCCACCTCCTTACTCCACTGCCAAAGGACCATACAATAATAATATACTAGAAAAAGCACTGAGAGGCAACTTAAATATTTCAAAGTACAAATGTACAGAAAACAAATCAGTCCGTACTCTTCAGTGATGTCAAAAGTGATCCTTTAATGGATTCCTGGACCACTTGTGGTGTATAATTATGGACAATATAGCCAACGCGTTTCAACCTAGATGGGGCTACCTCAGGGCTATTGTCAGAAGACTCCAATACTATAATGGTCACTGAGGTCCCAGGATCATTATATCATAGTACTCCAAAATCGTATGGCATCATTCCAGCGACACAAATGTCCACAAGAAAATACTTTCTGATCGTAATGCCGCAGTGGCTTAAATCACAAGCTGTGCAATGAGCGGACTCCGCTGTACGTCTCAAGGTTCACGGTGGGTAGAGAAATACGGCGTTTAGGATGATGCCGTAATGCAGTAACGTTTGCTGTTTACCGTTAATGCTTAGGACTGTCACCTATTAGAGTGAACAGAAAAATTCTTGGAAATTTGGAATAGATTATGCATTTTGAACAGCTTGCGCCGTGATTTAAGCGACTGCTGCATTTCCAGTTGCCAGCAGGACAATGAAGGGTGGATCCCTATTTGTGAATTACATCTGCTTGTGGCAGGGTGAGCAGAGTTTGAAATTTCAAGTTCCTGGTCACAACCTAGATGACCATTTTGACATTGTGGGAAACATCTCCACACACCCAAGCCTTTTTGTACACTGTCTGGGAGCCATAAATATCTCACCACAAGACACAAGAGAGCCATTAACAGTCAGGTAACACTGAACACAGGCAGAAACTGAAAGGCACGTTTGGCTTAGGCAGGCCAACTTTCTAAAAATTGCAATTTCAAAATAGTAATTTAAAATCTGACTGGACCACTAAATTGGACCTTAAATAACTATTAGTTTGAATTCTTGAATCATTTTTTTTAGCTGCTACCAAATTGAAGTTATGCATTGTAAGGTGTATTTCCAGACACCCAGATCAAAAAAGAGAAATAAAATATTAAAATGCATGGCCTTGGTCCATTCTCGGCCCTTCAGATTGCACAGTTTATATGGTTCAGAGCTCTCTGTTAAAGAGGTAGGGCCTGATGTTACATCCCACAGATCCCCATCAGAATGTCAGTGTTACAGGGGCATATCTCACTCCCAGGCGGGTGGGGCCCCGTCTTCAGAGGCCCTCCATTCCACCTAAAGCCTACGAACATCTGTGTTAAAGGATTCTGAAGGGCCCTCAGGACATGAGAAGATGTTATGATAACTTGTCGTTATCACTTCCTACGACTTCCTAAGGCTTGCCTCGCTTGCTCCAAGACATGTTTAAGGACCCTGCAGGGGGCGATGGCAATCTGGGATGAACTGTCGTGAATGGGTCCAGGAGGAGAATGCAGAAAGGAGTATTAAAAAAGAGGGGCTTGGGGGGGGGCAGCTGACCCACGGGAGGTCCCCCGCCGGGCGGTTTGGGAGGGGCGGGTGGTGCTGATTAGCAGCCCTGCCGGCGGGTTTTTTCTAAATTGGGCTTCTTTTTACTTCTAGGGGCAGCCCATGGTTAAATTCACGGGCTCCTCCTCCCGGCCACCATTTTAGGCTTGGTGACCTGGTGGCCGGGAGCAGTTAGGAATTTTTTCTCTATTTCAGTGTTCAAGTGTTCATTTACATAGATACGGCAGGCGAAGATTATTGCGTTTTGGTGGCGATTCGACTCCTTAGCGAAGCAGGCAGGTTGGACCTGGTCATTGGGGACGTCGCTGGGCCGTCTCGACCGCAGCGTCAGGCCTCAGCCGGTGTGGCCGCAGTGGTGGCGGCCTGTCTTACGCCAAAACGTTCGAGATTTGAAGGGGTAAGTGAGCAGGGCCGTTCTCGTGTGAAGAAAACGGCCCCGGGTGTAAAGGTGTGGCGGTTGGGAGAGGGTGCTCCAGGCTTTGAGGTAGCGGTTGCGCCGGTTTCTGCTAGGCCCTCCGCTGCGTTGCCGGTAACTGTTACGGGAGCGCTTGAGACTGGTGAAGTCTCGGCGCCTCAGGGGAGAGCCGCGTCTGCGCCGACCCAGCGTGGAGGAAGGGGGGCGTGGCACGGGGCCAAGTAGCGCTCGGCGTCTGCCTCGGCGGTGCGCGAGCAATTGATTCCAGCGGGAGGGGCGGAGGGAGTTTTACAGGCTCCGGCGGTTTTGTCGGGTGCTCGTTCTGAGCCGGTTCTTTTGCAGGCAATTGGGCAGGCCAGGCCTTTTGTTTCTTCGGCTGGGCATTCTTTGTATAGTGTTTTGCCTTCTGGGGAAGGGGAGGGTACAGGCATTCTTTCCCCCTCCAGTTTCTCTCCTGTTAGACAAGGGCCTTTGGCATATGATGAGGGTTCTGGTTTACAGGCAGAGATTAATGACTCTCAAATTAATTTAGAAGCTCCTTTTAGCCCCTTGTTATTCTCTCCAGCTGCATCCCATAGGGAGGAGGTAGTTTCTGTGCGTAGTGACTCTGTGGGGGAAGGGGAATGGGCACAGGTTGGGGGATGGGGGGGTGATGGTGTGCAGCCTCCAGGTCAGGATTTTGGTGTTTTGCATTCTTCCCCTCAATTGGTGCCTTCTACTGGGGTTGGCTCTCAGTATGTTTCCACGGTGGCAACTGGTGTTCCTACCCGGTTGGGTGAGCAGTCGCAGAATATTAGGAGTAGGTCTTGGGAGGGGTTGGATATTTTTCCCTCTTGGGCAGAAGGGCTCCGGGAAGGGAGTAGTGATATAGGTTGCAAGTATCTGGATTCGCAAAAGGGTTTGGGTGTCATTTTGAAGTTTCCAGGATTAAAGGTGGGGCGTAGGGGGGGAAACAGAGTGGTCACGAACAAGTTTGTTGTGAGACTGGAGAAGGTAGTGGTCCTGTGGTAGGTCCAGCGTCGGCCATAGTACAGGAAATATTAGATTGGAGTAGTGGTAATGAGGAGATTGCGCCTTCTCCTCCTATGCGCAGTGTTTCATTTCAGAAAAAGGTCCCATTTTTTCAGAGTGGTGAGCAGATGCAAGGGCAGCAGTCTTTAGGTTGTAGGGTAGTGGGTCCTGGTGCATTTGGTGTTTTGGTAGTAAGGGACCCAGCCTTTTTCTTTACAGGGTAGGGCGAGTCATGGAGCAGCGGACTCAGTAGGGCGAAGTGCGACCCAAGTGCGCCGAGGTGAAGGGAGGGTGGAGCCTAGCGCGGCACATTCCGTACCATCGAGTGATTCCGGAGCGGCCAGCAGATGCAGGTCAGGCGCGACCTCGCTGGCCCCAACGTCTTCTCAATATCAGCGGATGGAGTTATCTGTGGATACTTTCATTAGGAGTGGTAGGCGTGTTGAGGAGTACCGGCGAGTACAGTCGGCTCCCCCGCCAATGGTTCAGGAAAGGGTTGGTAAGACCCAGGCAGGTGTCCAGAGTTATGAGAAAGCAAGTAAAAATGTATTGGTGGGCCCTCCAAGGATGGAGTAGTCTTTGTTATTGGACTATGATGATGAGAGTCCTGAAGAAGGTGAATTGCGTGATGAGGGGACTGGGGGGGGGCAATTTCATGCTTCTCATAGTCTTTTACAGGCACCAGTGGTGGTGCGACCAAAGATGGCGGTGTCTGGACCAGGACGAGAGCGTGGCCCCTCGGTGAGGGTTCCTCGGATGGTGGACAATGTGGAGCATTTGGAATGGAGATCGGGTCCGGGGCAAGCCCCTTTGTTACGTCCAGGTGAGGTTTTCGCACCACGGGCCAGACCAAATATGGTGTCTGTGGGAACAGGGGGGGAAATGTTGTCAATGGATAAGGAGGGCAAGCTCCACAAAGGTCGTTACGTGAAGGATCAGGGAGTGGGCACAAGTGATGGTGAAGGTAATCTGGGCACCAAGGTGGAGAGTGGTATGAATACAGAGGCTGTTGAAATTGTCAAGGATCCTCTTCATAGTAAGGAGTTAAAGACAAAGTAGCTGCCTTATATGGGTGTTACGAAGCCTCTGGGTGCCCATTTAATGTTAGCCACAAAAGAAAGGATTTGGAAGGGTGAGTATGTCGAAATCCTGAAGTTGCTACACAGGGAGGTACGCTCTAAAGAGGGGTCAAAGGAGGAAGAATATAAATTGGCCAAGCGCCCTAAAGTTCCTTTGACCATTGAAAATTGGACGGCAGCGTTTTTAATATACGCTAGTGTATATTGTGAAAAATGTCCTGAGCGCTGCGTTGCACTTTTCAAATATATGGACGTTATATGGAAAGCACAGATAACGGGTAGTGGTTTTGCTTGGGCACAGTATGATGAGGAGTTTCGTGTGAGAATGGCTTGGGACTCTGAGGCAAAATGGGGTGAATTAGACACTGATCTCTGGCAACATACAATGGGCGCCCCGGCCAGTGGTAAGACAATTTTTACTGCTAGTGGGCTACCGTTAGTTTATCGGCCCTTTCAGGGAAAACCCACCAGGGGAGGGGTGGGTAGTACGACCACACAATCTGCCATGGGAGCATGTTGGGATTTCAACAAAGGCATGTGCACTAGAGAATATTGTAGGTTCAGGCATGAATGCTCTCAGTGTGGAAGGAAACACTCAATTGTCAGGTGCTGGGAGCCTCGGCCTTCAGGGGGACAGCAGTGGCCGCAACAAACTGCTAGTGCAGCAGGTTCTTCACAGCAACAGCAGCCAGGTAGGGGGGGAAAGAATACTCCAGGTGCTGGGCCCAAAGGCTCGTACACCGGTTAGAGTAGATCAGCTTGCAAAAGGACTGGAGGGTTATGGGGATGCTGGTACTCGTCAGTTGTTACTAACAGGTTTCACAGAGGGTTTCCGACTTGGGTATTCAGGGCCCCGGCTGCGGCGTTGGTCCAGAAATTTAAAATCAGCGGATGAACATCCAGCAGTGGTGCAGGAAAAATTGAGCAGGGAAGTAAAGGAGGGGAGGATGGCAGGTCCTTTTGACGATTGGCCTTTGGATGATCTGATTGTTTCACCCATTGGTGTGGTACCTAAGAAAGAGGCAGGTCAATTTAGACTCATCCAACATTTGTCATGGCCGGAGGGATCCTCGATCAATGATTTCATTGACGAGACAGCTGCTTCAGTGTCATATTCTTCAGTAGATGTGGCTATGTCATTGGTGGTGAGCGCAGGACATGCAGCAGAAATGGCAAAATGCTATATAAAATCTGCATTTCGATTGCTTCCAGTCCATCCTGATGATTGGAATCTTCTGGGCATCCATTTCCATGGGAAGTGGTATGTGGACAAGGCATTGCCGATGGGCTGTTCAATGTCCTGTGCTCTTTTCGAAACCTTTAGTACCTTCCTGCAATGGTTTTTCATGCACAATACTGGACATCAGTTAGTAACCCACTATTTGGACGATTCCTTTTTTGTAGGCACTCCAGATTCTTCACAATGTCAGTCTGGTCTGGTTAAATTTCAAAAGCTCATGGATCTTTTGGGTGTTCCTTTGGCACCTGATAAGACAATGGGTCCTTGCTCGACCATGTCTTTCTTGGGTATTGAACTTGATTCGAATGCAATGCAGGCACGCTTACCGGTGGAAAAACAGGAAAAAATGCTTGAGCTGTTGGAGTCAATGTTGCTAAAATGCAAGGTTACTGTTAAAGAGGTGCAAGTTTTGTTAGGCCATCTAAATTTTGCATGTAGAGTGGTCAGAGCTGGTAGAACTTTCTGCAGGTGCTTGGGTAGGGCGCTATCTGGGCACTATTTGCCTCATCATCATGTGCGTTTGTCAGCAGGGGTCAGAGAGGATCTGCGCATGTGGATGTTTTTCCTGCGCTCCTTTAATGGAGTTCCTTTGAGTAGGGAGGAGGACTGGGTGTGGGATGCTCAGATTTTCTCTGACGCAGCAGGCAGTGATGGTTTTGGCCTGTACTGGCAGGGCAGGTGGTGTGCAGAGCAGTGGCCAATTGGGTGGAAGAATGGTGGCAGGAGCATTACTTTTTTAGAATTTTTTCCAGTGGTGGTGGCTCTGACTCTGTGGGGTCACGAGTTTGCTCACAAGAAAGTGCTGTTTTGCATTGATAACTTGGCTGTGGTAGAAATCATCAACAGGCAGTCTGCTAGGGACACCCAAACTTTGAAATTGTTGCGAGTCTTTGTGTTAGGTTGCCTTAGGCATGATATCAGTTTTAAGGCTCTACACATTCCTGGTGTGGACAATGACATTGCGGATGCTTTGTCTCGTTCACAGTGGGAGAGATTCCATGGGCTAGCTTCGGAGGCAGACAGGACACCGACCCCCATGCCGGAGCATCTTTGGAAAGTAGGCGAGACAGGGTACTACAGTTGGTGGTAGGTTCTTTGTCTGCTTCTACTAGGACGGCTTACGAATTGGCTTGGAAGGAATTTTTGTCATCTGGAGCCTGTAGACGTGAGCCGGGTTGGAATCGGTCTGAAGATGTCATCCAGTTTATCCTGGTTTTAATGGATAGAGGTCTCTCTAAGGTTACCATAGCTGGAAAGTTAGCCGGTATTTCTTTCATGGGCAAGATGTTTTGGGGTTATTCCCCTTCTGCTGGGGAAGTGGGGAAGAGGATGTTGGAAGGCTGGTCCCGGGAGCGGGGAAAGGCTCATATGGTGAGGAACCCTTTGTCTTGGCAGAATTTAGCCCGCGTGTTGGAGGCTTTGTCATTTGTTTGCTTGAATGAGTTTGAAGCTTGTCTTTTTGCAACACTCATGGTTTGGATGTTTTTTGGAGCCTTTAGAGTTTCAGAGTTGTTAGGTTCTAAAATGCATGGGGGGGGTGTTATGGAGGGATGTTCATTTTTCTGAAAAGGGGGTGCACTTACGGCTATCTCATTCTAATACTGACCAAAGACATATGGGCAAAGGTATTTGGTTGGAGGCACCCTCCCCTTCTGCGGCGTGTCCTTTGTTGTGGGTGCGACGTTTGTGGGTTTTGTCAGGAGGGTTACTGGAAGCTGGTGTGTTCCAACATAAGGATGGCTCCAGGGTTACAGACTATCAGTTACGCATGGTGCTGAGGAAAGTGTTACGCCATATTGGTCTTGATGATAAACTTTATAGTACCCATTCTTTTCGGATTGGGGCTGCAACAGAGGCCAGTAATAGAGGATGGTCACGTGAAGACATCATGAGTTTAGTGCGCTGGTCTCCTAATTGTTTTTAGCGCTATATACGTACTGCAGCAGGAGAAGCGCTTGCGTCCTCCGCTATGTCTTAAAATCTGATACTGCTTTTCTTTTTCAGGTTCTGTTGCTGGTCGCCGTTCCGCAGTTATGACCATATGGATCGTTGGGCACTCTTTTGTAAAACGTGCCCATGTCCAAGCACGTTCCAGTTATTTTGGTTCCCAGTTGGGTTTCAATGATCGTTTGTTTATTGTTATTTGGAAGGGAAAAGGGGGTATGCGTTGGAAGGAGTTGATTCCAGCTTTAAATTCTTGGTTGGTTGGGGATACGTGTCCTGATGTTCTTGTTATTCATCTTGGTGAGAACGACTTATGTGCAGTTAAAGGTGTGGTTCTCCTTCGGGCTATGAAGAAAGACTTGTCCCTTTTGAAACAACAGTGGTCAGGCTGTCATGTGCTCTGGACGGAGTTGATACAGCGGAGGTTGTGGAGAGGTGCGATCAAACCCAGGGCGATTGACAGAGCACGTAAGAAGGTGAATCTTTAGGTATCCAGGTTTTGCAGAGGTTTGGGTTTTGGTCGAGTGTCGCATGGCGATATTCGATATGATACTTTGGAATTTTTCAGAGGTGATGGGGTTCACCTCTCCAGGATTGGGATGGGCTTATACCTTTTGGAGTTGAGAGAAGTGTTGTCTCGATGTTTGCAGATTCAAAATTTCATGGGTTAAGTTTGCTTAGTTGTGTTTTTGTGCCATTCCTGTTTTGGGGGGCAGAAAGAGGGGGTATGTTTTTCCCCCCCCTTTCTGGGTGGCGGAAATTGGTGGTGTTTGCCAGGATTGGCAGGATTGTAGTTGGCATTGGTCGATTTGGGGCATTGGCAAGAGGATTTGGGTAGGATGATTTGTTGGGGTGTTTTCATAGTTCGGGGTGTCAGGAGTTGCTGGAGGGCGAAATGGGGAGTTTGTGTTATAGTTTCAGGGATTGGGTGTGTTGAATTTATTATGCGGGGTTATTGCATTGTTTGAATTGTAATAATGTTATGTATGGGTGGGGGCGGGTTTGATGACGTTTTAGGGGCGGGATTTGTAATTGGGGGTTAAGGTAATATTCTATTTAGTGAGGTTTAGTTTTGTAAGGCGTTTGGCCGAGGTTTTAAGTTATGTAAATGTGCACCTGTTTCAATAAAGCGGCCTTTTTCACACACAATCTTGGTCTGGTGGTCTGCTCACTCCCCCACCCCTCCCTCCCAAATGGTTTGGGCAGCCGTGGCCTTTAAGGGCAAGTTGGCTCACCTCTGAATTGACGGCTGGAATGAGGAAGTGTGGATCAGAGTAATGGGGTCACTGGTAAGTAATCATATCATTAACTGTTTAGCTGCCATTGGCCATCATAGGCCTTGATGAACATAGCCGATAACTGCTTGGATAGATAGCCACAGCGCCCAGTCCAAGCGTGCTTTATCGCCCCATTTGTCAGCCCCCCCTACCCAAGGCATCTTTTATCCAGGCTGTCAGTTGTGCTAGCTGTAGTTGAAATAAATGAAGCATTCAGTTGTCCCACGTTGCCTCCCCCTGGGAGGGTGCTTGGGATAACAAATGAAATGCAATGACCTGTTTGTCGTTTATGGATTCAATAAGTTACTTCTTGACCCGCCACCGAAATGCCGCAGAGCAAGCATTTCCTCGCTCCAGGCTTTTATGCAGTTCTAATGTGTAAATAATGTCGCTGTGAGCAGCCTATCCTCGTCTCACCGCAGTGGGTGCGCAGATGATAAACACGCGTGAGGGGAAAAATCGTGAAAACGTTTACGCCGCCGCCGCCCTTGAATCTGCGACACGAGGGCAGAGCGACGCTGCGCCACCAGACGGGTGCATAATCAGAGATGCCCCGCAGCCGCCAAGCCCGCTGCTTCCATGCGTGTGCTGTTCATCGCGAAGCCCCGGCCCCTGGGGTGTCATGAGAGTAAAACCGCACCTGCAGCTTCCCGGGCCTTGATTTAGTGCCCTAAACGGTGCCTAGAGAGTGGATTAAGCTGGAGAGCGATCAAACCTTATATGCAATCCGATTATACAAACTGCTCCTTGCACCGACCTGATTGAAGTCATTTCCCTATAGAAACATTACACTCACTTCGGTGTAAAAATGATTAACATTTGCTGACGGCGGGTCAGCTTTTCACTCCCAGTGTAATCCGTTATCAGGCACTGTGCCCGTCACCCTTTTTTTTCTACCTCGTTCTCGTGAAGCGCCGGGCTCTTAACCAGAGTGGGAGCCGCAGGACCGTCCGCAGCCTCGCTGCATCCGAAAACGTTAAGTTGCATGAAGGCAATTGTACTCACAAGAACGATCGTAAAAGAGAGAGGATGTAGCCTTACGGCTAGAGCTGCCGAGTTTGGGGTTGTGGAGACGGGTTCGAGCCTCGGCGTCGGCTCAGCATCCTCTGATTCTAGGAAGGTCTCCCCGCGCCTAACAAAAATGAAGGTGACCACGTGTAACGTAACTGGTGCTCAAGTAAAGCCTCCTGTACTATAGGGTCGAAATCGCGCTATATAAATCTGAATAAAACCGGACCCTCTTCTCCCTTGTCTCTCCACCCAGCGATGCCTATTGGAATCATAGACAAAAGGCAGCTCCTGTAAACCTTTTAAGAAGTTTCCCTGTATATACTGGGGCAAGAGAGGCCTTTGCGGTACTAGGGAAGCCGCATTGTTGTGTCTTGGCCTTAACAATTAACAGACTAAAAAAATGATGAGCGGTCTCGATGCATTTATTTCTTTCAAGCTGCTTTCGCTAACACTGGATGTTGCTAGAAACCATTTTTGCTCTTTTTAGTCAAACCAAGGCAGCGCCCACATATGTTGTTTTTTTCGTGTGTTATTGTGGTTTGTGAAAGACAAGCGTCTTCCCTTCTGAGGGTTATTATTGAAGAGAAATAAATACAGTATGGATTTGGGCGGTACGGTTTCCGGCTCTGAGGTATCAACGTCTGTGTGCCCTTTCTCACACATTTGAGGCGGCACTCCGACTATTTTTTTCAGATAAGCAAACCTACAAGAAACATTAATAACTATAAATGGCATTTGTCTTCGCTATTTCTTTTTTCTCCTGAAGAAATTAATCAATCTACAAAAATCAATAAAGAGATTCTTTACAACAACTCGCACAGAAGCAGTACTGCCAAACTCTATTGAGAAATACTCCATCCAAAATATAAAAGAAGACCCAGCCTTTCTAGTTCAAATGATATCCTAAAACGCTCAAATTTATCAAAAATGATTTGTTGCAATCTTTGAAAAACATTTTTTTATATATAGTTTTTTACCTCTTTGTTGACCATTGAGGGATGACACTGACAAAAAACGCATTCTTTTCCAAGTACATCTGTACGACTATAAAGGGTAAGAGGGGAAAACAAAGTTAAAGATGATAAAAATGTCCATAGCCCTTTGGAACTTATTTTATAACCACTTTCCTGAGAAATATACTGGGACTGTGTCGCAGCAGCATTTGTGAGTATGGGAAGTAATACTACAGGAATACTCTTCTACGTACTCCTAAAAGCCTTTGTGAATTGGTCCTGAATCGTCCAACTCCCTATTAGTAAAAGAGCAAAAGAGGCACTTTATAGTCTATTTGTAGTAACTTTATATAAGTACTATCTGAATATTTCCGGCTTCTTCCCATTTTAGATGTTTCAGGGTCTGGTCACAGAGGAATACAAGAGTTTGTAAATGTGTACTACATGAGTGCTGCTCCATGTACTCCAGCGTTCCTTGGTGAATAGGCCCCAACGTTCGCCTTTTTTCAGTCACTAAATAAGAAGCAGGTGGTCTACGGATGTAATGTACCCTTTCTCGAGTACTCTCATTTAGCACTATCTTTTATATCAAATTCTGGGGTCAAATGTACTATTTCTGTTACATAAAATTTCTAATAAAAAAATCACATGAAAAATGTTTCTTAATTTTTCAAATGGCCAAAGTCTGTTGAGGGTGCCGTTGTGTGTTTTTATCTTCTTGTGCATAGTGAATGCTTGGAAAATAATAATTGGAAACACGCTTGCTGATTGATTGTAGTTCATTCCCATGGAAGGCAGTACTTTGGGCAGCTTTTTTGCGCATTTACTGTGAACCTCACGGAATAATATCACAATTTCTTACAAGCATTAAGAAGAAAGGCCAAAGAAATGCATTGAAGGTTTTAAATGTTAACCGTGTGAAAAGATTCTTTTAAGAGAGGTCAACATTGCCAACAATAAACTCAGCTCAAGAGCATCCAGTAAAGGATTTTTTGACTATTGTCAGAAAATATATGTCACAAAGGGAGTAATATATTTTTTGGCTTTATTTCATTCTTTTATACTTTAATAGCATTTCCTTAACGCTTCATATTTAACAGTCAGTTTTTCAGTATGATCACTTTTTCTTGTTTGGATATGCACAGCTGAATTATAACATATTTATGTTACAAACCATTCATAATTTATATTTGTTTAATATGCATACATAGTATGTGCTTTGAAGATTCACAGTGAACTGCACCATGAAGACATCTGATAAACTTACAGATACTGTAGGGGAGACTGCATTTGCATTGGTAAAACGTAGAAGGCAACGAAAAGCTCACCTCACAGCGAACAGTTGATGCTCCTGGCTATCATTGTTCATTACTGATCTTGTACCAACTTTAGTTCAGTGTGTACAGACACCCACTGAGCAGTTTCTGAAAATTCAAATTTTCCTCATTCAGAAAGAGCTCTGGGGCCGTATCAGAAAAAAAATTGTGACTAGCACTATTATATGCCTTTTGTGGTAAGTAAAGCATTGATGGTTGTAAATACCCATTGACAACAAATCAAAAAATTATATTCCTGAAGGAAATACTGTGTGACAAGAATATTGTTGCTTGTTTGTCGTGTTGTGTTCTGATAGGGTGATGTTGTGTAGTTTTTTGTGCTGATTTGTTTTTGTTCTTTTCAATTGCATTAAGTGCAACTATTGCACCGTGGTTGTTGTGCTGTGTTCTGCCTTTCTTTGTGATAATATGCCCTATTCTGTTTTGTCGTGTTTTCATTATGTTGTGTTTTGGTGTGATCTGTAATTACTTGAGATGTCAGCAAATGCTTCTAGAATGCCAACCAGGAGCAGAATACTCGTATGAAAGTTCCAGTGACAATCATCTACTTACTACTGGCTTTGGTGGTAAAATACCTCTGTGCCAGCTCTCCAACTATTTAAAACACGAGTCTGCCAAAAATTGAGACAGACACCTATTTTAAATTAGTGCTTCCCGTGGTACCTTTATGAGCTACGACCCCTGCCGTTTAGTTTTTCTATGTTTGTTGATAGAATAAGATGCTAAGGACCCCGAAGAAGCTGTATATTGGGATGGTTTAATTGCTTCTAAGACCGACATATTCCTCCCAGACAATGCAACAGTCAGTTGACAGAACATGTATCTACTTGTATTCAATTGTGTATCAGTTCTATTGAAATACATTTGCTGAGTGTCTAAAATCAATAGTAGACCAAAAAAACAACACATCAAAATCACAAACAAAAAGCTTCATACGATAAAATTACTACTTGAGACATTTACTTTAGAATGAATGCGAAAAGCAATCTTGTTCCTCTTAGAAAGCCACATCCAGAATGTACATTTTCCATAAAATCTTAGCACGAGGATACCTCTTAGCTTATTTTAGACATACACTTCCGAAAAACCAGTAAACATAAGAGCATGTCGACATTCTTTCTAGGTTATGTTATAGACTGATTTGCCTTCTACATAGTTCATACTATTTTTTCGTGTAGTAATACAATAATGTTTTAGTGAATCTCAGGACGTGAGCTAGATACTATCTAATGTTGAAGATGGTTATTGTTATAATTGACATAAGCAAATCATCAAAAAATACTTTAGTATAAACTATCTATCGAGCCTAATTCACATTTTGAGGAACTAAAGGAATACCAAAGAAGTCACGTACAAAAAGCAATGTAAGAAAGCTATTGCAGGTAGAGATGAAACTGTGACAAAACACCTCCTTAATAAAAGTGCAAAATAAGAGAATTTGTCATTTTGATCTTTTGGGAGATGGGGACTTTTGATGAAGAAAAACTGTCGCTGGAAAGTTCATCTCACTAAAGCCATTACAACTGCATAAAAAAGGGATGTAAGTGCAGATTTTACACATACCTATGGACTACCAGATACACTCTATTGAACCCATGGCGTGTAACCTGTTATGTATGACATCACTGGGCTTCGGGAGCCGCTGAACCTCCCACTGATGAGCTAGTTCAACCACTTCACACAATAGGACACTGCAGACACTTGGTACGTTGGTTATATCGTGGTCTCTGTACACATCTACTGGTCTCGCTGACCCCCTTGAGAACTAAATGGGAGGAGGGACTAACCCATAGTCTTCAGGATAATTAATGGGACTTCCTTATAGAATATCCCCAAAAAGTTTCTGCAACTCCCGCTTTAGATTCACTCAACTTTCAATATTACAGTGATCTTAACTTACAATGCACAGACTCTATACAATGTTCCCCAAAGTCCCTTCAGCAGGCCCTTGGTGTCACACTCCAGACGCAAAACATATACACATGCTATCAGATTGCCCAATATTAACCTTTTACTGGGTGCAAATTAGTGCCACCCTGTTGGAACTCACCAAACAAAATCATTGGCAGTCACTGGAGCACTGAATTTAAGGTCTGTTCTTCAGACCCAAAACCACAAAAGTGGTTTCACGTTTTATAGATCCTGCCCTTTTATTGGCCAAACACCTCTTAACAAGACACTGGAAATCCCCACTAGTGCCCACAGTTTCTCAATGGTGAAAGGAAGTCGAGAATGGGGTCTAGCGGAGAGTGGTACACAGCACAGAGACGAGTGCTGTGGCCTACGGAAAACACCCAGAGCACTGGAATGGGATGCCGTGTTGGAATCCTTTAAAGCCTTAGATACCACGGACACTTAATCTACCCCCTCCAGATAAGTTCTGTTCTACCCATGATGCAATCGCCAGAGCTCCACCCTGCAGACACACTCTGTCACTGTACCACCAAGTTCATCACACATCAAAGAAGGGAATAGAAGTTCTAGTCCTTTTCCTTCTTCCCTATCATAAACTAGAATAACCCCAATAAGAGGAAAAGGAGGATGGGGCTGGTGTAGTGAAAACAACCCATTGGGAAAAACGCACAGTTTGAAAAAACTGTGCTCACCCACGAAATAGTGGCATGCTTCGTCGTAGGGCTGCTAGAACATTCATGTGTAGACCAAGGCCTGGGATAGAGCAAATGAAGGGGGGGTCACACAAACATATATGCAGGGATCCACACAGTAAACCAGCAGACAATCACAGTGAAGATGTAAAACTACCCCAGGAATACCCTTCAAAGCCTTTAATCATGGGATTCCTGGATAGAATTACAAAATGAAAGAAATAAAGATGGTCTACGGGGTAGTTAGGACAACTTTGTCTCTCCTTACTGCTTTACTGTCGACATGTTTCAGTCACTTTAACTGCTCACTAAGGGGCATGTGGCCTCCCTCAGGACTAACATCCTGTTTTAAAAAAATCCCAATTCCAAGCAATATCCTGATTTTCAAAAAGATGTATGTATAACAAACATTGTTTTAAATAATGAGCTTACTTGTCATTTTCTGAGTAGACACACGCGGATACTCAAGTTTCAGCGTTAAAGTCACAGGGTTGGGGGGTCACGCAAGGATGCGCATAATAAAAACTAAAAAAATAAAATAACTTACCTTCTGCTCTTGCTCAACTGGAGGAACAGGAAGCTCAGTAAGGCCCCAATACAGCATTGTAATTAGTAGGCACCGAGGCTCCCCTGACCAATGACAATGCTGCAATGCAGCATTGTGATTCTTTCTGAGAGTCCTGGTTTGATGCTTAACCAGGGAATGGGGGCCTCGGCATGTTCTCCATGCAGGATGTAATGCAGCCTTCATGGAGAACGAGGAAAGTGTGCATGACTGGTTTGGGCTGCCCCAGAGGGCTGACCAAACAGTAATTGCGCACTTAGGAGTGGGAAAACCACCCCTCCCCTGCCCTGCTCCAAGAGCAGAGTAGCCCGTCCGCGCGCAAAGCAGCACAAAAAAATGATAATAACTGAGAGTTATTGTCATTTTATGTTTCCTCTTCTCTCACTGCTTGAAAGCAGTGGGGTGACACTCCTCCACCATAGTGGAGGAGCCGCCACTGCTGTGTACATCTAATCAATTCTGGAAATGTTTAATAAATGTTTTGTTAATTATTTTTCAAAGCACTTGCTTATCACATTCTAGTCACGTTGCATCATTGGCTGTATATTTGCTGTGTATACAATAGGCACCCACACAGTCAGAGTCACTCTGGCCTGCTTACAGAGATTTGGGTGTGGCATTAGCTCTTAGTTTCTAAAATTGTGCAGTTCACAACTGTTATCAAATTAGACAATGTCGTTCAAGAAAAGATTTAATTGATGGGACTTGTAAATATCACAACTCATTGCAGCCACAGATTAGGTGACAATGTCTGAGTTGGAGGAATCCATTTTGTTCACAGATAGGGTATTAAAAACGAAAAAGTTTATTGATCCATGATAAGCCGAGTCCTTGATCTTGCATCAATTGGAAATTCCATAACCTTAAAGCATACTTTGAACCTGATTTAGAGTTAAGTAGGTGGGTTTTGCCATCTAAAATATGACAGATATCCCTTCCGCTGTGTTACAAGTGCATTATATCCGATGTCATTTGTAATACTACAAATGGGATATCCTTCAAGTTTGTGACAGAGTAACCCATTCGCCATGCTCTAAATCAGGCCTTTTGTCTGGTAAGGCTCTCTAAAGCCTGATTAGGTTTTAGTAGTGCAGAACGATCTTTTTTAGGATGGCTGTGTGCCTCAATCATCTTCACTATCAAGCGTTCATAAACAAACCTATCTTTACCTGGGCTCACTGAAGATGATGGCATCCAGAGCCATCAACACACCTTGCCAATGGATGACCAGTCTACTTTGCTGCCCCTGTCATGCTAAGGTAGAAATTTGACTACACTTGAGTAGTAACACCCTTGATGTTTATAAAAGTAGGAAACAAGGAGATATGTCGGCATTTTTATGCCTGGGGTGTTGTGCTCATTAACTGATCCTTCATGCAAGTTGCCAAGGCACTGTACACGTCAGCACAAAACTATTAGGCACACACACCCCCCTCACATATTTGTTTGAAGCTCATCAAATCAAATAGCTACTTGTGACCAGGGATGATCTCCTGGTGAAACCAGCAGGGTCTACCTTAAACTTTGGCTATTTTGAGGCATGTCAAATGGATGAACTACACTTAGAGGGCGTTTTGGCGTTTTTGATGGAGCACTGAACATCATTTAAACACCTCAGCACTCTACATGGTTATGATGCAAAGGTGCATTTCATGGCAGGCTCAATGCAATATAAGATAGGCACTGTCAGGTCTATATAACAATATGGGATTTCACACCACATTGTTGACCTGTTATCTGAAAACACAGCACAAGTAGCCCATATTCAACTTATCCTATCTTTATTGGTAACCCCGGCAATGTCTCTGCATAGTCATTTATCAATAAAAGTTCTGAGCTATCAAAACTTCTAAGATTCTTAGCAGTTATAGTTCAGCTGTGTGAAATTGATAAAAATAAAGAGACTTCAACTAAATATGTAAAATCACATTGGCTCGTATGCAAGTTCTATAGGAGCATATGTAAGCAAAGTAAGTGTTTTTTTGCATCTCTTAAAGTGGTTAGATGTCTTCATTAGAAGCCAAAAATATTCAAAGTTAATGGATGGAAAGCATCTGGAATCTTGAAAGTGTAGATGACGTATTACACAAAATTATAGTTATACTATCTAGTATGATAGTTACCCTATCCACGGTTGTTCTGTAGAGTCAAGCAATAGGGCTATACTATACCTAAAGGAATTAAAGAGAACGTTGATGCACACATACCAAGGAATAATTATAAACACATTTGCTCACACACACTTACTAACCCATACTCATGATTAAACACACACCCACATACAACCACACATATTTATCCACACATACCAACACCCACACTCACCCTAGGATGCAGGCTCAAATTCTCACAAAGGTGCATGCTTTAAAGCACACACACTCTCCACTACACAGTCACGCATACACATTCACAGTCATGCAATCACACACAAAATTCATCCTCACTCACATGCACAATCACAAAACACTCACCAACACACTCACCATTACATGCTTGTGCAAAGACCCAGTCACACATGCAGACACCCATATGCACAAATTCTAAGACACACTCAAGTATTCATCCACACTCACTAACCAATAAGTAAGCACACACACACATTATCACTCATACACACTTCTCCACTTATATTCACCTACAATCACCTACACATATTCACATGCACACACACTCAAACAGCTACACACATACACACCTAAACACACTCAGGCAATTCACAAAGTTAGTTTATACTTGTGCATAATTTACACATGTAATTCACTTCTACACTTTGGAATAACTTTGAACTTTTTGTTGTTCTCAAATTCTGAGTGTAAAGTTACTCTAAATCAAAGGTCTGTAAACTTGTTTACTCTGAACCCCCCCTGATCAAAATGTTTTGAGATCAGGCACCCCTCCAAAACTTTATGGGAAGGATTGGGGGAGCGGGAGGGACATGGCTGCAAGCAGGGAGAGGGGCTTATGAGATGATTTCAGGAATACTTTTTCTATAGCTTATGAACCGCACTAAATATGAGACTTATAAAATAGCAAATGCATCAAACAAAAACAGATATTATCCCAAACAAGCTGCTCCCCATAATTGGGGTGTTGTGAGCTCCTCACACGTTTTGAACTCAATGCAACTACACCCCTCTGCACTAATGATAACTGCGTCCTGAGTAGCAGGCTAGCGCCCTTGCATATTTTACTCTCCATGACGGATCATCACCTCGGTCCTAATGCTTGAAAGGGAAATAAGCTACAATGCCCCTTTTTGAAAAGTAGACAGTCATAACTGTGCTGCAGTGGGCCCCTCAAATCCCTGGGCCCCAGTCCTGCTGCATCTGCTTCCTTAATGATAACCAGCAGTGGCCACTTACACACATGGCAGCAGTACCAGCTTCACTAATGAATGTCCCTTAAAAAAACACTTATATTGTCCCGTTCTTTGGGGTATCTCTCTGAAGAAGCTGTCTCTGGCTATTTGTGAACATATAAATGAGTCCCCATACAGTGCTCCCTATTCTTGGCCTTCTCTTTGACAATATCTATGAATTTCACTCCTTTCCTCTGTCTCCTAGACCATGACTGTGAGGCCCCAGGGATCGAGAGGATTAGGACTCTGGATCTGACTGAAACCCTGCTGGCCTTCTACCTGCCACAATACAGACTCAGCTTTCACAAAAAAACTGCCCCTTGATGGTTAACACTGACTTTGATGTGCCACTGCCTGAAATTGAAGGGTGTGGTGATAGTGCAGAAAGTTAAGAAAGAAACCAGCCTTCTTACCAGCCATTAATTGAATGAGTCACCTAAAGCCAGGGGCACCAGAATTAAGAGTTTCAGCAGCAACAGTGTTTTCCACATAATTATCAGTTCACTGCACTTGCTACATAATCTGCAGATTTCAACAAAAAAACCTTGATTCTATCTCAAACAGACAAAAAGTTACTTAAAAGCATGACAAAGTGTTCGGGATCAGTGGAAGGACCTTTGCAAAGATTGACTGGTAATCTTGTAGTTGCTTACTGCTGTATTTGGGTGTTAAACTGGTACTAATGATGTGAAATATTTCCCCGACTGCGTTACCTTGAGTTGAAATGACAAAATAATGAGGTGATGCTAACCACGAAATATGGCGCATAAGTGCTGCATAATTTACCTTTTCTTGCTGCATATTTTGGTCAAACCTGCTGCATAATGTGGTCCTCTTCTGCTGAATAATTCTCCAGTGGCTCTGCTTAAAGATTCATCGTGGCAAAGATGTAGTCTTTTTGATATGTAATATAAGGGTGTTATCAGCTGAAATCTGGAATAGTGGAGACACTTACAAAAATGTATGCATGAGATACAGTTTGATTACTTATTACTAAAAAGTATATTTTGTAAGAACTTCTTTTATCTCAATTACTGCATCATTTTGCAGCAGCCTAGCTTAGAGTATGTAAATACTGTTTTAAAATAATGACTTACATATTCACAGTGCTTTCTGCCACAGGCTAGGATCTGATAGCAATATAAACAGGGCCACTGGAATTATGCAGCAGGAGAAGGCCAAATTATCTGCATGGCCCGTTGCGGGCTCCCAGGGTATTGGGCGTTTGGGAGGTGTTCATGGGTGGGACCTATGGTACCCCCCTGCATTTGCATGCACAACGTGACATGCACCACGTGATGCCTGCCACTTTGTGCCTGCAAATGCACAACATGCCTTTTTTACATTGCGGCAGGTGCTGCTGAAAGCACCGCCCGCCACAATGTAAAAAATGCTGGATGCGCCCGCCAGTGTTGCGGGCGCATCCTAATCTGCATCTTGGGACCGCCGCACATATGGAGGGCGGTCCCTTTTGCCGTCACGGTTACCATCATAATAGACCTCAAGGTATTTGCAGGCTCTTTAAACAACACATGGCTGGCATTTTTCTATTGGCAACCCTACTTTATATACCTTTTCAAGAAATGCATTTTCACACGACAGCAGTATATTTAAAATACAAATGTAAGGAATAGGCAGAGTGAGGGCCCAGGGGGTACTAGAACCAGAAAAAAAACTAAGGGGTCCATTACGATGTCGGGCGGTTTGCCTCCGCTAGGCTGGCGGTGGCCACCGCCGGCCTGGCGGAGGCAAACCGCCCGACATCGCAAGCCCAATTCTCCCCGCCATATTAGGATGGTGGAGGAGAAGGTGGCGGTGAAAAATACCGCCCGCCTGTTTTCCGCCCCGGTCGCCTTGCGGCCGGGGCGGAAAATGAGTAACATGCAGGCGGTGTCTGTCAGACACCGCCCGCAACATTACAATGGGCTTTTTTCAATGCCTTTTCGTGGCGGTAGGCATGCGGTTTTCACTCTGGGGGCCCCCTGTGGGCCCCCAGAGTGAAGGCCAAAGGGGGTGGCACACGGGGGGTAAATGTGGTACCCCCCTGCCTTTGCATGATCAAAGAGGCAGGCACCGCGCGGTGCCTGCCGCTTCGATTGTGCAAAGGCGTGCTTTTGTTTTGAACATTGTGGCGGGCGGAGCAGTGAGCACTGCCCGCCACAATGTTAAATTGAGGAATGCGCCCGCCACCGTGGCGGGCGCATCCTAATGGCAATGTCGGGACCCCCGCCCTTTAGGCGGGCGGTCCCGAGTTCCGCTAGGGTGCCCGCCCGCCCGCCATCCTAATGTGCCCCTAAGCCTCTGTAACCATGTTACAAATATATGTAGGTATACAAATGGTCTTTAAAGACCTGTGAAAAACTGGGGCGGGCCGGAGATAAGACTCCAGACACTGACCAGCCAAGCCCACAGCTGCACACTCACTGACCTCCGGCTCCATGGCGCTTCGGAGTAAATTTAGACAGCCTAGAAATGCAGCAAATAAACGTTGCCACACTTCCAGGCCATCTTCATTTACATGTACTTGAAGAGGCATTTGCGCACCCTTGGGAACCCATCCACGCCCCCAGGGGAGCACGCCCCGCAGTTTGAAGACCTCTGCTCTAAATTATAGACTTAAGTGTTTCCACCACCTGAAAAGGAGAGTAAGTCCAGCATCACACTTGGCCAACCACTGGTACTGCAATGCCCTAACTTGGAAAATAATAGAAGTAGGGAATTAAAATAAAACCTCATGGGAAATAATATTAAATTAAATGTAATTATTTAAGAGTTACAAATATAAATTAATTTATTTAAAGATAACAATTGTAAAAATAAAGAACTATTTTTCCTTATTGACTGGGAACACGGTGGATGGAGCTCTTAAGTCTGTCTTTTGTGGTGCTGGAACACATGTGGGAAATGAGTGATTACTCACCGTGGTTATTGTTTAGGTAAAAAGGATACTGTGAACTATGAACGAAATAGGTGTTTCCTTCGCTCTTTGGTACAATATTATGAATTCTGACCCGCTGCATTATTGAATATGAAGAACTTAATATGTCGAAAAACACGTAAAAAGAGAATGCTGTGTACTTAATACTGCTATAATCACACTTCTTCTCTTGTAGTGCGAGGGGACTTTGCAAAAATGGATTTTCTTAGTAAACACAGGCAGAAATACATTGGAAACGACAGAAAGGACATTTAGAAATGCGGTCCATTTGTTGCCTGTTAGAAGTTTGACTGAGCGCCCAAGTCCATTTTCTATGTCCATGCAGGAAGCGGCGTGTACATTCACTTTAAATGCGAGTGCCAAACTGGGCATGGCGACTGCTTAGAGTAAACAGAGACACCCACGAGGGTACTTGCCGGAGCGCACCACGAGGTGAGAATACGTTTTGCTAAGGTCCCCCACCATGCGAGTGTGGTGACTGCCACTCTGGGCTGCTGACTTGGGTTATGGGGGGTTAAAATGACGAATGTTCCACAAATGGAGTCGCAAGCATTAGATGCAGACTCTGACAAATGATGGGTGGGTCGCATTCACCATTGAATTGCCGTACTGATATGGTCTTTTTCTTCATTCTTTGCGGTTTACTTGTGCCTGTGTACAAATGCCATGGGCCATATCCAGAGAGTGCGTGAAGGCGTAGGGACTTATCATGACCCTGTAAATATACGACAAGGTGAAATGAATTGGAATAGTTACTGCCTGGAGGGACATGAAAATTCAACGCCAAAGAACCTAACATTGCTTGAGCCACAAGATACGTTTAAGGGTAAGATCCCTATTTTAGATAAATATCAGCATTTTAAAAATAATGTATATTTAAATGCTTAATTTGAGCACATTCTTGTGCATGTCGTATTTTAAATGGCACGGTCTGATGAATGATGTACAGTGTGTGAGAATAACATGAGGAACTCAATGAAATATAGAGAATATGGGTTATCTCGTGATGAGAAGCCATCCTTAACATTCCTGTTCAAAGAAGACCATCTATAGTATAGTGAACCACATGGATATAATAGATATAAATATCCCCCAAGAAACTGATACAATGGCAGAACATTGACATGTGATAATTGATAGTATAAACACATAGGTACATAGTCTGAGTACAGTTAGATGACAGAGAGTTGGGTATAACATACTTTCAACTATTCTTCTCTCAGAAGTTTCCAAGGCGTCACTACCTATTTCTGCTTGAAATTGCGGCCGCCATTGACCGGGCTAATACTAACGTGAAAGGACGGGTTCCTTTCCTGAGTTACTAAAATATGAGCTCACAAGAAAATCAATAAAGGTGAGACATACGTGTAAATTGATGCATGATATATGCACCAGGTGATGGGCACGACTTTGGCACGTATCGCTAAAAAATTACACCTGCACCTTTATAAGTAAATAGGCACGTTCGTGTTGTGTATAGAGTATACCACCAAATCTGGTTAACTGTGAATCCATGCTTGTGAACTTTTATTTTTGTGTGTGGTTTCCACCAGCATAAATAGACAGCTTTGGGGATCAACTGTCCACTCTAGTGCAATGTAAATCAATGTGTATAAATTGGACAGACACAGGTTGTTCATATACAACCATGGGGTGAAATTTTAATAGTATGTGTATGGAATATGTATATATTATGAATGATGTAAACACTTGGTCGTTAAGACATGCATAAATATCTTGTTGCAGCCTTGAAAAAGCCCTGTGGGCGAAGCGCGCGTTGGCTGCTGTGGTGCTACTCAAACTGTATTTGAAATTAAAAGCATTCATCGAAAGAAGACTGTGATTGGACTACTGCATCCTTTTTTGAGAAATTATGAACTTTGGACAATAGACTATAGAGACACTGCTGTACTATTTGAAGAGCAATACAATGATATACTGGATCATAGAAATAATGATAATGTGTGCTCAGGTGTAAAGTAATCAAGTTGGTGACTAGGGTTCAGCCGAATCCGAGGACATATTGACATTTTGGTGGGTAGGTGTCACACACCTTGTAGTGCACCTAGGCCTGAGTTGCCTATAATATTGACTAGTTTTCTTAGAGGACAAGGACAACAATCGGATGTTCGAACTGAACCAGGCAAAACCCATACCCGAGTATTGTAAAAATAAAGTATATTTCTGATTTAATTAAGAAATCTTTGAACAACCTTGTATGAATGTATAAATTAATATAGCTTAAATGTTATTGAAATATAATCAAACAACATTTAATTAAAATCAATATATATCAATTTTAATAATTATTAATGCATAAAAAAACAAATTACTTTACTTTAATTTTTACATTAATATTTAACATAAACACATTTTCTCATTTATTATAATGTATAACATGTGTTTTACACTTTACTTGTACTTTATCATAGGGAGATCTCCTTGCCAATTGTGGTCTATGCATGGTAAAGTATTGTGAAAAGTAGTAAGAATTTACTCAACTCAACAAAAATCAGTTAATATTATTATATGTTAAATATTAATGCACATTAATTTTGTATGTTTTTTATAAGAATATATTTAGTAAAAAGGGCACAGCACTATTAACTTCTTTTTGAATTACATTTTAATTAATTTAAATTTATTAAATGAAATTAAAATATTTTTTTTGAAAGTTAAATTAAAAAGCAAATTTCCACCTACAGTAAAACAAATTCAGATATACATGCTCATTCACACACACTCACCATCCACCACTCATCCACACATACTAACTCTTGCACATACATCCACAAACCCTGATGCACATACTGACCCACAGACACTCACATACTGTGAACTACACTCCCCCACACGTACACACACTAACACCCATCCACAGTCACTCTCACATGCACCATTACACTTTTATCTAAAAACAGCTATCATCACATGCTCACCCAGTCACTCACAGATGCCCACTCAAACATATATTATTGCAACACTCAGCCACACTCTCTCACTCACACTCATCTATCCACACTCACCTCCACACACTCACACACTCACATCCAGACACTTTACACATACTAATGTATTAACACTAATTAACACACTGACCCTCAATTACCTGCTTCCAAATTCACCCTCACAAGCTTAAAAAAACAACCATGAACACTCACTTACACAAAATAATCCACATAGATTCAGCCACCACAGACATATACATTGACAATCAGAAAGAGACCCAAGCACATGCATAACCACCCATTTTCAAACTCACACCCAAACACATAATTGCTCTTATCCACTGAGTTACTCACATTGTCACCCTGCTATACTTTCCATCACACAAATAAACCTGTAAACATGTTTAAAAGTTATGCACACCGAAACATTTAAACTCATCCATATACATATGGCTTCACACAATCATAAACACACTTAATCACTGTTTCGCACACAAAAGAGAAAAAGAAACATATGAATGAGGGCACATATACACATCCAAAAACACATATACCTCACACAGCTAAAGACACACAACTACTATCATGCATATGCAAGTGATTCACTGACACAAAGCTGCAGAAACCAACAGGACATTTTAAACAATCTTAAGAAATAGGATTATATACAGAAAATAGATGAGAAAGATACTGAGAGTATAGTGGATAAAAAATGAATTTTTAGAGAGTGTAAAAGAGAAATAAATACGATATACGAGTTATAGTAAATGAAGGAATAATACTGAACAAAAAGACATTAAAACAATTTCAATTTATGAAAAATGTTTGCATTTAGCTCTTTCATAAACATTTGGTGGTTCTGAAAAAGTACTGTTGTGAAAAGCGAAGGAAGATGATGGGGAGACGGTTATTGGCACCTGGAAAACAGAACAAATGAGCTAATAAAAAGAGCAAGCCAAAATAACAGGGTATCTTATATTTAGACTTTAAAAAACTGTTACTATGAAAAAGAAAAAAAAGCGCAACTACTATGAATGGTAGGCGCATTCATGCTAAAATAAATGGTGGACTTCTGAGCACCAGTGGATGCCTCCACACATGCCACTATTTGGCATAAGCATTTGACCTTGACGCTCAATACACTAATAGCCTGTACTCTGCTGGATCATGGGCAGACCAGAAGATGATGCAGTGGTATTGCTGAAGTAGGTGCAACACAGCTTGCCAGGATCAGTGGATGGGGTTGATGAATTTAGTAATAGAGAAAAAGTAGTTTTCTGGCCTACTATGCTTCAAAATTTCTGAGAGTGTTTACAATATGCTCTTCTAGGCTATGGCCACTTGGTCGAAGAAAGGACAGAAACATTTGCACATACCCAAATGTAGTTTTCTCACCTAGCTCTGGTTCTGTAGAGGATCTAGCTTATTTCTGGTTCTCTTACTACTTTTTTCTGGACTCGAGCTAGGAGCTGATTGTCCAATAGGTGGTTGTGAAGGTGGTGGATAAGGGGCATCAGCCAGATCAGCTAGCCCACTAGAGGAAGTAGAAGGAGCTCCATTGCACCATCCAGAGTTTGAGAAGGAAGGACAAAAAGAAATACCTAAGAATTGAAGACAACGGAAAATATTCAAAAATTCAATTTACATAATAAATAAGTAAGAATGAACCAGAAGGGAGTTAGAAAAATACAATGCAAGAAACTGGAAAGAGCAATGTAATGGACAAAAAACAGAAAGCCATGGAAACACAAAATTTGCATTAAGCAAAAAGAGAAGTTATGTACATATATATTCAAAAAACAAAGTCAAGGCATTAGATTATGAAAATATCAAAAAGTAGATACCACTTTATTTGATTCAAAATGGCCTTTGCTGGTCGCCAGCATCATCAGACGTAGATGTACTATCCATTTTAGTAGCACAAAGCAGACAACAGGTCTCCTCTCCAAAAAAAACCACAGAGAAATGTCACCCTGGTAGATGAAAGACAAAGAAACCATAAAAAATATCAACCAAGTAAGTCATAGGAAGTGTTAAAGGCTACACAAAAGTAAAGCTTCAGAGATTTGAGTAATAGAAAAGTATTTTGTAAGTTAATAAGCACAATGAAAAAAATCAGTAGCTACTGCATACATTAATAATGTGTCAATCAGTATTTTGTACTTATGATAGATAAAAATCGCAATTTACTAAGCCATTAAATAACACTTGGAAGAAGTTATCTGAAAATAATAATTATCTGTGTTCTACATAAAATATTAGAGGGACATGTGGCTTGCCTAATGTTGCACTTCCATCTCCAATATCCCAGCTGTAGTAGCCAGGTTGCACCTATGTGGAAAATATTTGCTCCCGCCCAAAATTAAAAACTTGTGATTTTGCTTACATACACACGTTTTGATGATGTAATATAAAAAGGTTAACAGTCCATGAATGAATTCTCCATCGTAAAGTACTCTTCACAAGCTGAACAGGGCCCTCTGATAGCAAACATGCATGTATAATGTATTTTTCTCTGAAGTGAAAATATTTTTGCACCTGCAGAAAGCCCTTCCCTTACAGCCCCAGCAAATCAAGGGGGGGTCCTTTCCCATACCAGCTTCTACAGGGAATTACACCAGCACTGTACTGAGTAAAATCTGACCATTACCAAGATGGAAAGGGTGAGGTGTTGGTGAACGTCTAGGGCTAACCACTACTTGTACCTTGGAACACACATTTCACAACCCTTTTTTGGGAATTTTAGGGTACAGATAACTCCACATTTGTAGCAGAGTTCTTTGCAAATGTAAAGGGACATGCACATGTCTCTTTGTGAATTCATGGCAAGGACACAAAGGGTACATTTGGTTATACACTTATATTTATGACATAATTTCCTCTTGTGAATTGGGCCCTTAGGAGGTCTTACATTGCAACAGAAACGGTGGCCTTAAAATGTAAGAAAAAGAAAGGGTGATATTCTCAAGAACGTGTGAAAACCAACGCAAAATTAACTTAACGCAACTTTCAACATCGCAGTCTATTGCGATAAAATAATGGCGTACTAAGTATTCACAACATGGAGGCACCATATGATAGGCCCCAACAAAATGTTGACTGTCTGCGATAAAGTCAAAGTGAAGCCTAAAATAAAGCAATATTTAACAACAAGGGGTGGTGATGGACAGAGTTTCTGAATTAAGCAGAATACTCTCACCCAGTCAAGAGATCAGACTGATTTGCATATAGCCAGGTTCTGAGCTGGGATGGTGCAGTGAGATAAATAATGGTGATGGATCAAGCCCTGATCTTTGGACTGGGTAAGAGTGGTCTGCTTAATTCAGACACTCTGTTCATCACCACCCCCTTTTCTGAATCGTTTTTGGCCACTATAGGTGTGGCAGGGTATACTCAGACATGAGTCCCTTTCTCACTGCACCATCAGGATTCAAGCAAGCCGGGCCGAGGACGGCTGAAATGCCAGAAACCGGTCCCCGGTAGTTTGTCTCCTTTCTGGTGAAGAATTGGCTTGGTTGTTTAGTCTGCCCTGTTCCCATGATGCACTGGGCCAGGGACAGACTGATTTGCATATAGCCAGGTTCTGAGCTGGCATGGTGCAGTGAGATAAATAACGGTGATGGATCAAGCCCTGATCTTTGGACTGGGTAAGAGTGGTCTGCTTAATTCAGACACTCTGTTCATCACCACCCCCTTTTCTGAATCGTTTTTGGCCACTATAGGTGTGGCAGGGTATACTCAGACATGAGTCCCTTTCTCACTGCACCATCAGGATTCAAGCAAGCCGGGCCGAAGACGGCTGAAATGCCAGAAACCGGTCCCCGGTAGCTTGTCTCCTTTCTGGTGAAGAATTGGCTTGGTAGTTTAGTCTGCCCTGTTCCCATGATGCACTGGGCCAGGGACAGACTGATTTGCATATAACCAGGTTCTGAGCTGGGATGGTGCAGTGAGATAAATAACGGTGATGGATCAAGCCCTGATCTTTGGACTGGGTAAGAGTGGTCTGCTTAATTCAGACACTCTGTTCATCACCACCCCCTTTTCTGAATCGTTTTTGGCCACTATAGGTGTGGCAGGGTATACTCAGACATGAGTCCCTTTCTCACTGCACCTTCAGGATTCAAGCAAGCCGGGCCGAAGACGGCTGAAATGCCAGAAACCGGTCCCCGGTAGCTTGTCTCCTTTCTGGTGAAGAATTGGCTTGGTAGTTTAGTCTGCCCTGTTCCCATGATGCACTGGGCCAGGGACAGACTGATTTGCATATAGCCAGGTTCTGAGCTGGGATGGTGCAGTGAGATAAATAACGGTGATGGATCAAGCCCTGATCTTTGGACTGGGTAAGAGTGGTCTGCTTAATTCAGTTACTCTGTTCATCACCACCCCCTTTTCTAAATCGTTTTGGCCACTATAGGTGTGGCAGGGTATACTCAGACATGAGTCCCTTTCTCACTGCACCATCAGGATTCAAGCAAGCCGGGCCGAAGACGGCTGAAATGCCAGAAACCGGTTCCCGGTAGCTTGTCTCCTTTCTGGTGAAGAATTGGCTTGGTAGTTTAGTCTGCCCTGTTCCCATGATGCACTGGGCCAGGGACAGACTGATTTGCATATAGCCAGGTTCTGAGCTGGGATGGTGCAGTGAGATAAATAACGGTGATGGATCAAGCCCTGATCTTTAGACTGGGTAAGAGTGGTCTGCTTAATTCAGACACTCTGTTCATCACCACCCCCTTTTCTGAATCGTTTTTGGCCACTATAGGTGTGGCAGGGTATACTCAGACATGAGTCCCTTTCTCACTGCACCATCAGGATTCAAGCAAGCCGGGCCGAGGACGGCTGAAATGCCAGAAACCGGTCCCCGGTAGTTTGTCTCCTTTCTGGTGAAGAATTGGCTTGGTAGTTTAGTCTGCCCTGTTCCCATGATGCACTGGGCCAGGGACAGACTGATTTGCATATAGCCAGGTTCTGAGCTGGGATGGTGCAGTGAGATAAATAACGGTGATGGATCAAGCCCTGATCTTTGGACTGGGTAAGAGTGGTCTGCTTAATTCAGACACTCTGTTCATCACCACCCCCTTTTCTGAATCGTTTTTGGCCACTATAGGTGTGGCAGGGTATACTCAGACATGAGTCCCTTTCTCACTGCACCATCAGGATTCAAGCAAGCCGGGCCGAAGACGGCTAAAATGCCAGAAACCGGTCCCCGGTAGCTTGTCTCCTTTCTGGTGAAGAATTGGCTTGGTAGTTTAGTCTGCCCTGTTCCCATGATGCACTGGGCCAGGGACAGACTGATTTGCATATAGCCAGGTTCTGAGCTGGGATGGTGCAGTGAGATAAATAACGGTGATGGATCAAGCCCTGATCTTTGGACTGGGTAAGAGTGGTCTGCTTAATTCAGACACTCTGTTCATCACCACCCCCTTTTCTGAATCGTTTTTGGCCACTATAGGTGTGGCAGGGTATACTCAGACATGAGTCCCTTTCTCACTGCACCATCAGGATTCAAGCAAGCCGGGCCGAAGACGGCTGAAATGCCAGAAACCGGTCCCCGGTAGCTTGTCTCCTTTCTGGTGAAGAAGTGGCTTGGTAGTTTAGTCTGCCCTGTTCCCATGATGCACTGGGCCAGGGACAGACTGATTTGCATATAGCCAGGTTCTGAGCTGGGATGGTGCAGTGAGATAAATAACGGTGATGGATCAAGCCCTGATCTTTGGACTGGGTAAGAGTGGTCTGCTTAATTCAGTTACTCTGTTCATCACCACCCCCTTTTCTAAATCGTTTTGGCCACTATAGGTGTGGCAGGGTATACTCAGACATGAGTCCCTTTCTCACTGCACCATCAGGATTCAAGCAAGCCGGGCCGAAGACGGCTGAAATGCCAGAAACCGGTCCCCGGTAGCTTGTCTCCTTTCTGGTGAAGAATTGGCTTGGTAGTTTAGTCTGCCCTGTTCCCATGATGCACTGGGCCAGGGACAGACTGATTTGCATATAGCCAGGTTCTGTGCTGGGATGGTGCAGTGAGATAAATAACGGTGATGGATCAAGCCCTGATCTTTGGACTGGGTAAGAGTGGTCTGCTTAATTCAGACACTCTGTTCATCACCACCCCCTTTTCTGAATCGTAAAATAAAGCAAGACATGAACGCAAAAAAACTTGCGATGAGGCCAATCGCGATACAAAAAAGCAGAAAAAGCAACGGCAGGCCTGAAAATCGTCTGGCAGGAAAATACACTATAAAAGCAACCAAAAATATACACGAAAAACATTTCAAAGTGCGTAGCAACATGTATGCACCCTGACCGATTGCAGAGGTGAACGCGAATCCCACAAGCCCCACAGACCACCAGCAAGGAACAACGGGCTTGGGGAAGGCCAAGGAGAAGAGAGAGATTAAGACAGGGTGCAGTCCGCAAGAAAGCAAGATCAGCGTCATGGAGGTGACAGAACACCTCCCTTGACTGACCCACAATTGGACTACAGTGAATGCAGTCAGAGTGTTGAGGAGGTCACTAGAGGAGGCCAAGAGGTGCTGGCATGATGTGAAAAGCCAAACCATGCCCAAACCCGCTGCCAACAGGAAGACAGGAACAGCGACAGGAGGTGGGAATCCTGCGCCACTGGAGGAGCTGGAGGAAATGGAGGCCACAGTCATCAGTGTGGAGACGGTGCACGGAGGTGGGAGTACGGACACAGCTCAAGAGGACCTGACACAACATCAACAGGGTGAGTAATGACCAGGGACTGGGGGGACGGGGGGAGATGGGCACAATGGCACACATGCACAACGATCTGTAGCACACTGAACACCCACAATGACCCAGGATCATGTCCCTTATCCCAGTGGCACACTGCAGCACACACACATAGCAATCACAGCATATCCCATGACAATGTGGTGCAAAGTGCAACACCGACACTGCAGAACAGGGGACACAACTGGGTCCGCTCATGCGCAGAAACAGGCCAATCACATTGAACAGAGCAGGAAACTGTGAGATACATATGTACGTGTACAATGTCACATTCGTCACATAGTCCAAATGTCCACTGTCCCCCATCAAATTGCAAGCACCGGCCAAACAGTCACAATGTACATTGTCGCACAGTCTGCCTGTCAACAAGAACAATGCGCCAACATAAATGTCAACACAATGTCAACATGCATCTCGCCTTCACATTGCAGAGGGACAAACAACACCTCCAGCAGGGCAGACCAGATAACCAATCAGTGATAATGAAGACGACCGATACACCTTTCACACCGACATCCTACAACAGCTCATGGACATCTCAGGCAACCCACCCCCAGGAGCAGGGCAGCCAAGCTACATAGAGGAGACCCCCAGCCCCTGCACATACAACACAGAAGGAAGCACCCGCTACGGCTGCCTCTCAACATGTCACAGAGGCACACATCGCATTCCAATGCCAGGTGTCAGAATGCCAAAAGGAGGTGTCTGAACAGGTGCAGGTGGGATCAGAGCTCAAGGAAGCCAAACTACATCACATACAAGGTGTCTAAGTCCCATCAGGGACCATCTACACCCCACAAAGGAGACCCACACTGTGACAGAGACACATGCATTTGTACATTTCCTGTACTGAACCATGCCCAGAGCCCCGGAATTACCATTCACACACCCACGCTGGCCCTCGGTACGACAACACAGTACACCCCTCCTACATATTGAGTGGGTGACGACAAAGCTAGATTTCCAAGCTCGAACCAGCTGCCTTCGATGACATGGTTCTCGTCCACTGTACACAGCACAATGTAATGTTTTAGGGCCCGCGGCCCTCATGCACACATCATAACCACACAGACACACGCAGATAGTTTGTTGAACTGGCTACGGGCGTGTGCGCCTGGCCCCTTTATTGGCAGGGTCACATGTACAGTGGCGCCTGTGCTGGATGTGTGTAGGGTGAGTGTAAGCCAGCCCTCAGGGAGTTGTTGGTGCTGGCAACAAATACAACAGTGAATACTATGAATCAGAAACAGAAAACACCAGCATTACAGAGACAACTGCGGATCATCATGGAGGTAGCAGGAGCAATAACAAAGGTCACCCAATGAGCAAACAGAATTGTCCGTGAGTGGCAGTGCACTGAGGATGGGGCACTAGAGCTGAGCGCGCTCATATGAACAAAATGTCTAGGATTAGGTCCCTTCGGGACATTCCTGATGCAGCTGCAGTTGGGGGTGTCACACATGCATCATCTTCCTCATCATCATCCCAGGTCTCCCACACTGCCTGAGGTGACATAGCTGCATGAGCTCTCCACAGCACATAACCAAAACAGAAATGGACAATGATTCATGGTGCACTGAGTTAGTGCCGCCACCTGGAGTGCTGAGCAGGGGATCATGCAGATGATGGCCTCCACCACAGGTGTGAGCAATGCCGTCAGTCTGCCAGTACGACCGTTTCAACACTGGCAGTTGGTGGTTGGAGGTGGTCCTGGCGGTGGTGGCGTGTGCCTCCTGCAGGGACCCGATGTCCGGGCCGGTCAGGACTCGATTTGATGTGTGAGCCCTGGTCGACCGAAGTTGAGGCCGGAGGCAGCGGACAGCGCAGGGTCACAAACACATGGTTTTGATGACCCAAGACCATTGTCTCAGAGGCCATTCAATATCTCAGAAGAGAGGGTCCCTGACCTGAGCTGCACAGAGATAGTGGCCTCGGATGCACAGCGGCCGGCACAGGCACCCCGCCACAGGACGGTGACTTGCGGTGCACTGAGGTAGGGCCACACGGACTGAGTGGGTCCTCATCAATGTCCCAGTTGAATGTGGTGGAGGACTGCGGGGGACAGTGGATGGTGTCCTGCAGGGCATGATGCAGAGGGCAGAAGCGGTCCAGAAGCAGCAAATGGGAGAGTGGAATGCTGCAGCATTCTTTTCACCACCATTTAGGTATTAGCTACATGAGGATATAGTCACCCCCAGTCCATACACTCAGATGCCACCAAAGTTTAAACAGAGAGTGTCCATGACTGCCGGGGAACAGACTTAGTGGCACCGGGGCTGAGAAGGAAGGCAGTCTGCGATGATGCCGGTACAATTCATGAACTCGGTAATTGCTAAATCAAGATTCAGTTCCAATTGTGTGACCCACTCGACCGCAGTGTGGTCCAAAGGCGTTGCCAGCAAGGGGCCACAGTCACTTGTGGTTGAAATGGTATGCACAGAGTCGGTGTCACCACATCGAAGGGAGTATAGTGATTTGAACTCTGCATTAACATGTGTACTCAGCCATTGCATGATCCAGACTCAGTCTCAAATGTGTGACCTACTCGACCGCAGTGTAGGCCGTAGGCAACGGTCAGCAGTAGCCCCAGCCACGTGTTGTTGGCTCACGATGCACAGAGTTAGTGACACTCGGGCAGTTGTTGGTAGTGTTCGATCACCTCCGTAACGATGATCCTTTTTCCCTCCTGACTGTAATGAGTCATCCTCTTACACCTCTCCTTGCATACAATGATATGTACTCTGCCATTGAAAAATCGATGCTCAGTTTCAATTGGGTGACCTACCTGGGCGCAGCGTAGGTCGAGGGCAGTAGTCCGCATGGGCCCACAGACACGTGTGGTTGTAACGCTATGCACAGACTTGGTGGCACCACATCGAAGAGAATATAGTGACATAAAATCTACTATAAATAATATTCTCTGCCATAGCGTAATCAAGACTCAGTTCCAAATGTGTGACCTACTAGTCCGCTGTGTATGTCGGAAGAGTATGTCAACGAGAAAAGAGTACTACGGGCCTTGCTTACGGAGGCTGTGATGGTCGTAGCAGGTTGCCAGGTTCTCATGCCTTGGGCTTGGAGCTTGCTCTGGCATGTTGTGGGCCCTCTTCGATACACGCTGGGTCGGCAGGTGAGCAGTGAGGCCTGGGTGCGCAGGGGCGGGCAACACGGGTTCGGGGACCAGTGGCCCGGGGTGCAGCTGGCGCACACGATCGCAGGCACCACACTCATGGCAACAGCGTCGGCCTCATGGCGGGTTGAGAGGCACCGCCCTGGCAGAGACGTTGGGCATTCCGGAAGAGGACCATGCCCAGAGCGACATGCTTTTTATTCACACCCCTACGCTGCCCTGGCGAACGCCGGGCCAGCCCATTCCGCTCACGCTTACGGGGGGATGTAACAAGCTACATTTCTGCGATCTTCCCCAGTGGCTGGGGTGACATGGTTGAGTCCACTGTCCACTACACTCCATACACCAGCAGTGTATGTCCACATGGATATGTGTGTTGTCTGCGTGCTGCAGTAGGGACATCACATCCACGCATCAGTTGCCACTGTGTACATTCTCATTCATCGGTCATTTGCCTCCTTCGCACATGCCTGGTTCCCACCTCTTCCCCCATTCTGCTATTGTGTGGCTGTTGGGCCCTGCTGTTGATTGCTTATGTACAAGGGTGGCCCAGGTTCCCACAGTAAGTTGTGCTGTCGTGTCTGGTAGGTGGGCATGTTGTTTGGTATGTTGTATGTGAGTTTGTAACGTGTGCATTCCCAGTGTTGTGTGTTGATTGTGGAGTTGAGGTGTATGTTCATTTGGTACTTGCCAACGAGCAGTGCATTTTGTTAGGTGCCATCCTGGTAGCGCTTGTTGCTAATAGACTGTCGGTAGATATAGGTATCATGCACACTGCCTGGGTGGTTGTCGTTGAGGTTAGTGAGGATTACCTGGGGGACCGCTATTTACTGCACATTGATGGAATACGTGTGCTTTCTTTTGCAGTTATTGTGTGCAGTGTTGCCAGGAGGCACCAGTAGGACACGTGTGCAGTCAATTTCCCCCTCACACGTGTGGTAAGCCAGCTATGGCATAGCCGGCATGCTTGGTCTCTGGCTGTTCTTGCATGGTGTGGCGGAAGTGTAGGTAGTGGGGTTCCAAGCTGATGATGTCATCCACATCCGTTGTGAGGAACTTGGATTGGGCTGCCTGTGAGACTCCTCCGACTCTGGCAGTTGTTGGTTCACAGATACTAGAGGCCGACGGGTGCAGCACGGCCAGCAGCTTTGTCTAAGGTGGGATGTTGGTTGTCCGCTGTGTTGGTACTGTCAGCCTGTGGGCAATGGTGGTCAGGATGCGGAGTATGGTTGTCCTTTTGGGCCTGTGGTGTGCAATGACATTCTCTGGAGTTAGTTCTGTGAGGAGTTTGGAGTGCATTCTAAAGGTCCGCTGTCTTTGTCTGCACTGCCTCAGTATTGGTCCGGTGGGTGTGGTCCTGGGGGTGATGGCGGTGGGTGTTGTGGACCTGTTGGGGCTCTGAGCTGCATGCTCAGTGGCTTCATGGCATCTGTTGCCCTTCAGGTGTGGCTCTGGGCTGGGCTCCCTTTTCTGTTGCAGGCTGTGGTCTGACTTTACACCAGGTCAGTTCAGGTGTTAATTTCATGCAGCTAACACGTCTTATCGCCTGTTTTGGGATCTTATCGCCGATCTGGCTGGTCGTTGAGAATGTTGCTGAGTGGTGTTGTCGCTGCTTTTTGCATGGGAACACCTACTCTGCATCTCTTTAGTGATAGTTTCGGGCATCTGTGGTGATGTTTTTTGCGGCTGCTATCGCAGGTAAACTGGTGATATGGGCTGTTAGCACCAGCTTGTGAATGGGGACTTAGTTTTATCGCAACTTTGGGTGCGATAAAGTGTCGATAATTCGGTGTTAGTTCCTTGAGAATATGCCACAAAGTTTGCTAATTTAAAAGATCACTCATTAGCTTGGTTCCTAGAGCATATGTGTAAGAGCACTTTTCAGCACATTTAAATGTTGCCATTGCCTCACGCTGTTATTAAGTGCCAAAGCTCTATTACTCAAAAACTCTCGTTACTGACTGGTACTGTTCCCCAAGCAATAACGTCTGCCAATATAAAGGGAATGTTCTTGTATGGAAAGAGATATAAAAAAGCTGAAAACAAAACGGAGAAATCCAACTGCAACAGTAGATACAATTTGTGTTGACAGGGCAAACTAAACGACAGATATGAATTCGAAAGTAGATATTAACAAACTGGTGCGTCTTGTAAAATGTGTGCTGACAAAGAAAAGAAGATTTGGCAAGAATTAGTCAATCTTGACAAAATCAAGATGCTTTACAGTATGTGAAACAAAACAAGTACTACTCTGATGTTGGCATTGTGGAAGTGGCGTCAGCAGTGTGAAAAGAAGTGACTCAACTCAGTCAAATTAGAAAGATAGCTACCAGAAAAAGAGTTTGTTTATGAACATAACACTGTTCATCCTCTACACTTCAGAGAGGTGACTGGTCATGCTCTTTAAGTGTATCAGCTCTGACAAGGAGAAGGCAACTGGATCAGAATTTTGGAGAAGTGCTTTTCTCACATTTTTTTCTAAATGTGAAGGAGAGTGATTTGATGAGGGATCCATTGATATAGGTGCTAAGTATTGCTCCAGTAGGTTTTATTGCGGAAGATATGAGATTGGGTTGTATCTGTTTAGGATGAATAACTAAATGAAAGAAAGTAGTTCTAACGAAATGTATTATTTGAACAAAAAGAATCAAATGTGTTTGACAAGAATTGGTTTCACCTCAGCTTGATAAGTCAACCTGGTAAAAGGCATACTTTTTTTGAACAAACCCTTAATCTCACTCCTGCTTTACTCTTGCTTTTTTAAGCCCCTCATACCCTGTCCTGTGTTACTCTATTTTTAAGCAAACCCTTACCCACATATCCCATTGTACTGTCTAAAACCTCTTGCTCCCCTCCCGTTGTACTCCTGTTATTTTTTGCAACCTCTTACTCCCATCTGCTTTACTTCCTTTTTAACAAACCTCTTACTCACCCTCCCACTGTACTCTATTTTTTTTGCAAACCTTTTTTATCCCCTCTTGCGTTATTCCCTTTTTAGAAACTCCTTACTCTCATCCTACTTTACTTACTTTTTATATAAAAAACACATTCTCTCCTCCTGATTCTACACACCTCAAATCCCTCTCATGCGGTACTCCCTTTAAAAAAACATTTACTCCCTCTCCTGTTTTACTCCCCTTTTGTACTAACTCCTACTCCTGCCACGATCTCGTTTTACAAACCCTACTCCTGCTCTCCATCTATGCTACCCCTCCTGTATACTCACCCTCTTTTGACTTCTTATGTCTTTGTTAAGCAGCACTCTTCTTTCTCTACACTTACCTTTTTCATCAGTCTGACTTTCCTCATTTTAGAAATTCGTAAACATCACGAAACGTGAGTGTACATGACATCTTCAAATGGTACAGGACAAGGATTACAGACTGGAATCCAGTATGGGCAATATTTTTGCAAACCTACAAGTGGTCTTATTCACCTTTAAAAACATAAAAGTGTGGGTGGAGATTTAGATCTCTGCCTGACCATAATCTTATTTTTTTGGGATACTGAGCAACATTGCCATCAGCATGCTTGAAAAATTCTGCACCAAGTGCAGGTTTCAAGGGATACTTTTGCAAATTTCATGTGACTTTCCCAACGTCTCCTTTTCCAACTGTGCAGAGATCTACATAGTTTCCTAGGGTGAGTTACTTAAGCCTAAACTGTAGTAAATCTCCAACCATTCCCAAGGGTTGAGAGAGGAGTTTAGGAATGCCCCCAAACATATGCGTGTGTGGATGTTCCCAAACTTTCAGGGTAAACTATGCATTGGAACAGCTACTTCCCCCCCCTTGAGAGGGCTTTACTTCTGTGGACGTCTCAGCATTCATAGCAGGAGAAATCGTCAGCAATAAATGAATTTATATCTGCTACGGATCACTTTGTGAATACCTGAGAATGCTTAAATGGGATATTTGCAGCCAAATTCTTATTTGTTCAGCTAAAACTAATTGTGTGTATGGGCCAATGAAGCACAAGAGGTAGGTAAAAATCTTCTTCTAGAGAGAATAGGACCAAGCAAGATGTGGATCACACATCCACATGCTACTGTAGATCAAGGGCAGACCACATTTAGAAACGAAAGCGACGTGTCAGTAATGCATTTCACTGAAAAATACTCATGCCATTCAGAGCAAAACTGTAAACAACGAAATAAAACAAAAGGTTTCCAAATTTTAAGGGCTCAAATGTACAAAGTAATGCAGTAAATTCAGATAATTCAGGGGAGTCTCTACAAGCACCCGTGTTGCCACCGTCCCCGGAGGGGCTCTGAACTCAGCTCCTGCTATCTGTTGGCTGCTAAGGAGTGCTCTTTCTGCACGACGTACAGGACTCCATTGTCCAGGAGCCCGTGCATGACCCACCTGTGCCGAGCCACGCCGACCCGCACACCAGCGCTTCAAAACCTCTCGCCGGACCCGCTGGCGCGGGTTCCGCTTCACTGGGAGACTCTACAAGCACCCATGTTGCCACCGCCCCCGGAGGTTTCCAAATTTTAAGGGCTCAAATGTACAAAGTAATGCAGTAAATTCAGATAATTCAGGGGAGTCTCTACAAGCACCCGTGTTGCCACCGTCCCCGGAGGGGCTCTGAAATCAGCTCCTGCTATCTATTGGCTGCTAAGGAGGGCTCATTCTGCACGACGCACGGGACTCCATTGTCCAGGAGCCCGTGCGTGACCCACCTGTGCCGAGCCGCGCCCACCCGCACACCGGCGTTTATACCAGCAACCGGCTCCCGCAGCGCGGGACGCGCTCAGGACAAGCCGGACGAAGCCCGGACAAAGGGCGGGCCGTCCGGGGCAGGAGAAGGCAGGGCAGGGCCCCATCCCTAACGTCTGCCTAAAAAGACTTCCATCACTAAAAACTGTAAGAGGATCCTGTTGTTTTCTTTGTGACTGTTAGCGGTTGGGGTTTAGCTGTCACATTGTTTGTATTAGCAATAACTGTTTATATCCAGGCTCCATGGTGAAACGCAAATCAATGGAGGGGGGGAGCGGAACTGGTAACCCCTCGAAGCTCCGCAAAAGGAAGAAAGCATCAAAAAGGTTAAGCCAGTCAGCTGGTAACAGTGTAATGGATCGTATTGATACTCTTGTGGACGAGTGCATTTAAATCCTTGTGACTGATCAAAGTCATATCAGCGAGGATGGCACGAGTGATAAGGGTGGGGTTCCCTTAAAGACAGCAAAAGATCCTGTTGAACCTCCAACAATCCCAGATATGTTTAAAGCAAAAAGGAAACGTAAGGATGGTACGGTTAATTCCATTGGGGACTGCCTAACCACATCTAACGAGTCTCTTAGCAATGAAGGTCCGATTATCCACCTTGATTCCGAGTGTGTGAACCTGTTATCGCCACCTGCCCCCCATGTACTTCTTGGTAACAGGTTTGTGGTCCTGGCTGAAATCCATAATGAGCTCCCCGTCCCCTTAAATACCAACAATAGCATGGACAAGGCAATGATCGGGGAAGTTGGTGCTTTGACTAATCTTGTTATTTTACAAGACAAAACATAGAGTCACTGAGGGCATTAATCAATAATCTAACTTCCACGGTCAACGATAAATGCGAGGGATTAATAAGGTCCACGTCTAATGTGACACCTACAGCATGTAATTTCTCCCCTACAAAAACTCATGAAGTAAGCAAAGTACATCTAGCCAAAGCCTTGTACAAGCATAGTGATCATATCACGGTGAAAGCTGCTGTTCTTAGTCCTGGCCTCCCACCTCTGAAAGCCAGGAAGGAAGGGCTGCCTACCGAACAATCTAGAGGAGAGGGAAGTGGGCAAGTGTTAAGACAAAAACCACTGGTCTAGCAGGACAACAGATAAAAGCAACTGGGGTGGCTACGGGTTTGACGGGGAATATCGTTTCTAATAAAACACTCTCCCAAAGGAACAAAATATATATGACTAATGTTCCTAAATTAAGGAATGTGAAATCTGGCAACAGCGAGCACCCAGATTCTCTAACTAACAAGGCCATTCATTGGCTGCGCCATTTTAGAGGATGCCACTCGGTGATTAGGGAGGATATTTTAGATGCAAAAAGGTTAAGTTCCCCAAATTTAACATGTGACTCTATAGAGTTAACTTTGAAATCTGCATTCCTTGCTGACAATCTCTTTACACTGGAGTTTAGATCCAGCGCTCCATCCCAATCACAGATCCAACTAAGGAAAACATGTCCCCATATTTTGGTGCCCACTTCTAACGCGACAGGAAGAGTAAGTGCGAGGAGCTGCTCTGGGTTAGACAACAATGATTGACAAACATCTGTCTCTCCGATAGCAGCAAGTGGAAACTTGGTTGACCCGAATGGTGGGGTAAGCTTGGAAGCACCAGAAACAACAGAGGTAGCGGGGATTGTACTATGGGATGCTGCCCTTCCATTGAGCCCCAATCTAGCGGTTAATACTAAGAGCAGGGCTGGTTTTAAAATCAACCAGTACCAAGGGATGCCATGTGAATTAGATCATGGGCAAACTACAGATACCCCTGCAATTACTACGTCAAAGCCGTCTGATGGTATCAAGGATGGTGTGGGGAAGTTAGTGTCATGGAACGTTGCTGGGTTGCGGCATTGCCACCATGGAAAGGCATGCGGTGTTCGCAGTTTGGGGCCCGTTGCGGGCACCCAGGATGATGGGGGGTGGGGGTGCACATGGGGGTACCTATGGTACCCCCCTGCATTTGCATGAACAACGTGGTAGGCAAAGTGCGGTGCCTGCCACGTTGTGCATGCAAATGCGCAAATGCTTTTTTTGCATTGCAGCGGGTGCAGCTGACAGCACCGCCAGCTGCTATGTAAAAAATGTGGGATGCGCCCACCAGTGTGGCGGGCGCATTCTAATTGTATATGTGGGACCGCCGCACACATAGCGGGAGGTCCCATTTCCCGATGCAATGGCGTCGGTAATAGACCCCTAAGATGTTGCTCATGTCATAAAGATCTCATTGCAAATGACAACAAGTATGAGCTGAGCGTGGCAGCCATCCTGGAACTCTATTATACCAGGGTAAAATGTACATGTAAATTGATACTTGTATAGCGCACTACTCACCCGCAAGGGTCTCAAGGCGCTTGTACGAATACCGCTGTGGAACCCATCCTGGCTTTCCCTGTGAGGCGTCTACTCCTGGGCACCCCCAAGGTGGAGGCCAGGCATCCTTAGCGTTGTGGGGGCCGTTGCGGAGATTAAGCAAGCTATTGCCCAGAGTTGCAGAGTGGGACTCCATGATTGGAATAGGCACCGAGGCGCGAATTATCAGGTCCGTGGAATTTTGAGCCCAAGACCCGCCGGGTTCAAGAGTGGACGTGAAGCAATGACATATGTTACCTTTCAGTTCCCATTTCCCATTGTGGACTGGTTTTTAGTGTCATTGCAGTGCAAGTTAGGTGAGACGAAGCAGCATTGAAGTCTAGACATCCAGCAGTCGAACAGTGCATTTGACATTGGAATATTGTCCCACCAGAAAAGTTGAGACTATGAGGCATGTGGCTGGATAATTGGGACCCCTATGAATGGGAAGTCCTACACCTTTGTTTTACTCTGGGGTCTGTCTCAAGGCATTGTGAAACCTTTTGCAATGATAGAAGCAGTGGATCATCATGCTCAATGCAATACTGATGTTATGAAAGCCCACATGTTTGCAACATACTGCACAAAGTGGAGCTCAATAATAGAACATATTTGTATTGTAAGAGGAAGAGAAGAACTACCCATACAAAAAGAGTATCATATAATGGGAAAGACGAATAATATACCATAAGATATGATGAAGGCTGGTAAACATATGAATCTTAGCGTCATTAAACATTTCAGACTTTCATATCAGGTTGCATAAAAAAGGAGTAATGTCACATGGCATTGTTACACTTGCTCACATCATGCAGATCAGTAGAAGAGATGTTTATACAATTTGGTTCAAACATGTTTACCTACTATACTCAACAAAAAGACAATAATGAATTCCTACTTTCCAAACTTATAACAACATGTTGGAAGCATAAAATGACAAGACCAGTGGGGGCATATAGAAACTGCTTGAGAGTCATCTGTAAAAAAATTAATTTCAACACCAGCATTAAACAATGTACTTCATGAACAAGTTGTTTGAAAAGAGGCACACAATGACATGGGTGAAGTGGAGATTTCTTTTTTTTAAGTTCAAAATGATTTTATTGAAACAATATGCAAACAGAAGAATTAGACAAATACAATACAAAAGAATAATTCTCATATGCGTAAATGATGAAATTGCGAATATAAAATGCAATATTCCAAGGAATAAGAAAGGGGGAGAAAAAGGGAGGGAAGGGACGGGGTAGGGGACAAATCAGAGAATCGTAAAATACAACAATATAGAGTCACAATTAAATTGAATTATAAAGGCCGGTAACAGAGGGGAAATTAATTATCAAAATACAGAATAGAACTTGAGGTCATAGCATTACATAACCCATGAATCATTGCATAATATACGAATCAATAGGAGACCAAAAAGATTGAAATGACTGCGAATTGTGAACAACGCCTTTAAGAGACAGCTGTGCTCCTTTTCTAGTAAAGATAATCCACGACCACCAGGCATGAACTGAAAGAGAAGAAGCATCTTTCCAACAAAAAGTAATGGATTTTAAAGCAGCTGTAATTAAGAAATTAAATAACTTTGCTTCTGACTCACTAAGAGGATGGGAAAGGGCAACTGATTTACATATTAACATAGCATAAGAAATATCATCTTGTACAGGTAACATTTTTGAAATTACAATCCAAACATCCGACCAAAATTTTAAAATAACTGGGCAATCATATAACAAATGACGAAGTGATCCAGAACTAGAAGTGCAGTGCCAACAAACATCAGATGGTAACAATTTCGCATGGCATAATCGAAATGGGGTCCATAGGGCATTAAATAAAATAAAAGCATTAGTTTGATACAGAGACACTGGAAGCCAACCAGAAATACTGTTAAGCCATATTAATGACCATGTGTCATCTGATAGGGAAATGGACAATTCAGTATTCCAAAAAGATGATATTGTACCAACATTGGGGCCCTGGCAGGAAGTAAAATACTGAGGCAGCTTTGGGGGATGATGTAACAGCTGCAAGGTAAATTAATAGGTCATTAGTGGCGGAAGAAGGAATACCATTGGGAAAAGAGTCCAAAATTGAATTACATAAGGATTGGTATTTTATAAAATCAGAAGCTGGGATATCAAATTTTAACCGTAGTTGCTCAAAAGGAATAAAAGCAGTACCACAAAAGACATCTTTGAGATAAAAAATTCCTTTTGAAATCCATGAGGACCAGAAATTAATGTTTCTATTTAGTTTAAGTAAAGCACTGTGCCATAAAGACAAGTGGACTGTGGAGAGTAAGGGTAATTCAAAATTAGAATCCAAATCATTAATTATTAATCTAGAGGATTTGATGATAGAGGACTTATGAATAACCTTGGATGTAGAAGACATTGACAGCAAAGAGGGCAATGAAAAGGGACGAACAATTGAAGATTCAATATCAATCCAAATTGGGGGTTTGACCATATGAGAGGTTGTGAACCATAAGGAGCTTTGCTTTAAAATAAAAGCTTTATGGTAGAGGTAAAAGTCCGGAATAGCAAAGCCAGCCTGTGACTTAGGGAGTTTTAATTTCCTATAAGCAATACGAGGAACCTTATTAGACCAAAGGAATTTAGATAACAGTCTGTCAATATCTTTATAAAATTTGAGAGGAATCTGAGTGGGAATCATGGCCAATGAGTAGAACATTTTTGGTGCAACATTCATTTTTATAGCTTCCATTCTACCCCACCAGGTGAGGAAAAGGGGAGACCATTTGGACGTTTTGTTCTTAATATATTCAAGTATAAAATCACCATTTAGTTTTAAAGTAGCAGGCAACAAGGAGGCAAATAGGATACCTAAGTATTTCAGCTTACTGTTCTGCCAAAGAATATCTGTGTTTGGTAGCATATCCGGGGTACAAAAAGCGTTTAAGGGAAAAAATTCTGTTTTACTTACATTTAACTTATAACTAGAAACCACCGAATATTTTTCAAAAATGTCTAATAGGGAGGGAACAGAAGAAAGTGGATTACTAATAAACAATAAAACATCATCAGCATTGGCCAAAGTTTTAATCATGACATCATTTATCGCAATCCCCTGAATATTATCACTGCATCGGATATAATTAAGAAAAGGCTCAATTCCTATTAAAAACAATAGTGGAGAAAGGGGACAACCCTGTCTAGTACCTCTAAAGAGGGAAAATTGAGTGGAAATTTGACCATTAATAAACAAACGAGCAGTAGGGGCAAAATATAAAGCAGAAATCATACGAATAAAATGGGCACCAAAATTAAAGGACAATAAAGTTTTAAATAAAAACTGCCAATGAATTTTATCAAAAGCTTTTTCTGCGTCCAAAGCCATCACTCCCGCAGGGGAAGCAAGATATGGACTCTGCTCAATAACGTGTATGAGGGATCTAGTATTGTTAGCAGAATACCTATTTTTCATAAAACCAGATTGATCTGGATGAATGATGGAATGAAGGATGGGAGCTAATCTAGTGGCAAGAATTTTGGCATAAAGCTTACAATCCTGGTTTATTAAGGAAATAGGACGATAATTAGCAACCAGGGTAGGATCCTTATAAGGCTTGGGCAGAACAATGATTAAAGCATCCGTAAAGAAACCTGAAATAGTGCCAGAGGAACCAAAATGGGAAAAGAGTGTACTTAAATAAGGTAAAAGGTAAGACTGAAATTCTTTATAAAATTCAGCAGGGATACCATCTGGGCCTGGGGATTTGTTCTTGGGAAGTGATTTGATAGCAAGTAGAATTTCATCACAAGTAATCGGAGAATCTAAACTTAATCTGTCTGAAGGAGAGACTTGAGGTAAATTGTACTGATCTAAAAAGGAATCAATTAAAGAGTCATCACAGGGTACTGGTTTACTATATAGATGAGAATAAAAATTTTAAAATTCTTGTACAATATCATTATGGGAAACAGCAACTCGACCATTAGGACCACGTATCGATGTTATTTGAGTTTTGTCACTCTTAATACGTAAATAGTTTGCAAGAAGTTTTCCATATCTATTGGTATTAAAACAAAATTTAGCATTAGATTTTGTAAGTTGGATTCCTGCTCTAGTACTAAGTATAGCATTAAATTCATAACGAAGCTTCTGCAGTTTAGATTTGTACTGAAGGTCATTAGAGGAAATAAATAAACGTTCATATTTAGCAATTTGTTTTTCCAAATGTTTAACATTAGAGTTAAATTGTTTATTTTCATGTGCCATAATAGAAATAGTGGCCCCTCTAATGTAGGCCTTAAAGGCATCCCACCTATTCACAATAGAAGTTGAACCTTCTGGGTTGAATAAAAAATAGTCTTGAATAGCTTATAAAAGTTTAGACTTATGTTTATCATTAAGAACTATATTTGTGTTCATACGCCATCGATTTTGCTTAGTAAAAGTAGAGGAAATATTTAACACAAAGGAAATCAATGCATGGTCCAAAACATCAATATTGCCTATAACAGGGTTGGTGGCTGATTGGAGTAAAGAAGGTGAAAGCAAAAAATAATCAATCCTTGAATGAGAATTATGGGGATTAGAGAAAAAGGAAAACCATTTCTCCGTAGGAAAGTGTAACTTCCAAATATCAGCCAATTTGGTTGTGTGAAGGAAAGATTTAAAGGCATGAAACACTTTAGGAGGACGGAATTTTGTAGTGGAAAGCCTATCCAGTAACGGACCAATAATTACATTAAAATCCCCCCCAACAATCAAAGGAACCTGCCCCAACTTCAGTACCTCAGAAGTTAAAGCAGACCAGAAAGAAGGGTCGTCAGCCGTAGGACCATAAACATTAAGCAAAAAGAAGATTGAGTCGTGAATTTTAACCTTAACCACTATAAATCTACCTTCTGAGTCTGTAAACTTACTAAGAATCTGACAATGTAACCTTTTAGCAAAGAGAATTGCAACCCCATTTTTCCTTCCCTGTGCAGGAGAGGAAACAATATTATCAACCCACTTTTTCCTCATATATTGCAGAATTTTATCATCAACATGCGTTTCTTGAATAAAACAAATGTCAGCTTTACACGCACCCAGGTAATCTAAGATATTAGTGCGTTTTACCGGATGCCTCAAACCCTTAACATTAAGAGAAACAATTTTAACATTATGAATATTAGCCATTGTGCATTAAGAGGAAAGGACAAAAGAATGACACAGAAAAAGAGGAATGGAGAAACAGCCATGGAAAAGGAGCGACTCTATGCAGAGAGTAAGAAAAGGAAAGACACAATAGGAAGAAAGCATAAAAGGAAAGGAGACAAACAAGAAACATAAATAAGGACAAGGAAACGCACACCCGTTCCACAAGAATGGCCAGAAACCGTTGGAGCCCATAAGTATAAGAATATGCAAAGATGTGACAAGAAAACTCAGGCTACTCGAAGTCAAGTATTAGGATCCTGAGTATCCATAGATGGAGGAGCTTGATGATCAAGAAACAAACGAAGATCTTCAGGACGTTGAAAAGATTTGGAGACATTGTCTTTCCATACACGCATCGTTGAAGGATCAAAAAGACCATATTTAAATCCAAGGTGTCGCAGCTGTGGACGATAGGCAGAAAACTCTTTGCGAATAGCAACAGTTTCTTTGGCAAAGTCCTGGTGAATAAAAATTTTGGTCCTATTCACTAATAATGAAGGAATTTCTCTTGCAGCCTTGCGAATGAGGACCAAATGATGATGACGCAGAACCTTGAAAATCATTTGCCTGGGTTTAGTATGTCTAGGATTCCGATGGGAAGGGACTCTGTGGGCTTTATCAATCTCAAATTTTTCAGCAAATTTTATATTCAAAAGGCCTGGTAGAAGAGATTCAAGATATAAACGACAGTTTGTCCTCTCAACTTCTTCAGGCAAATTAAAAATACGCAGGTTGTATTGCCTATTACGATTTTCCATGTCCAACAGTTGAGTATGCATTGGAACTATTTTGGCCAGTAAAGTTGTGAAAGTGTCAATTTTATTTTTGTTATCCTGAATTTTAATGGCATTGTCAGAAATTTTCATTGACATAGAGGCCATATCTTTGCGGATATTTTTGACTTCTGAAGCAATTGTATCAGTATTCAAGCGCAGTGCTTTAATTTCCTCCAAAATTAGAGCAAGAGCAGGGTCTGAAGACTCTATCATCTTAGACTTTGCTAGAGGAGGAGAAACCTGCTGCTTACGTTTATTAGTATTGGAATACTTAGAATCCATTTTGAGGTGAAGTAAAGGCTCAACAATATGTGCAGACTGATAAAAAGAAGAAAACAGCCTCAAAATGTGAGAAAAATTAGGTAATTATCACCAAAAACACCAACAAACTCTCAAAAGCAGCAGGTGCAGCAGCTAAATTAGACTGGAGGCGTGGCTAGGCCCAAGCCAGGCTCTGTCACAAAATTTGCTCCGCCCCCAAGCACTCAGACTCGGTAATACCTGAAGGATAGACCGGGGTCCAGAACCATGGAGCCAGAAAATCGTGCTTCCTCCGCAAGAATTCGCCCCAAAATCACTCCACAGGTCGGAAAGCACTTTAGGAGGTAAGCGCCAGCATTTCCGCCGACTTCCTGACACAAAATTCGGCGTTTTAAAAGAGGTCGGGCTGAGGGAATTACGGAGCTCCGGTTGTGGGGGCCATCTTGATTGACGGGCTCGCGCGTCTCGTAGAAGTGGAGATTTCAATAGAACAAACAACTAGAGTGTTTTAATTGCGTTGGAAACATGTGTTTCCCAATTAAATTTGGATTACAGAGCAGTCTACCTGATAGCTATTCACACTGTGGATCACAGACTCTTGCTGGAAAATGTATTGTGCACTTATAGTGAGTGATAGCCACTTCTGCACTATATTAGTAGTCAAGCAGCAAAAGGAGAGAAATGTTTCCTGATCTAAGCCATAGGTATTTATGTGCATTGAAAAATTGACTCAAACCTGCTGTATATTGTAAGTGAACCAACAGGAACGGCACCTACAAAATCAGGGGAATAGAACACATTATTATCTGATTTTGCAAGTTGAGCGCTACAATAAGTTGGATTACCACTAATATTCGGATATTGCAGCCCAAAAGTGCACTAAGTTGCCTAGGAAATAAAAAAATATTTAATTGCTGACAATGTGAGCATTGCTTCAGATGTGATGCCCAAAGTCAAGCATCTGAGGATGCAGGAAGTACTAAAAAGTAGTTGTGATGAGTTAATTGAAAGCAAGCTTGTGATTGTGTTTGATTATCTCCTTTAATCATACCAGTAAAGGGAAGTCAGTTTCCAACAAACGAATACACGAGGTGACACGTAACAGCGTAGGAAGTATTGTAAATGTCATCATATGGGTCTAATTCCAGTACAGTGAGCTGACCCTGAAATTGCAGCAAGCTGTAAATAAAAAGTATGGAGATATGATAAGCAATACTCTTAGAGAGGCAGCAAGGAAAACATGAAACTGTCATAAATGAATTCGTTTATAAAGGAGACAACTGTCCCAGGAGTGACGGAGTGCCTAATAAAAGAAGACAAGATGGCAGTGTGCTTAATGCCTGCTCTAGATTCATGTGGAAAGTTCAACTTAGCCATGATAAAGTTAGATGAGAATCAAATCATTGAACCGAAGCCCTTTGGCAAGCCTTAGTATGAGGGATCAAAAAATCACCCAGAATAACCAACAACAAAATGCGTCAATAAGCTGGAGAAATCGTTATTCACTCACACGTACCCCAATCAGCACTAAAATGATGTGTTGTTGATAAAATTTGACAACTTAGAAAAGCTACAAAACACAGCAAGAGGCATTGTCAGATATTCTTTTGAATAATGTTTATGTGAAGTCACCTATTCCTTTGTGTCTTGCATGGGTGATTACCATAAGTCACAAGGACTCAGTCTAAATATTGCCTTGGTTGACATTGGTCACAGAGGGGCAGATTTACAAGGATTTGCTGCAGCGTGGCAACGCAAGTCCTTTGCCTGCCCACACTGCAGCACTTCCAAAGCACAGGAATGCAACATATTTACAATAATATGTTGCATTCCTGTGCTCGTCCCTGCACTGGCGCACAAACTGCTGCCATGCGCCGGTGCAGGCACCCTTGAACCTTGGTGCAAGGATGCATGCATCATGGGGAGAATGTTTTTGTGCAGGAAGGGGTACCTTCCTGCATTCAGACGCAGCTCCATATTTACGATTCTTCGTAAATCCTGAACAGCAACACCCATGGAACGCCCCTTTCACGCAAAGTGCTGCGTGTAAAGGGGCCATATTTACAAAGACAGGAAAAGCCACGCAGTGTGGCTTTTCCTGTTCTTGTAAATATGGAGAAGTAACATGCCCCACCAGTCGGTCACAAAAAGTGACGTACTGGTGGCACAGGGGGCTTGTAAATCTGCCCCAGAGTCTTTAGAAAAGAATGTCCTAAGTGGCTTTGTCTAAGATCATGTTACGTGATTTTTATGTTTTGGAATTTGAGGAGGTTCCATTTCCAGAAGATCATTCATGTCTATAAAAATACAAATGAAGGAGAGATGTATATATTCCTCATTTATGACAACGCCCAGTCCCAGAAAACAATTATTTAGCGCTATTTTCTACTGTGAAAAAAAGAAAACAGAAAAAAGAACGAAGAATTTGACATTTAGGAAAACAAATGACTCCCTCTGATACTGTAATTGAGCACTCTTTTAGCAACACATAGGAACGACTCATTCAGGTAAGAGAGGTGAGGCCCGGTTAAGGGGGGGTTCGACAGACGACCATGAGGGAAAGTTAAATAAATAATAGATCGTCCCCGTCGTCTACCCAAATCCCCCCTCCGCCCAGCCCCACTGCTCTTACCTGCGCGGGCCGCTCCTGGCAACACAACTGGAGTATACAGTTACTCAACTGTAAGAGTAAATGTGCTGTTTGCCCGTTCTGTAGAACAAGTCAAGAAATTATTATGGTTTGTACTGCAACGTTTTCTTGAGAAACACCAGTAGAAACTTTATGAAAGTGAATACCCAAGTTCAATCAAAGATGTGGCGTGCAAATGTACGGAGCAGATGCAGTACAATTTAAATGTACAACAAGATGCCCAAGAATACTTAAAAAAGGAGTTCTAACAAAAAATAGACTAAGGCCCAAATATACGAATGGATTTTGCATTTTCTAATGGTTCAAATCACTATTTTGGGTCATTAGTAAATGCTAAATTGTCTTTTGGTATGTACGAAAGGCATATGCAGCACTACACAGTAGAAATCAAATTTTGGGAATCACAAAATAAGACATTGCAAATAGGGATTTCCTATTTGTGATTTTATAACTGCATGTACATAGAATTTCCTAATTTTGACTAGTTGTAAAATGGGCATATAGGAAATGAAATTACCATTGATTCTGAACTGGTGGTAACCATGTGCAAACTATTAGAAGGCACCCAAAATGCACCTGGAACATCCGCTATGGCGGATTTGTACACTCTGACAAGGAGGATGAGGATTTTGGCAGAGAAGTAGAGAAGGAGGAGGAGACAGGAGAGGATATTTAAGGTGAGGGTCACCCTGTGTGAACAGACAGAGGAGGAGATTATTGAGAGTTTCAGGCTCAGTAGTCAGGTAATAATTGATTTAATTGCTGAGTTACAACCACAGCTACGGGGCCCAATACTCAAAAACAACAACATTCTCACCACATGTGCAGGTATTGTGTTGTTTACACCTCCTAGCATGGGTCAGTTATTAGGGGGTCATGGTGGTGGCAGGAGGGGTCCCAAAGTGCTTTTTCTATGTTCTTCCACAGGTTCCTGGACATTATGGTGAGCAAAATCAGCCAAACCATATCATTCCCCAATGCCAGCAAATCCTTGCAACAAACCAAATTGAAGTCCTACAGGGTAACACAGTTGCCCAATGTTATTGGCTGTTGATGGCACACATATTGCCATATGTCCACCTGCAGCAGCTGACTACACATACAGGAACAGGAAAAACCCACACTCAATCAATGTGCAGGTGGTGTGTAATGCCTCCTGTATCCTACCAGAACTTGTGGCTAAAGACCCAGGCAGAACCCATGACTCATTTGTGTTCCGCCACAGTGGAATACAGAACTGGCTTGATAGGGTTAATTTGGCAATGGTTTCCTACTTGGTAAGAAAATCGCAAACTCAATGAATATAGTGGACAGGATGGTGTGTGTGTGATGCGAACAAATGATTTCCCTTCTCATGATTTTAAGGTGACAGTGCATATGCATTACATCCCTGGCTAATCACACCGTACCTGACTCCGAAGACAGCAAGTGAGTGGATACAATAGGGCACACAGGACAACATGCTTAATCATCAAGAGGACCTTTGGCATCCTAGAGTCCCACTTCTGCTGCCTCCATAAGACCGGTGGGGCACTACTGTATAGACTGAATACATGCCACAAGATAATTGCTGCATGTACCATACTACATAATATTGTCATGAAGAAGGGTCTTCAAGACATCCCAATAGAGCCTGAGTCCAACTTTGATGAGGACTTACCACCACTACAGGTGTAGCAGGAGGGTACTCGTGCAGCACAGGGATGTGCACAATGCACAGACATAACCAACAACTGTTTTGGAGATAAGGGATTACATAACATCATAGAAATGAAACATTACGCATGATGGGAGTGCTTGGTGTATAACTGAGTGACCGCCTTTTATTCCGGTGGATACAACACTTTAGCAAGCAAGGATGTATCCTTGTGGATGATACATTGTCATCATAAGAACAACAAAGTAAATAAGGTGAATAAGGTGAATGATAAACAAAGCCAATTCATCACACTGAATGTCTAGGGAGTCCCTTCTTATGGCCCCTTAGGTTAGGTGCTTTGTCAGATGCACTGGTTCATGGAACTAACAACGAGTCATTGCCTGATGAATTGCGCATGAACTCCTGGAAGTGCACGGCTTGTGGACATTGGGGATCCACAGTTGTAGATCTAGATGTTCTCCAATGCAGTGGTGACCTGCACCAGTCCAGATTTGATGTCCTGGCAGCAGTGTGCCATTTCTGTCTGGGTATTGATAGCCTGTCTTGCCAGGGTTGATGTTGCGGCTGCCAGCCGGTTGATGGACTGGGTGAATGTGCCAAACTGGGCCAGGTACTACCTGTGCCTCTGATGCTGCACACAACCCTGCCTCCCCATTGCTGCTAGCCATTGTTCCTGCCCTTTCTCCATGCTTTTCAGGGACTTTTCAATGCATAGCAGCTGCCTATTCACTGGACCAATTTTCTTTGTTAGCGGGCAGTGTGTGTTCAGGATCAACCTCCCCAGGCCACCATACACAAGATGTGCATAAAACATGTCTGACCCAGTCTCTTGGCAGCCTATAGGGGTTTGGTCCCTGCACGTTCACAGTGTCTTGAGCTCAAATGTTGTGGCATCCCTGCTTTGAGACTGTGCCTCATCACTGTCCTCAAACTCTGGCTGTAGGGAGATGGTGCTTCCCTTGTCAGTTGGAGTAGGGGTAATGGGCTGAGGGGATGGTGGTATTGTGGCCTCAAGGACAACCTCACTGCCAGTAGCCCCTTCAGCTGCCACGGGTTCTGACACATTAGGGCTGTGATCTGTCGAAATGCACGAATACAGCTAGTGTAATTATATTAGTAATGTTTTGCCACAATATTGTTATGACTCTGCTGCATGTGCTTGTGGCATTTTTGTGTTGTACACATATGTTTGCTGTGTTCATAAGCACTCAGTACCACATGCTAATGATGGGCACTACAACATTATTGTATGTATGGCATATAAAGGGAAGATGACTTACCCTGGCTGGTTCAACTTAAATTCCAACCTTCAACAGATATTCATACCTATCCTATCTTTCATCATACCGCTACTAGGAAAGAGAAACCAGCACCTGAAGTAACTGTTTCAAAACATATCGACACGCCTCCGGTCCAATCAAACCAGTCAAATGCTGTGAATGGGACCAGCCTGAGTATAGAATCCTCACCCCTCCAAACCTCCTCAAATCCAAACCAGATACAAGGGATTATACAACCAAAAAGTCAGATAAAGAAACAAAAAAACCCCAGGAACTCAGGATAAAGATAAGATGCAAGATGAGACTGATGAAAGGGTCTTAACTAAAGAAGCCAGTATAAACCAGATAGTAATGATCCACCAGACAGACGAAACACAATCACTCCTGGTCAAACCAGCAAACCAGGAATCAAGGCACCAAAATGGTCCAATCTTCGTGGATACCAAACAAAATAAAATAGATAAATATAATCAAAGTGAATCTATAAAAAGAGCAGATGAAAAGGTAAATAAAAGAACACCAATAAAAATGAATTCAAACGAAGATGGACGAACCTGCAGTATTTCTCAAACAAACAAGGTGCACTCACATACCACAAAACTCGAACATCGACAAAAATACGGACAGGATTAATGAACCAATCACCTACCTGAAAAGAATAGACGGTTCATATGAAGATCTAATAATAAAAACACTAAGCCAAGGGAGAAGAATAACCATAAATGGGGAAACAACACAAAATACAAACTTAGAAGAAGATACACAAGCTAAAACGAGCTCACAATCACAAGCAGAAATAAATAACAAACTGGCATTTATACCGGAATACCAGACATCAGGACCCAAGATTTTCTGAATAGAGATAATATAATGCGGCTATTAAGAGAAATCCCAGAATTGAACGACATAGAATCCCAAGATCTTTTGTCAGTAGAATTTAGGTGCACAAAAAATATGTCAGAGGTGGAAGAGTCCTTAACCACCTGGTCATCCAAAGACATAGTTGATAGAATACTTGAAATTAGTTTGGCATTTGAAGCCTGGGGCATTGCACTGAGGCGAGACGAACAGAAAAAATATCCATTTCCTCTTTTAAAAACCTTAACCATATGTAAAAAGACAAAGGCAGAGGGGAACATCCAAAAATCATGTTTAAAAGGAGCGTGTGCGGTATCTCCGCAAAAAAATACATCACAAAGTAGACACGAAAATGCAGTGGCGCAAGGAGGCGCTCATGAACAGATAACTGATTGGACCTGGGTGGCATCGGCTTTGAGCAAAAACTGCTCCTAACATGTCGAGTCATTTAAAAAAAGATACAATATTACATCCACGGATAATAGCTGATAATCAAGAGGAATCCATTGCTGCAAACCCGCACACGATCAGCCTCTGTTCCTGGAACGTCCATGGTTTCAACAGTATGTGTCATGACCACGAAACTGCAAACTTCTTGGATCAACATGACTTAATACTGCTACAAGAAACCTGGAACCTGCGCCAAATCTCCATCCCGGGATATATCGAATTTCACGTCCTCGCCGAAAAACTCTCTAACTTTGGTCACCCTAGAGGAGGCTTATCAACGTATATCGCCCAACAATACAGATGGCATACGGAAGAAGTAGACACTGTGGTAAACTGGATACAAGTAATAAAACTCACGAAGAAGTTGGTCCCCGGTTCAGGTTCTTGTGATCTACTATTGCTCAACGTTTATGTTCATCCGGAAAAGAAGGAGGAAAATGAAAAACTGATTACTCTACTAACCTTGATCAGGGCCTTGCAAATCACTCATGAGTCGTACTCCATGATTATATCAGGTGATTTTAATAGCAACCTAACAAAAGATGACAAAATAACTCAAGCTCTTGAAGAACTGGGCCTTTTTATCCTAAATAAGAAAGTCAGTGGGGATAGTGGTATACCTATAACATTTTTAAGCGGTAACCGAAAGTCAACAATAGACTTCACAATACTTAGCAACAGCCTGTTATCGAAGGTGAGTGCATTTTCAGTGGAGCAACGCGTGGAAAGTGACCATTTCCCTCTAATTACTAAAATGAAAATGTTGGTCACCAAGACGGAAAAACAAAACACCGTCATCCAGCATACCGAAAAATTCAATCTACGCAAACTAAAATGGAGAGGAAAGGATACAAAACAAACAATGGATAAACTCAAAAATGAACTGCTTAGTCTAACATTGGAAGAAAAAGAAAATCCGGTAAAAACATGGGAACATCTATGTGAAGCAGTAACAAGAAATCCCCCAAGTACAAATCAAAATTCAAGAAGATTCAATACTGGGAAAAAGCCTTGTTATACAATCACCCTGAGGGAAGAAAAAAGAAAAATTGCACGAGAATTCCGCAAGCAGGCATTATTGATAAAAAGTGGAATAAAATCAAATAAATCAAAATTGAAAGTCATGCGAAAAAAATATAAGATCATGCTAAGTAGCGCAAAAACACTTTACCAAGATGAAATGTGGACAAACTTACTAATCGCTGGTAAACACAAAAACGCCAGAACATTTTGGGGTATTATCAACAAACTGACAAGGGGGAACACCCTAAGACAGGAGGCAGGTATCGGAGAAAGTACATGGACCCAGCATGTTGAAAACATGTTCAGCGACAGGACAGGAGGTGAAAAAAGGCACTGTAAACCGGAGTGCAAAGTATGCACTAGAAACTCCGAACACGCAGAAAATATTCTAGGAAAAGGAGTTAATCCACCAGAAGACAAGCTGAAGCAATCGTTGGGTAGTGGAAACGAGAACAAACCTGAAAACTCACAGTCTAGCAAATCAGAAAAACTAGTGAACGCCGTGACCGACACCCTAGTAACAACAGACCAGCTTAAAGACAAAATAAATCGCCTGAAAAAAGATGGTGCAGCGGGTCCAAATGGGCTTCCAAACTCTATCTTTAAATATTCACCTGAATTTTGGGCAGAATACTTAACACCACTCTTTAATGCAATCTACAATCAGAACAAACCGCCAAGATCCTAGAATGGGAGCATAATTCACCCCATTTTTAAACAAGGTGACCACAACGAGCCAGGGAACTACAGGCTGATATCGCTAATGGTCATTGAGGCAAAACTATACGGATCATGCCTACTATCACTCCTTCAGGACTGGATGGAAGATACGAACATAATACCAATGTTCCAAACTGGTTTCCGGCCAAGGACGGGTACACTAACAAACTTAATAACCCGGGCGCTCTTGAAAGAAAAAGCTGCAAAAAAGGGGATGAGACTGTATGCTTGCTTTATAGACCTGCGAGCAGCCTTTGACAAAGTGAACAGAACCCGGCTATGGGAAAAACTAAGATCATGGGGTATCCCGAAGAAGTTTTTGGAGGCTATTATAGTCCTGCACAGTAACACCTGGGCTCGAGTAAAACTGGGAGACGGTAGCAGCGTAACAGCCGAAATAAGAACACAACAGGGCCTAAAACAAGGCTGTGTACTGGCCCCAAGTTTATTCAACCTGTACATGGCAGATATTGTTAACCACATGGAGGTCGGGGAATGCCACCCACCCCACATGTCAAAAATCCCTATCCCTTTCCTGCAGTATGCAGATGACATTGTTGTTCTGAGTCAAACACCAATAGGTCTGCAAAGATCGATCAACAATTTGACAACTTATTTAGAACACGAATGTTTGGAACTGAATAAAGACAAAACTAAAGTTGTCCGCATTGTGGATCCAAAAAAGCCAATATTCAAATGGAATGCAAATAGTTCCCCAATAAAGGAGGAAACATCATACAAGTACTTAGATTTGAAATTGGGGCGAGGGCCGACGAACAAAGAACATAAAATTGAGCTAAAAGCAAAAACACAGTCTTTGATCTATGCATACCGGCAATTACAAAAAAAACGAAGTTGTCCAAATTATACACACCTGCTGAAAGTGATAAAAGCACAAACCCTACCATCCTTGTCATACGCACTGGCCACCTGGTGTGGCAAAGAAGCAGGGCTGTTAAACAGCCTACAAACAAAAGTATACAAGGCAGTTTTAAATCTTCCAAAATCGTCGGCACCGGCGCAGGTTCGTCTAGAATTTGGCCTTCTAAATCAGAAGTTTCGCAGTATGGGAACCTTTGTGAAACTCTGCCATAAAATACGCATGTCGGAAGACAATTCATTGGACAACCTGTGCTGGAAAGAAATCGACACCCAGCAGAAACAGCACGTTCCAAACAGTTGGGGAGGCTATCTGTCTCAATCCCTGACCTGTATAGGAATTGAAGAAACGTGGGACACGAGGCCAGATAGACACACTTTTGACAAAATTGCAAACAATGCGGTCAAATGGGAATCCTACCTTGAAGACAAAATAAATACCGTAAAAAGACGACACGGGTGGACCGTGATAAATTCATATTCCGGGATAAAACCACAGACCTACCTAGAAAGCCACTTTAATAGTTCCTTAAAACAAAGATATATAAAACATCGACTAGGACTACAGTTCTCAAAGGACTTGTTACCAGCCTGGAAAAATTGTCACACCGACCCCCATTGTCGTCTATGTGGATACCGAAATGAAACATTAACGCACTTACTATGTGTGTGCCCGGCACTTAAGGACTTGAGGAGACGGCTTTTAAAGAACATTTTTAACAAATTGAAGATTCGGACTTGTAGGCAAGCCGTAATCCGATGGCTAGATGGATCATGTCCTATACTGGCCTGCAGGGGGGTCAAATATATGATGAAAGCCCAATCTCTCTTACAGCAAGCTGACCTTGGAATCACACCACCAAACTGAAATATCTGACATTTAGGGCCTCATTAGGATCGCGGACGGACTTGCGTCCGTCCGCGACCCCAGAGGATGAGGGAACGTCCGCATGGGCTGCGGCGTTCCCTCATGTGCGATTAGGATGTGACCGCCACCCTGGCGGTCACATCCTGGATATTTAACATTGCGGCGGGTGCTGCTTCAAGCAGCACCCGCCGCAATGTTAAAAGTGCATGTTTAACATTTACATGCACAAAGCGGCAGGCACCGCGCGGTGCCTGTCGCTTTGTGCAAGTAAATGCTCGGGGGTACCATAGGTACCCCCCATGTGCACCCCCACCACCGCCAACACCCTGGGGGCCCGCAACGGCCCCCCAAAATCAAAAGTACACATGCTTTTCCACGGCGGAAAAACGGCCTCGGAAAAGCATGTTTACAAATGCTTCCTAATTTGGCTGACGGTGTCTGATAGACACTGCCAGCCAAATGAGAGCTTTTCCACCGCGGTTGTAATCTGACCGCGGCGGAAAAGCATCGGACAGTAACCAAGACCCACCAGCCATCGTAATGCGGCGGTGGGTCTTTGGTGAGTCCGCAGAGGATTTTCCGCCTCCTCCGGGCCGGAGGTGGCTTCCCCTGGCCCGGAGGAGGCGGAAAATCCTGCATCATAATGAGGCCCTTACTTTGCCATTTGACAAACAGTTCTATTTGCTAATATTTTGAAAAGTGTTTTATGTCCTATGATGTTCTAAATGCATTTTGTAATAATTTTTAATAATTTTATACAATAAAAATTGACTTGACTACCCTGGCTGGTGCCTGCTGGAATGAAGGTCTCAATATCAGCAACCCCCTAACGAGTTTCTTCATTGGAGTCAGAGTGGGGTGTTGAGAGAGTCTTCTGCCTGTACCACATTCCTCTGACACCCTGCTGGAGAGCCTTTCCTTGGTATGAGATATCAGGTCATACCACCTTTTGTGGATATTCGGGATGGTCCTCTGTTTTACTCCTAGGGAGTTCACCTTCTCCAAGATTCCAGATGTGTGTTTTCTGTGCCTCGGATACTTAGAAGGAGGCCTTCCCGAACAGTTGGTCCATGTTGGAAGCATATTACTCAGTCAGGACCTCAAACTCCCTCTGTGAGAACTTCACCTATCTTTTCCTGCTACTCCCATATTCCTTTTTCCCCTGATCAGCAGCCATGGTATTCACTGGATATGTTGTGTTGTACTGGCAGCAGTGATACAGGGCCACTCCTTGCTTCAAGAAGGTTTTTAGGCTTTTAGCTTGTGACAACAACCTGTAATTTTCTTCCATCTGGGTTGTAACATCATCATCTAGCTTTTGAAAAAATATGTTTTTCTAAATTGTGATTTCCTTTTAGAAAATTGCAATTTTGTGATTTCCTAATTTGTGATTTCCTATAGAAAATGCGAATCCATAGGAACTGCTTTAACGAAATCACAGGTTACGTACATTCCAATTTGCAATTCCCAAATAGTCCTTTCTACGGGTACGCTGTTTGGGAACCGTAAGTTCAGAATTTCGTACATATGGGCCTAAGTGTTAAATATCCATTAGAAAATAAGTACAACACATGGACACCATTCCCTTACAACTGTGGGAGTTTCCACATTTTGAACTATGTATGTGCATTGCTATTAGTTGTTCTGCATTTGAATCCACACGTTTATTAACATGAGCTATTGTAATTGAAACAAACTCATGTGTTTATATGGCTTGCGCTAACTAGGCCTCAGTTAGGCATCATCTCCATCTTTGTTAAAATGTCTGCTGAATCATGATCTATTCATTTTGTTTGTAGTTTCTTAAACAACACAACTGTGCAAGCTGTGTACTGTTTATTGTGTTTGACATTGTTCTTGATGCATTCGCAAGAGGAAGCCTTGTGCTGCATTCCATGGCTCTTTCTGCTGGCATACTGTATTGCATTCAATCATGATTGCTTCTGTTGTTTATGCCCCTAGTTTGCTCCAACACCTCCAGATGTTAATAGGTCAGAAGTGGCGACTCAATATTCAGTTGGTGGTGTAGTGCTAAGATGGTAGGGTTATGTGACTTTAAAAAATATGAAATATGATTGGCTGTAATAATCCTTATACCATGCTGATTTAGCAGTTTCCGTGATCTTCTACGCTCAAAATGGCTATATAAACCCTTGAATTTCGGGGTGAGCCTGATCTTTTGGGTCTTTACTAGGGATGCCATCCACTTTTTTTGAATCTGATGAATATAGCCTTCATGAAAAATAACTCCCATGTATTTTAATGAGATTACTGCTGCATTTGCATTTTTCCTAATTTCTATATTGCACTTACAAATTGTAATAACCCTTCATGGTTTCCTCCATTTCTGATTTCAAACCCCCTTTTGAGTCAATCTATTCATATTAAATGTACTTTTGAAATGCTGCTTTAATCTTGTCTCCGGGGATACATTACCCCATAGACTTTGAGCTTAACACCATCTGTGACATACAGCAAATTATGGTGTGTCCCTTTTATGCAGATCATCTAAGTGATACACAATTTGAAACATTAAATGAATAGGATCGAGTGGCCATAGAAAAGGAGCGAAAGAAAATGAAGAAACAGTTTAGAAATACATTGAGTCAGTGGTTAGACTCCAAGTGGGGCATACAGAAAAAGGCATGGAGAGAAGATACAATGCAATGTGTGAGAGCATTTACTGCAATAATTAAGTAATGAGACAAAATGTAACTTAAAAAAGAAATGAGGAAGTGGATTTCTGCTGAATTTTGCAAATACTGTGGGTGCAGTGGCTTCTGTTGCTGAAGCTGTAGCTGCTACGCTACCCGAGAAGAGATAAATTAATATTACTAATATAAAAAATGAATTTGGGGGAACTTTTCAGGGTGTATTGACACAAGATGTTTGCTTGTGTATAATTCAGATTAATTAAGATATATAATTAAGGAAGTAGCGAGGTGTGTTAATGAGGCTCATATCATGATAAGCTTGAAGATTTAGCAGAAGAATTTGATATTGGTTTCACAAAACAAGGAGCTTGTGAAAACATGTAAAAGGGACTTGTGTGAGACAGAAGTAGATAGCATGGGTCTTTGGACTCTAGGAGCTGATTCTAAGGAATTCATTGATTAAAGACTGGAGAGATTTGATAAAGTACAAAGATGAATGAAAGAAGAAGGCTAGTCCTAAAAAGAAAAGATTATTACAAAAAAAGAAAGTAGATGCGGTCATAGGTGAACCTGAAATGGGAATAGTTTTGAAAGTTTTAATTGAAGAGAAGTATATAGAGGAAATTATGTGCATGTTTCTTGGTCCAGGGGTAATCTCTATGCTTTTACGATGAATTTTCTGCAAGGGAAGAACCGAACAAGTGGTACACAGAGATCAACAGTTTCAGTGTTTATTGACAATTTCCAAAGGGCTTTGGATTGATTTAAACACATTGTCTAAGATTGGTGTTCTTAATGATTTGTGGTCCAAATACAAAGCAGCTGGGCCAAGCCCAACAGAGGAACCAGCAAAAGTTCAGCCAAATAATGCCTCTGCTGTTCTAGTTATAGAAAAATACCAAACAGTAAAATAATATTTGTAAAAGAAGTTGCCAGAAAAAGAGGTGAATTGGACAAATATAAATAGAGCCACACAAGAGTCGGAAGAAGCTGTGCAGCTCTATTATGAAAGACTTATGCAGGTTTATGTTAAAAACAGTGGAGTTGAAGACCCAGCAAGAGAGGGAGTTAGTGGATATGTAACAGCTTTTGTTTTGGGTTTTTATCCGAAACTTATCACACATATCCAGCAGTGTAATGTGCTGGCAGACCAAGAGTATTGACGAGCTACTCAAGTATGCATTCTGTAGTGACTGTTTTGACTCCAAGCCGAAAAAGATGAATCACAATTGAGGATTGCACAGGTAAAATGCATTCATAAAATGGCATGAATCAAATGATGAATTCTGACATGGATTTTGCACCACCTGCAGGTTTTGTGTGAGAGGGATGCAGTGAATGCAAGGAGTTTGGAACAGTGAGTGATATTGTGCAGTTACAAGCCTAATTTAGGGATAGAGCTTTTGTGTGCAATTATAGATTCAATTTAAATGTCAATTTGCTAAAGAAGCACACTGCTTACCATTTTTGTGGGATTATTGGCCACTGCAAGCGTGAATGTATGAAGACCCCAGATTCAATTCAAATGATTGTGCTCCCCAAAGGCAGCATTGAGCAGATCATATGACACAATTTGGGACCATAAATTGTGGCCCAGCCAGACATTACCCTATTCAAAGTGTGCAATATCAGGGGTGATTCCATATGAATTTGCATGTAGCTCCAGAGTTGCAGCAATGCGGATAAACAAAATGCCATACAACCCGGGGTTTGACATAATCCATTGATTCTGAGCAATGAATACAAATTCTCAATAGCGGTTCCTGAAGAGGAGGATTGCCCGATTTGCGCAGTTCTTGAGGTAGACCAGATTGGTCCATACAAATATGATACAGTGAATGGTCACCCCATATCATTTTAAAACAACACTGGTGCTATTCGCACCATGGTGCATTGCATGGAGGGTCCAAACCTACTCCTCTTGGGAAATGAAGTCCTAGTTGTAGGCATATATAACAGTCTCAGCAAATGTCCCAGTTAAAATAGGGTCCATGGAAAATGAAAATCCATTCATGTTATTTCATTTGATTCCTGTTAACTTACTTTACAGAGACTTACTTTGCAAGACAAGGTATGTGGTCTATTGCATAAAGTATGGTGTTGCAATTGAAACCCAAGATGATTATTCAGTATTTAAAATAAAATCACAGGAATTGTGAGTTTAGTTGTTTTTCAATTCTTACAAATGATGACCTGGTTTAAAAAGAGTGCAGAACCTGTTAAGATTCAGCTCACGCTGAGTGAAAGTAGAGGATAATCCAAGGCTTTTGGAAAATATGCGAACTTGCAATCTCATGTTGTCTGGTGGTACCAAATTCTGCTGTAATTTTGTTCCAAATCCCTGCGAATGAAAAATCATATACAGTCACTGACTTATACTAACCATTCATTTCCATTCTTCTTCATGAGAATAGCCAATATCTTTTTGCTCTTCGATTCCTCAATAAAGTTCCCATTTGGTGTAAGATCCCAAGTGTTTGTACATAAAGCCACTCTATCTTTATTCAAATTCTAACAAAAGATTTTGAAAGTTTTCAACTGCCCTGTAACTCAGTGTTGGCAGAGCATCAAACACAAAGGAAGGTTGCAAGTTGGATACACTTGTGTTTGTGAACCACCTTGCTGACAATGGTCACAACGTTTCACCCACTAAGATTGAGTACCGTAAAAAAAGTGATTTATCTTGGCCACTATATTGAAAAGGGGACAAGGAATGTGTACAAAGAACGTGTTTCTGCAATTTTGAAAATTTATCCTCCAACTACCCAAAGAGAAGTGATGATATTCACTGGAATGTTTGGTTATAGGCGTCAGTGGATGTCAGCTTTTTACCTAATTGCATTGCCTTTAATGAGGCTTACTTTCAGCGATGTAGAGAATTCTGTCATTTGATAATGAATGCATGAAAGGTTTCCTAGAGCTCAAAGGGAATCTTTGCAATGCACCTACTGTAGGACTGCCTAATTATGATAAGGATTTTTTACTTAACGGCTACAAAAAAGAAGCGTGTGCTCTTTCACTCCTAGTTCATAAGTCTGGTAAGGTAAAGCGTCCTGTCGTTTACCTCTCATTTACATTAGATCCAGCAGCTGCAACTCTTCTTGGCTGTTTGAAGTCTGCAGCAGCTGTTTGCCTGAAGTGAGGGCATTGTTATGGGCCATACATTCATTGTGTCAGTCCCTCATTCAGTTGAGATCTTGCTGACTCATACCCAAACTCAGACTCTAATGAACAGCCGCCTTATGACGCATAGGCAAACAATACTGGTACCTGAAAATATTTCAATCAGCAGGTGCACAGGCTGATAAAGTATTGTTTTGCATAGGATTGCAATACCTTTAAGGTGCAGCCATGAATTAAATTATTTTTTGGTATTTACTAAGTCATGCTAAACTACTATGGATGGCTGTGCATGGTTTAGTAAATACAAAGTGTTTACAAAATATAGAGTTGCCTTGCATTACTTTGTGTTGAGAAGGCATTCCGTTGGTGGTGCATGGGCATTCTAATGCACTCACCCATGGATTTTGGTTCATTCCCAGATTTACTAAATCTAGTAAACCTTCCTCTTTCTATGAGTGTTGCATTCTATAGCACACAGAGACATATGAATATGCCTCTAAGGATTGCTTTTGTGCAGGAAGGTGTGCCTCCTGCACTAAAACAATTCTGCCTGTAACCCAGACAGCACAACGCCATGGGGCACGGGTGCTTGTGGTGCCGCTGGGCTGCACACAGTGTGCCATCTCTAGGAGAAAGCCAAAATGTACCTTATTTTAGTAGATATGGAATATTTTTTTTACAGAGTTTTATTTAGCGCACATTTGACCTGAATCGGGTATCAGAGCACTTTACATGGCACCAGTTGCATTACATGAGGACACATTCATTTTTTGCTAGGCATGGGGAGATTAAGTGATTTGCCCAGAATCACAGGATGTTCAGTGTCATTGCAGAGGCTCATACCCAGTTCCCCAGATCCGAGGTCGACCCCCCTAGCCGTTAGTCCAACTCCTCTCCCCTCATTTCTACATTTCTATTGTCCCTTTTTCATGCAGCCCAGGGCAAAAACTATGCTTACTGTCCTGCGTTGTGTGAATTGTATGTAAAAATACCATAGAGTCTTCATTTCTGCAACACTGCTGCCGATTCCAAACAACAATGAACACAATAATGACGATTCTGATCATGATTGCATCAATGTAACAGAGTGGTGTACCAAACCAAGAAATGGCTGACCTGACTTTGGTGGTGGATGGTTCTTGTCTGAGAGACCTTCAAGGAATACCGAGAGCAGTTCATTCAGTCTGCTCCATTTCTGAAATAATTGGAGGGTCATACTTGTCTGACATACTTTCAGCACAAGCCAGCAGTGTTACTGGTTGTAAAGGGAATTGCTCAGGAGTCACGATTTGCAGAGCTTGAAAATCAGAGTCTGACAGTCTACTTAAACATTTATTTAAGAAAAACTGCTGCAAAGAAATCAGCAACAAGGACATATGTGACTGCATATCTGTTCTTGATTACTTAATTGGTCACAACATTGAGGCATTTTAAAGTATCCTGCAGCGGTAATACACCTGCTGCAGACATTGGGTGCCCAGCAATTTTGAGGGGGTCACAATAATGGCAAAAAATTTCTTGAGATTAACTCATTTCTGAGTTATGTGTTTTGTCCAGTCACAGTTATAACTCATAAAGTAGACTAGAGGGTCAAAGTACCTGCCGCAAAACTTATTGTGTAACATACAGATAACAGATGTGTTTTTTATATAGATAGGTAAGTGGTCTGCTTTTAGCACCTAGATTATTTTGTTATCTCAAGTTCATAAATTGCATACCTTCTAATATAACACAGTGCTTTATGTACCAACATCAAGGATCGGCCTACAAACTATAAGTCATGAGTTTCTTTGGAAAGAAATACAAATATTATTAGTACAGACAACCACAATAAATGTGATAGATTTTATATTTCCTGACTTTGTGTTTCTCCAGACCATTCACTCTTAACATATAATGTCTACAAGTACGGATATGTGATTCCCACACCTTATAAGTTATAAACCTCATTGTTTTATGAAGCATTTCCTGCACATTTATTTACACATGTGTATGATTTATTGTTCCTCTCTGTGTAATGTAAGGCACTCCAACACTCCAAACTTGATTGAGAGACTCTATAAAAAAAATTGCATAAAAAACAATTGGTTCATATACATCAATATTTGTGTTGTTTCTCATACAGACAGAGAAATCTTGGATTGTTACAGTGCAAGCACAATTCTTACATAGAGAGCTGAAGAAAAAGTTAAAAATCTGCATCCAAATCATAGTTTCTCTAAGTATTTATGAAGTGATAACGTGCTGTGCTCCTTGGTTTTCTTCCATTGCCTTGATGTTTCGATATTAAACTCTAGATATCTCCTATCCAGTATTAACCTCTAACAAAAAAAGACTGATTGCCCTTTGAATTGGGTCTTTATTTTGGCCCCTACCTATCCTTTAAGGTGATTTCCTTTATGTATCTGTAATATGTAGAATGCAGCACATATGCAAAGAGGAAAACAAATGAGGAGAAATAAAAATATTTCTCGTAATGCCAGTCTCAAAGAAGTGGAATATTTTAGCACAAATCCATGTCTGCAAGTCATTGTAGATGTAGAGTTGAATAAAAATTCCTGGGTGGGTGCATGGGAATGCCAATTCAACACCCATGGAACATCTTCTTGATGCAAGTCAATTCTTGGCAGTATATTGCACTGCATTGAACTACTATTAGTTATAAACCAAAAAAAACAGTGACTTCTGTTAGTTTATGAATATAAATTGCAACTTTGTGTCGGTCTGTATTATAAAAGAAATAGATGTGAAACACAAATCTTTATGGATCCAAGACAAATCTATTGTTATAAGTGTGTGAGTTTGATATACCCTTATAAGAATGGACTTACTTTTTATTATTATGTATAGAATGCTATAGCAGCCTATACGGTTAAACAGATGTTATGAGTTCTTTAAAACATAATACATGATACATAAAATAAAGAGAGACCACTCATTCACTGGGTCCTCTGATACAGTGGAATTTTTGCCACTTCACACCAGCATCAACACGCACACACCAGCATAAGTAACTCACATTTGGATTATTATTGGTGATAACTCACAGACATCGATATATGACTTTCGTGCTATTGTTTCACTCATTTTGAATTGACTAAATGTTATCTAAAACACAGAGAGATTAAATGACCCCTAAGCATTTAATTCAGCAGAGATGTGTTCCCATGCACACCTGCACTTGTTTTTCATTAGCTGCCCTTTATGTGGTGGACGAGGCAGTATAAAACTGAATCTTCACTAGGGCAGTGTTTGTATACTATGCAGAGGTTCGCAGCAATCTTTAGTTCATTCCCTGCAACGTCTTTAACAAAAAACTCCATTGTAAGATGGCCAACACATTGAAACACAATAGACGGTCTCCATAAAAGGTAAGAGTCTGCCGATGGCCCAGCTACTCTGGATGACATAGACGTATGCTTAGTGTACGCTGGCTGAGCAACGATTATCATGAGCAATAATAACAGAGATCTCAAATTTGTTTTCCAGTAAGTTTTTTTATATACAGCATTTTTATGCATAAGTGAGGGCGAGAAGCTGTTTCACAGCATTTGTAGTATTTACAGCGATTTTGGGATGTTCGAACACTATGGGGCAGGATTACAAGACCCTTGTGCCACTTTTGCATCACTTTTCCCATGTTAAAAGTGACACAAAAGTGGTGCAAGTAGCTTGTAAATCTGTCCTATGTCTTTTGCTCTCATGCAGTGCCCCACAGCCTTGCACTACTTGGGTGAAACACCAGCCTTCACATCAAGTACATCGAGTCAGGAATCTAGAGAGTTATTATTCCTTACTATCCTGGTCGCATTTATGGCTGACACCCAGATTGATCTTTATCATACAAACATCAGACACATAGTAAGGTTTTGCGCCGGGGGAAATAATTTTGCCCACGCGCATGTTACATCAGCGGGCACTATGTACCTCACACATGGGTGCTAAACTGGGATGAAAGGATTTTTTGAAGCCTTTCAGCAATGCTACACTAAGGTAAGATGTAGCTTTAGGCGTGATGGATTCTGTCTTTTTGAATACATCCTGCAGCCATGATATACACCCCACCCGTCAACATACATGACTGGTAAGTAGGTGGCTCTGCTTGTCTGAATCTTTAGTCACATATGTATATATAAATAGACTTTTGATTCAGTGGACTGCACTTTCATTTTAAAGTTTACAGTTTAATCATTTTTAACATTACCTTCACAGGCACTTCTAGCCTCTCCATTCTCCTGATGAGTCCCAAATGTGAAAACCACCAAAACGTGTCAACATCTCCAGTTGAGTTGTCTTCCGGAAATTGAAAAGTATATATAAATAAAGTCAGTGCCAACAACAAAATACCCAGGGACTCACTGGTCCTCAATGAATGTTGACCTAAGAATACCTCCTAACCATGGACATTAACCTAACCCTTTTGAAAACAGCAACACAATCTTTAAATTAAATGGAAGACTGAAGTTCAATTATCAAGCTTGTCTTCATTGGTAACAATACATTTATTTTGTAACAGATATACTTCTGAACAGTGATTAATTTGTTTCCTCAGTGGGAAGAATTGTGGTACCATTATCTGTACCTACTCCATACTATTTTGTGTGTTACCCTAGGATAACAGAAATAGGGCAGTTAAACTTGGTCAGGGTAAAAAATAACAAACAGTGGGATTTCAGCAATGTGTTCTAGAGTGGAGTAGAGTGTCATATAGTGCTATAGAGTAAAGTAGATTGCTGTACACTGGCATTGACAGGAGCACATTGTTGTAAATTGTAGTGCTATACTGTGGAGTATAGAGTAGGACAATGGTAGGTGGAGAGTTGAGTAGAGTATAGTGTTGTTAACCAGAGTGCAGAAGAGTGGCATAGAGTGACGCTGTGTAGAGTGGAGTGACATAGAATGGAGTAGCGTAGAATGGAGAGGCATAAAGTGGAGTGGTGTACAGTGCATAGGGTGGAGTGGAGTGTCGCAGAGTGGAGTGGCATTTAGTGGAGTGGTATAGAGTGGAGCAGCATAGAGTGGAGTCATGGACATTAGAATAGGATAGAGTACAGTGTAGTAGAGTGGAGTGGCGTAGAGTGGAGTGGCGTAGAGTGGAGTGGTGTAGAGTGCTATACCATAGAGTGGAGTATTGTAGAGTGGAGTGACATAGAGTGGAGTGGTTAAGAGGGGATTGGTGTACACTAGAATAGCGTACAGTGGAGTGGTGTACAGGAGAGTGGTGTAGAGTGAAGTGGCATAGATTGGAGTGGCAAAGATTGGAGTGGCATACTGTGCAATAGCATAGCGTGGTGTGATATAGAGGGGAGTGGAGTACTGTGGAGTGTTATACATTGGAATAGCATACAGTAGAGGAGTGTACACTGAAATAGCATACAGTTAAGTAGCATAGAGTAAAGTGACATACTGTGGGGTGGCAGACATGAGTGGTGTAGAGTGGAGTGGCATAGATTGGAATAGCATAGAGTGGATTGGCATGGAGTGGAATAGCATAGAGTGGATAGTGGTAAAGTGGAGTTATGTACATTGGAACAGAGTAGAATTCAGTGTTGAAGAATGGATTGGAACAGAGTGGAGTAGTGTACAGTGGAATACCATAGAATGGAGTGTTGTAGAATGGAGTGTCGCATAGTACACTACATTGTTTGTGGTTCAAGCATCAATTAAAGGATCTGATACCACATCACTGAAGAGTCTGGATAGATTTTCTTGCTTTGCGTTTGTGCTTTTTAATACTTGTGTTGCCTCTCTGTGCTTTTTCCGTTTGTATCATAGTGTTGTGGTTCATTGGCCGTGGACCAAGGAGGTGGGCAATAGCGACCGTGCGCATTTAAAAACAGTGTATAGCCAGGTAGTGCGACGTTAATAATCCCTTGCTGTCATTTCTTTCCTTTCAAATAGAGTACAGTGGAGTATTATACAGCAGAGCGGTGTAGAGTGGAGTGGCATAGATTGAAGTGGCATAGAATTGACTGCATACAGTGGAATAGCATAGAGTGGAGTGATGTACAGGCGAGTGGTGTACAATTTATTTATTTATTTTTAACATTTTTAAAGCGCACTGTTACCCGAAGGTGTCCTAGCGCTGAGTGATAGCTGGTGAGTGTGAGCAGGGGAGTTAGTGTGTGAAGAGCCATGTCTTAAGGGCTCTCCTGAATGAGAGCAAATCGGGGATCTGTCTGAGGCTCGAAAGCGTGGCATGGAGTGGAACAGCATATAGTAGATGAGTATAAACTGAAAAAGCATAGAGTGAAGTGGGGTGGTGGACACTGGAGTGGCGTAGATTGGAATAGCTTACACTGGGGTGACATGGAGTGGGGTACAGTGTAGTGGCGTTCAGTGTAGTGGGGTACAATGGAGAAGGGTACAATGGTATAGTCTACACTGGAGAGAAGCAAAGTGGAATAGCACTCTATGGAGTGGAGTGGAGTGACAGTGAGTGGAGTGGAGTACAGTGGAATAGTGGAGTGGCATAGAATGCAATGGGGTAGAGCTGAGAGGATTAGCATAGAATAGACTGTGTACAGTGCAATAGCGCATACTACAGTGGCGTACAGTGGAGTGGTGGAGTAGTGGAGTATGGAGTGGCATAGCATGGAATAGTATACAGTGGAGTGGCATACAGTGGAGTTTTGTTCAGTGTAGAGTGGATTGGAATACAGTGCAGTATCTGAGGCCCTAGCCCAAAACACAGCAAAACCCAGGATGCAAAACGCAGCAAAAACATGTCGAAATCGACATGGCTGTCATTTACAATGGGTAAACACAGCAATTTGCCTATCACATACTGCCTGCTGATCTGCATATACTGCAGTATTCCACAAACTTACTGCTGTATAGCATGGCACAATATATAAGTAGGTTCTTCAAAATTTGTAAATTTAACTCTACTTACACAATTTACACATAATCCCAAATATTACCATTCACACATCATGGTGTATATTCCTGCCACATTACCTCTACATACTTTCACCCACTTTTACGCTACATCTTTTTCAATTGCCACAATACACTCTATGGCACTCCACTCTATGAGACTACATTCTACGGCACTCACTCTGTACTATTATACTCTACGCCACTTCACTCTACATCACTCCACTATACACTACTCTACTCTACTTTAATCTACTGTATGCCACTTCACTCTGTCCAACCCTTCTATATGCCACTCTACTCTACACCATTCCACTGCATGCTATGACACTGTACACAGCTCTACTCTATGGCACTCCACTCCATGCTATTCCACTGTATGCCACTCCACTGTATGCCACTACAGTGGACATGACTGCACTGCACTGTACACTATTTCACTGTGCCACTCTACTTTATGCCACTTCACTGTACGTAACTCCACTATATGCCCCTCTACTGTACGAAAACCCACAGTATACTATTACACTGTACAATGATCCTTTCTACGCCACTTGACTGTACACCACTTAACTCTATGCCACTCCAGGCTACGCTACTACACCGTACTCTATTCGCTTATATGACACTCTACTCTATGCTACTCTACTTTACTCTATTCCACTATATGGCATTCCACTCTGCATCACTACACTGTATACCACTACACTTAATATTATCCCACTTTACACCACTTCACTGTGTGCTACAACACAGTATTCAACTCCACTCTAAGTCACTCCACCCTACACCACTATACTCCACACTATTCCACTGTACGCCACTCCACTCTAAGGCAATCCACAGTATGCTATTCCAATGTACTCCACAACAGTCAACCTCAATACACTCAGCCCCGCTCAACTCTAAAACACTACACTCTATGGTATTCTACTCTACACCACTTCATTCTATGCAACTCAACCTTACACCACTTCAGTGTAAGCTATCCCACTGTGCACCACTAAACTATACCTCACTCCACTCTATTCCACTCCACTGTAAACCACTCCACTCCATGGTATTCTACTCTATAGCACCCAATCTACTCCATTCAAGTGTACACTATTCTACTCTACCACTGCATTGTATGCCACTTCATTCTAAGGCACTTCACTCTACATGAATCCACTGTACTCCACTACACTGTACCTTACTCCACTCTCCCCCAGCCCACTCTGCATCACTTCACTGTACGCCAGTCCACTTTACACAGTAATCCACTCACCACACCGAATTATCCACTACATCACTTTACTTCCACTCTATGCCACTTTGTGTGATGCCACTGTAATCTCTATTCCACTGTATGTCAGTCCACTCTACCATACTCCACCCTATGCCACTTCACTGTATACCTCTCCACTGTACACTATTCTAGTGTAAGCTACTCCATTCTCCACCACTCCAGTCTACACCACTCCACCAAACACCATTACCCTGTACACCAACACACTATTCCACTGCACGCAATTCCACTCTGGGCCACTCAGCTATATGCTATTCCACTGTGTGTCACTTCACTCTGCACCACTCTACTGTGTGCCACTTTATCATATCCTATTCCACTGTACTCAACTCCACTATACACCACTTCACTCTATCCCACTTCACTCTATGCCACTCCACTCTAGCCCACTCCACTCTTTGCCACTCCCTTGCAAGCCACTCCACTGTACACTATTCCACTCTATGCAAAGGCACACAACTTCAGTCCACTCAGTGCCACTCCCCTCTGAAACTCTCCACTGTATGCTACTGCACTTTATGCCACTCCACTCTACACCACTGCAGTCAGTGCAACTCCACTGTATGCCACGCTAAAACACTGAACACTGCATTATTCCACTGTACAAAACTCCACTCTACCCCTCTCCACTCTGTACTATTTCACTCTATGCCACACGATTCTGTGCCACCCGAATTTAAGCTACTCCAGTCTATGCCATTGCACTGTGTGCCAGTCCAATCTATGCCACTCCACTGTACCCTACTTCATTCTATGACAATTTGCTCCACACCACTGTACTCTATCCTGTCGTAATTTGACAATGATCGGGTTAGCGTTTAGATCAGCTACACAAATTCTTCCTTATCTTGACCACATTTACGGAGGCCATTTTTTATTGCTGGCTTCCATTTTCATGAACATGCTGCCTCGTGGTCAGCATGCCCTTTTGTCCTTCCTCTGTACCAATGTCCATCCAAACTTGCCCAGCAACAGGCTATTTTTAGTACTGGTCAAGCTTGCGCATGTGTAGTCAAACCCTCTGTATTAGTGGATGGTCATCGCTTAGGAATGTTCCCCAAACTGACCGATGGTATTAAAACTCCTCCCATAAGTTGGCTGTGTTCTAGAAATGTTCTTATATGTACCTAAACTGAGCAAATGTATCCTGCCTACTCTTTTTATTACTGTAAAACTGTATAAAAGAGGTTGTGCACCGATGTTCGGGGTGATACTTCTTGCATTGCCGAAGGGTGCTGTAAGATTGTACCACCACCCCATGGGGTCTTAATAAACTTGTCTTTTGCATTTCCAGTTTCCGTGCCAACTTCTATGTTACGGTGTCATGGAGTTTTTTGCAGAATATGTAGATCTGAGGAAACCCAATACCACAATCCCACTGTGTGCCAGCCCACTCTACCATACTCCACTATACATCACTGTACTGCACACCTCTCCACTGTCCACTATTCCAATGTACAATGTTTCACTCTATGCCACTCCAGTGCACGCCACACCACAATACGCACACTAACAGTACACAAACCCACTATTCCATTGCACACAACTTCACTGTCTGCCAATCTGCTGCCTCTCCACTCTACCACAATCCACTGAGTACGCAACTCCCATGCACTCCACTCAACTCTATACCACTATGCTCTACCATACTCCACTCCAGTTTGCTCCACTCTATGCCACTCCACTATATTCAGCTACCCTCACGCCAATCAACTCTGCTATTCGACTATGTCACTCCACTCTACTCCATCTACTGTATGCCACTCCACTGTACTCTATTCCAATGTACGCTACTCCACTGTACCCCACGCCACTGTATGCCCCTCCACTGTATGCCACTCTACTTTATGTTACTCCAGTGTAAGCTATTTCAGTGTACACTACTCTACTGTCTGCTATTCTACTCTATGCCACTTCATTGTACACCACTCTGGTATATGCTGTTCCACTGTACCCCACTCTACTCTACCCCACTGCATTCGACAACACTCCACTTATTGATACTCCACTCTACGCACTCAACTACATGCCACTCTACTGTACGCTATTCTACTGTACGCAAATGCACTCAACCTCACTCCTCTCTATGTCCCTCCACTCTGCATCATTCTACTGTACGTTACTGCATTGCATACCACACCACTCTATGCCACTTCAGACAATGCCACTCGTCTGTGCACCACTTCACTCTACAACACTGTACACTACACTATTCTAGGGTACGCAACTTCACTCTACCCCACTCCACTCTACACCACTCCAATCAACGCCACTCCACTGTAAGCTGCTCAATTATATGACACTCCACTCTACCCAACTCCACTCCATGTTACTCCACTGCTCAAAAACACTACACTCCACGCAAGAATAGTCTATACCTCTCCACTTTACCAGACTATAGTCCACGGTATAGCACTACATTGTACAACAATGTGCTCCTGTCAATGTGAGTGTCCATAACTCTACTTTACTCTATAGTACTTTACGACACTCTACCCCACTCTAAGACACTCTGCGCAATTCCCTCAATACCATTCTCCTGAGTTCAAATACTCTACTTCATGAGACACTGCTCCACTGCACTCCTCTACTGCACTCTATGCCACTCCACTTTATGCTACACTATGCTACTCAACTGTACGACAGTCTATCCTACCTTACTCTAACATAATGTACCAGACTTTACTCTACTCCACACCGCTACCCTGTACAACACTTTAACCCACTCTGTTACACTCTACTCACCTCTATGACACATCAGTCTGCTGTACTGTACCACAAATCACTCTACTTTACAACACTTTACTCCACTATATACTATGCTACTCCAGTCTTCTCCACTCAATGCCATTCTACTCTAGAACATGCTAGTCCACTCTATGCTACACAACTCCACTAGACTGCATTCTACTGTACTCCAGTGTACAACACTTTACCCCACTCTATGGCACTGTACAACACTCCACTGTACACTGCTCCACCCTACCACACTCTATGCAACTCCACTCTACAAGCCTCTACTGCACTCTGTGCCACTATACAACATTGTGCTCAACTCCGCGCCCCTACACTGCACTGTACAATTATCTTTTTCATTCTATTTCCCTACACTCCAGTGTACAACCTCCTGTTCTACTCTTCAACACTTTCCAAAATTCTATGACACACCACTTCATTGTACTGTACAAGAAGCCTCTATAATGTATACTTTACCTGATTCTACACTATGTTTGTCTACTCTGGTACACTCAAAGACACTGTACTACACTACACACCACTGCACTATGTAACAATCTACTCCACTGTATGCTGCGCCACTTCACTTAACACCAGTCCACTCTGCTCCACTCTGTCCCACTCCACTCTACAACACCCCACTCCACACCACTCCACACAACTCCACTTAATCTATTCCACTGTACACCACCCCACTGTACAACACTACACTGTACTCCACTCTACTCTACGACACTCCATCTGCAAAAAGTACACTCCATGACACTCCAATGTACTGTAAAACACTCCACCTAATGACACTCCACTCAACTACAGTAAAATCTACTATTTGAAGCAAATTCTTATTACAAATAAGAGACCATTGAAATTCAATGAAAAAAAACAAAGGCTAAACCTTTGTTATAGTTAGGACAACTTTCCTTATTCCTCCCATACAAACCAAACTTAAAACACACAAACATTACACATTCTATAGTTATGCCTCACATTTGTAAAGTATACACCATCTTGAAATCAATAATATTTTACTTAATCTTTAACTTCAAACCAAACTGGAACTAGGCAAACATTATAACTTTTAAAATTATACTTTATCTCCAATTTATAATTTACAAAACACCTTCAAATTATTATAACTTGTGCACTTCCATGCACAGTGTATTCAACTCAGTAGCCACACTATATCAAATATAACTAGTCTCTCTAACATGCACTGTGTTATTACAAATCATGTGATTCACAGTGTTATCAGTGTTATCGTATGTGCTATTATTGCAGATAGTATAACTGATACAAGGTAAAAGGCTATAAGCAGTGTATCGAGAAGCCACAAGCTAGTGTTGATGTAGTGTGGCTACCAAGTTGAATACACTGTGTATGGAGGTGCATGAGTCATAATAATTTGAAGGTGTTGCTTACATTATAAATTATAACTTCAGAAATTAAAAACTTGCCTTGTTTAAGTTTGGTTTGTAGTTAAAGAATAAAGGTATTTACCATAAGGTGGTGCGTAATTTATATGTTTATGGCATACATATAACTTTTGAATTTGTAATGTTTAAAGATTGGTTTGTATGGAAAGAATGACAAAAGTTTTCCTAACTGCAACAAAGGCTTACCCTTTGTTTTTTTTTCATTGAAAAAATTGAATATGTACATATTTGTGTGTGTATATATATATATATATATATATACATATATATATACATATATATATTCACTGAAAAAACCATAGGTTTAACACCAGTTATAGTTAGCTGGAAATTTTACTGACATAAAACCAATGAAATTCCACGTTATAGTTAGTTGGACTCACTATAACTTGCGCGTGTAATGCACTGCTGATGACATTACATATTACATCACTCATGACATGGTCAGTGACATCACTTATGACACCATCCAGTGAATGTGTGTCTTTCTAAAAAATAAATATGTTTTATATATGTATATGTAAAGGTCGAGGAAAGAATAAATGTTTAAATTATTGTCTTAATGAATGTTTTTTTCAAAAAGAAATGATTGGATAACTGGCTTATTAAGTGTACCTTAGTGAATACATATATTAGCGAGTAATGTTTATATATTTAAATATATGTATCAGTGTTTCACTTTGTGAATAACTGGCTGCATGGGTTGATGAGTACCTACATGTGTAGGTATTTGGGTTCTTAGATGTTTTTTTAGTATCAGTATGAGTGTTTCTATGGTTTCATGGGGGTATTACTAATCACATAGATGCATGAATGACTAACTCTCTCTTTGTATGTGTTTAGAAGACACCATATGTGCAGGACTGTATGGGGGGTTGAGTGTGTATAGTTTTATATGCAAATAAATGGATGTTCAATAGTTTATTTGCATGTGTGAGTATGTGTGTGAGTAACTTTTGGATGATTGTCGGTGTGTAACAGGATGTATAGGTGTATCACTACATATGATGAGTGAGTATATGTATGAGTGACTATATAGAACTGTTGGTGAATGAGAGAATGTGTATATAGATGGTGGAATTACTGAATTGGTTGTTGTAACTGGTATGGGTATGTCCATTTTTTTGAAAATGTTAATTTCTATTTTCCAATATGTGTTTTAAGGGTTACATTACACTTAAAGGAGGTCTGTCATCAGTGATGTCATAAGTGATGTCACTGACCATGTCATGAGTGATGTAATATGTAATGTCATCAGCAGTGCATTACACGCGCATGTTATAGTGAGTCCAACTAACTATAACGTGGAATTTCATTGGTTTTATGTCAGTAAAATTTCCAGCTAACTATAACTGGTGTTAAACCTATGGTTTTTTCAGTGAATTTCATAGGTTTTTTAAATGCTAATTCCTAACTATAACTGGTGTGAAACCTATGGTTTTTTCAGTGAATTTCATAGGTTTTTTAAATGCTAATTCCTTTGTATATCGAGTTTCTAACCTTTGCTGTTTTTTTAAAGTATTCATTTTTTTTATATAATTTTTTTCTTTTACGCTCTGGGTGCGCGCTCCGGGAAGCTTTCAGCTAAGCTCTCCGGTAAGCTTTTCCGTGAGCTCACCTGAAAGCGCACCCAAAGCGCTACTGTCGTTCGTGAAAAAAATATGAATGAAAAGTTAATAATAATGCAAAACATTTCGTACCATACAAATAAAATTAGTTTTTTTTAATAAGGAAAATGATTATGCATTTCTGTAAAAGTTTGATGACGTCACTTCGGCGCGCAACGTAAGTGCCCTCGGATGCGCCTACGTTCGCGGCGCGTAAACGCACGCAAAAGCGCCTACGATCGCGCCACGTTTGCGCCTCGGAAGCGCCTACGATCGCGCTGCGTAAACGCACCCGGAAGTGCTCCGGAGCGCGCAGAGTAAACGCGTCGGGTCATGTGACCCTAAAATAACACTTTTCATTGGTTGCTAACAGTTTTTTTTACAATGAATGAAATCCCCACCCATTTCCTTCACTTCTTCTTTCACTTTTGTGACTGAAAGACCTGTTTTTTGCACCTGGATCTTTTGTGAATTACCATGGCTGCCAGAGAATCCAGCAGTGAGGATGAACATGAGTTCATCAATGAAGAGCCTCCTACCCCAAAGGTGAAGGAACATTTCATTTGGAAATTTTTTAAGTTTCCAGCAGACCAGAAGAAGGTGAATGCACCAAAAGTGGAGTGCAGGATCTGCAAACAGGTCCTGTCACGGGGTAACCCCCCAAAAAAGTACTCTTTTGGGAACTTTACCATGATCCGACATGTGGAGAGGAGGCACCCCCAGAATTTTGCCCGGGAAAGTGTCAGGGCTCTGGCACAAGAGGTTCCCAGAGATGGGGCCTCTACATCAACCGGAGGAGCAACTTCTTCTGGGAGAGAGCAATAGCAGGAGCAGGTGCCAAACATACAACCTGCATTTAACCATGGGGTCGTCAGATGCAGATACTGCAATCAACTCCTCACCTATGGGGAGCAAAGTGTCCAGCTCATGGTTCGAGCATTGGAGAACCATCGCTGCCCTTCCCACCCCTAATTTTTTTGTTTTCTTTTTGCTCCTGTTGAGCAGTTTCCATTCCCTGTTTTTGTTCCTGTTCAGTTAAAAGAAGAAAACCAAAAGTTCTTTTCAGAACTACCTCCAATTCTCATCAAAGAGCTATATTCTTAAAAAAATGAAGAGTAAGTGAAATATAGTGCATTGATAATTGAAAGGAGAATGAGTAAGAAAGAACAGAAAGGTATGAGAGGTGAAAGGAAGTGAAGTAGGAGGAATGAAAGAAGGTGAGTGTTAGAAAAGAAAGTTATGACACAGTGAATAAACTGGAGGCCTCATTTCTGAAAAGTGACGCATCGCTTCGTGAAAACAGCGATGCGTCACTTTTCTGGACGCACTCCCTATGACATTCCAGATATGTCATATTTAATATATGACTAATCAATTCGCAAGGAGTTACAGATATGTCAGTATTTCTGACGTATCTGTAAACACAAAAGTAACGCATTGCTGGAGTGCGTGAAGCAGGCGCAAGATTTTGACGCAACAGCATCCTAAAAGTGACGCACTGTGTCGTTATTACCAAGCTTTTTGCGGGGGAACACCCCTCTGCATGCATTATACCTGACACTATTTTTAAAAAGTGACGCATCTAGGTACATGGGTCACTTTTTAAAACTCTGCGCCACATTATATCTGCATCAGGTATAATGTATGCAGAGGGGGCAATCCCTCGCAAAAAGCTTGGTAATAACTACGTACTGAAATCTATGAGATTTCTCTGCGTCACTTAAGGATGCTGTTGCGTCAAAATCTTGCGCCTGCCTCGCATCACTTTCATGTTTACAGATATGTCAGAAATACTGACGTATCTGTAACTCCTTGCAACATGATTCGTCATACATTAAATATGACACATCTGGAATGTCATAAGGAGTGCGCACAGAAAAGTGACGCATCGCACCAGCAGTGTAAAAAAATGTGCCTCGTTGCACTATATTTAAAGGACGCAACAGCATCCTAAAAGTGACGCAGTGAAATCTCAAAGATTTCACTGCGTCGCTATTACAAAGCTTTTTGCGGGGGAACACCCCCTCTGCATGCATTATACCTCACGCAGATATAATGTGGCGCTTGATTTTAAAAAGTGACCCATCTACCTAGATACGTCACTTTTTAAATATAACGCAACGAGGCGCATTTTTTTACACCACTGGTGCGATGCGTCACTTTTCTGTGCGCACTCCTTATGACATTCCAAGTAACGCATTGCTGGAGTGCGTCACAAAAGTGACGCAACTCCAGTAATGTGTCCTTTCACATGGAAAAAGCACCATGTGAAAGGTCTTGCGTCAGTCTAACACCTGCTGTAAAGCAGGCGCAAGATTTTGACGCAACAGCATCCTAAAAGTGACGCAGTGAAATCGCAAAGATTTCACTGCGTCGCTATTACAAAGCTTTTTGCGGGAGAACACCCCCTCTGCATGCATTATACCTGACGCTATTTTTAAAAAGTGACGCATCTAGGTACATGGGTCACTTTTTAAAACTCTGCGCCACATTATATCTGCGTCAGGTATAATGTATGCAGAGGGGGCATTCCCCCGCAAAAAGCTTGGTAATAACGACGTACTGAAATCTATGAGATTTCTCTGCGTCACTTTTAGGATGCTGTTGCATCAAAATCTTGCGCCTGCCTCGCGTCACTTTTATGTTTACAAATATGTCAGAAATACTGATGTATCTGTAACTCCTTGCAACATGATTCGTCATACATTAAATATGACACATCTGGAATGTCATAAGGAGTGCGCACAGAAAAGTGACGCATCGCACCAGCAGTGTAAAAAAATGTGCCTCGTTGCACTATATTTAAAAAGTGACGCATCTAGATAGATGCGTCACTTTTTAAATATTGCGTAACAATGCGCATTTTTTTACACCGCTGGTGCATCACAAAAATTGACGCACAGGCGGCGCAAAACTGGCAGCGCAAGGCCTTCATAAATATGGTCCTGGATTTTCCCCGTGCTTCGCCGGTGCGCGTACCATGCGCTTCCCCCGCGCAAAACGAAAAAAAAAAAAAAATGTAATGCCCCGCAGTACCCTATTTTAGCCCCCACATCAAACCTAGGGGGTCAGAGGGGGTCTACTCTTCCCCCTTATGGTCATTTGCCCCTTTTTTTTTCAAACCCCTTGTGTCTCGATTTTACCGAGACACAAGATGGCGGCCGCTGCAGACTGTTTAGAATGTTTACAGACACCCAAGAGCCAATCAGCTTTCTGCGCACAAGTCGCGTGTCGCGCCAGGAGCGCACTCCGGTGCGCGCACCGGAGAGCGCCTATAGATATATATATTTTTTTGAACGTAAATTACTCAAAATCCACTGCAGCACACATCTTGAGACATAGCAAAGGCACATCGGGCTACCAGTCCCTTCAATTTTGCCAAGTATGCTGGAAATCCATTCAGCCGTTCGGGCTAAAAGTGAAATCGACCGCCCTATGGAAATTAACATGGGGAAAACGCGTTTTGGGACCCCCCTTTTATCTCGGCCCCCGCTTGACGTATCCCCCCAAACTTTCAAGGAAGGACCGGAGCTCGACGAGGCCATTTTCAGGAAATTTTCAGGCAGATTCGTCAACCGGTGCCAAAGTAATTCCAAATAGAATTTTGAGATTTAACATTGGAAAAAATCCTAACTATAACTACCTACTGGCGACCGCCAGTAGGTAATATATATATATATACATTACCTACTGGCTATCGCCAGTAGGTATATATAGTTAGGATTAATTCCCTATGGGATTTCTGAAAATTCTATGTCTATTAACTTTTGCGTTTGTGGACGGAATCGGCTGAAATTTTCAGGAAAATGGCACATTTTGTTTCTGAGCAGCCCCTGAAAATTTGGTGGGGTTTCATCAAGGGGGGGCTGAGAAAAAAGGGGGGTCCCAAAACGCGTTTTTTACATTGAGTTTTCCATAGGGCGGTTGGACTCACTTTTAGCTCGAACGGCTGAATGGATTTGCACGAAACTTGGCAAAATTGTAGGGACTGTTAGCCCGATGTGCCTTTGCTAGGTCTCAATATATGTGCTTCAGTGGATTTTGAGAAATTAACGTTTAAATCAAGATATATATCTGTAACAGCGCTCCGGGCAGCGATCCGGTCCGCTTACTTTTCGCTTATCGGAACTTTGCGCGCAGAAAGCTGATTGGCTCTCCGGTGTCTGTCAACATTCTAAACAGTCCGGAGCGGCCGCCATCTTGTCTCTCGGTAGGATCGAGAGAGAAGAAGAGGTGAAAAACGAAAGGGGAATTTAATGAAAGGGGGCAAGGTATCCCCCTCTTGACCCCCTAGGAATGTTGTTGGGGTTATTAAAGGGTCCCGTGGGGAAAATAAAAACAAAATGATTTTTCACGGTAGAAGCGCTTCACGGGCCGCGAACTGGGCCGCAAACTGGTAGCGAAACGGGAATTCGCCATTTTGTGCTTCGTTAATTAAATTATTAGGTATAAGGGGGTGCGGGAGACGTATCCTAATCCCCTATGTTTCCTGAGGGTGGCTGAGGAGGCTGATATATGTTGATACATCTCTTCCAGCGGCTGTGCGTGAGCTTTTTTTTTTTTTGCTGCGTGACAGTCCGGAGCGGCCGCCATCTTGTCTCTCGGTAGGATCGAGAGAGAAGAAGAGGTGAAAAACGAAAGGGGAATTTAATGAAAGGGGGCAAGGTATCCCCCTCTTGACCCCCTAGGAATGTTGTTGGGGTTATTAAAGGGTCCCGTGGGGAAAATAAAAAAAAAATGATTTTTCACGGTAGAAGCGCTTCACGGGCCGCGAACTGGGCCGCAAACTGGTAGCGAAACGGGAATTCGCCATTTTGTGCTTCGTTAATTAAATTACTAGGTATAAGTGGGTGCGGGAGACGTATCCTAATCCCCTATGTTTCCTGAGGGTGGCTGAGGAGGCTGATATATGTTGATACATCTCTTCCAGCGGCTGCGCCATCTTGCCTTTTTTCCAATGCCACAATTTTGTCGTGCACGGCAGCCATTTTAGATGCCAGGCTGGTCCCAGGCTATCACCTACCCCTGCGGATGTAGTTTATGGCCCCAGCTGTAGAGAATTCAGACATGCCAACCCTCCCAATTCAGGCGTGTGACTACTGATTTCAGTGCTAGTCTCCCGCCTCCCGATTTCTGCAAGCAAAAACACGGGGGCATATTACGAACAACTAGCGATAATTTTTGTCTCTAACTTGTTTAGAGACAAAAATTATCGCCGCACATCGGCGATTTTTATCGCAGATAAACCTTGCTATTATCGCAGAAAAGTCAGCGATATTCATGTATTATCGAGCAAATGCTCTTAGCCATGTTATCCACCTCCCATTGGATAACATGGCTAAGAACTGCTCAGGGCAGGTGTTAGATTTTGGAGATATTCGCGCTTAGCGCGAATATCTCCAAAAGTTGGTAATAGAAGGTAGCAATGTTAGGGACTGTTTCCAGTCGCTAACATCTTGGCACGCCACTTAGCATGTCATTAGTGATAAGTATCACTGACATGCAAAGCGGGGCCCAAGATGGTCGCTATCTCCTTTTAGTTGTCACTAACTGGTGTTAGCGACAGCTTGGTAATAGGGAGATAATTTTATCTCCGCTTTCAAGGCTTTTAAAGCCAAAAAAGCGGAGATAAACCCCCTTGATAATATGCCCCACGATTCCTTGGGGGTTTCAGCTGACAGGGCTTGGTATTGTGTTACATGGTAATTTTTCCAGGAAACGTCAGAGGGTCGATGCAGGGGTTCTAGAAGAGGTGATAAACCATTTAAGCCTCATGAACAAGCGCATGGTCTTTTAAAGATTTGTGAAGTACTCGGAGCGGCGGTGTGTGTGTGTGCCCTCTTTCAGGAGCGGGCGGGGGGGCACTGCCAGCAACTTGCCAGGTCAGGTAGTGTTCAACACGTGCATCACCCTTTCTCTGCTTGCTATTGCGCTCCATGCTTCGGAAAGGTAAGAAAAAGAATGTGCATTTGAGTTTGAAATGTCCGATCCTGCAGCAGCACACTTCCAAAGCCCACACATGACAATAACCCGATTCAAGGCCCCATTCACCCGTTTTTAAAAAAATAGATAACACTCCAACAAAGTAAGGTTATAAAACTTTATTAACTATTAACTTTAACGAACGGAACAAAAACTAAAAACATTTAAACATTTCTCAACACAAAAAGCAACAATGGTTAGAAGCTGTCTTTTGTGCGAATAGTCCCAAGGCAGCACAACGTGCAGAGTTCTGGACGGCACCCAGGTGATGTCGCCTGGGTGCCGCACTGGTTTAGGGATCCTACAATGCAGCACAGAAAAACAGCGTGGGGCGTCCCGGGTGGTGCGGGGGGAGGCCTCGTCAGTAGCGGTCTGTGTCCAGTGTCACATGGCTGACACAACATGTACGACAGGCACCCAGGTGATGTCCAGTAAACTGCCGCACTGGTTTTGGTATCCTACAATGCTGCTCCGAAAATTGGCGTGCGGCGGCCCGGGGGGGGGGCGTGGGGGAGGCGGCGTGAACGGGCCTCCCCAGGTGGCGGCCATCTAGCTGAGTTGCGCCCGCTCTTGCGGCTACAGCGTCTCGCTCACCATGTTGTTGAGTTGCTCCCACTCTTGCAGTGCAGCGATAGGCGGCTGCCACATGGCTCTTAAAATGGCGGACGGCTCCTCGGTTTTAGGCCTGGTCCACTGAAATGGCCCTGGGACACTTTGGAACTCGGACGCTTGCCTGCTAGGGCTTGGGCTTCATTCTCGAAAAGCGTCCCCTCAGCCGTGAAGATTGTACAAAAGTCTTGGGGGCCCCCGACTCCCGCAGGCTTCCGGTGGGGAGCGGCTGCCATGATTGCTCGCGGAATGACCACGACGGAGCCACGAGATGGTGGTGCTCTCATGCTGACGCCAGCTTCAGTCTGAATGATCCAGAAACAAGGTGGGGCTTTCATCGTTTGGGAAAAAAAAATGTTCTAAACCAATGAAAAGTGTTATTTTTAGGTCATATGACCAAGCCTTCCATCTTTAGGAAACCAAAAGTAAAATGAACCAATGAAAAGTTTTATAAACAAGTCACATGACCTGTTATGCGGCATAGGGCTACAAAAAGTGTAGAAAATCCGTTGGCACGTGAGGCGGCGTCAGTAGCGGACCGATGTGCGAATAGGCCGAAGGCAGCACAACGGGCCGAGATCCGGATGGTACCGAGGTGGTGTCCAGCAAATTGCCGCACTGGTGTGGCCATCCTACAATGCTGCGCCGAAAGACGGCGTGTCCAGCTGAGTTGCGGTCACTGTTGCGGTACAGTGACTCGAACGCGCCGAGATACGGATGGCACCGAGGTGGTGTCCAGCAAATTGCCGCACTGGTGTGGCCATCCTACAATGCTGCGCCGAAAGACGGCGTGTCCAGCTGAGTTGTGGTCACTGTTGCGGTACAGTGACTCGAACGCGCCGAGATCCCGATGGCACCGAGGTGGTGTCCAGCAAATTGCCGCACTGGTGTGGCCATCCTACAATGCTGCGCCGAAAGACGGCGTGTCCAGCTGAATTGCGGTCACTGTTGCGGTACAGTCACTCGAACGCGCCGAGATCCGGATGGCACCGAGGTGGTGTCCAGCAAATTGCCGCACTGGTGTGGCCATCCTACAATGCTGCGCCGAAAGTCGGCGTGGGGTGCCCCGTTGGCTTATGAGGTGATGTCAGTAGTGGACCGATGTGTGAATAGGTCGGAACCAGCACAAGGCGCCAAGATCCGAATGGCAAGTCCTGGATGTTGAGTGCCTCAGTTGAGAGTTCTGAGCAGTGCTTGTAAGACTGTCTGAAGCTTATTTGCACCTGCTGCAGCTTCATTAGGTCCGGCGGAACTTTTTTCCTTTTCCTTTCTGCTTCTTTTCCTACAATCCGTTTCATCTGAAGACACGACCAGGTCCCTGAATGTGTGCAGGGGGACGCTATTGATTGAATGAAAATGGCGGCTTGACACAAAGCTGACTCAAGCGTTACTGTTGGTGCTATACAGACAAAAATTGGTTTTCAGTTTGTACATTCTTCAGGTTTTTTTTTTCCATCCAAGTCTGATTGAGAGTTTGTAGAAAAATGGCTTCAGATTTTCCACATACTACTCTTCAACATTCTTCCTAAATGTAACAATGTGAAACTCACTAGGAGAACGGCTGTTTCTGTTTCCTTTCAAAATGCTGCCAACAATATTTTCTGAATGGAAGACACCATCTTGTAGCATAAAGGGCCGAAAGGGGTTCTGGTCTGGCCGATGGTTGGTGGAGACATTTTGACTATATCTTGGACCTGCCCGGCCTCGCCCAAAATGGCGCCGGTATAAATGGGACTCGTAACTCCTTGCCCGCAAATGTATATCTAGAAAATGTTATTGTAAGTGGCCCTGTTCTATTTTAATTACAAAATGTATGTCCACCGATTCCGCAACTGTTAGACACCTTAGTTCTTGCAACCTAATGGCCCGCTCGTTACGTTCCTCTACAGTGTAAATGTCTCCTCATCATATACGATTTCAGTTTGCTCCGTGGCCGGCCCACGTGGTTATAGGCCCGTATTTGTATACTGACATTTTCACAATAAAGGTTTTTAAAACAAAACACGGTAGTAGTATTTACATTGGTAAAGTTTTTACTTTTAGTCACTGTTTTCGAATCAGTAAAAGGCAAGTGAAATAAAGCAGTCCAATTACATGACGGATAAAAGGTATAATATGTAGGAACGCAGTAAAGATAAATGGTCAAGGGCAGTTGTGTTTTTCATGTCTGCAACATAAAGTGATCGATAAGAATCTGATAATCAGGCGTATCGGCGACTAAGACAGCAGGCCGAATCTCTTTTACTCAACGGCTCCGTCATGGAAGGAAGAAACGCCCTTTTTCTCGAAAAAGGAATATATTTTACTTGCAAGACAGTTGTAAATTTTCCGGGAAAGTACATTAGCCTGGAATATTATAACATATGTTTGAAAAAAAATATTGTTCGAAAACAATAAAAAGCGTAATTTTTAGGTCATATGACCAAGCTTTTCATCATTAAATTAACAAAAGTAAAATGAACCAATGAAAAGTTTTATTAACAAGTCACATGACCTGTTATGCTTACGTTACGCGCTGCGCGCCGCGCCTCGGATCACTTCCGGGTGCGCTAACGCGGCGTGTCATAAAACGCATTACGCGACAACGTAGGTCAAGAATATAGTCTAAATGTCTCCACCAACCAGCGTTCAGAACACAACCCCTTTCAGCAGTCCAAAAAGTTCTGTTAAATGACAACAGAGGGGACAGGCAACAAGAACCATCAGTCAAAGAGGGGAGGGCAAGTTCTTCTCTTCCGGGTCATGTTGGGGCGCTACCGGAACTGATCGAATTGGTAGTCTATAGTGTTTCTGGATGTTTCAGACTAAAGCTGGCGTCAGCATGAGACCACTACCATCTCGTAGCTCCGTCGTGGCCATTCCACGAGCAATCATGGCAGTCGCTCCCCACCAGAAGCCTGCGGGAGTCGGAGGCCCCCAAGACTTTTGTAGAATCTTCACGGCTGAGGGGACGCTTTTCGAGAATGGGACCCAAGCCCTATCAGGGAAGCGTCCGAGTTCCAAGGTGTCCCAGGGCCATTTTAGTGGACCAGGCCCAAAACCGAAGAGCCGGCCGCCATTTTGAGAGTCCTGTGGCAGCCGCCTATCGCTGCACCGCAAGAGCGGGCGAAACTCAACTACATGGTGAGCGAGACGCTGTAGTCGCAAGAGCGGGCGGTAAACAGCTGAATGGCGGAAGAGGCACAGTGTAGCAAAAGCGGGCGGAATGGCAACTAAAACGATAAAGGGGCGCCCCACTACAGCTTGTCTTCAGGTCAAACGGATTGTGGGACAAGGTCCAGAATTGAAGAGTCATCAAAAGGCAAAAAGTTCCGCCGGACCCCGGGAGCCGGCCGCCTATGTCGGGGGCGATCTCAGGCTACACCAGTCAAGTCAAGTCAAGTCAAAACATTTGTATAGCGCACTACATACCCAGAGGGTTTCAAGGCGCTTAGGAAGGGGAGTTGGATTATTTGTCAAATATCCACGTTTTAAGCTGCTTTCTGAACGCTAGGTGATTCTGGGTGAGGCGAAGGTAAGCGGGGAGTGAGTTCCATGTTTTGGCAGCCAGGTATGAGAAGGATTTGCCTCCCATGGTGGTCTTGTTGATGCGAGGTACAGTGGCGAAGGCTTGGCTGGAAGAGCGAAGTTGGCGGGAGGGGGTGTAGAAGGACAGTCGAGAGTTGAGGCAATCTGGTCCGATGTCGTAGAGTGATTTGTGTGCGTGGGTAAGCAGTCGGAAAGTGATCCTCTTATTGACGGGTAGCCAGTGGAGGTCTTTAAGGTGACCAGAGATGTGTTCGTTGCGTGGGATGTCTAATATGAGCCTGGCTGAGGCGTTTTGGATTCGTTGTAGTTTCTTCTGGAGTTTAGCGGTGGTACCTGCGTAGAGGGTGTTTCCGTAGTCCAGTCGGCTCGTGACTAGAGCGTGGGTGACTGTTTTCCTTGTTTCGGAGGGGATCCAGCGAAATGTTTTTCTGAGCATGCGAAGAATGTTAAAGCAGGAAGAGGATACGGCGCTGACTTGTCTGTTCATTGAGAGTGAAGAATCCAGGATGACGCCAAGGTTCCGTGCGTGGTCTGTCGGGATGGGTGCATTTCCGAGGGCTTCCGGCCACCAGGAGTCGTCCCATGCAGAGGGGGATTTACCTAAGATGAGGACTTCTGTTTTGTCTGAGTTCAGTTTCAGACGGCTTTGTTTCATCCATTCGGCGACTTCTTTCATTCCTTCGTGTAGGTTAGTTTTAGCGGTGCTGGGGTCCTTGGTGAGAGATAGGATCAGTTGAGTGTCATCCGCGTAAGAGATGATGTTGAGGTTGTGTTGTCGGGCGATGGCCGCGAGGGGGCTCATGTATACGTTGAAGAGGGTGGGACTGAGTGAGGATCCTTGTGGTACGCCGCAGATGATTTCAGAGGCCTCGGACTTGAATGGTGGGAGGCGGACTCTCTGGGTTCTTCCGGTGAGGAACGAGGTGATCCATTCCAGTGCCTTTCCTTGGATTCCGATGTTTCTGAGGCGTTGTAAAAGGGTGCTGTGGCAGACTGTGTCGAAGGCTGCAGAGAGGTCGAGGAGGATGAGGGCGACTGTGTCTCCATTGTCCAGTAGAGTTCGAATGTCGTCTGTTGCTGCGATGAGGGCGGTCTCAGTGCTGTGTTTGGCTCGGAAGCCGGATTGTGAGGGGTCGAGTGATTTGTTGGCTTCGAGGAAGGCGGCGAGCTGGTTGTTGACAGCTTTTTCGATGACTTTGGCCGGGAATGGAAGAAGCGAGATGGGGCGGTAGTTTTTGAGTTCGGTGGGGTCTGCTGTTGGTTTTTTCAGAAGGGCGGTGAGTTCAGCGTGTTTCCAATCTTCTGGGAAGGTAGCGGAGTTGAGGGAGCAGTTGATGACGTCTCGGAGGTGCGGAGCTATGACGGAGTCAGCTTTGTTGAAGATGTGGTGGGGGCATGGGTCTGTGGGGGATCCAGAGTGGATGGAATTCATCAGGCGGATGGTGTCCTCAGTGGAGATTGGGTTCCAGGCGTTAAGGGTGTTAACGGGGGGAAGATGGTCAGTTGATGGTAGGGTGGGTTGGTCTCCGGGTTGGTTGTCAAAGCTGTTGTGGATGTCAGCAATCTTGTTGTGGAAAAAAGAGGCTAGGGAATCGCAGAGGGTTTGAGAGGGGGTGATGTTGTTGGAGTTGGCCGAGGGGTTGGAAAATTCCTTGACGATGTTGAAAAGTTCCTTGCTGTTGTGGGCGTTGTTGTCAAGTCGATCTTTGAATGCTGTTTTCTTGGCTTTTCGGATCAGTTGGTGGTGAGTACGGATGGCGCTTTTGAAGGCGTCCTTGTTGCTGGTGGATGGGTCTTTTTTCCAGGCCTTTTCAAGGGAGCGGCACAGTTTCTTGGATTTCTTGAGATCATCGTTGAACCATGAGGCCTTCTTGTTGCCATGTTTGTGTTGACGTTTTTTCAGTGGTGCTAAGGTGTTGGCGGTGTTGGATAACCAAAGGGTGAGGTTGGAGGCGGCTTCGTTGGCGTTAGAAGAGAGGGCTGGGGAGGTTTGAAGGAGTGATGTGGAGATCTGCTCTGTGGTGATTTTGTTCCAGTTTCTTTGTAGAGTTGGTTGGAGGTGGATGATGGGTTTCGGCTTGTTGTAGGTGAAGTGAACGCAGCTGTGGTCAGTCCAGAGGAGATCTGTAGTGTGGCTGAAGGAGACATGGTTGCTGGAGGTGAAGATGGGGTCGAGAGTGTGACCTGCGATGTGGGTGGGGGAAGTGACCAGTTGTTTAAGTCCGAGGTTGGCGAGGTTGTCTAAGAGGGTGGCGGTGTTGCGGTCGATGATCTTTTCAAGGTGGAAGTTGAGGTCTCCCAGAAGGATGTAGTCTTTGGAGGGGAGCGCGTGTGGGGTGATGAAGTCCGTGATGTCTTCACTGAATTTTGCGCGTGGTCCTGGCGGTCTGTAGAGGAGGGTGCCTCTGAGTGTGGTCTTGGGGTCGATGTGGATCTGGAAGTGAAGGTGTTCGGAGTTGGTGAGGTTGGCATCAGAGCTGGTTGAGATGCGGATTGTTTTCTTATGGACGATAGCGATTCCACCTCCTGTATGGTCGGTGCGGTCCTTGCGTGTGATCTTATAGTCATCAGGGATAGCGATGGCGATGTCCGGGGCGGAGGAAGCGTTCATCCATGTTTCCGTTAGGAAGGCGACGTCAGGAGAGATGGTGTCTAGTAGGTTCCAAAGGTCAATGGCGTGTCTGTGGACCGAGCGGGTGTTGAGAAGGATGCAATCTAGGTGGTTGGGGTCGGGAATCTGTGGTGTGGTCGTAGCGGAGATGTTGTTGGTGCCGCTAAATTTGCAGGAGAAGCAGGAGAACGGTCCATGGGTGCGTCCAGGAGCAGCTTGGACGCAGTTGGGGGCGCGACCGGGGTTCAGGGCTAGGAGGGTGGCGGCATCGTAGGTAACGCGGGGGGGTGTCGGAGCCAAGCGTCTTCTCCGAGTCCATGGCCATCACACCGCCCCTCAGGGGCCTCCGTCAAGCTGTTTAGGAAGGTAACATATCACATTGTTTTCTAATGCAGTCAGGTCCACAAACGACACTCACTTACTTTGAGAATAGTGAAGCTGCAGTAGGTGGAAATAAGCTTCAGACAGTGTTACAAGCACTGCTCAGAACTCTTAACTATGGCACCCAACATCCAGAACTTATGCTATTTGAGAATGGCAGTGACATCGAAGCATCTCAGGGACCAAAATCATTAACGTACTTTCACGTATGAAAATCTTACTTGGGGAGGGGGCAGGAGCGAAGCGCCCCCTCCCAGTCAGCGCCACCACACCGTATGTTGAAAATCTGAAGCCATCGTTCTACAAAGTCAACCAAACTTGGATTGAAAAATCTAGAAAAATGTACAAACTGAAAACCAGTTTTGGTCTGCATAGCATCAGTAGCAACGCTTGAGTCAGCTTTGTGTCAAGCCGCCATTTTGATTCAACAAAGCACAGGCATTGAAAAAGGCTGAAATTCAGAACTCTAAACTATGGCACCCAACATCCAGGAGCTTGCCATCCGGATCTTGGAGCCTTGTGCTGTTTTCGATCTATTCACACATCGGTCCACTACTGACATCATCTTATAAACCAACGTTATGTAAATAGTTTTTTAATAAAATGTTTTACCCTGTTTCTTTGCTGGTGTGTTGTCTATATTTTTAATATTTGCATAGGGTTTGTCGTTATTTTGGGCGGGATGGGTGACGGAGCCGAGCTGTCTTGCAGCCCTCATGGTGTGGAGCTCAGTTCATCTCACTATTTTCGTATTTCTCATGAAGGGTTGTTCCTAATATTTCTATTTTAGCGAGGTCAAAAAGAGATCCAATTAGTGGCCTACTGATTTTGCTCGATTACTTTTATTTTTTTTACACGATTTTTCACTATCTGCAAAGACTAAACAGAGTATTGCGACTTTGTGCTTGTTTGTAAATAGAGAATGATCCAAAGAGAACCAATTCTAAAACAGTAAATGCTTGGACAACAATCAATCAAATGGAGAGACAAGCAGGCACGACGGATTACAACGGGGGCAAAGGCTTGCGTTAACTACCGTTCACTATCTGCAAAGAGAGAGTACTACTAAGACAAAAGAGGGGAGGGGGGGGGGTGCAGCGTTCAAAGCACATCAGCGTGCATAAATACGAAAATGTTTTTATCTATCACGTACTTGACATTTTAAAGCTTTTCATATTTGCTATTAAAAAACCAATGAAATTCACAGAAAAAACCATAGGTTATAGTGGATATATAGTTAGGAATTTGCATTTACAAAACCTTGAAAATTCAATGAAAAAACCATTGGTTTTAGGCCATATATAGTTAGGGATTTGCATTTACAAAACCTTATTTTACTCGCATAAAACCATTGAAATTCCATATATAGTTATAAGCGCTAACTATATATCGCGCACCCGCAATCCACTGCTGATGATGTCACATATTACATCATTCATGACATGGTTAGTGACATCACTGATGACATCACTGATGACATCTCAAATGACATCACTGATGACATCACTGAAAACATCTCATTTGACATGACTGATAACATCACTGATGATATCATTCATGTGATAATACGATGAACCTCTTCAGACTCTAATATAACCTTAGATACAATCAGTGTAAACAGACACTCACAGACTGTCACTCATCCATGGAGTTACTCACACACCTAGTCAGTCATGCAAAGAATCAATCACACCTCCATTTCCTCAACTATACAGTTATACAAACTTTACTTATTCAAACATATACTAACACATATTTACTCTATTATACAATCCCTGATACAAGTTCACAATGATCCATACAGCCACTCACACATTCACTGGCTCTTATGCACAGTTATTTATATATGTCAACTCTCACATGTACTGTGTTTTACATATGTACTTACTTTGACATGTAGCACTGAGATATCCATTCACTCACCAATACACTCATGCACACAGTCAACCGCCCATACAGCTGTTTGCACATGCACTTTTGAATCTATACATATAGTGAATTAACTACTCACACATCTATGTACAGAGTCACACACCTCCCAGCCACCCATACACACACACTCAGTCTCCCATACAAATACTTGGACAACCAATCAATAACCCATACAGTTACTCATATAGCTACGAATCAACATATGCAGCAGTTTGTAGAACAACAGATATAATGATGCACAAATTAAAACAGTTTAGTCACTAACTCATGCACTCAGTGAGACACATTTAATCACTCACTCAATCAGTCAGTCATGCACCTAGTAAATCCTTCATCCAGACACTTATACATCCACTCATTCTTCAATATGTAAAACATATTTTAACTTTACAGAAACATACAGTCACTGGATGTTGTCATCAGTGATGTCATCAGTGATGTCATTTGAGATGTCATCAGTGATGTCATCAGTGATGTCACTAACCATGTCATGAATGATGTAATATGTGACATCATCATCAGTGGATTGCGGGTGCGCGATATATAGTTAGCGCTTATAACTATATATGGAATTTCAATGGTTTTAAGCGAGTAAAATAAGGTTTTGTAAATGCAAATCCCTAACTATATATGGCCTAAAACCAATGGTTTTTTCATTGAATATATATATATATATATATATATATATATATATATATATATATATATATATATATATATATATATATATATATATATATATATATATATATATATATTTATATATATATAACCTGCTGGCAATCGCCAGTAGGTATATATAGTTAGGATCTTTTTCCTATGGGATTTCTGAAAATTCTATGTCGAATAACTTTGGCGTTTGTGGACGGAATCGGCTGAAAATGTCAGGAAAATGGCACATTTTGTTTCTGAGCAACCCCTGAAAATTTGGGGGGGTTTCGTCAAGGGGGGGCCGAGAAAAAAGGGGGGTCCCAAAACACGTTTTTTCCATTCATTTTTCTATAGGGCGGTTGGAATCACTTTTAGCTCGAACGGCTGAATGGATTTACACGAAACTTGGCAAAATTGTAGATATGGTTTGCCCAAAGTGCCTTTGCTAGGTCTCAATATATGTGCTCCAGTGGATTTTGAGAAATTAACGTTTTAAAAAAAAGATATATCTGTAACAGCGCTCCGGTTAGCGCTCCGGTTCGCGTACTTGACGCGTAACGGAACTTCGCGAAGCGAAGCTGATTGGCTCTCCGGTGTCTGTCAACATTCTAAACAGTCCGGATCAGCCGCCATCTTGTCTCTCTGTAGTGTCGAGAGACAAGAGGTGGAGAAAAACAAAGGGGGAAATTAATGAAAGGGGGCAAGGTAGACCCCTCCTGACCCCCTAGGAATGATGTGGGGGCTATTAAAGGGTCCCGTGGGGCAAAAAAATTAAAAAACCTTTTTTTTGATTTTTCGCGGTAGAAGAGCTTCCCGGTACGCGAACCGGGTCGCTCACCGGTAGCGTAACATGAGTTCGCCATTTTGTGTTTCGGACAAATTTAATCACAAGATGGAGGAATAACAATGTGGGAAATGGGTATAAGGAGGCACGGGAGACGTATCCTGACCCCCTAGGTTTTCTGAGGGTGGCTGAAGAGGCTCATATATGTCGGAAAAAATAAATAATTTGAATTTTTCGCACGGTTAGCTGCCGGTACGCGAACCGGGTAGTGAACCGGGAAGCGAACATAAGTGAAAGTTAGTGAAAAAAGGTACATTCCAAATTTTAAAAGAGTAATTATAGTTAAGGTAGCTCTGAAAAGAGCTTTTGGGTTCTGTGTAAGTTCTAGGTATTTATAAGTGGGTACCAATACACAGTCTTAAATTTTGTATGAAAACTCTGTTTCCCTCATCTGAGAAGTGCACACCATCTCCTCTGTAGATATCTTGCATGTAGTAACGCAAGTTATTGTTGTAGATGGCGCCCATTCCATGGTCTCTCATATAAGCTGAAACAGACTTATTTACATGCTTCCTTGCTTTCTCAATTTGTGGACAAATTTGATTGGACCACCTCCATTTCTGTCTTTGGCATATATTGGAATATACCAAGGCAGTTTGAGGAAAAAGTGCCATTAATTGCTCAAAGGTGTCCTTTAAGAGCATTTCCAGACCTACCCCAGTCAAAGTGCCCAAATCATTTCCTCCACAGTGCACTATTATGAGGTCGGGTTTGGCAAATGTAAAAAGGTTTTCACCAATGGTATCAATTGGTGACATCTCAATCCTCTTTGGCCAATCCATTTGATTTCCACATTTTGTAAATTGAGGTTGTGTAAATTTCTGTTATCAGCATACCTGTGAGCCCAGTGGATGTAACTATGTCCAAGAATCCAGACAGAAAACATGGTGAGAGGAGGTTCTGCTGCAGTCAGATGAAGTGTGGGAATGAAATGGCAGTTGAAACAGTAGGAGTTTGTAAAGAAAAAAAACTGTGGAGTTTCAGTGCTAATGATTCAGTAGCAGTGATTGGTGGATTTCCATTGCTGAAAACAGAAAGTTAGGGTGCATGGATGTGTTCTTTGAAACATGTAATTTGAATGGTTAAGAAAACATGATTTTAAGAAACATTGCAGTAGATTAGCAGGTGTACTGAGAGTTCAGAGTTCATTTGAAACATTGTTGTGTGAACTTGTAAACATGAGAGGTCTGGCAGGAGGTAGTTGCTATGGAAAAAGGACAGAAAGGGCAGAGGAGGGAAGGGTGTTGATTTGAAAAAAGTGAGGGAAGAGTTTTGATTGGGTTACATGAGAGATATGTGTGATGAATTTCAGCATTCTGTGCCTTTGTTGGTTGCAGCCTCTGGAGTGCATACCTTTTGCTCTGCTAAAGAAAAATTGGTGTGTTTCTGAGACTGTTTTGAAATTCAAAAAGCATTTGCTAAGGTGAGAATAAATTCATTTAATTTAGATAGAGACTAGTATAGTTTATGGAGAAAATAAGGAAGCCAGCTGTGCATTTAAAATGTTGTTTTGTGTCAAGTGTTTTCAATTTTTTTTCCAAAAAGATTTTGCTTCTTTGACAAATTATAATTATAGATAATGTGAAGTATTAGTACTGACAGGGTGTGCTTGTACATAGGAGGTGTGCTGTGTTTTCAAATTATGACCAGAAAATCGTTTTTTTTTTAAAAGAAATACTTTTCACATTTATGAGAAGGACAACAAGGGGTCTGTTTTTTTAAGTAAATATTTCATTTCTCAACATGAATATGGGAGAATAATTTGCTTGTTTGATGGTTTAAAAACTCGTTTCTTGAAGTCATTTAGGTTTCACAATATGTACTGCTAGAGTTTCATAGTCACTATGATAATTATGATATACTTTTAGGACTGTTTAGGGGGCATGGATATGCTGAGGCTTCTGTAATTGTCATTGGAGGAGAATTATGTACATTGCACTGCTGCATACAGTCCTCACCTTCTGCATACTCTTGGATATGCTAGACTATATCTGCTCAATGAGATACCTAAGCTGAGGAAACACAGGTGATGTGATTGTGAAATGAGCAAAAATATTTGCACGTTTTTCAATTACATCACCTGTGTTTCCTAACATTACTAATCACATTGTCCAGATGAGGTTTAGGCCTGTCTAGGGAGACAGAGGAGGTCTGGCCTTTGTTGAAGTGTGCAGTGGACATGACTCACTTCATCTGTTGGCCTGCACATGTATTATGTCCTCTGTACTCTTCAACAAGCCAAAATTTCATCTGCAACCCTGAGTAGGCCTCACCTCAAACAAACTTTTGTGACTGCAAGACCTGCCTTTTTGCTCCTAGATATTTCTTGGTTTTACCATGGCAGACAGACAATCCAGCATACCTCTGGATAGGCCACACCTTATGGTGGGGCAAGGGCCTTGTAAATACGCCCTCATGTGTGCTTGGTAATTTTAAGTCACTTCCCCCTGGTGCAAGCGTCTTGTAAATACACCCTCATGTGTGCTTGGCCATTTCAAGTCACTTCCTCCTGGTGCAAGGGCCTTGTAAATACGCCCTCATGTGTGCTTGGCAATTTTAATTCACTTCCCCCTGGTGCATGGGTGTGGTAAATACGCCCTCATGTCTGCTTAGCAATTTTAAGTCACTTCCCCCTGGTGCATGGGTGTGGTAAATACGCCCTCATGTGTGCTTGGCAATTTTAACTCACTTCCCCCTGGTGCATGGGTGTGGTAAATATGCCCTCATGTCTGCTTGGTAATTTTAAGTCACTTCCCCCTGGTGCAAGGGTCTTGTAAATACACCCTCATGTGTGCTTGGCCATTTCAAGTCACTTCCTCCTGGTGCAATGGCCTTGTAAATACGCTCTCATGTGTGCTTGGCAATTTTAACTCACTTCCCTCTGGTGCATGGGTGTGGTAAATACGCCCTCATGTCTGCTTGGCAATTTTAAGTCACTTTCCCCTGGTGCAAGGGCCTTGTAAATACGACCCTATGTGTTCTTGGAATTTTAACTCACTTCCCCCATGGTGAAAGTGCCTTGTAAATACGTCCCCTTTGTCTATGTTGTTAAATTACTGTAGATAGAATTGACAACTAGTGTGTTAATTGTTTGACTTCTGTTATTGGTTTACTGTTTGGTAATAGTGGTTAATATCAATTTTTTACAAATTTTTCCACAGATTTAACTGAAGATCTTTAGAAAACTTTCAAAATGCCCTCAAGGCAGAGAAAACAAAAAGAAGCAAAGCAACTTACACTCCACCTTGGGAAAGATTTGCAGCAGTCCTCTACTATTAAATCGTATCAAGTCGCCAAAAAAGCTCCGGGTAAGAAAATAAAATCATTTTTAAAAAGAATTAGCAGACAAAAAAATACCAGTATTGAACATGTTTTAGTGCATAAGAAGAGAGACAATTTAAAGGAAAAGGAAAGGCCCGTCAAAAAAGTTTCTGCTAGAGCAGGAGATAAGTCTGTGCATGGCAGTAGAAGGGAAAATCAATTCAGGGACATTCGTAGGCGAATGTTCCGCAACAGGATAATTGTCAATTTGTTAAAATTTTTTAAGAAAGGCCAACAGAAAGTGACATTTTATAAGAAAAAGAAAAATGTAGAGAAAATTATTGATCAGGCTTTCGAAATTAAGCGAAAGTTATTTATTTTGGTAATCAATAGAATTAGGAAACTAAACAAGGTAATTTCTGATTTCAAATCAAATAGTAGATGGAAGAGAGTAGTTAATCGTAGTAATTTTTGTGAAGTTTTCTCAGGAGAATGGATGCATAGTTCAAGTTGTGAGGCATTTTTCAATGAGGAGAGTTACTTTCAGGACAATGATTTGGTGCATGCAGTTGACACCAGTGGTCGAGCATATGAGGTAAAAGATGGTTGTCCGGTTGAAAAAGAAAAACTTGTCTCTGCAGATGCAGAAGAGGTGTTAGGTGATGAGGTTTTAGGAAGACGTCCTAAGTGACCAGTCTACACCTGGAAATGTAGTAATATTTGTAGTGTGCGACAGGATTCCATCAATTTGCTTTGTGATTTTGTTCGTACATTTAATAAGAAAAGTTTAAAACAGAAAATGAAGTTGTTGCAAGAATTAGATCCTTGCAGAGTGAGAGAAGTAACAGGTTTGCATGGACTTTCACTGGCTTGTCTTTCCAGAAGAGTATGCCAGAGTGTTTTTCATCATTTCAGGATGCTTGCAGTGCATCATAATAAAGTGAGGAAATTAGTGAGAATGTTGTATTATGCTAAAAGTCCAGCAATTATGCTTAAACAATTGAGCAGTGCTCTTTTGCATGGTTCAGAATGTGAAGAATATTTGTGAAGAAATTGAGTTCTGTTACTTTGCTAGGAAAGAGAACAATGTTGAAATTGACCCAGTAGAAGAAGGTAATGTGGAAGAGAGTGTACAGATTTCTAATAAGATAAGTTTCACAAGGAAATTTCCATCTTTCAGGTGAAATCAAGTGAGAGGAAAACAATAGTGAATGGAAGGATTTTGCCACATACTTGATGGTAGAAAATTGTTTTGATTTGGGATCGGACCAACGTATGTGTACTTATTGTTTTAACAAATTAAACAAAAACAGGATGCCTGCTAGAGCGGTTTTTAATAATCTGGAATTGGTTGACATTCCTTCTGAACTGAAGGATTTAAATACTTATGAATCTATTTTGATTCAAAGTGTGCATCCTTTTCAGGCTATTGTACGAATGGAGCCAAAGACAGGGAAATTGCCTCCATCAGATTTACAGAGAGGATTAAAGGGAAGAGTTGTTTATTTGCCTTTAGATTTGAAGAAAAACATTAATACAATTGGAGTAGAGAAAGTGGAAGAGGAACCTCTGGTTATCCTAGTTAATGGGGTTCCGACAAAGAGTAAGAAAATCTGGCAAGATTTAGTGGATGTTAGGAAAGTCAAAAAGGCAACATTGTATTTGATAAAAAACAATGAGTACTACAAGAATGTATGTGTTGCAGAAGAGGAAGTAAGTGAAGAAGAAGACAGTGAATTGTATGTTGGACAAATTGAGAAAGTAGAAGCCTCTAAAAATGAAGAACTATATGAACATTATAGTGTTCATCCTTTGCATTCCAAGGAAGTCATGGGGAATGCTATTGAGTTGTTTCAAATGAAACAAGCCAAAGGGAGTCCCATTAGTGTTTGGGAGGAAAGTTTGGAAGCTCGGTGTTTCCCACAGTTATTTCCCACAGGTCGAGGAGGACGATATGATGAGCGACCTGATCAAATTCCTGCTTCTGAATACCGGACTTTACGATTGTATGCAGAAGATCCTAGGTTTCATCAATGCATTCCCTATTTGTTTCATCTATTGTTTGAAAGTGATCTGTCTGGACTGTCTTATGCAGTGAACCACATCCTGAAAATTGGTGTACAACTGCGAAATATCTCAGCAAGGGACTTTATGGATAAAGTCAATATGCAAGACAGTATTTTGGATTCTCACCTGATTAATCTGATGGCATGTCAGCGTGGTACTAATGAGTATTGGTACCGTCGTCATGGTGACTTAAAATGTATGCTGAGGAACTTAGGAACTCCCACATGGTTCCTCACTCTCAGCTGTGCTGAGTATGGCTGGGAAGACTTACTTGAATTTCTACGAGAGGCAAATGGAAACATTGAAAATATTGAATTCAAGACACCCGGAGAACTGTGCTCTTTGGATCCAGTGAATGTATGCAGGTACTTCAATCATAGATTTGAAGCCATGATGTCTTTCATCACAAACAAGAAAAATCCACCTCTTGGAGAGGTGTTGGATTTCTTCTGGAGAAAGGAGTATCAAGCACGAGGTGCTCCTCATATACATATGCTGCTATGGATCAAAGATGCACCCAAATTTGGAACAGATCCGGATGACTTAGTGATGAATTTCATAGAACAGTATTCTACATGTGCTGTTCCAAAGACAAAGGAAGACAAAAGTCTAAGAGAACAAGTTTTACGGTTTCAAAGCCATCGTTGTGGAAAGTACTGTTGTCGTAAATTCAGAAACAAAAACAAGTACTATACAAAATGTCGTTTTGGATTTCCACGATCGGTGATATCTAAAGGAAGAGTGAACAATTTGATGTCTTCGCTGCGACATAATGTGACGAGGAAATCACCCAAAAATACATACAATTTGAAAAGAAACGAAGAGTCCAAGGACATCAACGACTACAACCCAGTGATTTTGTCCATGTGGAATGCTAACATGGATATACAGTTTGTGGCTGACAACTGTATGGCTGTGGCTCGGTATGTGACGTCTTACATCACAAAAAAAGAAAAGACAGAACTCAAGGATATGTGGGAGGACATTTCCCATGAAAAGAGCCTCAGTAAGAAGTTGTACAGTTTCAGTCGGAAGATGTTGTCGCATCGAGAAATCGGAGCTTACGAATGTTCTGACCGGTTACCTTCAGCAAGTCTCTATGCCAAATCTAGGAGTATCATTTGGGCAAGTCTTGGTCTTGCTGCAACGTGTAATTGAGTTCTGAAACCTGTACGGGAAATTGAGTATTTGGCGGAGAAGGAGCCAAGCAGTACAGATATTTTGAAGACCAACATGTTGGATACATATTATCCAAATAGAAGCAGTCACCTGGAGAATGTTTGTCTGTATGAGGTTCTACAAAATTACATTTTCAAGAGGAACATCACAGAAGATATTGATATAGGAGTGTATGCTGTAATTGGAAGTGAGGAATGTCTGGTCAAGCACAAAAAATGTCTATTGGTAAATCATCGAAAATTGGATTGCGAATCTCCAGAAAGAAAAGAGTTTTTCTATTTAGCTCTTTTGCAACTTTTCAAGCCTTGGCGTGCAGAAGAGGAACTGCTTGGAGATTTCCTCTGTTACGAAGACTCTTTCAATGCAGCCAAGGAGTCCATAGAATGTCCTGTTTTTCCAAAATATCTAGAAATGTTGAATGCAGAAATTGAGCAGGAAGCAACAATTGCAGCCGAGATTGCTAGAGACAGTTCTCAGGACAGTCAGAGTTCTGTTTATCGAAAATGAAGCTGCCACTGCCATGAATGAAGTGGAAAGAGCCATGGCACATGCTCTGGAGGATGCGGTTAACTTAGAAGATTTGGAAAGACAACTCAACGTTGAGCAGAGGAAAATATATGACGAAGTTACCAACCAAATTGATCATGGATTAAGTCAGGAGAAGAAAGAGTGCTCATGTACTTCGTTGAAGCCTGTCCGACTGTAAGTGAGTGGAGAAGCAGGAACTGGAAAAAGTTTCCTCATTAAAGCAATTTCATGTTATCTGCAGAAAAGGACTGACTCATCGCTGTCTTGTGTTGTCACCGCTCCAACTGGACTGTCAGCACATAACATTAAAGGTATTACTTTGTATCGGCTACTGATGCTGCCAGTGGAGCATGATAACAAATTACAATACCACAAGTTATCTGGAGATGCTTGTTGTGAAGTATCTAGAGTCCTGAAGAAGATGAAACTTCTTATCATTGACGAAGTAAGCATTGTTTCCAATGTCATGCTTGCCAGTGCATTTGAGAATGCAGGAAGTTCTTAAAACAGAGTATGATGTGTTATATGGTGGCAAACACATCATTGTTTTCGGTGATCTTCTGCAGCTGACACCAGTGAAAGGACAACCAGTGTTTAAACTGCTTACGCATGAAGATACCAGGAAGTGCCTAGGGAGCATTGGCAACGTTAACATATGGTTAAACTTCAATTATGCTGAGCTGTGTGAAAATATGCGTCCGGCGAAAGATGAAGATTACAAGAATATTCTACAAGATGTTAGAATCGGGAAAGTGACCGAGCGTGGGAAAGAAGCTTTACATGCACGATTACTGTCAAATTTGTATCCAGAAGAAGACGTTCTGCCAGAGAATATTTTTCAGAAAATTACTGAGAAGAAATCTGGAATATGTTTGATGCCAACTCTTGCAGAATGTTCCATCTTCAACAACAAAATGTTGAATTTAGAAAACCAAGAGATTGTGAAACTGGAAGCTATTGACAGAATAGAGCATATGGGAGCAACAATTATTTTGTCTGAGAATTTGAAATCTAAATTGGATTCATTAGAGAAGACTATATCTAAAACTGCGGGTTTTGAAAAGACTCTTAATGTGTGCTTAAATTGCCGTATCATTTTGAGAAGGAATTTACATGTTGAAAGAGGTCTGGTAAATGGATCAATGGGTAATGTTGCTGATTTTGAAAAATACAGAAATAAAGATGGAATTGAATTTTTAAAAATTAAATTTGATGGCATTGAGGAAGTACAGCTAATTGGTCGTTGCACAGCTAGGTTTTTGCTTGTAAAAGACTTATATGTTCGCCATAAGCAATTTCCTGTTTGCTTAGCATATGCGATGACAATCCATAAATCACAAGGTTTAAGTGTAGACAGTGCTTTGGTGAATATTGGCAGTTGTTTGTTCAAAGAGGGTATGGCTTATGTAGCATTGTCACGAGTCAGAACTTTATTGGGATTGTACTTGATTGAGTGTGATGCAACAAACATTTGTGCGGATCTAGATTGTGTTAAGGAATACAATAGGTTAAGAAGAGAGTATGCGCCACATTTGCCTCAATATCCTTTGTTTGAGAAGCGTGTGGTAGGCCGGAAACGAAGAAATATCAGTAATAGTAGGGAGGTTGTAGCAAAAAGACCAAAAGTCGATGAACCGAAAATTGTAAGCAGAAAGAAAAGGAATTCTGTTGAAGATGTTGTTGGTTTTCAATTTGAAAATAGTTCTGGTGTCAACTGCTATGCTAATGCAGTGGTTAATGTTGTATTTTCTCTAGAAACTTTAAAAGAACAGATTCTGATCAATTTGAATCAAAGTTTTTGCTGTTTGTTGAATTATGTGTTTGAGAAATGTAGCACTGATAGAACAAGAGTAGAAAGTGTGTCTGAAATTCGAAATCTGTTAGACAAATGTTCAGGTCAAACACAATTCTCTCAAAATATTCAGCAAGATTGTCAGGAGTTTTTAATGTATGTGCTTAATGTATTGCAAGATGAAGGTGTAGATGTAGATCATCTGTTTGGCCTTTCTTATCAATGGCAGCATGACTGTGAGAATTGTACAAATCAAGTACTACTAGTGTAGATTCAGAAAGATTTATATATTTAACTTTGCCAAACAGTAAATCAGCATCCTTTAATAAGCTAGTAAAAGCAGCCGATCAAAACATGGAGCGCAGCCAATGTAAGTCTGCAATGCTGTCCACATTATTTATACGAAGATATGGCCAGTATGTCATTTTAATGTTCCAACGATGTAGGCCTGATGGAACAAAATTGACAACTTTAATTGAAAATGTTGTGGCTTCTCAGTTGTCAATATCAGGAAGGACTTTTCTAACTGCAGCAATTATATATCATGAGGGTCTTTCAACAACATCAGGACATTACACAACTTATTTGAAGTCTGGAAACGGCTGGTCATTCTGCAATGATTCTGTTTTAACTTTCAAGAAAAGATTGCCTTTTCACCTTAAAAATTCTTACCTGGTGTTCTTACAACCAAAAGTTTAGGGAAGAAATCTCGGGATTTGTTCTGAGGAATTTCAAGACGTTCCAATGGCTCCTACACTATATAGCCTTGTGGATAAGTGTAGTACAGAGCAAAAACTGTTTTTTTTAATAAGCTAATTCAAGCAGCAGATCAAAACAAGGAGTAGAGGTAATGTAAGTCTGCAATGTTGTCCACATTATTTATAGAAACTTATGGGTGAAATGTAATTTTGCAATTCCAACTATATAAACCGGATGTAAATAAGTTGTCAAGTCTAATTAAAAATGTTTTGGCTACACAGTCGTCGATTTCAGGAAGAACATTTGTATCTGCCAAATGGTCTGGACAGACCATTTGGCAGTACCTTTAGTCCTGACTTTCCCCCACTCAGCCCCCCCTAGCAAAGAACCTATTCAGGGAAAGGGAAAAAGGAATTATAAAAACATCACAAATGATTCACTGGCCCCCATCATTGGCTCTGTCTATTTGCCACCAGACCCTGAGAAGGCAGCACAAAATCTCGCCAATTCCATCTCTGCGGCAGTAGATTCACTAGCCCCTGTCATTCGACGCTACTCAGCGAGATGTAGGCCTTCGGCTCCCTGGTTCACTGAACCTCTTAGGCTATTGAGACAAGGCTGCAGGAGACAGGAGAGAAAATGGAGGAAATCATGGGACTCCATTGATAGAGAGGCCCATAAGCAATTGCTGGGTGAATATAAAGCTGCAGTCATTAAAACCAAGCAAGAATATTTCTCTAAACTCACTACCTCTCTTTCCTCACCGAAGGAGTTGTTCAAGATAGTGGACTCCCTTTGTACACTACAAGTTCCAGACCCTGTGAAGGGATCCCAGGAGCTTTGTGATAAGATCTCATCTTTTTTCTTCAACAAAATCGATGAGATAGCTATTAACTTAGAAGCGCAGAAAAAGTCCCTTGACACCAATGCTATCCAGGCATTACCAACTCTAGAGGCCTGGAATAGAGACCCCTCCAAGACCCTCTCCAATTTCCCATCACTCACACTCGATAATCTCAACTTATTGCTGAATAGGACTAAATCCTGCTCTCCTTTGGATCCATGTCCTCTTAATGTCCTGAAGGAATGTAGGATCACACTTCTTCCCCCACTGCTGGAAGTAATGAATAGTGCCCTGTTACATGGGATATTCCCGTCAGTCTGGAAGAAAGCCATTGTCAGGCCATTACTCAAAAAACCTTCACTTGACCCCACAATCCTGAAAAACTTTAGGCCCATATCCTTACTTCCTGCACCCGCTAAAATGCTTGAGCTCCATCTGAATATGCATCTGTCTGCGTTCCTGGACTCCTCTGGGTTTTTAGATCATACCCAGCATGGGTTCAGGAAACTCCATAGTACAGAATCTGCACTTACTATGGTTACTGATAACATCAGAATGAAGGTAGATCAGGGTCAGACAACACTGTTGGTCTTACTCGACCTGACCGCAGCATTTGACACCCTATCTCCCTCAATTTTAACATCTCGTCTGAGGGAGATGGGAGTGGAGGGGTCAGCCCTGGACCTTCTGTCCTCTTTTTTAGACCTTAGAGAACAGAGGATTAAACTAGGAGAATACCTCTCCCCTGCTACATCTCTGCAATGTGGGGTACCACAAGGGTCGGCTTTAAGCCCAACCCTATTTAACATTTATGTGGCCCCCCTTGCGAGATTGGTAAAAGCTCAGGGAATGGAAGTAACGTCATACGCAGATGACACTCAGATCATGGTGTCACTAGCCCAACCGGTCAGTACCTCCGCCTCCAGCTTCAGGAGTTGCATGCAAACAGTCTCTGACTGGATGATAGTCAACTCCCTGAAGCTGAACGGCGATAAAACTGAGGTGCTGATCTTCGGAAAGGATCAGGATGTGTGGTCAAGTGAGTGGTGGCCGCAATCCTTGGGAACCTGCCCGGTCCCCTCCCATTCAGCTAGGAACCTTGGGGTTATGTTCGACACCTCGCTGGCAATGACCCTTCAGGTTAATAGGACAGTGGCTACTTGCTGGGGAATTCTTAAAATTCTCCGTCGAATAGTACATTATCTCTCCCCGCAAGCTAGGAAACAGACAGTGGTTGCACTTGTTGGTTCAAGATTGGACTACTGCAACTCACTGTATGCAGGGATTAACAAAGGACTAATACAACGACTGCAAACTGTTCAAAATGCGGCTGCAAGATTCGTCCTGGACACTCCCCGATCCTCCTCGGCAACACTAGCCAGAAAGAATCTACACTGGCTTCCTGTAGAGCATCGTATTTCTTTCAAAATTATTTGTCTGGTACACAGCGCTCTTAAAACTGAAACATCAGTTGGGCTGGGTGCACTTCTATCCAGCTATGTCCCCAGCAGATGTCTACGCTCACGGCAACAAAATCTTCTGGCTATCCCTAGGACCAAGAAGACCAGATGGGGAGGTAGAGCTTTTTCTACAGTCGCCCCCCGTCTCTGGAATGCACTCCCTCTGGAACTTAAGTCTCTATCTTCACTTTCCCTCTTCAAAAAGGCCCTGAAAACATGGTATTTTAAGAAAGCCTACCAGTAATCAGCTCCTGGGACAGATAATCTATCAATATTGAGCTAGGCGCCTTGATGCCCTTTGGGGCTTAGTCTGCGCGATATAAATTTTCCTTCATTTCATTTCATTTCATTCATTTCATTTCATTTCATTTCATTTCATTTCTGCTGCTATTATATGACATGATGGTCCTTTGACAACATCAGGATATTACACAGCTTATTTTAAATGTAAAAAATGCTGGTCTTTCGGCAATGATTTCCATTTGACTAGGAAGCAATGTTGCCTTTTGACTTGTTTTCAGAAGTGAGAATTTAGGGTAGGTAACTGGACTATAATGATTCTAGGTGTTGATATAATTTAGTGTGCTGTTTTAAATTGCTTTCTATGTCACATTTTTGTTAAAACAATGGAGCTTATCTTTCAGAAAGTGGCGGGCAGAAAACAGAAAATAATAACAGCACAACAGAGTATAAGCTGTTCATAGGACATCCTTTGACGTCATGGAAAGTAAGTTACTTTTGAGGAGTTCTGATTTCTGATTGGTTTTATTATATGGGTTTTTTAAACACAATCATTTTGATTGTGTTTTTTTTTCCCCGCTGTCATATGATGAATTACCTTCAACTCACTGTTTTTAGTGAAATTTGATATATTCTGAGAACAGCAAAAATAAACCATTTAATTTGTATAATTAATTCTGTACTTTGAATTGTGATTTTTAATATGTACTTATCTTGTCTCCTGCTCACTCATCTTTTACTACTTTCTATCAATTTAAAAATTTTTGTTCTTTCTTTCACAGATTGAAAGTATAAAAATAACAAGTGACTAAGTTAACGACAATTATAAGGTAAGTGTTTTGTACTCTTTCCGTTACATCTCTATCACATTTAATTTCTATTAGTTCCACTGCTTCATTTCTTTAACCCTCAGTTTCCTGCCTTTGCTACTTCCCTCATTCCTTTTTCTATTACTTACTTACTCTACTCCTTCCACTCCTTTTCTCAGTCCCTCTTTAAACAGTATCTCTGTGTTACTCCCTCTAGCTGTCTTTCTTTTAACATTACTCTCTGTTTACTTCCCTTATACTTACTCTTCTTTTTAAAAAAAAAAAAAAAATTCTGGTTCGCTTCCAGTTCGCGTACCGGCGCGCGAACTGGGAAGCGAATCAAAAGAAATAGAGGTTGCCAGAGTGCTAAACATTCTAGCAATTTCTTATAAAGGGGAGGTAGTTCTGAAAAGAACTTTTTTAAAATTATTTTTGTTGTTTTATATTTTTTTATTATTTTTCAGAACATTTTTTTACTTTTTTTGTATTTTTTGAACGGTTTTATATTTTTTTTGTTTTTTTAAGGGGGGGAAACGAAAATGATTCATTATAAAGGGCTCAACAGGAGCAACAAAAAAAAAAGATAATTTCTTTTCTGGGGCGTTTTGGACATTTGTGATTGTCAATAGCTAAGTTGATTAAATGTATGCTACTCTCCCTGTAGCAAATCAATTGGCCACAAAAAATGCACACGTGCTTCACATTCCCAAACTTCAGTTGGATATTTGGGACCGTCTCCCTCGCCTCTGGTCCTGTCAGTGCCTCTTCATTGGATGTACTGGCCGCAGGTGGGGGATTATCCTGCAGGTCACGTACTTGCGCAGCACTATAATTTATAGGGTGCCACCTGTCCATGTGCCGATGCATGGTATAATTGCCATAGCTGTATTTCTTCTCAGTCCCTCTTGACAGATCTTTTTTGCAGATCAGACAGGTAACGTAGCGGGCATTTACCTTTTTTTGGCCCCGGGGAAACGTGAAAAATTGCCAGATGTAGTTTTCTTTCACATGGGACCTCCTCGGCTGTTCCTGTAAAAACTCCCTAGTCCCTTGCTGCTCTTCCTCTTCTTCCTCCTCTTGCTGAAGGATAACCTGAGGAGGTGGTCCTCTCTTCCTAGGAGGTGGTGGTGGTGGTGGGGATCCACCAGCTGCAGCTACTAATGAAGCCATTTCTTTAGAATCAAAATAGGTCTTCCTCTCAGAAAGTTGAAAGTCAGAGTGAGAAAAAAGGTGGGGCCTTTCATCATTTGAGAAAAAAAATGTTTAAACCAATCAAAAGTGTTATTTTTAGGTCATATGACCTAGCCTTACATCATTAGGAAACCAAAAGTAAAATGAACCAATGAAAAGTTTTATGAACAAGTCACATGACCTGTTATGCTTACGTTACGCGTCCCGCTACGCACCCGGAGCGCTTCCGGGGCGCTGCCCTTCGCGCCTCGGTTCGCGCTCCGGAGCGCTTCCGGGTGCGCTAACGCGGCGCGTCATATGACGCATTACGCGGCAATGCGATACGTGGCGTTTACGCGACGCGTCACAATGTTGTTTTCAAGCGCGGCACTTGCGCTAACGGAATGTCTACCGGTTCGCGCACCGGGTCGCTGCACCAAATTGAGCTAACGGGAAGCTACCCGGTGCGCGGACCGGTAGCGAAACAAAAAAAAATAATTAAAAAAAAAACCATAAAATAATTATGTTACAAACATATAAAATATATTTTTACATTAAAATAAGAATACATTTTACAGCTTTTGATATTTGCTATTAAAAAACCATTGAAATTCACTGAAAAAACCATAGGTTATAGACCATATCTAGTTAGGAATTAGCATTTACAAAACCATTGAAATTCACTGAAAAAACCATAGGTTATAGACCATATATAGTTAGGAATTAGCATTTACAAAACCTTAAAAATTCACTGAAAAAACCATAGGTTATAGACCATATATAGTTAGGGATTAGCATTTACAAAACCGTATTTTACTCGCACAAAACCATTGAAATTCGCATATATAGTTAGATGCACTAACTATATATCGCGCACCCGCAATCCACTGCTGATGATGTCACATATTACATCATTCATGACATGGTCAGTGACATCACTGATGCCATCACTGATGACAACTCAAATGACTTCACTGACAATATCACTGATGACATCATTCATGTGATAATACGATGAACCTTTTCAGACTCTAATATAACCTTAGATACACTCAGTGTAAACAGATACTCACAGACTGTCACTCATCCATGGAGTTACTCATACACTTAGTCAGTCATGCAAAGAATCAATCACACCTCCATTTCCTCAACTATACAGTTATACACACCTTACTTATTCAAACATATACTAACACATATTTACTCTTTTATACAATCCTTGATTGAAGTTCACAATGATTCATACAGCCACTCACACATTCACTGGCTCTTATGCACAGTTATTTATATAAGTCAACTCTCACATGTACTGTGTTTTACATATGTACTTACTGTGACATGTAGCACTGAGATATCAATTCACTCACCAATACACTCATGCACACAGTCAACTACCCATACAGCTGCTTCCACATGCACTTTTGAACCCATACATCTAGTGAATCAACTGCTCACACATCTATGCACAGAGTCATACACCTCCCAGCCACCCACACACATACTCAGTCTCCCATACAAATACTTGGGCAACCAATCAATAACCCATATAGCTACTCATATAGCTACTGATTAACACATGCAGCAGTTTACAGAACAACAGACATAATGATGCACAAATTAAGACAGTTTAGTCACTAACCCATGCACTCAGTGAGACACATTTAATCACTCTCTCATACAGTCAGTCATGCACCTACTAAATCCTTCATCCAGACACTTATACATCCACTCATTCTTCAATATGTAAGACATATTTTAACTTTACAGAAACATACAGTCACTGGATGATGTCATCAGTGATGTCATCAGTGATGTCACTGACCATGTCATGAATGATGTAATATGTGACATCATCAGCAGTGGATTGCGGGAGCGCGATATATAGTTAGTGCAACTAACTATATATGCGAATTTCAATGGTTTTGTGCGAGTAAAATAAGGTTTTGTAAATGCTAATCCCTAACTATATATGGTCTATAACCTATGGTTTTTTCAGTGAATTTTTAAGGTTTTGTAAATGCTAATTCCTAACTATATATGGTCTATAACCTATGTTTTTTTCAGTGAATATATATATATCTAACTATATATATATCTATCTATATATATATATTACCTACTGGCGGTCGCCAGTAGGTAGTTATAGTTAGGATTTTTTTCAATGTTAATTCTCAAAAATCTATTTGGAATAACTTTGGCACCGGTTGACAAATTTGCCTGAAAATTTCCTGAAAATGGCCTCGCGGCGCCCCGGTCTTTCCCTGAAAGTTTGGGGGGGATTCGTCAAGCGGGGGCCGAGATAAAAGGGGGGTCCCAAAACGCGTTTTCTCCATGTTAATTTCCATAGGGTGGTCGATTTCACTTTTAGCCCGAACGGCGGAATGGATTTTCACCAAATTTGGCAAAATTGTAGGGACTGGTAGCCCGATGTGCCTTTGCTATGTCTCGAGATATGTGCTCCTGTAGATTTTGAGTAATTTAGGTTCAAAAAAATATATATATCTATAGCCGCGCCCCGGTACGCGCCCCGGGGAGCGCTCCGGGCGCGACACGCAACTTGCGCGCAGAAAGCTGATTGGTTCTCGGGTGCCTGTAAACATTCGAAACAGTCCGGAGCGGCCGCCATCTTGTGTCTCGGTAAAATCGAGACATAAGAGGTGGCTAAAACAAAGGGGGAAATGACCATAAGGTGCCAGGGATAGACCCCCTCTGACCCCCTAGGTTTGATGTGGGGGCAATAAAAGGGACCAGCGGGGCATTTAAAATATATTTTTTTTTGTTTTGCGGGGGGGGAGCGCTCGGTGCGCTCCCCGGTGCGCGTACCGGGGAGCGCACTATGAGGAAAAAAGAATGACAGAGTTTTTAAAAAATGAAGCCTTTTTTTAGAAATTGGAGGTAGTTCTAAAAAGAACTTTTTTTTTCTTTTTTTTGTTGTTTTATATTTTTTTGTGTTTTTTAGGGGGAGAAACAAAAAAAAAGGGAATTGAAACTGGCTCAACTGGAGCAAAAAAACAAAAAACCCAAAAAATTAGTTCTTTTTGGGGCACTTGTGGTTGTCACCTGCAAGGATGATTAGCTTTACGCTCTGTTCACCATAGGCGATAAGCTTGCCACATGCAGTACAAGTTATTTTAAAATCAGCAAATCTTGGCTGAATACAAGGCATCATCTCTGATGTTTCTGGTCCTGATGAAGAGGGTTTGTTTCTTTGGGAGGTGGTCCTTGAAGAATGGGGAAGGTTACTGGCCAGTTCCCTGAGCTCTGCACGAAAATAGTTGTTAGGGTGCTTTCTGGTCATATGACGAATCATGGTATAGTTACCAAATGAATATTTTTTGTTTGGGTTGCCCCTTGAAAGTTCTTCATTGCAGATTAGGCAAGTTACCTTGGCCGCATTGACTTTTTTCTTCCCCTCTGGGATTGAAAAAAACTCCCATACCATGTGTGGCTGGGCTTGTATGGGGTATTTTCTTCAGGAAGCCATCTTCTCCTCCCCTCCTCCTCTTCCTCTTCCTCCTCCTCCTCTTCTTGACCACCAATATAAACTTGAGCAGGTCCTGTTGGTGGTGGTGGTGGTGGTGGTGGGACAGATGCACCAGCTGCTGCTGCTACTGAAGCCATTATTAAGATCAAAAAGGTACAGAGATGTACAAACAGGTCTTCCTCAGTCAAAGGACAAAGTCAGAATAAGGAAAAAAGGTGGGGTCTTTCATCATTTGGAAAAAAATCTGTCCTGAACCAATGAGAAGTGTTATTTTCAGGTCACAAGACCAGGGGCTTCATCATTATGAAACCAAAACTGTTATGAACCAATAAAAAGTGTTATTTTCAGGTCACATGACCGACGCGCTTACGCTGCGCGCCCCGGGTCGCGTAGCGTAAGCGCGTCGGATGTTTACGTTGCGCGATCGTATTCGCTCGAGTACTTCCGGGTGCGCTTACGCCGTGCGTATCACGCGGACGCGGCTACGCGATACGTCACGATCATGTTTTCGTTTGCGATATTGGCGCTCACGGGACGCTCCCCGGAGCGCGCCCCGGGGCGCTTTTTAGAAGTACGCTCTCCGGGGCGCTCCCCGGGGCGCGCTCCGGGAGCGCTCCAAAAATAAAAAAAATAAAAAAAATAAAATGGGATAATTGTAGGGACAGGTAGCCCTATTCTGAAGTGGTTTTTAAAAAAATTTACTTTAGAAAAATATTTATTGTGCTACATTGGGCTTAATATAATCCAGGGTCTAATAATCTCGAGGCTAGACTATAGCAACGTGATATACTTGGGCGCCCCAGAGGTTACTCTGAATAAACTTCAGAGAATTCAGAACACGGCGGCCCGGATTCTCACTAATACCCCCGCCAGAGTATCGGCCAAACCGGCCCTAAAACTCCTTCACTGGCTGCCTATCAGAGAGCGGGTCAAATTCAAGGCCTTGTGCCTGGCCCACAAACTTCAACAAAATCAAGGCCCCCCTGCCCTCAGAAAATTTGTCACACCCTACAAACCCTCAAGATCCCTCCGTTCTAACACAGAAAACCTGATTGTGGCTCCCAAATTCAAGAGAGCCCGATCCGGTGGTAGGCGTTTCTCAGTCCAGGCTGCACGACTCTGGAACTCACTCCCCCGAGCACTGCGCCTCGAACCTCAATACCTCCGCTTCAGGAAACAACTCAAAACTCATCTTTTCCCACAATGATTCACTCTTGCCCCTTACTCTGCTCCGCTGTTCCCTTTTCTCCTGCCCTCCTTTCCCTGTCCATGTCCCACTGTACCTAGTAGATAGGTTTTATTCAGCGCTGGGATACCTCAGGGTGACTACGCGCTTTAGAAAAATAAATAATAATAATAATAATAATAATAATAATATGTTAGAGCCAAAATGTAGCCCAAATGTAGCCCAATGCAGCCTAATGTAGCCCAAAGATGGCCACCAGAGACAAAAAAAAATATATCCCAAATATCAGCCAGATGTAGCCAAACTGTAGCCCAATGACAGAATGTATCAGAGTGTTCTAAACAACTAGAGCGCTAACAGTCTTACTTATAAAGTGAGATTTAAAGTTAGGAATTAGCATAAAAAAAACTATAAAATTCACTGAAAAAACCATAGGTTAAATACCAGTTATAGTTAGGAATTAGCATTTAAAAAACCTATGAAATTCACTGAAAAAACCATAGGTTTCACACCAGTTATAGTTAGGAATTAGCATTTAAAAAACCTATTAAATTCACTAAAAAAACCATAGGTTTCACATCAGTTATAGTAAGCTGGAAATTTTACTGTCATAAAACCATTGAAATTCCACGTTATAGTTAGTTGGACTCACTATAACTTGCGCGTGTAATGCACTGCTGATGACGTCACATATTACATCACTCATGACATGGTCAGTGACATCACTCATGACATCACTGATGACATCATCCTTGTGACAGAGTGACAGACCTCCTTTCACTGTAATGTAACCCATGAAAAACATATTGAAAAATATAAATTAAAACATTTAAAAAAATGGAGATACCCATACCAGTTACAACAACCAATTCAATAATTCCACCATTTATATATACATTTACACATTCATCAACAGTTTCATATAGTCACTCATACATATACTCACTCATCATATGTAGTGATACACCTATTCATCCTGTTACACACCGACAGTCATCAAAAAGTTACTCACACATATACTCACATATGCAAATAAACTAATAAACATCCATTTATTTGCATATACAAGTATACACACACTACAACCTTACTTCTAAGGAAACTTACACATACTTACTCTCTTAAACAATCACTTATAGAAACACATACTTATTTAAACAGGAACTCTTACAATCTCTCACTCTCTCATATACTCACTTATATACATCAATACTCACATATACTAGATAAAAACATATCTTGTTACTGATAAAGACAATAGTGAGATAGTCATTCACTCACTAACACACACATATACACACTCATCCACCCATACAGTCCTGCACATATGCTGTCTTCTAAACACATACAAACAGTGAGTCAGTCACCAACCCATGCAGCCACTTATACACAAAGTGAAACCCTGATACATATATTACAATATTTAAAAGTTACTTGCTAATATATATATACACTAAAATACACTTAATAAGGCAGTTAACCAATCAATTCTTTTGAAAAAAACATCCATTTACACACTTATTTAACCATTTATTCTTCCATCGTCCTTTACAAATACATATATAAAAAAAATTTATTTTTCAGAAAGACACACATTCACTGGATGGTGTCATCAGGGATGTCATGAGTGATGTCACTGACCATGTCATGAGTGATGTAATATGTGACGTCATCAGCAGTGCATTACACGCACAAGTTATAGTGAATCCAACTAACTACAACGTGGGAATTTCATTGGTTTTATGTCAGTAAAATTTCCACCTAACTATAACTGGTATGAAACCTATGGTTTTTTCAGTGAATATATATCTATATATGACTGCTCCCAAATTTCCTCCACGTTCCATAAGAACAAGAAAACAGCACTCTCAAGGGGGGGGGGGGTTATCAGTGCCAACAGTTCTTTATTAGCAACCCAGCACAGACAAGACGCGTTTCGGCGCTTAGCCTTTGTCAATTGCGACTTCGAACGCGCTGCCATTACTTTTAAATGCATTGCTTCAATCACAGTGTGTATGGCATTGACATAGAAAGAAGACAACAAAATTGCAAACTACTCGCCATTTTGGAAAGTGCAATTAAAACATGAAAAGAAAGTATATACATTCAAAATTCATGGTCTTCAATTATGAGGTAGTGCGCTCAAGTGTGCAGCAGGCTGGTGGTTTCTGGGGCAGTAATATATATATATATATATATATATATATATATATATATATATATATATATATATATATATATATATATATATATATATATATATATATATATCCATACTAATATAATAAAGAGAGAGCCCACACCTTTGAGGCGGGTAATCTCAGGAACCACAGCACCAATCACAACACCCCATACAGCGTTGGAAAGGGCAGTTGCAGCAGAAGGACATAGGCTATGCAGATGCCCATCATATACATTTAAAAGCAAAAAGAACTGTGCCAGCAAAGTAGTCCCTTGTGGGCGTGTCTGCGTTGTGCTGTGGGCATGTGCTGAGGGCATGACAAACGATGGGGGTGTGTGGTACATTCCGCCCTTCATGCCATGTCTCATATCGTGTGCTAATCCCACCCTGCTCCCTTTAAATACCCCTGCACCCCATAATCATAACCCACCCGTACTCCTTAAAATACCCCAACACCCTTAAATATACCCTGTACCCCAAAACCGAAACCTATCCCTAAACCCAAAAAATACCCCTGTACCCCAATACCCAAACCTAGCCCTGAACCCTATAAATACCCCTGTAACTCAAAACCCAAACCTACCCCTAAACCCTAAAAATATCCCTGTACCCCAAAACCCAACCCTAGCCCTGACACCCTAAAAATACCACTGTACCCCTAAACCCAAACCTACCCCAAACCCTAAAATACCCCTGTACCCCAAAACCCAAACCTAGCCCTGAACCCTAAAAATAACCCTGTACCCCAAAACCCAAATCTACCCCTGAACCCTAAAATACCGCTGTACCCCAAATCCCAAACCTAGCCCTGAACCCTAAAAATACCCCTGTACCCCAACACCCAAACCTAGCCCTGAACCCTTAAAATACCCCTGTGCCCCAAAACCCAAACCTAACCCTGAACCCTAAAAATACCCTTATACCCCAAAACCCTAACCTAGCCCTAAACCCTAAAAATACCCCTGTACCCCAAAATCCATACTTATCCCTAAACCCTAAAACTACCCCTGTACCCCATAACCCAAAACTATATCTGAACCCTTAAAATACCCAAACACCCCAAAACATATACCTCAGTACCCCAAAACATATACCCCTATACCCATACTTACCTTATCCAAACATTTAAAAAAACATGCTTTTACCATTCATGCATTTACAACGAATTTCGTTATAAATGTATGCGTGGTAAAAGCATATAAAATGTAATGCCATGTGTTATAATGGCATTGCGGAGTCATGGTACTTTCGTAATGAAAGTATGCAGAGTGATGGTATGCGGAAAGAAAGTTGCAGAATAATGGGCTTTTACCCTCCCCCGGGAAATACATTGGTGGCACGGCAGCCCACATCTCCAGCAACATAATCATATTTTTTCACCACCCATTTGAAAAATGCACAGGTCTCTCTCATTCATGGCCAGCACCGACATACACTTTTAGACACACCTCCCGCCACAAGTTCTAGAATTGCGAACTTTAGAGCTGGGGAGCTACGTTTGAATCTCGGCATCAGTTCAACATCCTGTGATTCCAGGTAAATCGCTTTGTCTCCCCGTGCCTACCACAAATGAATGTGTTCTTCTGTAATGTACATTGTGATCATGCCATGTTGTCGAGTTCACGCTATATAATATTGCAAGGAAAAATAAAGTAGGGAAACTCGAGTTCACACACTACTGACACGCACTCTTAAGTGCATCAGCAGTGCACTGTGAATCGGAACATTTCACAGGCCTGTCACAGATAAGAAATGCTATCAAAACAAAATCCTACAAAACATTATACTACTGGCCGGCAGCAATTCATACCCGGACAACGTCGGGACGGGCTGCTAGTATATATATATATATATATATATATATATATATATATATATATATATATATATATATATATATATATATATATATATATTACCTACTGGCGATAGCCAGTAGGTATATATAGTTAGGATTTTTTCTCTATGGAACTTTTGAAAATTCTATGTCTAATAACTTTGCCGTTTGTGGACAGAATCGGCTGAAATTTTCAGGAAAATGGCACATTTTGTTTCTGAGCAGCCCCTAAAAATTTGGGGGGGTTCCGTCAAGGGGGGGCCGAGAAAAAAGGGGGGTCCCAAAACGCGTTTTTCCCATTCATTTTTCCATAGGGCGTTTGGCCTCACTTTTAGCTCGAACGGCTGAATGGATTTGCACGAAACTTGGCAAAATTGTAGGGACTGTTAGCCCGATGTGCCTTTGCTGGGTCTCAATATATGTACTCCAGTGGATTTTGAGAAATTAACATTTAAAAAAACAGATATATCTGTGACAGCGTACCGGATAGCGCACCAGTTCGCGTACTTTTCGCGTAACGGAGCTTTGCGAAGCGAAGCTGATTGGCTCTCCGGTGTCTGTCAACATTCTAAACAGTCCGGAGCGGCCGCCATCTTGTCTCTCGGTAGGATCGAGAGACAAGAGGAGGCCAAAACGAAGGGGGAAATGAAGGAAAGGGGGCAAGGTAGACCCCTTCTGACCCCCTAGGATTGATGAGGGGGATATTAAAGTGCCCCGCGGGGCCCAAAAAAAAAAAAATTGTGATTTTTTGTTTTAGAGGCGCAAATCGGTACGTGAACCGGGCAGCTAACCGGGCAGCTAACCGGCAGCGTAACGGGAGTCTGAGGAGAAGCTGATTGGCTGTCAACATTGTAAACAGTCTGGAGTGGCCGCCATCTTGTCTCTCGGTAGGATTGAGAGACAAGAGGTGGTGAAAAACGAAGGGAGAAATGAAGGAAAGGGGGCAAGGTAGACCCCTCCTGACCCCCTAGGATTGATGAGGGGGATATTAAAGTGCCCCGCGGGGCAAAAAAAAAAAAAAAAAAAATTGCGATTTTTCGCCGTAGAGTCGCGTCCCGGTACGCGAACCGGGCAGCTAACTGGGCAGCTAACCGGCAGCGTAACGGGAGTCTGAGGAGAAGCTGATTGGCTGTCAACATTGTAAACAGTCCGGAGCGGCCGCCATCTTGTCTCTCGGTAGGATCGAGAGACAAGAGGTGGTGAAAAACGAAGGGGGAAATTAAGGAAAGGGGGCAAGGTAGACCCCTCCTGACCCCCTAGGATTGATGAGGGGGATATTAAAGTGCCCCACGGGGCAAAAGAAAAAATAAAATTGCGATTTTTCGCGGTAGAGGCGCTTCCCGGTACGCCAACCGGGCAGCTAACCCGCCTCAGAAAACCTAGATGGTCAGGAAGTGTCTACCGTGCCCCCTTCTACCCATTCTCAACGTTGTTTGTCCTCCATCTTGTGTCTCGATTCTACCGAAAACAATATGGAGGACTCCTGTAACGCTGCCGGTGCGCGTACCGGGGCACGCACCGGTAAGCGCTCCCTAAAAAAAGGTGGGAAAGTCATTTACAGAAAAACCACTGGAGACACTTTCATCAAATATAGAATAGGCCCTACTACATAGCAGTCCCTACCATTTAACCAAATTTGATGGAATTCCATTGAGACATTTATGCTGTAGGCCTGACTAAATATCCTGAGGTAAATTACGTGACAAAAACACATATGAAGTGTTAGAATTGACAACCAATTAAAATGTTACTTTCATTTTCCACTATTATTTCATGACATTTGATTGGTTATGTACCTGAATATATATAAAGAAAGAGAGAGAAACACAGCCATTTTGACTACTACTTCCTGAAGTACATTTCAAGAGCATTTTCACTGACAACTTAAACTTCTTTTTGAAAGGTAAGATGTTATTTTAAAAACTGAAGTATGTTGTGCACTTTAAGTTAATTTGGAAAACATTTTCTGATAGTTATATACTATCCCTCTGTAATAGTTATAGAATGAGATAGACTTCTCTGTTATAGTTATGGATGGAGTTAGGCTTGTCTTGTATAATTATGAATTTACTTAGGCTTTATCACATACACTTTTTTACATTTCTACTTCCAGTCTGATACCATACACTGCCCAAAGATAAAATCACTGTTAAAAAAACCAAAGTACCTGTCTGAACTTAAACCCAACAGTGCCCTATCTCTACTGATATCTTTTTTTAAAATGCAAATTACAGCACAAAAATGGAAGGAGAGCAAAAATTTTCCAGCGAAATTGTTCTGGAGAGCAACAATGAAAAAGTTATTGAACCCAACGATAACTCAGAATTCATGGATAATTCACGGGACTATGAACTACTTCAATGTGTACAATCAGTAGATTTCCTGATTCAAAATAAGGACATTTCCGACAATCAAATATTAGAAGTTCTGTTAAATTTGGAAAAGGAATCTGAAAAATAAATGTATATTTAATAATTCAAAAATTGTTTGAGACATTATTCATTTTTATATTTTTTTCTTAAACCAGTACCAAATTGATTATAATGTAAAGTAAGACTTAAAATATACTGTGCAACTTTTTTGTGTTACATAGTAAGTTTGCTCATAGTTACTTCCTTTCTCCCACTATATTATCTCCAATGTGTATTTAACATCTCTTTATCATCTCCTGCCTCCATATTGTTTCTGCTTTCCTGACAGACTATGGTATGAATTCCATATACCACAATAACTTTGGTAACAACATGCAAGATATCTACAAAGGACGCAGTGTATATTAAATTTTAGGCTCTGCATTGGTACCTACATGTTGGTACTTGAATAAAAAAAATTAAAAAAAACAACAAAAAGAACAATTAATAAACATACAATATTTGAAAAGTCTATCATTCTTTTTTCCCCATAGTACGCTCCCCGGTCCGCTTCCCGGTGCGCGTACCGGGCGCTCCCCCCGCAAAAAATCGAAAAAAAAGTACTTTTTTTTGGCCCCGCGGGGCCCTTTTAAAGCCCCCACATCAAACCTAGGGGGGCAGGGAGGGTCTACTCTGCCCCCTTATGGTCATTTCCCCCTTTCTTTTGGCCACCTCTCATGTCTCGATCCTACCGAGACACAAGATGGCGGCCGCTCTGGACTGTTTAGAATGTTTACAGACACCCGAGAGCCAATCAGCTTTCCGTGCGCAAGTCGCGTGGCGCGCCCGGTGCGCTCCCTGGTGCGCGTACCGGGGCGCGCCTATAGATATATATTTTTTTTTTAACCTAAATTACTCAAAATCCAATGGAGCACATATCTTGAGACATAGCAAAGGCACATCGGGCTACCAGTCCCTATAATTTTGCCAAGTTTGGTGTAAATCCATTCAGCCGTTCTGGCTAAAAGTGAGGTCGACCGCCCTATGGAAATTAACATGGGGAAAACGCGTTTTGGGACCCCCCTTTTATCTCGGCCCCCGCTTGACGCATCCCCCCAAACTTTCAGGGAAGGACCGGAGCTCGACGAGGCCATTTTGAGGAAATTTTCAGGCAGATTCGTCAACCGGCGCCAAAGTTATTCCAAATAGAATTTTGAGATTTAACATTGAAAAAAATCCTAACTATAACTACCTACTAGCGACCGCCAGTAGGTAATATATATATATATATATATACATATATATATATATATATATATATATATATATATATATATATATATATATATATATATATATATATATATATATATATATATATATATATATATATATATATATATATATATATATATATATATATATATATATAGACATACACTCACACACATATAATATTTTTTCAATTGGCTGTAACTTGTGACCCCATGGACTGATTTGCAATGGTGTAGTGAGCTCAGATCTGCATGACAAGTTCTGTGCAGATTCTCTCAGGAGTAAAAAATTGCAAGGAACAGGGTCAAAATAGAGGGAGCATCTACAAAATGTAAAACAGCATTGTATCAGAAAGAATTTGGATTTATAGCTAGGTGTTAGACACTGCCCTTTCTCTGTCGTGTTCTCCCTGCCAACCAGACATATGGCCATAAGTGACAAGGATGTTACTGCATATTTACTTTAGTGTTTTGTGTCTTATAGAGAACAGGTTCTCTATGTTCTCTAATGGACTCCAAGTCTAGTGACGTAAATTATTAATAAAATTAATGATGCAGTACGTGCCGTAAGCCGGTTACACTCTGAGAAATATAGAGGTGTAATACCAAGCTCTGTGTGTGACGTAATTCATTTATAGGCTACTGGGGTGGGGAGAACACTACAACTGATTATGAGATAGGGGATATGCAAACTCTGCAACCGAAAGAGTCAAATGTGCTTCCCAGAGAGTTTTCCGAGGTCCAGCAAACTGATTGTGCATGCCACGTGTGCCTCAGTCAAAGTGAAGAATTGATGGTTGGCTTATGTGGAGTCAAACTGCAACTCCAGCCAGTATGAGTCCTTCAAAGAAAGGGAAGGCCCTGCGGAAAGTTTCACTTATCGTCAGTTAGGAAATTGCTAATATGACAGAGATAACATGTGCGACATCACAACTTAACACAGTGCTCTAATTCACACAATTTGAAAGTGTCAAAGGCAGTATCAACCAGGTACAGAAAGTGCAACAAGCTGCAACAGCCCAGTGTAAGAGAACACTCCAAGCAGAAGTAGATAAGCACAAAAAAGCACTAAGAGGCAGAGATCAACTGGGTGTGAGTAAGATTCATGAAACGCCAAGGGTGGCACACCTCATATACAAGAAATGAGCATCCACTTACCCAACATCTAGAGTATAGAGAGAACCCGCTACAGCAATGCCGCCTTCTTAAAACCACTGTTCACTTTCGATGTTGCTACGAAGCAGAATATTGGTGCTAGAAGGACTGTCTGAATTGAAGCTTTCAATGATTTATTTGATGCACTGGAAGAAGCAGATGACAAAAAGATCAGCAAATATCTGAAAAACTGGCAGGTGATAGAGTGAAGAAAGTGATCAAAAATAACAAGAGGCGAAGAAACTTCATATCATCAACTTAAAGATGTGCAGAACACCAAATTCATTCTGATGCAGAATGTTGACTATGAAAGGTACATTTTCAGTCAGGAGAGACAAACAGATGGTGAAACGATGGATGAATTTGTTGAAAATCTTTACATGCTCATCAAACACTGCAAGTTCTACTAATTCATTGACAAAGAAGCCATTCATTTCAGAGTCATAGAATAGTGCCTGTCTGATTCCTTCAGATGCTGAATGCCAGGAGAAACGTGCAGTCTGGAGCATGTGCTCATGGCGGACAAAGCTCAGGAATGTACAGACAAACAAGCCACTAACATGGAGGCCGGAGGAGACCAGACTGAATGGGCATTGAGAATGAAAAGCAAGAAAAAATCACAAGGTAGAAGGTCACAAAGTATGTTGCAGAAGTAAAAGAAGTTATTGATGTAGATTTTCCTTTCCAAGTGAAGGTAAATGTCCTGCCATTGGACAGATCTGTAAAGGCTGTGGGAAAGAAAACCATTTTGTAACAGTGTGAAGACAAAACGGCTGCCAGAAAGTTCCAGAAGCATTCCAGTCATGCTCATCGAAGTAAACAACAACATCATTTGAAGCAAGTAGAAATTGTAAAAAGGCTGAATGTCATCCAATTCCTCATTGAGAGGTTCTTCTATGTTACTGCCAAGCAACAGTGGAGAAGATGGGTGTGCCATGTCAATGCTGGCTACTGAAAGATGAGTTAATGTAGCTTTGGCTTCCTGCTAGTAAGAATACAAGTTGGAAAAGGGTTGACAAGTGAAATCACAAAATTCATTTGGACATTGTCCCAAAAAACAATTGAAGTTTAGAGGTTGCTATATATCATTTGTCATAGACAGTGGCATGTCGATAAACATCATGGCAGTCAAAAAGTTCAATGAACTGTCTCCAGTGCCCCATCTCACACCATCAAAAACCAAGGTATATACGTGGGTGTCTTTGAAGCCATTATACAGTCAAGGTTCATTCATGGCAATAATGAAACACAAAAAGATCAAGGTACAAGCACCAATCAATGTCCTTCAGGGCACTTCATTGAGTGCATGTTTGCTCAGCTTCAGCACTGCTGCTGACATGGGACTCATTTCTATGAATTACTATATCAATGGTCATCACAAATTAGTGAATCAGTTTCTGTCCTTGTTTCATGGATTAGGAAAGCTTAGGACAATAAAAGTGTAGCTCCTCATTAATGAGGACATTTGTCCTGTTGCTAAATGACATTGTCTAATTGACTTTCATCTACAAGTGGTTGTTGAAAAAGAAATTGAGACTTTGCTAAAACATGATATGATTGAGTACTCCACTGATCCAACACCATGGGTTTCGCTGATTTTGGTGGCACCTAAAAAGCACTGTTGAGGGTATGTTCAAATTTGTGTTGACATGCGTCAAGTAAACAAGGAAATCAAAAGAGAACCACATTCACGTCTGCACATTGCAGATATGATTACCCAGTTGTATGGTGCCAAAGCCTTTTCTCGCCTTGATCTGAACAAAGGATATCATCATCTCAAACTGGAAGAAAAATGCAGGTACATTGCTACCTTTTCAACTCATGTTAGTTTGTTCAGATACAAAAAATATTGAGTTTCGGAGTGTCTTCAGCAGCTAAACTCTTCCAAGATGCCAGTCATCGCATTATACAGCTTGTCCTGCATGCTTTCAATTACAGTGATGATATACTGGTATTTGGGGCCACACGGAAAGAACATGATAGAGCCCTTACACTTGTGTGCTGTCTACTTGCTGATGCTGGTCTCACATTGAATGCTGAAAAAAGCAAGTTTAATAAATCAAAATTAAAGTTCTTTGGGCACATTTTCTTGGAAGGGGGAATGACTCCAGGTCCAGCCAAGGTTTGGGCTTTGTTATCTACTTCCCCTCCACAAGATGTAACCATGCTGCGTTATTATCTTGGTATGGCCAGCCACTGTTCCAGGTCCATCCGTGACATTGCTACTGTGAGAGGCCCATTGAGAGAGTTAATGTAAAAGAATGTTTCATTTCAGTGGTCACGAGAGGGTGATCAAAGTTTCAAGACTATTAAGCATGGAATTAAAAATGGGACTAAAATAGCTTACTTTGATCAGAAGTTTCATACATGGGTTGTTGTGGATGCCAACTCAGTGGGTTTGGGTGCGATCTTTGCCCAACATAGTGGACATGTAAATGACTGTAGGTGTATTGTAGCTTATGCTAGCCGAAGTTTGGCACAGACTGAACAAGCTTCCGTGCAACCTGAGAAGGAAAGCCTAGCTTTTGTATGGACTTGCAAACATTTTCATTTGTTTCTGTATGGGAAGCATTTTATGCTTGTTACTGATCACCAAGCACCGCTCACTACTTTTGACAATTAAAAGGCCAAGATGCCCCCTTGCATTGAGAGGTGGGAGCTGCCACTGCAAGAATATGACTACTCCATTTTGCACCTGCTGAGAAAAGATCAAGCCTGGCACACTACTTTTCTCGAGTGCCCATACAGTATCAGAGTACCCATTCTACAGTGGCCAAGGCTTACATTAACTTCATTGTGAGATCTAGCACTCCTGAAGCTATGTCAGAGAAGCAAATAAGTGCTGCTACCAATGCAGATAGGAAAATACTCAACCTAAAATACAATATTATGCATCAATCCTAGAGAACACATACTTGCCCTCTTGATAATGACAGTCCATACCAGAATTTGAAGAATGTGCATGATGAACCATCAGTTACACTAGAAAGGATTATCTTGCAAGGGTCAAGAATTGCCATTCCTGAAAGCCTACGATAGCAAGTCATGATAGTGGCACATCATGAAATTGTCACCACAAAGCAAGCTCTTTGTGATCATACTTGGTTCCCTCATCTTGATGAGCAATTTAAGAGAGAGCTCCAGGCTTGTCACTTGTGTAACTTTTTATATCCCAAAACAACATGGCATCCTTTGAGCATGTCAAATCTCCCAAAACATGTCTGGGAGAAGATTGCAGTCGACTTTTTTGTGTGTCTTGAAAATGACCATTACCTCATGGTAATCATAGATGAATACTCTTGGTTTCCTCTAGTGGAAGACCTTTCATCAATCACTCATGAACGAGTAGTTGTAAGACTAGAAGGCATATTTTCCACCTGGATTATTCCATCCAATCTAAAATCTGACAATGGACCACACTTCAAAAGTCGGGAATTCAAGTACTTTCTTGCTCATTTGAATATCAGGCATCAGAAATCACAACTCTATGGCCACAGTCTAAAGGTGGTGTTGAACGTTTTATTAGCAGTCTTAAGAAGGCTGTCCAGTGCGCTTCCCTGGTGAGAGTGGAGTGAGACTTTGTCATTGGAAGGCTTGGAGAGAAGAGGACAAGGCTGGGGCAAGATGACCGCTGACGGACCGTAGGAGGATAGTCACACACTCCTTCTCTCCCGTCATGGAGTAAAAAAATGATACCCTGAGTACCCTGTACAAATCAGGTACCGATGTGGAGTATGCAGAGTATGCAGTACATGCAGTACGTTGCAGAGTGGAGCATAGAACAAAGATACAGGTCGCAAGAGCCCAGACAAATAAACGTCTACCTGAAAGTAGCGCTCTGGAGCTGGGAGCGTCTCGTGGCAGGCAGATCACGACTGTGGTCAGAAGTCAGCAGATTGTGGAAGCGGAGGTGGAACGCACAGACAATGGCACCCGAGGCCCAAAGCCGAAGGAGACAAAGGATCAAACACTGGCTGCGGGAGTAGGAATTGAAACCCCGGGAGCAGTGTCCTCCACCGCCGCAGCACGAGCGGGAGCAGTGAGTAGGAAAGTGGCAGTGAAGACTACCGGTGTCAGCTCAACTGGGGAAGTTCTGAAGTCTGCCGATCGCGGCGCAGGGGGAAAGGAGACAGTACCTGAGGACATCAGGAAAGGTGTCAGAGGTCGGGTGCCCGTTGCTGGGAAATCCCTGATGGGTAAAGAGGCGCTCCGTCAACCGACGCTGCACGAAGTATTCCCTCCTGTCAGATCGCTGTCAGTGCCGAATCCAGGGGAAATGCCGGCTTAGACTCCGCAAGGCATCGAGCGGGAGGCCAGACAAGAGGAGCAGAGTGATGCAGAGGATGATCCTAGAGATGCCGAGGCAGAGGGGCTGAACGAACCGCATGCAAGCAACGTGAATGGAGACACAGGACTTATGGTGGAGGCTCCAGGAGAGGAAATAGGAGCAGGAGCACTGGCAGCAGAGGCATTAGGTCAGTGGGAGCAAATGAGAGACGCAACTCAGCAGGAGGTAAGGGGGGACTGCAGAGGCAAGAGAGACTGATAAAACGGGTACAAGCACAGAGCAGCAAATCCCACAGGAGCAAGAAGACGAGCAGGAAGAGGCCCTAGCAGTAACCCCAGTAGAACTACCTCTGGTTAGCAAAATACTACACACAATACCCTAAGCCCAGACATTGACACAGGGGCAAGCAAAGGCACAACGGCACCAGCTAAGAAAAAACAAAGACAAAGTACTCAACCCCATTAAGACCGGGGAAGGGGTATACATGAAGTTAAAGGAGGCTGCTAATCGCCTGGGGGACTTTGGTAGCAAAAAACACGAGAAACCAAGAGCCATGGCAAACACAGTACCCTGACACACAGGGCCTGGGGGAAGGCTGGAGAAAGCAGTACCAGGTTCTCTGAGCGATGATTGCTTTTTCTCATTAAACGAAGACACAGGTGCCTCAGTCTCTAGCAGGGGAAGTTACACGGAGGGTTCAGATCTAGAGTCTAAGTCTGATGCAGGCACAAACTCGGACTCTGAGGCCTCCACTGAAGAGAGCAGCTCAGATCATAGAGGGTCTATTGGGGCAAGACAACGTCGAGGAGGATCCAGGGCTAAGCAGAGGAAAAGGTTCAGCCTACAGCAAGGAGAGATAGCTAAAAAGCTGGACTGGGACTATGCTGCAACATCTCAGTTGTATGTAGAGAATGGAGGATCGGACGCACAGCCGGGTGCTACCAATAATGAAGCCTCAAGTCCAGATACTATGGAATTGTTGTTCGTACCCCTTAAACAAATGCAGGGCGAGGCCAGGGCTGAGTAAAGAAAAGCCAGGCAAGAGTTGAAGAAGATACACGGGGCTTTCAGGAAAATGAACAGGCTTTAAACAGAAGTGGCGGGAAGAGTAGTCCAGGTTGAAGAGCGAACGGGGAATTTAGAAGATGATGTATCTAAGTGGCAGCAGTTCAAGGAAGATGAGGAAAAGTTGGCTGAAGACATGAGGTGAAAGCTCAAAGACTTTGAGAACCGCCAAAGGCGCAACAATGTAAGACTCTTCGGAATTGCCGAAGGAATTGAGGGGAAAAATGTCCGGGCTTTCATGAACAACCTATTTAAAAAAGCCTTTCCATAACTGGCAACTTGGAATTGGGAAAGTTAGGTGCAGAGGGCGCATAGGTTTCCCTTTTTTTCAAAGGAAGGGATCTGCCGGCGTTGGTGGTAGCAAGCCTAGAGCAATCTTGGTCTTTCTCGGGAACTATATTTTGCGACAAGAGGTAATGGACAGAGCAAGACCGGAGGCAAAAAGAACAGTTGATGGGGCCACCTTTTTCGCACGGCCGGACTTCTGCCATGCAATGGTTGAGAGGAGATGGAGATTGAGACAGATGATTCCGGCGTTTCAGGCTCTGGGACTTGAGGCTTATTTACTATTTCCATCAAGGCTGAAGGTTTTGATAAATGGGGCTGTTAGAATGTTCTCCTCTGAAATAAAAGCACAGGAGTTTCTGTCAGAGTGCAAGGAGAAATAAGGCAAGCGGGGGTAGGGGGACAGCACCCCAGTAAAGTCGGCATAAGGAGCTCAAGCAGGATTAACGTAAGAATATTGAAGGGTAGGGTACAATATTGAAAGAGGGTTTCAGGGTTCTGAAATGGAAATGCGGATTCTGACGGGAGGGGGGTGTGACTACCTGCGGATACACAGCAGATACACATAGGTTATGCATGACCCACTTGCCCGTAGGGGGGGGGGGGGGGCTGCAGGGCACATTCTTGGGGGAGGCAATGTAGGGTTTGAATATGACACATGTGAAAAGTTATTTAACAGGAGGACACTAAGGAGTGAACTAGGGGCACAAGGAAGAAGAGTGACGTAAGCATCAAATGGTTGGGAAGACGCAGAGGGACAAACAAAAAAAGGGAAACAAAGATGAGCACTAGAATATTTACTATTAATGTATGCGGGTTGAACGATCGCGTGAAACGACAGCGTGTGGCAGCCTATCTTAGAGCATCAGGAGCGGACTTTATGTGTTTACAGGAAACACATATAGAAGACAGCAAGGGGTATCTATTGGATCAGTTAGGTTTCCAGGTACTAGCATGTTCCAAACAAGGTGCAAAGACAAGAGGAGTGGCAATACTGGCTAAAGGAAACCAAGTCACAGTCAGGAAGAAAATAGAGGATGTATGGGGCAGGTGGGCTTTAGTGGAATGCCAAGTATGTGGTAAATAAATATTTACCGTCGGAATTTCTATGCAGTAAAGTTCAATAAAAATAACTCAGTCGAAAATAAGAGGCAAAATCCGTGATATCTGAGTTTAAAAAGGGTTTTATTCCATAAAATGGAATGGTTCGAACCAGGGTATCATGTTCCTTTCACCATAAAGGATCAGGAAGGGATGGACAATACTTTATTGACAGAATACAATATTTATAGTAAATGCATATAATGGTGATGGATACAGAAGGCGTAACAGCTGAGAGAACTGAGATAAGAACACATGTGCGTAACAGAAAGGCGTGCACGAGGGCGTACACAGAGGTGTGTGCTAGAAACGTCACATGAAGGTGTCACAAGTGGGTGGATACATAGTGGAATCTTGCAGTGTCAGCAGAAATCTGTAGCAAGGATGCGCGCGCAGCAGCATGACGTGTGACTGACGTGAGGCTGGAGGGTGCAGGGGACTTGACATTTAGCACTAGAGGAAAGAGACAGAAGTCTGGCGTGTCAGATCGACTCGTTCCTAAATCATATCTGATATCTTGTGTTTGGGGAACTATATTATCTAGAAGGAAAGGTCTCTTGGGCAGAGGCTACTCTATACTGACTATTAATGCATGCATATGTGACTACGTGTCTGCGTGTAATGCGAGGGGCCATGGGCCTACCATGGTAATGGGAGCAATGAATTACTTGCATGGAGACAGAGAGGCCGGGCCCTTTGCTCTGCAGCCGGGGAAATGTTTATCTATTCTGCTAGACTGGAATGTGTTTTCGAGGAGCTGAACTCGGCTATACTGATAACTTGAAGGCAAAATACTGTCTTTGGCAGGCAAGCAGGCCGAGCCGGGCACCGCTCGCCGCGCAGGGAGTAGGACAGAGGTCAGGGATGCATCCCACGTTGCAGCTTTCAGGAGGCAGAGAACAGAAAAGGGCTCGATGGCAGAAATCAGGGCCTAACTCTGCAGGGCTAGGAAAACGTGAAAGTGCACCATGAAAAGACGTTGGCAAGGCATACTTAGGAACTGAATTATCGATCCATTCATGGTGGATCTGAAAGAGGACATGTTAACGTTGGACGCAAATGTATTTGCGTCTTCATAGCAGGTCGAGGAGGGAAGTTACATGCACTTTAAGCTCGTACATGGAGACGGTGGGGTTCACGTTAGGGGACACAATTGACCATAAAAATTCATATTACCTCATTCCCTCCTTGTCCCCTACGGACCCTTCATGATATATCAATCTTCATTAGTCCATCTATTTGTTCATATAACATCATTTGCTCTTCCTTTCTCAGGCGGGATTTAGAACGTGGACTTGGATGAGGAAAACATGTTGTGGCGCACAAGCCGCAAATCGCTGGCCCACATTGTATACATAAGCAACAACTGAATACTATGAGAAGGGCTATTCCGAGGAAGGATAGGACTTTCCAACCCCAGGCTGATAACACGCTCCAGAACCAACCGGACCAAGTCCAGGTACCTGGATTCTGGTGTATCTGACTTGCAATCTTATGGAGACGCAGGCCCAAAGGTGTCTCTACACCAGCTCCAAGTCCTGGTAGGGCAGCTGAATTTTGTGCTGCGTATCATCCCGATGGGTCGCCCATTCTCCAGGTCTATTGCCCGTGCTATGGTGGGTCTCACCAAAAAGCACCACAGGGTGCGGTTGAGGGCAGGTGTGAAGGAGGACCTTAAGGTGTGGCGTAGTTTCCTTAAAGACTTCAATGGGCGGGTGGTGTGGCCCGCCCCTCCAGTGTCCAGTGCGGAGCATGGCCTTTTTACCGACTCAGTGGGTAGCATTGGCTTTGGCGCCATCTTGGGCGCCGCATGGTGCGGGGCAGTATGGCCACCGGCCTGGCACGAGAGTGGCCTGACAAAAAATATAGCCTTCCTGGAACTCTTCCCCATTTGGGTGGCAGTTACTATCTGGGCAGATCGCTTCAGGGACAGGGCTGTGACTTTCTGGTCTGACAACATGGCTGTGGTCCAGGTCATCAATAGGCAGGGAGCCACTTGCCCGCATGTACTGCGCTTGCTGAAATTGTTGGTGCTGGTTTGCTTGAAATTGAACTTAACCTTCAAGGCGGCGCATATACCTTGTATTGATAATCATGCTGCTGATGCTTTGTCTCGTTCCAAATTGCAGGATTTCCGGAGGTTCCACCCGCAGGCGGAGGAGCGAATGACTATGTTCCCTACATCACTGTGGGCAATTGGAGCCCCGCTTTAGCGGGGCTGGTAGGTGCCTCCCTGAGTGACCGCACGAGGCGGGCATATCAACAGCATTTTAATGTATACAGGTCTTTCACTGAGCGGGCAGGCTCTTCAAAAAAAAAATCCCCAGAGTCAATAAATGGTTTTCTTCAGGTGTTAAGGGATCAGGGCAGAGCCGTAGCTTATGCAAGGACCAACTTGTCGGCGATCGCTTTCTTTGCCAAAGTAGCGGGTGAACGGGACCCAGGAGCTTCCTTTCTCATCAGAAAGGCCTTGACAGGGTGGGCCAGACTTGAGGGGCCAAGGCGGGACTGCCGTAGGCCTCTGGATCTCCCGACCTTGATTGACATCCTGGGGGTCTTACCGTCTGTGTGTGATTCACTGTTTGAGGGGGTCTTGATGGGAGCGGCCTTCTGCTTAGCCTTCTATGGGGCGTTCCGCCTGGGGGAAATAGTCGGGGCCTCCAGATTGGATCATGGGGGGGCTTGCGATTCCGGGAGATGGTACTTTCCCCTGGTGGGCTGGTGGTGCTGTTGAGGCGTTCCAAAACTGATCAGGGTGGGAAGGGTACCTCAATCTACCTTCGTCCCGCCCCGGGGGTGGCGGCCTGCCCGGTAGCCCGGATGCAGGCCTACCTAGCCTTACGTCCTGCAGGGGGGGGCCTGGCCCTGTTCATACACAAGAATGGCCACTGTTTGTCACAGTATCAATTTAAGGCAGTTTTCACGTTGGCCTTGGGGGAACTGGGTCTGGGTTCTACCGGGTTTTCCTCTCATTCCTTCAGGATTGGCGCTGCTACCTTAGCGGCCAGGGCGGGCCTCTCTTCCGACGCAGTGAAGGGTGTCGGGCGCTGGGCGTCGGGCTGCTACAAAAGATATGTGAGGCCTGATTTGTTATGACCAGACTTGGCCTTCTCGTGTTGGATGGTGTTTAACGGTGTCTTCTTTCTCCTTCTGATTAGTATGCCCGAGTCGGTGGTATGGGTTCTAAGGCACTCTTTCGTGCGTCGTGCGGCGGTGCGCTTGCAGCAATGGCAGGTGGTGAAGCCAGCAGACTTGGGCGAGACCGAATTCTTGTGGCATGGCGTCGGCGGGATGCGGATCCGACACTTGAGGCGGACAGTCGAGGAACTCAGAGCGCAGAAGCGACACAAGTCTCCAGACTGTATTGTGATACATTTGGGAGGCAACGACATGGTCGACAGAGAACGCTTGGCTGTCAAGGAGGCCTTACTGTCAGAATTTGCCTGGCTTGGGGCACACGTTCCCGGCAGCAAAGATTGTTTGGTCAGGCATGCTCTCACGCAGGACATGGGGCCCAGGAGTCCGGGTTAGATCTTTGAACGTTTCAGTGAGGAGACTAAATGGTGAATTGGCAAGGTTGTGCTCAGCGAAGGGCCGCTTGTGCTATATTCAGCACCAGTTGATCTGTGGAGAAGCAATGCACCACCAGGACGGGGTACACCTATCGGACTTAGGAACAGACACTTTCATAAGAGAACTGTGGTCATTCATTGCGAACGCAGGTAGGGAGGGTGTCAGACCTGAGGGCCTTGGCCACCCTTGTGGCGGAAAAGAGACCAGCGAGCAATAAACAGTGATTGATGGGAGGCCGCCTGGCGGACTCCATAGGCCAGCTCTGAGGGGGGATATGGTAAGCTCTCCGCGGGGAGGAAGTCACCACCGGCTGGGGAGGCTAGGGCAACAGATTTCGAGCCTCCTGGGCGTCCCAGGGCAGCCTGGTGGTAGAGGGGTGGGCCCTGGTAATGACGGACAAGGAACAGGGGTGCGGGCCTACCACTCTAGGGGGCAGGTGCACGGCACCTGGCGTAGGATACCCCAGCGCGAGATGCGAGCCAGATGGGGCTCCTCCCTTAGGGCTGGGGAACAGAAAAAGTACAAGAGTTGTTTTGAAAAATGTAATTATGAATATCAATATGCATAGTGTATGCTTGTCATGTTTATTCAATGTTGAGAATTAAACATGGCCTTTTTACCCCACGGAAATCTCCTGGTTATTGCGAATGTAATGTGGGGTACTGCATGTTGTGTTCATGTTGGGGGGAGGCGGGGCAGAACTGGAGGGTACGGGTCCTATGCCAAGCGACGAAGATCACGAGGCGCGCCCTTAGGGCACGCCCCCTCCGGGCCCCGCCATACTTTCTGCTGGTTGGGCGGCCGGGGAGCCAATAGGCAGACGGCCGCCCCTTTCACTTCCGGGCCGCGGGTGACGCACACCTGGAGTGGTGAGAGGGCGGAGACCTCGGGCCTACTTAAGGTCAACTTCCCTTGACCGAGGTCTCTGTTCCCTTTACCACTACTGGACCGTGTGTGCCCCGCAGCTGACCTCCGCTACAGGACCAACCTTCTTTAAACTCCCACCCACCCGTCCCTTGGAATAGTGGTTTGAGGGGGGCGTTGTTGCGGAAAAGAGACCTGCGAGCAATAAACAGTGATTGATGGGAGGCCGCCTGGCGGACTCCATAGGCCAGCTCTGAGGGGGGATATGGTAAGCTCTCCGCGGGGAGGAAGTCACCACCAGCTGGGGAGGCTAGGGCGACAGATTTCGAGCCCCCTGGGCGTCCCAGGGCAGCCTGGTGGTAGAGGGGTGGGCCCTGGTAATGACGGACAAGGAACAGGAGTGCGGGCCTACCACTCTAGGGGGCAGGTGCACGGCACCTGGCGTAGGATACCCCAGCGCGAGATGCGAGCCAGATGGGGCTCCTCCCTTAGGGCTGGGGAACAGAAAAAGTACAAGAGTTGTTTTGAAAAATGTAATTATGAATATCAATATGCATAGTGTATGCTTGTCATGTTTATTCAATGTTGAGAATTAAACATGGCCTTTTTACCCCACGGAAATCTCCTGGTTATTGCGAATGTAATGTGGGGTACTGCATGTTGTGTTCATGTTGGGGGGAGGCGGGGGCAGAACTGGAGGGTACGGGTCCTATAGATGATGCAAGCTCACTCACAACACGAAAAAAAAGCCTAGCTGTTGAATGAACATGCAACCAGTGTCCATGTTTTTTTTTACTTATGGGAGACATATGAACATTATCGTCATTTTATAAATGGGAAGAAATAAGAGTGCTAACATTCCATTGCTCAAATAGCAACATCAACTGTGGTCTCACTAAGAAAACTAAGTGAGAAAATCACTGAATGTCACAATGAATAAAAGCAACCAACTAATCGACACACAAGAACGGGGTGAAGCCAAATCCCCATTGTCTCCACAGAGATTAAAGCATTTAAACAGATTCTGGGTGGACTATCAGTGGTAATAAGTGGGAAACATTTCAGGGATGAGCCATATCATCTCCAAGAAGCTGAGGTAGCACATCAATGCCACAGAGACATTGCTACCAAGAAGAAGGAATTTTAAGTAAGGGCTGCTCAGTGAAAGAGACTGCAAAGGCCTGCTATCCCTCCTTAAACTTCAGAAATGACAGGAGTCTGGCCCAACAGCAGATGCCTGAACGACTGACACCATATGTGGGCTGGCTGCGTTAAATTGCTTGTCACACATGGGGCCTCATTTATGAGAAATGACGCATCGCTGAGCGAAAGCAGAGATGCGTCACTTCTCAGTGCGCACTCCTTGCGACATGATTGATGCGTCATATTTATAATATGACGCATCATGGCGCAAGGAGTTACAGATACGTATCTGTAGGCGCAGGTATAATGTGGCGCAGGGGTTTACAAAGTGACGCATCTACCTAGATGCGTCACTTTGTAAATATGGCGCAACAAGGTGCATTTTTTACGCCACTGGTGCGTCACAAAAAGTGACGCACCGGCGGCGTAAAAGTGACGCACAGCCTCATAAATGAGGGCCATGATATTTGCCCATGATGGGCGAGTACGCCAAATTTCCACTCATCAAGCCCATGTCATCTGCCATCATGCATGAAGTCAATTCATATCTAGGCAACGCGTCCTGAGCCTGGGGAACACCAAGCATAGGTAAGATGAAAAACTGCAATTTACCATACATGACTTGTAAGGTCAAATGGAATCAAGTTCTAGAATGCCCCATTGGCTCATGCCTGCCTCTCGGGCACTAAACTCGGACAGAGGACCTTCAATGACCAGCGCAGCTCTCTCCAACAGCATTAAATGCTATTTTAGAATACTGGAGTGTTTTGAGCTCCATTGAAGGCAACGAGGTGAGTAGCCATGACGAAAGTGCGGTATGGGTTCTATGCTCCAACAGGTCAGTGCTTTTCATTCATCTTTTATGTTTAACATTAAATCCCCAGAGGATGCCATGTTTTTATAGTATTATATCAATTCTGCCTCGGGCCATACTCGTTTTAAATCTCCAGTACTCGTTATAGGTTCTGTCTTTGCAGCTGGGTCTATAATTCAAAGTGAGAGCATTTAACAATCCCGGGCAGTGGTTGTGAGCAATAATGCACAGTACGAAAAGTGACATTTTGTGCTGCTCGTATTTTTGTGCAATCGTTATAAAATAGCTAGAAAAAATGGGACATTTGCACCAAGGCAGTTTTTTTTCATCTCTTTCTTGATTTTTCAGGCTAGCTCGGCGAAGGGCGAATCAGCCTCCGAAAAAAAGGATGTTTTGAAGGATGACGAGGAAAGGGAAAAACTCAGCAGAAAACAAAAACAATGTTTTGAGAGGCCCACTCTGCGGCTTTCAGACTCCTTCCATCAACCCTCCCATTCATTTTGATTTATTTCCGTCCATAAACAGAGTAACGCTTTTCTATGCCTCTATTGTTCCCCAGAAACGGGCCTTCTATTGGAGAAAAATGATGTCTCTACGACCACCACTTTGCTCAATGCAGATCTTCATTAATCTGCTGCCACAGCACAGGCTTTTAGCGGCAAGCACTGTTGATGGGAATTGAATTTGATACCGCATTATGGCTGTAGGGCCGCGCACAATAGACTGTGTTCTTTTCTGTGTCTGCGCACAATCGGAGAGACCCAATTAAATAATTTGGTGCAATAATGGAGAACAAAAGGCGTTGAGGGTTTAAAGTGAGGGCTTCAGCATTCGCATTCTCCCTTTTCTGTATCATGTTAATTAATTTACCTCCAACCCGGGAAGAGTACAATGGGAGGCTGCATAGCTCATCTGCAGTAGGAAGACACTTAAACGCAGCTTCTCTGTCCAATCAACATTTCACAAAATGGCGTGTTTTTCATTTCCACTGGGGAAAGGGTACAAACATCCCGGGAGTGCTCGGTTTGTTAATTACGCTTATGTTAAGGTGATAAATTGATTTGTGTTTTTCTTTTGCAGCTCCATGTCATTATCAGATTGTTTATTTTTGAATAGTATATCAAAGATTAATTACATATTGGATGATGGATTCAATAGGCCCCAGTGAAAGAGCGTCGACAAAATGCGAGCTCAATTTCAGATATAGCACAGACCTATATAGTTAGCAGTTCACTTAACAGTGGAGTATTTTTCAAATTGGAACGGCCAACATTCAAGATGGTAATGGGCCCGCATTCATCTTCGGGTTGACATGATATTCGTAATGTTTGTTGAAAGGAGGAAAGTGTGTAGAAATGGGGGGAAATGCAACTCCTAGCCATGTCTCAACAAACTGTGCTAATATTAACATTGGGCCCGATTCACAGAACTAATCTGAGAGGAAAGTCTAGCTTTATGACTTTCGGTATTCACAAAGGGCATTTACGAGTAGTAAAGTTAGACTTTTGGTCTAAGTTTAGACCAAAAGTCTAATTTAGACCAAAATTCTAACTTTACTACTACTAAGTTAGACTTTTGGTCTAAATTTAGACCAAAGGTCTAACTTAGACCAAAAGTCTAACTTTACTACTCGTAAATGCCCTTTGTGAATACCGAAAGTCATAAAGTTAGACTTTCGTCTCAGATTACTTCTGTGAATCAGGCCCATTGACTTGGCTGTTCAAACACCCACCTTGATTTCCAGGAGGTAATGTGTAACTTGGTGCGCCGAATGCCGGGGTTGCCGACTACCAATAGTGCTGTATCTTGTTTCCTTCACCATACATGACCTGTGCTTTATTTGAGGCAGTGGTTGCAGATGTGTCCCACCGCCCTTTGGCAATTATTTTTCTCATTAAACGTCAGCACTGAGCAAGAAAGAAAAAAGCAAAATAGAAAATAGTGATAAAAAAAGAAAGCAGGGATGAAAAAGAACGCGAAAGAGTTAGATAAATGGGCAGGGACTGGATGGTGGTGGACGGAAGAGGACTGAGGTGGAATCAAGACTACCCAACTTTGGTTTTCACACCATGACATTCAATTGCAACAACCATGGGCTCTTAAGTAAAGCATTGTGCCCAAGCAAATCTGGTCTCTTTATCTCAGTTATGAAGGTTCTTTTTCATCCATGCTTTCTCATGTTGGGTTGTATGTCGCAACAAAGCATGTCTTTACCATGCATGCCATTACTCCGCAGTCTTTACAACTAATGCATCTTCACCATGAATTCCTTTACCATGCATATTGTTGCAACAACATGCCTTAGGAAAAGCCCTGGACTTTGGAGAGCTATAATTTACTATTGCAACTCGTCTGTGCAACAGTAGGGAAAACCTTTACGGTCCTAGTGACCCCATCCCCAGGACCTTTATTTTTTCGAAGGGATTTATAACTGGTGAATTTCAGTAGTTTTTTTTTAGTGTAAAATATGTTTTTATTGAAATTTCACTTAACTATAATGTTACTTTACTATCAAATGCGAAAAAGAATAGGTATGGAGGAATTAATATCTTATTTTTATTTTATCATAGGGAACAAACATTTACCCTATCATCAATGTGTAATCATTTATAAATATATTGTCCAAATTAATTCAAAACACACATCTGCCATGGGACCGATCTTTGAACATACATTATTACAAAGTTCAAAAACACAATCACATACAAAATACATATATATATATGCAACATAAACAACACAAACAATTATAAACTGAACTCTATAATGCCAGTACCCACATTTTTCGATATCTAGTGTTCACACATTTATTCTGGGTGATACACAAAGAGGTAGTCTTTTAAGCACATGGGGTAAATCCACCTGATTACCCTTTGCTCAGTCTCTTCCTCAAAGTGTTGTTATTAGTCTTCCTTTGTGCCAGCCCTTTATTATTCATTATTCATATAATTTCTCCAGTGAGTGTGGGCTGTTGTGAACCTGACACTGTCATTCACATAGTGCCAATTTTTTCCATTTCATCATTGGTGCCCCAAACTCATGGTTTGAAATAAACTTGGGCTCTGTGATCTCCTTTGCCCATCTGCTTTTCGCCAGGATTTACACTCCCGAAAACGTAGCTTTAAATAAACTGCGCTTCTCCATGCAATCATGGTCCAACAGTGTCAGCAGGTTCCCAATATCAATATGCTGCGGCAGTCTTATGGTTCTCAATATCTTCAAAGAACTGCAAAAGAGGTTGCCACTCATGCAGCAAAATAACTTCAGGACTGGTGCCCGTAGGTGCCAGTGGCCACACGCAAATATCTCAACAGCATTACTTCAGTAAGGAGGCAGATCAAAACACAGCAGATTCACAGATCTGCCTTTAATACAACCAGCATAAAGCATTTCTGGAAAAAATATTAATATAACCTACTGGCAGTCACCAGTAGATAGTTATAGTTAGGACCTAGTTCCCATAGGAAAAGCATTTTTTGACTTGCCTATAACTTTGGTGTTGTTCGACCAATTTTCATGTAATTTTCCAAACAATGTGTCAAGGTAGGGTCTGTGTGTCAAGGCAAGCTTGGGGATGATCCGTGCAGTGGGGACTGAGAAATAGGGGCACAAAAAAAATGTGCATTTGCAATGTTAATTCCCATAAGAATGCATTGTTGAACCTACAGTCCGAACCACTGGAGAGAATTAGACCACATTTGGCAGATAGGTAAATGTTGTTATGCAGATTGTGCTTGTTATTTAGTGAAAATGCGTCTAGTGGTTTGTGCGAAATTTAAGCTGAAAATTATAGATATATCTCTGGCCACGGATATTTAGTGGTGGTTTTGCGATTAATCATGGATTACCGAGCCAGTAGGAATGCTTTGATTGGTTGGACGCAACCTGAACAGAAAGTTGCAGCCACCATTTTATCATTCGGGAATGGTTCCCAGGGCAGAAAAGTTGTGTGAAAACTAACGAAGGGGATCAGGGTGGAGATAATCTGATGCCATGTTTGATAAATGGGTGCATTAGTGACACAAGTTATATGTCCAAAATCGATTTTATTAATCATGTGTGATATTCGCTACAACTCAGTGACAGCCAGTGCGATCCCCATGTATCATCGCAGGAGCATCATGAGTATTGTGAAGTCATCACAAACATTATTAAAAATATATTTAAAAATATATATATTTGTACACACTTGCCGGTCACTAGCACATATTCATGTACACACTCACAAATTCACTCAGACACTTATACACCCATTCACATATCCACTCACACAATTATACATCCAATCAAATACCCACTCACTCACATACCCATCCAGGTACTTATGCACACCCTTACAGACTCACTCAGAGATTGACACACCCTTGCACAGACCCACTCAGAGACTAATGTACCTATTAAAGACACTCAGTCGTAGACTCATGCATACAGTTGCATGCCTACTTAGAAGCTCTTACATCCACTCACAGACCCAACTGGGCACTCATGCACCCACTCCCAGTCCCACTCAGATACTCATGCACCCACATACAGACTCACTCAGTAAGTCGTGCACCCATGTACAGACCCACTCAGAGACTCATTCACATACTTAGAGACCTACTCATAGACTCACACACAAAGTCTCCTACCAACTTAGAGACTCTTACACCTACTCACAGGCCCACCTGGACACTGATGCACCCACTTACAGACCCACTCAGATACTCATGTACCCACTTACAGACTAACTCTAATTCGGGCACACATGTACAGACCCATTCAGAGACTCATGCACCCGCTTACAGACCCACTCACATATATTCTCACAGACCCACTCAGACACTCATAAACCAACTTACAGATCCACTCAGACACATACACCCACTCACACACCCATACAGTAACTCCCACACTAAGGGGTCGATTAGGATCGCGGACGGACTTGCGTCCGTCCGCAACCCCAGAGCAGGAGGGAACCTCCGCATGGCATGCGGAGTTCCCTCCTGTGCAATTAGGATGTGACCGCCACCCTGGCGGTCACATCCTCTATTTTTAACATTGCGGCGGGTGCAGCTTCAAGCTGCACCCGTGGCAATGTTAAAAATGCACGCATTGCATTTGCATGCAGAAAGAGGCAGGCACCGCGCGGTGCCTGCCGCTTTCTGCATGCAAATGCAGGGGGGTACCATAGGTACCCCATATGTGCACCCCCAACCCCCCTTCACCTAGGGGGCCCGCAACGGGCCCCCGCAGTGAAGTTCCGTATGCTTTTCCACGGCGGAAAACCCACCGCGGAAAAGCATAATTTACTGGCCATCCTAATATGGTGGATGGTGTCTGGAAGACACCGTCACCATATTAGAGCTTTTCCGCCGCGGTTGTAATCCGACCGCGGCGGAAAAGCTGCGGACGGAAACCAGGACCCACCAGCCATCCTAATCTGGCGGTGGGTCTTTGGTCAGTCCGCTGCGGTTTTTCCGCATCCTCGGGGCCGGCGGTGGATTCCGCCGGCCCGAGGATGCGGAAAAACCGCAATCATAATGACCCCCTTAGTCACAGACCCTCTCAGAGACTTATGGACTCAGTCAGTCACTCATACACTCAGAAACTGACACACCAACTCATAAATTCAATCAGATATACTTGCACCCACTCATCCAGTCAAGGCTTATGCATCCACTCACAGACCCACCTAGACACTCGTCCTCCCAGTCACAGACCCACTAAGACGCTCATGCATGCACCCATTCCCTCATCAATCAGAGACTTAGGCTCTCACTCACACACTCATTGAGACATCCACAACGCCACTTACAGATCCACTCAGACGCTCATACATCCACTCACATGCCCACTCAGACACTTTTTTTGCTGAGTTTTATATCTCATGAACTAGACCCGAAGGTATCAGAGTGCTTTACATGAACACCAGTTATGTTGCAGATGGACACATTCATTTTTGTTAAGCATGGGGAGATTAAGTGATTTGCCCAGAATCACAGACTGTTGAGCGTCGTGCTGAGACTTGATCCGGGTTCCCCAGCTCCAAGGCTGGCTGCTCTTGCCGTTAGGTTGGAAACGGTCTATAGCCAAGTAAATTCAAAACTTATAAAAACTGTATGATGTTCATTATGATATGTATGTTTGTCAGTACCCAGTGTTTAAGTGAAAAAGTCACCCAACAAACCAATTTAGAAAAAGATTATTTCATTTATTTATTATAAAGTTTTTTTCAAAAAGATTTTTTTTAATATCTTTTGTTAGTGTTCTTGTTACGTATAAAATTCTTTTTTTCTTATTATTACATAGCAGGAAATAATTGATAAATCCCATACATAAATTATTAAAACAGTTATAAACAGACAGTGAATGAAAATAGAACAAATGGTGTTAGCAATACGGCAAGATGGTTCACAACGCGCGTTTCGGCCAATGTAGCCTTCCTCAGGTGGCCGTGTATTGCTGTAACCAAAGGTATCCAGACCTTGATATGCAAACTAGAATAGGTATTTATTATATTCGCCAGCTCTTGATTGTAACATTGGATGTAACACAAGTGGTCTTCAAATAGCTATGATTTTCTAATGGTCGCGTTTTCTAGGTTTATGTCAAAATTTCACAACCGTGGTTAAGAGTCTGCCGAAATGTTTGTAAGTAGCCGTCCCGATGTTGGAATTGGTGTTCCGATATCGCTCTGTCTTTGTAGTATGTAGTTCATAGGATATCGTCTTTTATTACTGATGGCATCTATCTGTTTATATTATACTCCTTGTAATCTATTCTTATGATAGAAGTGCTCTAGGCAGTCTATTTTTAAGTCGGCCGAGAGGCTCGATTCCGTAATAAAGGATCGGTTTCTTGGACGTTTTATAATTGTACCGAGAGGCTCTCGACCAGATAACACAATTATAAAACGTCCAAGAAACCGATCCTTTATTACGGAATCGAGCCTCTCGGCCGACTTAAAAATAGACTGCCTAGAGCACTTTTATCATAAGAATAGATTACAAGGAGTATAATATAAACAGATAGATGCCATCAGTAATAAAAGACGATATCCTATGAACTACATACTACAAAGACAGAGCGATATCGGAACACCAATTCCAACATCGGGACGGCTACTTACAAACATTTCGGCAGACTCTTAACCACGGGTGTGAAATTTTGACATAAACCTAGAAAACGCGACCATTAGAAAATCATAGCTATTTGAAGACCACTTGTGTTACATCCAATGTTACAATCAAGAGCTGGCGAATATAATAAATACCTATTCTAGTTTGCATATCAAGGTCTGGATACCTTTGGTTACAGCAATACACGGCCACCTGAGGAAGGCTACATTGGCCGAAACGCGCGTTGTGAACCATCTTGCCGTATTGCTAACACCATTTGTTCTATTTTCATTCACTGTCTGTTTATAACTGTTTTAATAATTTATGTATGGGATTTATCAATTATTTCCTGCTATGTAATAATAAGAAAAAAAGAATTTTATACGTAACAAGAACACTAACAAAAGATATATAAAAAAAAAAATCTTTTTGAAAAAAACTTTATAATAAATAAATGAAATAATCTTTTTCTAAATTGGTTTGTTGGGTGACTTTTTCACTTAAACACTGGGTACTGACAAACATACATATCATAATGAACATCATACAGTTTTTATAAGTTTTGAATTTACTTGGCTATAGACCGTTTCCAACCTGATTTACTTCCCTATGTATAGCAAGTATACTAGTACGAATATATAGGGGTCCCCTACTTTCAAAAATTATGCTCTTGCTGTTAGGCCACATACTCACACACCTATATACTCACTCATATAGTAACTCATACACCCAATCAGAGACTTATGCACCCAGTCAGTTATACACTCAGAGACTCATGTACCCACTCACAGTCGCATTCAGGGACCCAAGCACCCACTGACAGACCACTCAGACACTTACGCTGCCAGTCACTGAACCACTGAGAGACTCATGCACTCAATCACAGATCCACTCAGACACTCATGCACCTACTCATTCGCCCACTCAGACACCCACTTATCCAGTCAGATAGTCATATACTTACTTACAAATGCACAAAGACACTCATGCACCTACTCAACATTTGGTCCGTGATTAGAAACTTCGTTGTTTTTCTGATAAACTGTTTTAATACTGTTTTTAATACTGAAAATTCAAAGATCTTACCGCTCTCTGTTTAAAGTAACGGGGAATTGAGCACACTGCACACATTCTCGGGGGAATTGTAGCTGGCTGAGTGTTTCGGGGAAGATCGGTGTGGGCAGAAAGTGGAGTCAGCGTTCCAGCTTCCTTGCACCACGCCCCGACGCACGTCCCTAGGCAGACGCAGAGATAAAGCTGGGCTGATGCCGTGGCCGCGCGTCTACATACTCTTGTCAACATTTGGTCTGTGATTAGAAACTTCGTTGTTTTTCTGCTAAACTGTTTTAATACTGTTTTTAATACTGAAAATTCAAAGATCTTAACGCTATCTGTTTAAAGTAACGGGGAATTGAGCACACTGCACGCATTCTCGGGGGAATTGTAGCTGGCTGAGGGTTTCGGGGAAGATTGGTGTGGGCAGGAAGTGGAGTCAGAGTTCCAGCTTCCTTGCACACACGCCCCGACGCATGCCCATAGGCAGACGCAGAGATAAAGCTGGGCTGATGCCGTGGCGGCACGTCTACATACTCTCGTCAACATTTGGTCCATGATTAGAAACTTTGTTGTTTTTCTGCTAAACTGTTTTAATACTGATTTTAATACTGAAAATTCAAAGACCTTACCACTATCTGTTTAAAGTAACGGGAATTGAGCACACTGCACACATTCTCGGGGGAATTTTAGCTGGCTGAGGGTTTCGGGGAAGATTGGTGTGGGCAGGAAGTGGAGTCAGAGTTCCAGCTTCCTTGCACACACGCCAGACGCACGCCCATAGGCAGACGCAGAGATAAAGCTGGGCTGATGCCGTGGCGGCGCGTCTACATACTCTCGTCAACATTTGGTCCATGATTAGAAACTTTGTTGTTTTTCTGCTAAACTGTTTTAATACTGATTTTAATACTGAAAATTCAAAGACCTTACCGCTATCTGTTTAAAGTAACGGGGAATTGAGCACACTGGACGCATTCTCGGGGGAATTGTAGCTGGCTGAGGGTTTCGGGGAAGATCGGTGTGGGCAGGAAGTGGAGTCAGCGTTCCAGCTTCCTTGCACACACGCCCATAGGCAGACGCAGAGATAAAACTGGGCTGATGCCGTGGCCGTGCAGCGGACGCGCCGTAGGCGTGCCAAAGGCAAGCCCATCTGCGCCCGTCCGCGCCAGGACGGGGCTAGGGGCAGGAATCCATGCACGTTTTCCCTCCGAGAAGCGGTCATATAGCAGGGAGCAACTTTACAAAATCAGAGGTGAGAGTAGACTGGACTGCATGCTTGTCCTAATGCCAGAAGAGGAGAATTTTGCTTGTCCTCAGTGCACTTTTAACGGTAAACCTTCATTAGATGCTCCTCTGAGGGTCTCTGGCAAGGGGGAAGAAACATCTATCTCCCTGCTCTTACTCAATTGCAGTTCCCTTGTAAAACATGCTAGGAAAATCTACCTACTCCTGGAGGAAAGGAACCCAGATGTGCTCTTCCTCACGGACACCTGGACTAATAAGGACTCTGATCCTGAGATCGTCCAGGCCCTCACCTCTAATTACTCCATATTCAGATTAGATCGAGTTGGCGGAAGGGGTGGGGGAATTGCCATCATTTATAAAGATGTGTATAAATGTAGAGCTAATCGGGGTCAATTAGCTGATTGTGAGAACTTAGTATTTGGAATAAGTTTCTCCTCTACCTGTACTTTTTCAGGCATGCTAATTTACCATCCTCCTGGACCAGTAGGCAATTTTTGTAAGGAGCCACCATTAGTTACCTACGAGGCTAGTCTTTCCTCAAATTTTTCCATCTTGGGTGACTTGAATTTGCATTTTGATGACCCTGAACTTGCTGTAACGTAGGATCTCCTAGACTATCTGGAAACATTCCATATTAAGCAAATAGTGATGGGCCCCACCCATAGGTTGGGACATTTGCTTGACCCTCTTTTTACCAATCTTCCAGATATCATCTTTGGGGAATCTACGTTGGTTCCATGTTCCGATCATTTTTTACTATCTTTTAGTTGGACTTAATTAGAAACCCTTCCATCCTCTGTCAAAACAAAAAAATGTGGTCGTACCTAGTCGAAACTCCCGGTTAAGGAGTGGGCGTCTAATCTTAGAAATACGATCCCAGTGTCTCATCAGGACCCTGGAGTAGCAAATGAGAACTTCAATAATTGGCTGGAGGATTCCTTGGATATTGTTCTCCCAAAAAAAGAGGTCTGCCACCGAATAGGTTCCAATAAGAAACCATGGTACAAACATAATCTAAGACAGTTAAAACAGTCATGTAAGCAAGCTGAGAGGAAATGGAGGAAGGATTTCTCAGAATCTAGTAAAAGCATCTCTAGGAAAGCTATGAAGTTCTATAAAAATGAAATAAAAAATGCCCAAACTAGGTATTATCAGGAAAAAATTACCTCAGCCTCAAATTCTCCAACTGAAATTTTTAAAATTGTTAAGTCCCTCCTTACCCTCCATGTGTGTTCAATTGTTGATGATAATGCCCAAGGTCGCTGTGAGCAGCTAGCTAGTTTCTTTTTTACTAAAACTCATACCATTTATGCTAGCTTCCAGCACAGGGCTATGGATAGCACTGTCACATTACCGGCACGACAAGCTATGTTAGAAATGTTTCCCCCCCCCTTACCTTGTTGCCACTTCAGGATTCTTTGCACCAGCTAAAATCGGGATCGCCGGCTGATCCAGCCCCTCCGGTTACTCTGAATCTAGTATCAGAGATAGTCTGCCCAGAGATATTGGATGTGATAAATGCATCCCTTTCAATGGGACAGGTCCCGGGTCTGTGGAAACAAGCCAGAGTTAAAGCTCTGCTTAAGAAGACCAACCTATACCCCGATGATTGGTCTAACTATCGGCCCATCTCTCTGTTGCCTGGTTTGGGTAAACTGGCAATAAGACACGTCAATGGAGTTTTGACAAGTCATCTGAAGAAGAAAAAACACCTACATCCGACCCAGACTGGCTTCAGGCGATGCCACGGCAGGGAGACTGCTCTCCTTGCAGCCCTAGAAGAGTCTAGGAAGATCTTGGATACTGGAGGCTGTGCTGCAATTATTTTACTAGATCTTAGCACAGCCTTCGATACTGTGAATCATTATTTAATGATTCAAAGACTTAGGGAGGTGGGTGTAGGAAGAACTTTCCTTGAATGGTACGGTCATTTCTTTCGGACAGGTCCTTTGTGGTCTTTGAAGAAGGCGTTCTTTCTGAGCGGAGGCCGTGGCAGTGTGGAGTCCCGTTAGGGTTCATCGTTGAGTCCCACCTTATTTAATATCTATATGAGGCCATTGGCTGAGGTGGTACTTCCCTGGGGGATTCACACTGTCACATACGCGGATGATACTCAATTAGTGGTAGGCCTTAATCGGCAAGATATCTCAAACTCAGGCTTGAATGGTTGTCTCGTGAAGGTCCTCGAGTGGATGGATCTGTCCTTTCTTAAATTAAATGGCACAAAGACAGAGATAATGATTCTTGGACATGCTGCAGCTCACAATCTGGATTAATTATGGCTCCCTGCCTTGGTGTGCCTCCTGTCCCTAAGACACAAATTAAGAGTCTTGGGGTCTGGTTGGACTGTAAATTGAATCTCAAAGTTCAGGCAAGTAAGGTTGCCGCTAATTGTTTAGGCCTGATTAGGACAATGTGGAAGATTCTCCCCCTTCAGCCATGTGAAGCCAGACGTATGGTGGTTCAATCCTTGGTCCTTTCACGGTTGGACTACGCAAATGTAGTCTACCTGGGGGCGCCATTGGGAACTATCGGGAAATAGCAGACAGCACAGAATTGTGCTGCTCGACTTTTGACGGGTATCCCTAGGCATAATTCAGCTAAATTAGCCCTCAGATGACTTCATTGGCTGCCCATTGTGGATAGGGTTAGGTTTAAAGCATTGTGCATTGTCCATAAGTGCATCTCGGGTAAAGGGCCAGCCTTGTTGCAGCCCTTGGTGCAGTTATATGACACCAAGAGGACCCTGAGGTCTAGCAATAAACAACTGCTGTCAGTTCCAAAGGTTAAACAGTCTCGGACTGGAGGACGATTGTTCTCCTATAACGCAGCCAGGCTTTGGAATCAGCTTCCTGATTCCATCCGCCTTAAAGTTGACCATCTCAGGTTTGGGAGACAGTTGAAGACCTTTCTTTTTGCTTGATTACTGTTGAATGAGTGTGGTGACAGGAAGTGCTGGGATGCCCCACGGGTAGCCATGCGCTATAAAAGTGCGTATTCATTCATTCATTCATTCGTATGCAACCAATCACAGACCCATTGCGACACTGGTGCACCTGTAGTGTAGTTCTTATATTCCCAATAGGCTCTGCGCATTAGAATAACATAAACGATAGTTTAGACGTAGGACTGAAGTCGACTAGGTCTCTATTGAATATGTTAGACTTAATTGTGAATGCCAGCTAGCTCAGAGGTCACTAGAAACTTTCTCGAATAAACAAGAAGGGATTAGCTTCTGACAACCATATAACATGACAACTTTGTTCCCCAAGAATAAGAAATATATTATCAGAGTCGCGGAAACAATAGATGTCTATTTCACTCAGTCAATCGTGCATGCTTCGTTTCACCAGGGTTTTTGCAGAGAAATAGAGAGACGGGCGTTTTCAAAAAAGCTTATTTATTGAGCAGTCTTCTTTCTCATGCAAGAGAAGTTAATTGCTACAATCGTAATACTTGCTATGAAGTAAAGTGTATACAGTAAAAAAAGTATTATGAAATAATACTGTAAAAGCATTTATATGGTTTCTAAGCCAAAAGATACATAAAATAGATAAAATACATACAATGATAAATAATGACTAAAAGTACTCAACTGATGCATCTAAAATACGCCTACCCCGGTGTACCTAACCTAAGTCTAGTACAAGGGAAGAAGTAAGTGAGATGTAGCTTGAGTTAAATAGTTTCTGCCAAGAATCTATCCAAGAATTCTCTAAGGGTCTAATCAGCTCCGTACCTTTGTTATAGCATGAAGGAGGTCTTGTATCTCTCTCTCAGGACTCGACCTCCCAGTAACCCGCAAGGGTAGCAGGGAAACACTGGAGCTGGATTTCGCGGCTGGAGAAAAGACAGCGTCTCTCTCAGTGCGTCAGCGGAAGGGCAGGCTTCCTTCGGCACTCGCATACAGCAGGGCGTCTGGCAAGTAGTTAGTCGATCTGCTCCAAAACCACAGTGTGTTTGCTAGGGCAGATGCTGGCATATTTATACCTGGAAGGTGCAGAGTTTGACGTAAGCGTGGACATAATAACATCACTAAGAACTCGAAGTTCTTTACACGCTCCAGGAGTTCTGTGACAAATCAATACTGAAGCAGGGGGAATTCCCGTACTGCTGAAGGCTGGCTGTCTTCAAGAACTCGTTGTACTCTAGGAGCTTAGTGGAAGTAGCCATGCCGTATTTGGACTGTATTGGCTGTGCCTAAATATGGTTATTATTCTTATGCCTATATAAGGATATTATAAGTTATACCTATATAAGGGCATGAATCAGTAAAATTACACTAGATCCCTAGATACGTTACAACACACCCACTCATAGATGTACTGAGGCAGTCACGTATTTAGTCACAGAAGTATTGATAGACTGATGCACCATCTCACACATCCTCTCAAATACTTATATAGTGAATGAAAGACTTAGTGATACAGTGATGCATGCAGTCATAGATTACACTGAAAAGGTAATGCACTGTGTTATAGGGATATTAAGGGAGTTGTGCATGCTTTTATACAGTCATTCAAATAGTAATTTGTTTAGTCTGTTGTTTATAATCCATTTTGCAGTTATAAGTTTTGAATGTGATGGTGGCTACTGAATGTCTGCATTTGTTTTATCATTTCATTACATATTCGCGGTGACTGCGGCTACTGATATCAATGCAACGCCCAACGTCACAGCAGAAACTGAAAATCAGTTTATATGGTTATTTTTATACAAATTCCCTACCAAAATATCATTTTAAACAGTGCAGTGATAAACCTTTAATGTCTAAAATACTGTAAAATGTGTGCATATATGTGTTTTGCACCTCCTAAAAAAGGCACGATCATCACGGTTACCAGAGTCAACGCTACTCTAAGTTTAATTGCAAAAACAGGAAGTAGGGTTTAAACAGTTTCTTTAGAAACGTACTAGAAAAATAGGTGTACAAATATGTTTTTAAAGCAGCAATGGGGTTAGTGATGTGGGTATTGTACTAGTTAAAATTACTTTTTTAAGTAAATTCTTTTTAATGTGAAGGTGGTCATTGAATGTCTGCTTTTGTTTCGCGATTTTGCGACGTGATCACAATCATTACAACATCGTCGCAAATTTCAAAGATTAAAACAAAATTAATTGACAAGAAAATAAACAACATTTGGGCCTCTTAGGTGACCCTGACAAGATCCTTTGTGTTGAGAGTGTGTATACGACAGCTACACAAAAAGACTGTATGCAGAGTTTCAGGTTGCTTAGAAACACTGTGATATGTGCCTGTAAAGTAAACGCCATCACTTCTATATATTCCATGAATTTCAAAATGCAGATTGTTGTTATAGATAGAGCGCATAATATGGGTTCTGAGGAAAGCTGGAACAGTTTTATTAACATGTTTCCTGGCTTTGTAAATCTGTGGACAGAATTGATTTGACCACTTCAATTGTGTCTTTGGCATATATTAGAGTGCACTCAGGCAAAGTGAGATCAGTTCTGCAAAAGTATTCTTCATTAGGATTTCCAGCCCTGCCCCAGTCAGTGTGCCTAGGTCATTGCCACCACAGTGCACAATAATAAGGAAAAGAGCATGGAAATCCACAATGGTTTTAACCAAAGACAGTAGCTGATGAAACTTTAACTTTCTCTGGCCAAACCAACTAATCTCTACAATTGGCAAACCCAAAATCCCTGTCAATACCTTTGTTTTTTGCAGGCTCTTTAGCCCAACAGACGTAGCTGTAGCCCAAGTCAAGTCAAAATATATGTTTATTATGACCATGGTTTTTAAACAATGCAGTGAACATGACGCAGTATGGAGTATGCACAATAAATTCATAAACTTATTTTTTAAAAATTTGTCCATTAAAAAGATCCTACACACCATTATCAAAAGTACAAAATGCCAATAAAAGTTACAATTATCTTAAAACTTATATTTGTATGTTAAAGTAATGTAGCTGTAGCCCACAATCCACACTGTAAGCCTTTTGTAGGAAGGAGGAGTAGCACACAGAACAGGTCTGTAGCTCACTATCACAGTTGGTAATATGAAAGACAGGGAGAAAGCATGTGTGCTGATGGTTTAAAAAACGAGAAATTTGATTGGATGTATGGAACATGCAGGTGAATAAAAGTAGGTTGCATTTGGACATGATTAGTAAATAGATGTTTCATTGGCTCTGGTACATAGAAAAAATGTAATACAGAGTTGGATATGCTTTGAGTATATGCAGTAAACCACACCTGCTGTAGTTCATTTTGTATGGTTCTTCTGGAATGTGTTGTAAACTTGTGACCTACTGGTTCAAGTGGGTTTCTATGGAGAATCTGAGGAGGGTGTTTTGGGGGAAGGCTGTTAAAGAAACGGGTATTCATTTTTTTTATAAAGTTGGTCAGATTCTCTAGTGAGGATGTTCCAAGAAAGTGTAGTATAGTGATAGAAATATAATAGTATTAAGGGAATTCATTTTTTCATCTCCCGTTTTGTTTTGCAAATTCATTGCCATGATCGCGATTTTGTTGCGAGTGTTGACACAAAGGCATGAACTTTGAACTACCTCCAAACTGGAGTGAAGGGTTAATAGCAGTAACCATTCAGAGATGCAGTTACAAGACTGAAATATGAAAGCAATGTTTTGATCTGTTGACTTTTGCAGTATCAGGCAATACAAAGTTCAGAAAGTTACCATTTATAACTGTTTTGTATGAGAGTGGTGTGACATTCTTGTGCTAAGTTTTTACAAACCCTGAGAATACTGCATCCACCTACTAAGAGAAAAAAGGTGATTTTATCAAGAAACTCAATCTTCTGGTATGCTAATTTCATTTTTTTGTAAGTCAAAAAAATAATTAATAAGCTATATAATATGTCATATTGTAATAGAAAGATTTAAAAAATATATTTCATTGTTTAAAAAAAAAGGATGATATATATACATTAATTTGTAAGTTTTGTATATATCTATTATTAGGTAAGTAAGCCATTGTTTGTCTTAGGTGAAGATTGGATGTCTGTCAAGGTAGTTTAGAATGTGTTTCAATTTAGGTCAATCTTGCACTTGTATTGCTTTACTGCATTCTGGAAGTGGTAGGAGAAAAAACTACACACTAATGGTAAAACCTATATGTTATCTTGTAGTATATTATATCAAAGTTTTATATGTGTATATATGATGTGCTGATTATGACTAATGTCTTTATTTGAATTGTGGGAGTTGCTGTCTTATGTGTTCCATTATAAAGCATGAACACAACACTCAGTTTTGAAATTGGACCTTCTTTATTATAGTTGCATATGAATTATTAATCTGAATTGATCTGTGCATAGAGGTTTATTGGAAGGGTTGTCTTATCACTTAACACTGCTAAGCAACATATAAATGTTTCTTAAACCATATATAACCGAACAGTGAGGTAGGCTGTAGCTAGGTCATAGTCCATGAAGCTATTTGTTAAAAAAGTAAAAGATGCACTTTGCTGTTTCAGTGAGCTATATGTAGTATTAGAAATCTATGTGCCCAATTATACATCTAGCCTACACGCAGATACCTAAATAGAAAAGCAGCGAGACACTGAAAGACCTAGTGGGATAGTTAGAGAAGCAAGCAAAGATTCACTCACACAGACAAACACAACTGATATGTATTTTGTGATAATGAAGGCAGTTACTTGAACACCTAATTAACCCAATATTCCCTAGTACAACCAGGAGGCAATCTTTGCAGGCCCTTAAAGACACTTTCAGACAATCACATATCACATCAAGAGAGGCATTGATTTAGTAAAAGGTTTATATACGGATGGAACCACATCCCCATATAGGAACTAAAAAACTCATTCAGATATCTGCTAAATAGCTGCCACTTTCAAGTTTACCATGCAGACAAGTAGCCCTTATATTATGTTTCAGGCCTGGAATGCTTGAGCTTGGGCAGGTAGTTTTACTGGTAGAGCTTTCTTATCACTAAAAAGTGATGCACAAGGTGTAAACTGTTCTTGTATTAGATATAAGTGAACACTAAGGTAGGCTGTAGCTCGGCCATAGTGCAGGGAGCTATTTGCTTAACAAGTAAAATATGCACTTGAATGTTTAAGTGTGCTATATGCACTCATACAATTCTATGTACCCAATTATACATCGAGCCTCCACCCAGACTTACATCCGAGATACCTAAGTACAACAGGAGACAGACGAAACACCTAGTGAGGTAGTTAGAGAAGCACACAAAGATTCACTCACACAGACAGGCACTGCTCTCATGTATCTTGTGGTAATGAAGGTTGTTTCTTACACACTTAAATAACACAATATTTTACAAGCACATTTAGAGGACCATAGATATCACAAAGACAGACAACCATTTATGAACAAACTTACATAGTCATGGAATATCAGCCCTTGATAGGGACTCACACTGCTATTCACGTATAAGTGAAAAAACTGACATGTTCAAGTCTAACAAGTAAAGCCTTTGTCAAGTTTTAAGCTACTCTTCTGCATCATATGACTGTCTTTCGATGTAGGCTATAGTTAGTCAATAGGGTATGTTCCTTTAAGTAAATGTCTGTGTAAGTAGACGTATTGGTGAGTTAGAGGGTGTGTGAGTAGCTGTATGAGCAACCTTTCACTCACCCATACATATAACTGAGCAGTAAGGGAGGCGGTCAATAGTTAATAGAATGGGTGCTACGTACTTAAAAGTGAACACATGTAGTATGAACATTGCCTAAGCTATATATCCTCATGGAAACTAAATGTTTAAATAGTTAAAATATGTAAAGTGACACTATACAATTAACTGATGAATGTACTTTTATATTTTTGTTTTCAGACATCAATATCTAGTTATCTATATAGAATTACCATGCCAAGAAAAAGTTTAGAAGAATGAAGCAGCAACAAATAGAGCATCTTCTTAGAACTAAGAAACAATTGTGAAAGAGAAAAGGCTAGCTGGTAAGAAGGCCAAGACATTTCTTTAAATTGTTTGCACACAACTGGAACAAGCATTTGCAATGCAATAGGTCTCGCATTAGGAAAGTGTGAGCTATTGGTATTGTAAATGACACATTTTTCAAATATGTGTTGGCTTTGAAAATATATACATTAATAGCATTGTTATTCACAAAGCCAATAGCTTACACTTTCCTAATGCGAGTCCTATTGGCTAAGGCAATGCTTGTTGGTAGCAAGCAAGGACAGTGCTGTTGTGGTGCTGAGTGATGATGTGGTTGGGCTGAGTGATGTGGTGGTGCCCCTGAGTGATGTGGTGGTGCCCCTGAGAGATGTGGTGGTGCCTCTGAGTGATGTGGTGGTGCCCCTGAGTGATGTGGCGGCGCCCCTAAGTGATGTGGTGGTGCCCCTGAGTGACGTGGTGGTGTTCCTGGGTGATGTAGTCGTGTCCCAGAGTGATGTGGTGGTGTCCCCGAGTGATGTGGTGGTGTCCCTGAGTGATGTGGTGGTGTCCCCAAGTGATGTGATGGTGTCCCCGAGTGATGTGGTGGTGCCCCTGAGTGATGGAGGGTGGAGTTGAAGGGTGGAGTTGGAGGGTGGAGTTGGAGGTTGCAGTTGGAGTTGGAGGTTGGAGTTGGAGGTTGGCGTTGGAGGGTGGAGTTGGAGGGTTGAGTTGGAGGGTGGAGTTGGAATTGGAGGGTGGATTTGGAGTTGGAAGGTGGAGTTAGAGCTGGAGGGTGGAGTTGGAGGGTGGATTTGGAGGGTGGAGTTGGAGGGTGGATTTGGAGGGTGGAGGTGGAGGGTGGAGATGGAGTTGGAGGGTGGAGTTGGAGTTGGAGGGTGGGGGTGGAGGATGGAGTTGGAGGGTGGAGCTGGAGGGTTGGTTTTGAGGGTGGAGTTGGAGTTGGAGGGTGGGGGTGGAGTTTGGAGTTGGAGGGTGGGGCAGAGGGTGGAGTTGGAGGGTGGAATTAGAGGGTGGATTTGGAGGGTATAGTTGGAGTTGGAGGGTGGAGTTGGAGTTGGAGGGTGGATTTGGAGTTGGAGGGTGGAGTTGGAGTTGGAGGGTAGAGTTGGAGGGTGGAGTTGGAGTTGGAGGGTGGAGTTGGAGGGTGGAGTTGGAGGGTGGAGGTGGAGTTGGAGGGTGGAGTTGGAGGGTGGAGTTGGAGTTGGAGGTTGGGGGTGGAGTTGGAGGGTGGAGTTGTAGTTGGAGGGTGTAGTTTGAGTTGGAGGGTGGAATCGAAGTTGGAGGGTGGAGTTGGAGGGTGGAGTTGGAGGTGGAGGGTGGATTTGGAGTTGGAGGGTGGAGTTGGAGTTGGAGGGTGGAGTTGCAGTTGGAGGGTGGAGTTGGAGTTGGAAAGTGGAGTTGAAAAGTGGATTTGGAGGGTGGAGTTGGAGGGTGAAGTTGGAGGGTGGAGTTGGAGGGTGGAGTTGGAGGGTGGGGTTGGAGGGTGGAGGCTGCAGTTGGAGGGTGGAGTTGGAGGGTGAAGGGTGGAGTTGGAGGGTGTAGTTGGCGGGTGGAGGTGGAGTTGGAGGGTCGAGTTGGAGAGTGGAGTTGGAGTTGGAGTTGGAGTTGGAGGGTGGGGGTGGAGTTGGAGGGTGGAGTTGGAGTTGGAGGGTGGAGTTGGAGTTGGAGGGTGGAGTTGAAGTTGGAGGGTGGAGTTGGAGTTGGAGGGTGGAGTTGGAGGTGGAGGGCGGATTTGGAGATGGAGGGTGGAGTTGGAGTTGGAGTTGGAGGGTGGAGTTGCAGTTGGAGGGTGGAGTTGGAGTTGGAAAGTGGAGTTGGAAAGTGGAGTTGGAGGGTGGAGTTGGAGGGTGAAGTTGGAGGGTGGAGTTGGAGGGTGGAGTTGGAGGGTAGAGGCTGGAGTTGGAGGGTGAAGGGTAGTGTTGGAGGGTGGAGTTGGAGGGTGGAGGGTGGAGTTGGAGGGTGGAGTGGGAGGGTGGAGTTGGAGTTGGAGGGTGGAGTTGGAGTTGGA